>NW_024039607.1:2488421-3171842 GCF_016077235.1 Cyprinodon tularosa | reverse complement strand
ATATATATTTTGATATTATTAAGTTTAGGCATAAACCAGGAAATTGAGCAGCTAAGTTGTAAGCTAGGCTAACAGCTAATTAGCAAAGGTGTTCATGAGCGTCAGTGTTGCGCATTCATTTTACAGTCATAGCCAAAGTCAAGTCATTCATGGAATAATCTATTTTAGACGGCAATTGTCAACTATTATTTTCATAATAAATAACACTTCATACTGGATTGAAGTGATTCAAGTTTATTCTTTAACTTAAAACAGACAAAAAAATCTGTGTAGCCTGTTTTCAACAGATTTAATTTTATTTTTTTCAAAGGCTTTTGTTTTTTTTATTTATATATATATACTTATAAAAGCATGTTAGAACTGTAAATATACAGTGATATGATTATATTACTTTTTAAAATGTATTTATTACTGTTTTCAAGGCTGCACTTTGAAATATGAAATTGCCTAGAGCTGTTCTAAACTAAATTTCTTTTTGTTTACACTCATGTATACAAAATGACAAAATAAATCTGTCTGAGTCTAAGTCTCTAAGTCTTTGTTTTAGCTAATAGCTCCAGTGCTAACAGTGCTTACAAATGCAATATTAATTTAGTTATCATTTCAACTTTCGACTTTTTAGTTATATGTTAAATATTGACTTACCCTTTGAGTCCAGGCCAACTACTCCCAGTTTAACACCTACAGGCTACTGTGATCATTATTCTAGGAAATTCCCTGTCACTGCTTTTTCTGTCCAAACAATCTGACTACAATGACTGCCCTGGCTCTAAAATAATAGATTTTTAGTTTGGCATTGTTACAGCAAACTGCCAGTTTGCAGGACTGCCAGATACTTCTTCATACAAATAAATAAACAATGGTTTATGTTTCATGGTGCTGGAATATACTCACTTTGAGTCTGTTTGAAGCTCTCTAAAACTAGAGCCATCCAATGAAGAGTCAACTAAAGCGAGAATGGACATACTGATGCATTCATAAACATAATCAGAAGCCTAATTTATCATCAAATTATTAACTCTATTCAGATGCATATGTTTTTATAGATCAATTGCAAAATGATGAATATACTATGTTTCAATACCAGGATTTACTTTTCTTGCCAAGATTGTGTTTACTTTGTAAGCAAGAAGAATTGTTTCACGGTTTGTGTAACTCTAGAACATATGACTCCTGGTGGAGAAGTTTCTACGGAAGAGGATTAGGGCCACTGAAAAATTAAAAAAAGTTATTTTAAAATTTTATTTCAGTTTAATGTGGGGGAGAAGTTAGAATTCTGAGATTAAAGTCGGAATTCTGAGAAAAAAAGTCTTAATTCTGAGATTAAAGTCAGAATTTTAAGAAAAAAAAGTCAGAATTCTGAAACTAAAGTCATAATTCTGAGAAAAAAAGTCAGAATTCTGAGATTATATTCAGAATTAAGACTTTTTGTCATTAAAACTTACATCAAATTTAAAAATCAGTTGACTTTTTTTTTTTCAGTGGCCCTAATCCTCTTCCGTAGTTTGCAGTTCAGTAGAGATGTTTGGAGTAATTTTGGGGTTAGTCCAAGAATGCCACTATTATCAAATATGGAAAATAACAATACACGTTACATAAATCTATAACTATATGGTTGAATAGGTACAAATATTCATGCTTGAATACAGCACTCTGTGAACAGCCATGAGATTTAGAAGCATCTAACATCATTAAATGTAAAGTTTATATACATTTTATTAACATAAACAAATGCTTTTAAAAAAATCTGTTTCATGAATCTATATGTAAGCTCCACTTTTTAAAATTAATTATTATTCAAAGCCTCAAATCAGCGATGAGCCTGCTGCATTATGCTTCAATCAGTTTCATGAGGTTTTCATGATCTTCTATCCTTCAGCAAGGTGACAAACTGGCCTTGATTTTATATAATTTTTTCACAATCTAGTCCCCTGGGGCTGGGTTTGTATTTTATGCTTTTTGGTAAAATAATAAAACAATTTTTTTAGTTTTTTTATATAGATAAAAGAAAATAGGTTAAAAAAAAACAATCATACATTTTTTTTGGACCAAAAAAAGTAGTATAAAACTCAGTTACAACAAAACTTCATGTCACTATATTTAACAAGGCCCTATGATAAAACCTATGCAAAATACAACATGAACATAAATAGTTTTTAATATTTACATTAAATATACATTAATTGACAGTAACAGTATAGTGTACAATACAAACAGTGCACAAATATTTAATGACGTCATTTCATGTTTACATTGAACACATTGATAAGATAAAAATAGCCTGTACTGGATTGTAGCCATAAACTACAACACTTGGGGTATGATTTAATCAGTTCTTTAAAAAAAAAAAAGTCCTTCTTAATAACCAGAGCCCACGTCATGATTTAAGATCATGATTCCCATCATGGATAAGATGCAGTCTTTACAGTGCACAATCACTAATATCAAAGAGCTTTTTTCCTCTTAAAGGCTAAGTGTTTTTCTTTTCATTCTGCAGGAATCACTTTGCTTTTGTACAGCATGTGCTTTCCTGCCACTCTGCGAAACAGTCAACTCTTTGGTTGTGGTGTTCACTGACAGCCACACTCATCCACTATCATGTCTTCGTGGTGTCGAAGAAGCATTTCTCCATTCTCGTAGTATAGCATGCTCAGCGCGCTCATTTTGGTCGGAGCGCAACATGGTGGCACCACTCGTTCAGGATGGAAATGTTTCAGGAGACTCTTAGAAAAAGACACAATAAAAGTTGGTTTAAGTTAAAGTGTCATAGATCATTTCTAAAAGCAACATTTCATTTACTTGAACGATTTTATTAGCAACAAATCCTAGTTAAATCTAAATAGTATTCAATCAGAAGCCAAAATCACATCAATCAAGCTTTGTACAAGTATTCAACCTTTGACTAGTTTTCCAGTTGTTCAGACTAGAAAAACAAACTTCAGCATATACTACTATAATGCCACCAGCATGGTCAAACATGGTGGTGGCAGCATCATGCTATGAAAATTCTAGTCTTCAAGAACATGGTAATCTTAAACAAAATCTTTTACAGTCTGCAAAGGTCTTTAACCTGAGATTGATTATATAAAAAAGTAAAAGCTATTAAAATGAAAAGGCTTAAAATTTACTCTCCAAATGTGCAAAGCTGAAAGATCCATAGCCCCAAAAGTTTTACAGCTATTGTCACAGCTCTAGATGAATCTTGAGTCTATACCTGGAGGGGCTAAATATTTATAGGCATATTAAACATTTGGCATTTGAAATTGTTGAAAAAAATGCTGCTAAGTTCATTTTATGATGTATGTACATAATCAGTGGACATTTCCGATGTTTTTTGACTAATCTTGTAGGTTTACTGTACTTACAGTTAAAAAAAAAACAAAGTGATAGGATGGGTTAAAAACTGCACCTCTTTTAATTATCTTATTGTAATAACTTGTCTCATTTTCAACTATTTTGCTGCCTTTACATCATTTTAGGTTTACTTTAAATGTAATATTATAAGAAGCACCTGTCTAGCCTTCAGATTGAGGACCGTTTTTCCGATTTCACCATCACAATGAGGAACAGTTTTTGTAAAGTGGGCATTTTGCTGGTCCTCACAAGCTATTTTACTAATGGTTAGGTTTAGGGCTAAGGTGTCAATTGGGTTAAGGTTAGGGTGAGATATATATTGCTAATGGTTAGGTTTAGGGTTATGGCATAGAAAGGGTTGAAAATGACTGAAAATCAATGGAAGGCAAAGGGAGTCACCATGTCATGGTCCTCACTACATATAGCAGAACAAACATGGGTGTGTGTGTGTGAGGGGGGGGGAGGGGAGTTGGGGGGGGGGGGGTCTTGCTGGTGTTTATCTCTATCTACAATGCGTCAGTGATTAATTGCGATCACTTTTTCAGAGATAAGTTGGTGAAACCAGCTAACAAAAGAACCAATAACTGAGCAAAACCAACCTTTCTTATCCAATTTAATGCTTAAAGCAAACAGAAACTAATAGATAACAGATTGAGTGTGCTATTTACCTGCATATAAGCGTGATTAGTTGGATTCAGACCTTCTCCCAGAGGACCAGGGCAAGAACCTTCACATCGGTAGGCGTTATATCTTTTGGGAAAGACGATCCAAGAGCCCCAGCCAATTTGATTGAAATCGACGTGCAGGTCCACTCTGCGGCAGAGGGACTTTTCGCCCCCTTTCATGGGAAACTGTGGGTTTCTCGCAGTTTGATCCCTCTGGCCCCGTTTGCTCCTACGCCTCTTCGGCCGGGGGACCCTTTTAATTTCAGCAGGCGACAAGAACTTGGATTGCTCAGCTGTATGCAGCAGGCTCGCTTTAGCTCTTGAGCTTTCATCAGACCCCGTTTGGGAGAAGATCACCAGTAAGGCCTGACCACCTGTCTCAAACACAGGTGGAATAGAGAGGCTCCTCTTCTTCCCAATTCCTTTCTTACGCCTTGATATTCTTTTGGTTCGGCTTTTTGCAGCCGATTTCTGCCTGAGCCACCCTAGGAGGGGGCTTGTCATGTTGAACACCTTCCAGCTGTGTGACGAAGTTACCAGTGATGACATGTTGAGCAGTCCTACTGGCTCATGATGCAGGTGATACACCTCCACTGAGGCATTGAGAGGATTATGTGTTGGAGGAAGTCTGATCCTCAGCTCTGCAGCCTGGATGTGCTTATCAGTCAGCAACACGTGTAGGTCAAAGGTCACCACCCAACGGCCATGTCTGTAGGTCAAACCTGAAAAAAATAAAAAAGACCACTGGGTACTATGGGTTCACAATATTAAATCATTCTAGTTATCTTCTAAAGGGAATTAAAAATGTTCTTCTTCCCACTCTTTTTAAACAAATACTTTACTATTTCAGTAATATCTTTATCCTTTTGTTTCTCCTAATTTTTTATTATTTCTGTATGTTCAAATAGAACTTTAAAATATAATAAATGCTTTCATTTTTATTATTATTGTTAAAAGTAATGTAGTAATGCTATACCAAGACCCAATGTTCCCAAAAATTGCCCATCGTTCATAATCAAGATAACAAAATAAGAGAACTAAATAAGAAAAGGATCAATGAGATTTATTAGTAGGAAACACCAAAGAAAGTCTATAACTGTTTAAGCAAAAATAATCTGTGGATTGAAAAAAAGAAACAATTTATTGTGCAGCATCAAGCGAACTATTTAAAAAAAATCACAGTAAAAATGAATAATAAGAAAATAGCTATAAAAGGCCAGTAGCAGTATATTTCTTCACAAAACCGGAATGAAACATAATCAATAACACATTACTACGTAAGTGGCGAACTTGAATAGATATTAAACATTTATGGTGCATTTATTATTTTTTTCACCGGTAGTCAGGCTGTTACTATTTTAAGAGGTCGAGAAATTTTTTTTTTGAGGTTAGAGTCAGTGAGAAACTTTGAAACCACATGGAATGTTTAGCTTAGGGTACAGGTATATTTTTTAAATATTCAAATTTTTTGTAAATGGAGAGCCTCAAGATAACACTGATGAATAAGATGGAAAACAACAAAACACTGGAAAGGTCTAAACTATAATAAACTACTGATTTACAATGTCTGCCAGTTTGATGGTACTTTTGCTGAGATTGTATAAAAGGTTTGAAAACCACTCAGTCATTCAGGCAGCAGGGTTTGTTTTTTTTTTATACCAGTTCTTCAGTTTATCTATACATTCATGCTCATGAGATTTTTGCCCAACACTTGATGAATATTTTCATATATATGATTATATTAAACAACAAAGTCACCACTAAAAGGATTTTTTACAACGATATGGAATCTTCAGCTAAAACCTGCCTGATCTATATATGCTCTAGTCAATGAAGCACATACTTTGCTTGCAGAAGATGAGGTAAGGAAAATAAAACTGCCTGTCTGTTTTACTGATGCTTTTTTTGTTTAATCCCCTTCTGCTCAAACCCCCGGTTTGTCATAGCAGATGGCTGTTTAAAGCCTTGTTTTGCTGGAACTTTTTTCAAAATAAAGTTCTTCATACTTTAAAGTCAATCACATTACAAGTTACTGTCCAACATGGCCTTGTTCATCCATGAAGGGGTGAATTGTGCATGTCTAGCTTAATAAAATCTGTTGGACAAAAAACTTTTTAACCAATGGATGATTGTGTTATACAAATTAACTTATTTTACTTCAATTCAGGGAGGGTTTAAAATATGAGATGAAACGCTAACATAATTTAAACTGCTCCTCATACAATTCTGAGACAAAACAAAAGAACAAATTGATCATTATAAAATATTTTGAATTCCTTTTATCATATATTGTAATAATAATATAGATAAACAGATATATTAATATGAAACAGCCATAATAACACCATGAAATAATACCAACACATTGTTTAATCTCATTTTGATTCAGCTTTAGCGTTTAGTTTTTCACTAAATAAAAAAAAATGGTCACGGCAGCATTATACTCAACGTGTGCCCTATTTCAGACCAATCATAAGCTTTATTAAAAGCCAAATAAGTTATAGATAGTTTCAAATATTAGTTATTTTTAATTGAAAACAATCAGTTTTTTCTAGTAAGCTGAAGATAATGAAAGATTATATTTTATGGCATTGAAGCGAGTTTAAACAGACACAACAAAAGATAAAAGATGAAAACCAGAGTCCAGAATTCATTTAACATTGCCCAATCTGTTGTTCCAGCTGAAAGGCTTACTGGACAGATGTTTTCACATTGTAGAGGCAACAGATAGATTTTTAATATTGTTGCAAATTAACATAGGTATTATTTTCAAATAAAGATGTGGGGTACTGACAGACCGCAACCAAAGAAGACTGAATGCTGAAACTGAGTCAAAATTTTTAAAGAACAAGTATGAGTTTGAGACTTTGCACGGTTATGATGACAGGTCATTGTATCTTTTTTTTTCTTTCTTTTTTTCTTCCTGTTTCTTCCTTATATGTTTTACATTTAAATCCAAGGGTAGATACCACCTTCTTTATGGAAAAAATATTTTTAAAATGATTTATTATGGCTTACACTCACATAAATATTTCCCCCAAATTCTGGGATTTATGTAATTTTATTAGATTTAAAAAAATCTATTTTCCTTTTTTTTCCCCCAACACAAACCTAGCAAATAAACCAAACATAATGCATATTCATTAATTTAATATAGCTAATTTATTTAAAATACATAATTTAATATAAAGTATACTTACTCAAATTTTATATTAATGAGTGTATTTATTTTAAATTCATAAAGTGAATTGTTTAAATTGCATAAAAATCAGGTTACCTTTAACAAATGTAATAAATTAATGAAATAAATACATGCTTTAGTATTATTATTAATACTTAATCTGGTTATTATAATTAAAAATAAGCTTTATTATAAAAATAATTATGTATCATGTTTATTCAGTAGGTTTGTGCTATAGTTATTACAAAAAGGAAGTGGAAATGTGTGATGTAATAAAATACACAAATCTTAAAAGTGAAATATTGACATGATTGTATTTTTTGACAAAAATGTATCATTTTAAAAGTTTTCACTTTTGAAAAAAATCCTTTTCCATCTAATTATTTGTATTCTAAAACAATATTTATTTATTTATTTTTTTTTACTGGATTCTGAGGAGAGAGAAAAAAAAAACAATTAACAAAACATACAACCCCCAGAAAAAGTTTTGCCAAGGATTTATTTCTATATCTCTAATTCACTAATTAATAGTTGCATGCTATTATATTTCTGAATGAATTCCAACAAATCTATGAGATAATATATAATACATTAAATCTGAACCTGAAATATGTCCTATAATAAAGCTCACCCACTAATGAGAATCATTATGATTTAAAAAACATCTGTGATTATAAGATTGAAGCCCATTTAAAATTTGCTTTGTTATTTGCAATGCTCTCCATTGAATGTGATTGTTGATCAACAGTCCAATCCATGCCCACTATTAATCCACTCAAACCAAACGATCAGCCGAAACCAATCATTTAACACGTCCCTGCTGGTCCTGATGCTTCTTGCATATCCTCAGTAGAACAAATATAGTAGAGCTGTGAAATTGGATTCAGCAGCTGGGCTTCTAGTGCCACACCATTAAATCCTGAGCTCTAATCTAATCAGCCCAAGTGTGAAAAAAGAACTGAGGGAAGTTGTTGATTTGACCTTAAAAAGAGATTTGTATAGGGGGATGTCTGGCGAGGTACCAAATCAACATCATTTATTTGAAGAAGAAGGAGAAAAAAAGGGGTTTGCTTGAAGAATTAGAAAGAAAACCGGCCTTTTCACACGCTGACCCTTGCTTGGTTATTGGCCCCCTGAGCGAGGATGTGGATTGAAGCCTCTGAGGTCGTCTGGCAGGAGAAAATGACTAACATCTTTAAGTGCCAAAGGAGGGTAGACCAAATTAAATGCATTTTGACCTATTTGTTTAGAATATCTAAATATAAAACCTCCATCTCAACCCGAATCAAAGTAATAAACTTACTTTTGGCCATCATGCTCTTTACTGTATCCGCGCGCTTCGCTGCGTCCTGCTCCATGTTATCCAGGGGCCCGGAGAAGTTGGACCTGAAGTTCCTGTAAAGATGCATCATATAGGTAGGCAGGTGGTATCCCGTAGATCGCTCCGTCAGGGAGAAGCGGTGTAGAGACCTCATGATGAGCCCATCTCTGGATTTATGGATCCCCTGCGCCAGCAGCACCAGCAGTGATGCGTGCAGCGCGACGCCCAGGACTCCCAATGAGCGCATTGCTGTCAGTCTGTCGGCAGCAAGAGAAATTCCTGCACACAGCAGATTAGGGGTGTCTTATATACTGTCACCCACCCACTTTCATGTTTAACAAGTTGCTGAGAACATTAAAGGATATTGACATGCGTCCTCAAGACTTGTTACCTGACAGCTCATCAGCCATTCAGTTGGTAATGAGGCGGCTAGGGTGCGAGGTGGTTTTGTTTGTCTCAGGGCTCTTCAGTCTGACTCCCAATCCTTGGATTTTGGGCTATTTAGTGTGGAGTGTTGATATTGGACATCACCCAGAAGGGCCCATCCATCCAGAGAAACATGGTGGTGGTGGCATCATGCTGGTTGGATTCTTAACAGCAGCGACATGGACAATGGAAATATGGGAATATGAAAGGAGTTTTAAGCGTGGGTGGGGTTAGTTGAAGAAAACCTGTTCCAGGCTATAAAATAGGGTGTAGGTTTAGCCTTCAGCAACCTGACTTCCCAACCATGATTTATTTTTAAACTATCTTGCCTTTACTTTGCATTATATTAATGGATCTATGGATGGATGGATGGATTAAAAAAGTTTGTGCATCCCAGTTCAACCGCCATAATGCATCATGTCAGAACTCCTGCCACTTTAAATTTGACACATGCCTAACTTATCCAATAAACAAATCTGTAAGGAGAGGGAATGTAAAAAACAAAATAAAGAAAACAGAAAAGGCTGTATTCATGTACCTGTTCCTTAATCAATTTAATTTTCCTTGATGCACACTCATACATATATTATAGTGCGGGGTTCACCAATCTTTTTATGGCTTAGAACTTCTTCATGGGTGCTGCATCATAGGAAGGGCTACCAGTACTGACCTATGAACTGGAGATGTCAGCAATTACTTGATGCATAATAAACATATATTTAATGTTTCTTTTAATTTCCACTTTTCTTTTGGATATTTTTATTTTGAAATCTCAAATAAATGCAGTTGTGATTAGAAATATAAGGTCAACAGAAAATAAAATACAGAAAAAAAACATTTCAAACTTAGCCCTGGTGAGTTGTGCAGTTTTTAGAAGAGTCTGGGGGCACCCCATGTGATCCTTTAGGGCCCCTTGTCACCCGTGGGCACCGTGCTTGTGACCCCTATTATAGTGAATCTAATGGATTGTACATAAAGTCGAGCTATCCTAAAACTATTCTGACATTCAACGTTTGTATAATTTTACTAATGCTGTAGTTTGCATAGAGGTTACGAATGATCAAAAATAAGAGCATTATATACTGTATAAACTACATAAAGTGTTATTCATAAAACAATTTCAAAACAACACTATCAACCAAACTGCTGTATTGATAAAAACTGATAAATACAAAAGTACACTTAGTACTAGCAGGCACGAATACACAAAATCAGTGATCATCTCATAAAACAACATAGCAATAAAATGGAATCGTATAAATAGTTTTAAAATAGCACAGTAAATACATCTGTAATTAGACTTGTTGTCTTCTGGTGATCCATGCCAGGTCGTGGGGGCTGCAGTCTCAGCAGACTGCCAGACTTCCCTTTTCCCCAGACACCTCCTTAAGCACCTCTAGGGAATGCTAGAGGTGTTCCAGGGCTGTTCCCTCCAACATGTCCTGGGCTTTTCACTGGGTCTAGAGGCACCTCATCTACCCTGTGGAGGAAGCTACTTTCTTCCGCCTGTATACAAAATCTCCTTCTTTCTGTCATGACCAAGATGTCCTTTTGCCTTTTTTCCTCAGCTCCCTTCTGTCAGCATTGTAGCGGGAGCCAATATATTAAATAATTGATACCGTTAAATCTAGCGTAGCGACAAGATGGAAACTGGTGTAACACTGAAAGACCTGCAGGAAAGTTTGGTGCAAACCGATTGTGCTCAGCTACTGACAACAATTCAGCAAATTCTTGATCTGCCTGGTCTAAGAAAATTTGACAGGCCTGACTAAAATTTTGAATAACCTTAAATAAGTACAGTGTGGCCTTATGATAAAACAAAACAAAACATGGCCAGGTTTCTGCTAAATAAAACCATACTGTTTTATTTCCAGCAGACTGTCCCAGTACAGAGCAACGAAATGAACATTCTGCATTTAACCTTAGGGAGCAGTGGGATGCCATTGTGCGGTGCCCGGGGAGCAGTGTATTTGCTCAGGGACCCAGAGTGGCAGTCGATGGGAGTGGCTCAAACTCAGAACCTCAGGATTCCAAGCTCAATGCCCTAACCACTAGGCCACCATTGTTTTTTTTAGCATCACTGTGATTCCAGGATCCAGATAAATACAAGAGAAGGGCTTCAATGAGAGGTCTAGCAGGAGTTCAGTAGTGAAATCCACAGAGAATCCCTTGACAGAGGTCCCTTGAAGGAGGACAGCTGATATTAGACTTGTCCTCAAGCTCTATTCAATTTGAGAGAACATTTGCAAAGCAGATTGAGCAAATATTGACAAGTCAAATGTGGGAGGCTGACAGACTGAATCTTGAAATTAAGTCAAAAGGTTTTTCAACAGGGTACTAGTTTACAGGTCCAACTTTAAGCAACTGCATTGCTGAAGCTTTTACTTTTCTAAGAACAGTCACACTAAAAATATGACATCTTTAAAGCGGAATAAAGGTTTTGAAATCATTTCTCATGGTATCATCTTTACAACCAGGGACCGATCTATCTTATGGAAATTCAAAAACATGGCATACATGCAAACCTGAGGTGCTGTAGTTGCATTAGACAAAAAGTGAACATTATGGATAAAATAACACTATATGCAAATTATATGCACATTAATAAACAATTGACATGCAGTGTAACATGATAAGGATTATGCCATGCTATGAGGAAGCTGGTTAGTGCATAAAGGAAGCTGGATGGAGCTGCAGTTTGGAAGGAAATTTGTTAAAGAGTGCAAGATATTTGGAGAATGGAGTTTTACCCTAACTTCCCATTATCATTACTTTATCTATTTATTTTGTGCTGACATCTAGATTTTAGTGTCAAGCAGACTATTAGGATAGTATATTGGAATGGTATGCAGTCTTTTATATAATGAAACAAACAGCAAAAGTCTACTTTGTCATTCATTAAGACTGATTCATATTTTGCTGCACTAATGTAAAATTTGTGTCAGCAAAAAAAATGCTGAATAATCGGATCTATTTGATATGAAACATTTTTAGAGTGTTTTTAGTTTAAATATTTTTAATAAGATGGAATGACATAAAAGTTTCATTACTTGTAAGTATGTCTTACCTGCTGGGGGAGAGTTTATTGTTACCATTAATCAAGTCTTGATAGATTTAGCTTAAAGATATCTTTAACGGTTGGTGGAGAAATCTGACGACTAAAGTAAAGAGAAAGTATAGTCAAAGAAAAAAGTTGCAGAAAAAAAGTACTGCCAATCTGAACTAGAGAGACCCCTTGAAAAATAAATCAAATCTAATTGAATCAATTTATTATAATTTCATTAGTTAATACCTAATAGCCCGTAGCAAAATATGAAAGCCGTTTTCTTGGATATATAACATATCAGTTATAAAACCATAATTTGATCAAATATATAAAGAATTAAAGACATTTTTTGCTTGACTAAAATCTGTCCCTTTGCATTATATATAAAATACAAACTTTTTGAGAAGTACTCATTTAGAAAAAATTATTTTTTAATTCATTGATCAAATTCTATAAAGCTTTCCTGAGATCAGAATTAAACATGGAGAGGAACTGATGAAAAAGAGTAGTCCCTCATTTCCAACTTAAATAATAATTCCAAGCTATTTATTGTCTAAAACGTTTTAAGTAGCACTTAGTATAAAATCATCTTGAAGTTATAACCTTTTTAATGTTACATTCGATGGCAGGTTCTGTTAGGGCTGCCATGCAAGCCATCTAAGAGCCTTGATTAGTTGCATGCTTTGATTATACCTCAGATCGGGAGCCACATATCATGATCTTAATTGTGGAGATTACAGGATTACATTACCACTGACAATAATCTATTTCATCTGCCTTCAATGTTTTCTCTTCAGAGCCATACAGCTGGAATACCATGTTAATAAACATATAGTTACGGACTGTTTTATAAGGTGAATTTCATAATTGCTTTTTTACAAAAAAAGCCAGCCATTTAGCAGTAAATCAATGCATGTAGACATCTAGACCGTCTTAGTCAGTAAAAAAACATGCTGCTGTCATTTTGCACATCTGATGTTGCTGCTATTTATCAATATATATCCATTACTGTAAAAATGTCCGCTTTTTATTGATTATTTACTTTCCGAATACAGAGCATTTAAATTGTAAAAACACTGTATAGTGCAGTACTTTTTCTCAAATCTGTCACGTATTCTGTTATTTGTATACACTTTCTAAGGTCCACATTGTGTGACCACTTCTGGTATAACCTTTTGGTGCTGTAACGCCACAATTTCCCCATTGGGATTTTCTATTCTATTCTATTCTATTCTATTCTATTCTATTCTATTCTATTCTATTCTATTCTATTCTATTCTACTTAGATGGTGAAGAGAACTTGCTGAATTGTATACTGGGCTTTTGAATGAGGAACAAAAAGGAGTTAAGTTAATTTGAAGAAGCAGTTGTCCAGAACCACCACCCTGCTGTAGGCTACCCAGTTTTTCACCAACACAAAATCATTTCTTATTTGTACAGAGAATGAAAGAAAAAACAGGATTTAAGGTAGATCAGTCATGGGTAATCTAGTTTGAAATGTATCAATAGGCAACAGCAACTCCTGGTTACAAACAAGTTTTACAGGATACCATCCCTGAACCTTGCTGCAGATATCCTTCAGCCAGGTTTAACAAACAGTAACAGATTGGTGTCTGTTCTGAGTATATATCAAGATGATATGGGTCAGAATTAAGTCTAAACAACATGGCAGACAGCATGGGTCCCTAATCCTGCCTTGCATCAGTAGTTCAGGATGGGGGGTGGTATTTAGCCATAATGGTGAGGGGATTACTTTTTTCTTTACTACTTCCAGATGGATAATGCTCAGCTTCAGAAACATCTCAAACAAATAATGCAACAAGAAACTTATTACAATGACCTCTAAAGTCTCTGTCCAGTAAAGTTTGATTCTAATTATCTGCACCATGGATGTACAGCAGTTTTATCTGCCAATAATGTTTTGAGGGTGAGGTTTGGGCTCCTAATAAAGAGGCCAGTGAGTCTTTGTGATAAATAAAATCAGTGGGAGCAAATTCAAACAGGAAGTAAAAAAATTCAATCTGTTTTTAATATTTGACTCCACGTATCAAACTCATGCTCTGCGCCTTCCCATGCAGGCTCTCTGTTATTTTGACGAGCGTCTGTTGAGAATTGGCGCATGCGCACTCTGGTAGAGTCCGGACAGAAATCCTTTTCCTCATGAAATACTTTGGATAGATCAGGAAAAAAAGGTAGAAAATCAGCGTCCTTTAGTTTCTCCCATCGATTATAAGAAGTATAAAAAAGTTTTATCAGAAGAAACGAGGATGTTTCGTCAGCCTACTGAGCGCTGCTGAAATGGTGAGTCGCTTTAAAGTTTACCGTTCTCTTGTTGCAATCGCAGCCTTAAAAAATTGGATTTTTCCTCCTTTTAATAAAAGCCTGCACTCCACTAAATCACAGCAACTTATATATGCATAGGTGTGGTGCATGCTTGATGAATACTACAGCATTTAGCGTGTTTTTCATGGTAGGAAGTTTTTTTTTTTTAAGGCTGATGGAGGCATACATGTGCTTGGCTGCCAACCCCCCCACACACACAATCACACACTGCTTTAACTGTGTTTTGCATTGGCACACATGCAGGGATAAAAGATCGAGCTGGAAATGCTTGATCTATTGTATTTTTTGCTCAACTGGAGCTTTTCAACGTGCAGCAGAGGCGTAGCCAGAAAATTTTAATAAGGGTGGCCAGGCAATACCCAATTTAAACTGAGGGGTGGCCAAAAGCGGATAGGAGCCAGAACCTCAGGGTCAATCTACACTGTTCCAACAGGAACGATCAGAACCATTGAGTAGAGAGTGCAGTTGCTTAGGGGCCCCAATCTCTCAGGGGCCTCGTCATTGACACCTGGGTCATCCCCTATGCTATTGGCTATGTTCACACTGCAGGCCTTGATGCTCAATTCTGATTTTTTTTGCGTTATCCAATTTTTTTGCATTGCTGTTCATATTTCCAACTATATGCACCTTGTATTTGATCTCCTCTGTGAACTGCATTCATACATCGCAAGTGTGCCGCATGTGCAGTAAAGGATGCAATGACGTCCCAGGCCCGCATGCTCTTTTTTTCCGGAAGTAAACCTGGATGGTAATGCCGGTGCGCATCTTGCGATCTTTTACAACCATAAAAACACAATCTTAAACATAAATACTGCTCTTCACATCATCGTCTGCCATGGTTGTTGTTTTTCTTGCTGCTTCTGCGTAGCAGGACGCAGAATAGTGATGTTTGTCAGGTATTAATGACGTTCAGGTCGGATGAATCCGACCTGGCCGTTCAGACACAGGTCGCATTTGAAAAGATCAGATTTGCATTGGATTCAGGACTTACATAGCCAAGTGGCCTGGGTCGCATTGGAAAAAATCGGATCTGTGTTGTTCAGACTGCCATGAAAAGATCTGATTCAGGTCGCATATAGGCAAAAAAATCGCATTTGGGTCACTGCAGTGTGAACATAGCCAAAGTGGACCAGGACGTCTCTTTGCCAATTCAATTCAGTTTATTTAACAAACAGTACAGACCTGGTGGACGATACAAAGTTACAAAAAGAAGAGAAAAAGTTTTCTTGCCTTGCAATTTGGATGAGGGAAATTAAGGGTTAAATGTTCAAACGAGTTGTAAGTATTAACTGCCTTTGGAGTAATCAGTAAGTCAGACTGAAAGATTGCTGCTACTCCTCCTCCTCGCCCAGAACTTCTGGGTATGTGCAAATTTAAATAGCTTGCCTCATTTATGCTCACATAATCCTCTTGCTGCAGCCAGGTTTCTGTAAGGCAACATAAATCAATGTGATTATCACAAATCAAGATGTAGTGGTGCGAAAAATTCCTCTTAAACCCACATGATACTAGTTTGAATGACCGGACCTTATTTATACCCCTACATATGGCAGATTTCAACATGATGGTGAGCCGTTTAAACACGACACCAATAGCAAAGCAGACAGTGGTACTTTTAATTACTATGTCAATAACTGTGTATAGTTCATTAGACGGTTGTTAGAAAAATACACTGATATAATATGTTTCAATCCGAAATAAAGATCTTAAAAGAACGATGTATTTGCATATTTTATTTTTTCAACACGACTTGGAATAATGGGTAATCCAGAGCATAGATTAAAACCATAACTGTTACGTTCAATGTGTTAACGACGATGGATACCAAAAAGAGGTACTTAAGTGGATTCCAGAAAAGAAAAAGGAAAGAAGAGCTGCTTGAAGAATGTAAAAAAATTCCCAAAATAAAAATTTTCTTTCAAAAAAACCAGAGGGAATTGTAGAAGTTGCTGCTACAGTGAGTAAAGATTGCCACCAGGAGATGAGGAGAGAGCGTGGGTGAGGAGGGGGCTGTGAAACTCAAGGTAGCACGATAAGACTCATTTTACAGCAGAATATACTAAAGTATATCCATGTCCAGTGAAGGTGAAGAATGATGGAATGATGAAGTGTGTATGTATGGGGCACATTTTGGGTCAGCTGTCGACGGCAGCAGCGGCGGTGGCAAGGGTGGGGTGTTGTACTTCATATGGGACCCACCCAGATAATGTTGCTTACGGGTCTATTGTTGTGTCGTTACACCATTGACCAGAACATCCATATTTTCTAAATAAAGACTAACTATACTTTCCTACAGCCTTTGCTAATACAGTAAATAGACACATATATTTAAACATCCATGCTGTGTTAATTAAAGGTGTAGTGGACAAAATTCTTTCAGTTTTTAATTCTGGGGTTAACATCTTATTTATTTTCATTACTTACCTACTTTTATCAATAACCGTTCTGTATAAAATTAATATTTAAATCTACTAATATCTACAATAAATGGATTACTTGTTATTAAAATAGTTATTTATCTCTGATTTCAGTGAAGATTCCTAGATGACATGTAGAGACACAATTTTCTCTTTATAACACAAAATCTAGTACTGAAAAGAGCATGAATTCTGCAATTATCATCTTTAAAGTTAGTAGATTGATGTGCATAATAACCACAGCGTTGTTGTTGTCAAGTAATTGTTTACATATAGAAAATTAAAATGTTAAATAAGTTAAAACTTGAGAGTATTACTGCTGCCACTGTCTGTATTAGAGGGAAAAAATGTAGTGGTGGCAACAGGGGGGGCCAATGATTGGGTAAGGGTGGCCATGGCCACTCCTGGCCCCCCATCTAGCTTCGCCCCTGACGTGCAGATGCTTTATATATAAGTGTTGTTACTTTTAAAAAAGTATTAATTAAAAAGAACCCATCATTAATAGAAAATAGAATAGAATATTATAGAACAGAAAATAATAGAATAGAAAATTCCTTTATTGTCCCACAATGGGGAAATTCTGGTGTTACAGCAGCAAAATATTATATCAAAAGTGGTCACACAAAGCTGGACCTTAGAAACATGTATAAAATAACATAATAGTGAAGAGTTAAAAAAAATAAACAAATAAAATACTGTAATTTAAAGTGTTTTAACAATATAAATACTGTGAAACCTGGAGAATAAATAACCAATATACAGCTATGGAAATTTTTACAATAATGGATATTTAAAAATAGTAGGAACATCAGAGATGTGCAGAAATGACAGCAGCATGTTTAACTAAGACAGAAACTGTGCATAAGTCATTATGAATGTAATAACTTATTGTGCAATGATGTGAAGGAGTTTTTAAGCATAGGCAGTTTGATCAGTGATCGATCCACCATATTTAACTATAACTAACTGGAACTTTAAAAACTAAAAAGAAAATGCACACATATGCTTTTACATAATACCTACATAGATAACAAAAATATTAATTATATTTATCATTGCATTCAATTTATGTGTATAAAATGTATTTAACTTGTGACCCATATTTGTGATCATCTCTGGTTAAATGTGACACTGAAGGTATGAGAAGAACCCAGTGAAGACAGACAAAGCACATGATGCCCTTTGATGTATTGCACTGGGGCCTCATCTAGCTGGGACCGTTCTCTCTCTCTCTCTCTCTCAAGACAGAAACTGGCGCTTGTCAGTGTGTGAACCCAGATCAAACCATGAATATCATCATTAATCAAGAATGAGAGCACAAAACTCCCAAGTGAATGAACAGCTGGGTGATAGATGATTAGTTTCAAAAACGAACCTTGTTTATCTTGATAAGAGATTTAATCCTCCCAGCCTGAGCATCGAAAATTGGATTTCTTTCTTCCCTTGCAAAGCACTTCCTTATTAGTCAATGGTTATAACACTGACAAGTATTTATTCCCCCCAAACATGCTTTTCCATATTTGCATTGCACCCCCTCTAACCCCGATAACTCTAAATAAAATCCAATGCAAGCAAGTGATTTAAGGACTGAATAGAGTCCCCTCCATAATCTGAGGGTAAATTTAGCTTTTGTTTGAAGCCTGTAGAGGTTTGTTATAGAAGATTATTAAGCAAAAACTATCCGGAAAATGCCAACAAACAAACTATTAGTGGTAGGATGGCTCTTTAAAACAAATCTCAATGATAATCGTCCAGAATAAAGCAATTGTTAAAAGAAAAAATAAACTTAAAAATTTCTGAATGTTGTGGTTTTAGACTAACCAGCCAGTCACAGTCAGAGAAACAGGACTACACTGGAAAACAGGCCGATCTTCAACATCAATAAACAAGGGTGTTGATGGCAGCAGCACAGCTGATATTTCTCTCCAGTATGGCGTCCTAGCCAAACAGGAACAGACAAGGCAAAGCTACTATGAGAAAAAGCAGAGAGAGCATAACGTTAGGGATTGAACTAACAGATTCTGCAGAGTGGTAGAATAGGGAAGCACAATCTTATAAAAGATAGAGCTCTGGTCTGATTAGATGGCAATTAAGCCGTATATGCTAAATGCAGTGCGTATTAAAAGGTAAAAGTTCCCTGTCCAGACTGAAAGATGGTGGTGTCAGCATCTCGCCATGAAGGAGCTTTTATTGAATGTTAATGAATAAGAGCGAAACATAAGACGCTGCAGAAGTTTTTAAGGTCGGGTGAAAGTTTCCCTTCCCAGCAGGTCAACATCCAGAAACCCAACATTCGAATAGTTTGAATACTTTTTGAGAATTTGTGGAAAATTGCTACTTCTTGCCCCATTTAATGACCGAGCCCATTTGGTCGCATCGAAAAGATTGTTGCTATAACCCACAGAACGCTCAGCTGCAGTTCCAGTCTATATTTTTTAAAGAATGTAGAAAAATCTTCACAATTATAGTCTACTTTTTTTTTCTGTCATAAAATGCTAAAAAATACTCTGAATTTGTAACAGTAAGGTTTTAGGGTTCTGTCTCAGAAATGCATCTAGGTTAGCTTGTTTGAACTGATTAATTTTTTTTACATTAAGCTTTATGTGAGTTAAAAAGCTGATGTGACAAAATAGATCGTCAGAGGGGATCTCTTGAGTGTTGAAGGCATTGTGCAATGCTGTTGTTTTTTTCCACCACAAGGTGTCGCATTTCATGAATGCACTTTGGGGGGAATCGGATTATATCCCTATTACAGGGCGTTCTGCATCTCCATGATCATCTTTTGCTCCTCCCTGAAGCTCTGCAGGAATATAGTGTGGACTTCAGCTGCTCTGTCCTTGAAGAATAATGACGCAGCTGTGAAAACATCAGTGATATAATCTTAGATTTGGCAAACACTTTCTGAGCGATTCTTAACTTTTGGAACTTGTAAAAACAGTTTCCTGTTCTCGCCTCCTTTTTCCTGTTGCACCATGCTTTACTAAACACACTTATGTCTCTTGAGCATGACACAGAACAGAACAGAGAGATATTTAGCACAGGTGATCCGAGGCTTGGGCAGTTTTTTCCATCGGGAACATTAAGCACAGAGGATGTTTAACCGAATCTGTCACAGAACATCCTTCTTTTGTTTCCTCTTTATTTCCATTATGGAACGAAGGGAAGCTGTCAGAACGCATACATATTTCATCATGCTATATATATCATTAAATTCTGCTTATCTTTTCCTAATTTTTCCTTAATCATAACTCCCGTCCTTTATATAAAACCGATTTCTTACTCGTCTCTCTCCGCTTGGGGTTTCTGCAGGCAATGGGAGGGTTTGGTTTCACTTTTAATGGCAAGAACTTCAGAGTCTTTGGGCTCACTGCCTGCAGGAAGGAAGGAACAGGTGTGGCAGTAGTAGATTTCTGCATCCATGTCTCGTAATTGCTCGTGCACTCTGGCAAAGAAACCTAATGTGGGCATTATCTTTTGAAAGACTGTTGATTGTAGTTTGCATTTATATGAAAATATTACCGGCTTTCTGATGCTGCATCCTTCCCGCTTAATTTACTTTTTTGTTGTTACACAGTCTAAATCTTGGATTTATTAAATTAGCATTTTATGTGACAGAACAGCACAAGGATTTTTTTTTAAATTGACAAAAATAAAAAAGCTGAAAGGTGTGGCGTTGCATTTGAATGCATCCCTTACTTTGTCTGATCCCCTTAAACAAAATCCATTTTAACTAGAGTTGCAGTTTGTATCTGATGCCGATCACAGCATCAATGTGCATAAAAATGTATTTCCATAGGAGCTTGGAATGAATATTTGATAGGTTATTAGAATAAGGTGGAAAATGAACCCTTTTGTGATGTGGTGGAGATGGCAGCATCATGCTTTGGGAAATCCTTTTCACTAGTGGGACATAATATAAAGACAAAAAGACCGGGAAAAAATACACAAGGCTGTGTTGGAAGTTTACCTGTTAGCAGGAACAACACTAAATTTACACACAGAGCTATAATTGTCCAGTGAATGGTCCAGTAAAATCTAATTTCTCCTATGCTGTCCAACAAATCTGTTTGAGTCTTATTTGTCTTGCAAAGAAAAGGTATTGTTTCTAAAGTGTTTAGTCTTTGTGCATCTGCATAAAGGTGTATTCTGAGATGTTAGGATTATAACTACAGACAGTACAGCAGACAGCCGTTTGCAGCTGAAGCTCAGGCTTAAATGCAAGTATTTGCCCAGCTGTAAGCCTGTTTGCCTTCAACATACCATGTGTTAACTGCTAATGAATGGAGTAATTAGAGCTTTGTAGTGAATTAGGCTTATGTGATGTCATCTATGTGCAGTTGTTAGCGATCGTCAACCCCCTCGGCAGAGCTTATGTTACACCGTGTCGATGTGGGTTAACTGCATAGTTGATAGTAATGGTTCGTTTCTAAGTGAAGAGATTTGCCATGTGATTGAAAGGTGCAGCAGTGCCAGGCGGGGGCTGAGGTGGTGAACTGGATGATGAGTAAGCCTCTCTAGACCCGCCTCCACATCCTCTCTACACACATACACAATACCCAGTCATGCACGAGCGCCTTTGCACCTCGTACACAGGGGATGCATACAAAAAAGTCACAGACAACTAACAGAGCAGAGCATACCTTTGCACACCTTAACCGCTACCAGAGAGTTGTAGCGACAGTCACCTCCCAGCAGGGATCTGTCCTCAGTGAAGGACGCATCTGTGGACTTGCTTTTTAAGGACCCTCTAATAATGCAGAGACTGCCGCCTACTGTAGTTTGATCAGCGGACAGAGACGAATTGCCTGACAGATTCTCCGAGAGAGAGATGCCAGAGAGGACTTGTAACTGAGACTTGTCGTCTGCTGCCTGTAGAGCTGTCAGTTTGTTTTCAACCTGCTGTTTTACACTTGTGAGCCTCTGAGAGGGTGGAGCGAAGAGCTGAATGTCAGGTATAGTTGGGATATTTCTTTATTATAATGCCAGACTTTTGCTGTAGAGTTCTGTTTTCTGTATCCTTGGTAAATATTAGATTGTTGGATTTTACACTAAGATTCTACTCAATGAATCATGCAACACCTTGAAACAGAAAGAAAAATCCTCTTTACCTCTTGTGCAAGGTTAGGTACAAAAAAAGCTAAAATAAACATTGAATACACACATTTTTTATTGCAGTTGCATTGGTCTGAGCTGCAATGGAAAGAAACAAATCAGAGTAAAATCTCTGTGTTCCCGCGGAAAATAGATTTTTGGGGCGGGTGGCAGATCGAAAGTCCTGTCAGTTGCTCCGGCGGCACTGACAGAATGTTGCGGTCAGACTCCAGGGTTTGGAGGAAAAAAAATAATAAAATAAAGCCGCATTTTACTGCAAGCTTGAAATCAGAGGGCTAAAATTGCAATCCTGACATAGAATCAATTACAGGCATGGGTTTTAAAAATAGAATCCCTTGCTCTCTTTCAAGAAAATGCAGAACTGCCCAACTTATTTATTTGATTTATGTCACATATCTGGAGGATTTGTTTTATACCACATCTGTTTATGCACTGGTTTGATCTTGCTGTGTTAAAGGAGTTTCACATGTTTTGATCAGATTTGCAATTTAACAATGGAACTGCTCTGCCTCCCATTTCAGTGCTGATTTGTGTTTTTAGACAAACATCAAGTTGACACAAATGCACAATGAATTGAGTCAGTTAGAGGAAAGCAAAACAAAATAAAACCAAAATGACCTCTGAGCTCATTTCCAGTCAGATCTCTGATATTTCAGTTCAGGACCTTGCCGTGTCCTGTAGGGGCAAGCTTGTGCCTAACCCTTAACCTCATTTGATGTACACAGCTTTGGAAGCTTCAGAGAATACCGCTGAGGATTTCCTGTGAAGGTGCTTTCTTGCTCTCCCTCCCCTTTTGCCATGCAATTAGGTTAAGATGGATGTTATTCCTGTTGTTTTGCATAATGAGATTATTATGGGTTTTATATTGAAGAAATGGTGCACACACTCTTATATGCATTTCTTTCTTTTTGCAATTTCATCTCACATATCACTATCTGATTGTTTGATTTTTTGCTCAAACGATCACTTTTAAATGAATCATCGGCAGACTGAATACATCAACAAATCAGCAAGATCCTTTAATTTGATGACAGATTTTGCATAAGTGAATTGTATTTTTCATCTTTTGTGGGTTTTGCAACCATGCTTGTGGCGTTCTTTGTGACCTTAGTATGGGATGTGGTGTTGAAAGATCTGTGTATGTGTCACGCTTGTCTCGCTCTCGAACCCCTGCATGACTTCTGAATGAAGAGAGCTCCGCATCCTTCCTCTAGGCCAGCAACAGATGCATCCTGCAGCTGCAAGCTCCTTCCTGTCTGCAAGCAGACTCTTTTGTGTTAAGATGTAGCGACAGCGAAGTTGGGACACCGTATGAATTTAAATGGAGCAGGCCTGAATGGAGCGATACTGGTCGGCTGGTGGGAGGTTCTGTTTTCCATGGTCTAACACTCGACTGTGTCATCATCACATTTAAGCACGAGTGCCACCGGCAGATACCTCCTTAAGTTTGCAGCTTAGAAATCTCTAGATATAAAGTGAGCTAAAAAAATAAGATCAATTTAATTCAGTTTATTTATATAGCACCAATTCACAACATGTCATCTCAAGGCACTTTACAGTTCAACAGATCATACAGTCAGATTGATTCAAAGTTTTCTATCTAAGGAAAACCAGTTGATTGCATCGACTCATTGACGCAAATGCAATCCCTCAGACTAAGCATGCTTGTAGCGACAGTGGAGAGGAAAAACTCCCTTTTAACAGGAAGAAACCTCCAGCAGAACCAGGCTCAGTGTGAGCGGCCATCTGCTGAGGCCGACTGGGGTTCAAGGAGACAGAAGCAGAGATACATAAAGCAACTGTAAAAGGCAGCCAAGTCCAGGAAACACACAGCCAGGCAGATGAGCTCCTAGCTGACTCCCATATCAGAGGATGAAGACAGTACATCCAGCCAGTCACAGTCAGAGAAACAGGACTACACTGGAAAACAGGCCAATCAAACTGTTAACTATTCATACTTCCAGAAATGTTTAACATTTTATCATGTAATGATGAACCTTAAAAAACTCAAAATTCTTCAAAAATTATTATTGATAATAGTTACTTTTCTTTTAGATTCTATCATTCATTTGTCTGAAAACGTCTATCATCCATTTGTTTTTTAGCCCAAGGAGCTCAAGGAGCAGAAGATGGTATTCGCACAAAAGTATGACTGTATAGATGAAACTTCATGGGGTCAGTATAGCAGCGATAGGTGTTGTAATGCCAAAAATGTACAGGTTTCTCTTTGCGCATTAGGTATGAAAGTAGGACAGTAACTAATGATTATTTTGCAAATTGATTAATCTGTCAATTATTTTTTCGATTAATCGATTTATAATCGGATAGCCAAAGGTTCATTAAAGAAGAGTTTTTTGCAAAATTAAACCAGGTGAAACTAAAACTTTTTCACTTGAGGGGTTCTCAATAGAGCATATTGACAGACAAACAAGTTTTTAATCTAAAATGCAACATTTTTTTTACTGACAATATTTTTTTCTGACAATATTAATATAATTACTGTTCTAAGTGGGTTGCTCTGTCAGGTAAAGGCACGTTTTAATACGCTAGAACTTAACAGAAAATGTGTTTCCATCTCCTGCTTTAGTACATTCCTTTTCTTCAGACAAAACCGGAGAGAGGGTTGAAACTTTTTTAAAAATAAAGGTATTTCAAATTTTGCCTTTTCCATGTTTACTGTCTGATGCTTTACTTTTAATTGCACATAAAATTAATGGAAATATGGCTAATAAAAGATTGAGATATTTGTTTTATAACCTAAACCAGATGCTTCTTTACATCCTTATCCTTTACCTGCCTGAGACATTCTTTAGTTTTCATAATATCCTCGAACAAGCCTTTAAAGCCTTCACAGTTGTATTTATTCTGAGATTAAATTACAGATGGGTGGATTCTATTTACCGATAATTGCTAAGTGACCTCTTGTTTCGGGGGTGTCAGAGTAAAGACGGTCACATGATAGATAAACAATGCACTTGTGTGCTTTTCTGGTATTTTATTGAAAAGCCATCATTAACCTTGAACTTTAAAAGCTGAATTGATATTTAAAGGTTTTTGGAAGCCACCCTAAATGATGCTATGGTTTTTTTGTTTGCCTTGTTAAAAAAATGGGACAGCAAGCAGCGTGGCGCTGCTGCAGTTGACATATGGAATAAACAGCCTCTCTGCCATTACTGGCCCTTCATCAGTAAGTTAATGACTGAGGGCTAGTTCTCTCTTTAAGCCTCCGCCCTGACTGTGCTTGCTTTGCAAGACTGAGTTTGCCTTAGCTTATGAGCTGGAGGCTTTTGCGAACACCCCTGGCTTTGGTGGAAAAAACCTGAGAGTACAATGGCAGAGATGATAGAAAGTAAGGTAAGGTGGAGGAAACGCTCTGATGCACCAAATATTTGAGGTGGTGAATGTTGTTCTGCAGCAGCAGTAATGTGACATGTTCTCAGCTGGCCTCTTCATGTACTGAGGTACAAACTGTTTTCAGTTCATTTATAAGCATATCATCATTTTTTTTACTTTATCTATCTGTTGTTTTATGTCCAAAATGAGGACATTTATGAAAAGCCTAGCTGTAAAATAGTCCCAAAAATCCCTAAGCAATGAGGGTGTTAGGTTTAGAAAATCAGCCCATTATAAGATCTTGTTTTAAGGCAGTAGTAGCTATAGTTCAGTCTTTCACTGGAATATATAAGATTATGGAGTGAAGATTTATGTGGTGAATTATCTAATGATGAAAAGACTGTCAGGAGAGATGGAGCAGTTGGGAGACTTAACAAACTAAAGGGCTGGTTATCCTCCCACAGCAGTGTGTCACAGTGAGCTTGTAGCAGATATTTTTGATTTATGCCCAATATTGATGCATGGTCTGAACTATGTTATTCCACGCCAGAACACATGCGAAACAGTCACGAACTAGCTGTGGGTCTAGATACGGTGAGTGAGGAAGTGGGGGCAAGTTTGTGCAACAACATAGGAACATGAGGGCGAAAAAGAACGGGAATACAGGTGGAAAGGGTCCCAGCGTTCTCGCGCACCTCGCTCTTCTAGCTGGTCCATCTTCACAAGTCGATTTCCACAATGGCGGTCATACAAACAAAACAAGCCTGTAAGGTACCAAACAGGAAATAAGCATAGTGTAGAGTGGATGTAGATTTGACCAATCAGAGGCCTCCTGTCTGCGGCACTGTCTGCGGTCACCTACAGTTTTGAAGAGGATCAACAGAGTGTCTGCCGAAGGGTTGGGAGCATATTTGTTTACACTGCGACACACACACAGACTACCTGGTTTCTGAGTATAAATTTGCCTTAACACTCTTGCCACAAATTGAAAAGCATGCGGGCTATGCCTTTAATTTGCAATAGAAGGGAAGGGCTGTTAAAACAGCATTTAGATGGACATTTCAATTTCTGCTCCCTTCTGATCAGCCCCATAATTAGTTTAACACTTGAATATATAGTAGACTACAGGATAATGTTAGATAATATCTTGACTTTATGCTGAGGGCATTACCTGACACACTGTTTATACTCTACTGTTCCTTTTTGCGGTTAGTTTACTCAAAAGATATCATATACTAACTTCCGGCTAATATAACTCATTGTGAACAGAAAGTCGTTAGATTTGTTTCCATCAAGTATCAAGTGTCAGAAAAGCTTGATTGAAGTGACAAAATGAAAAGATGGAAACACTTTTTTCCAAATAGCTGCGATACTGATATGTTAACGTAACAACAACTTTAATTCAATTCATTTTAATTATATATAGCTTCGGCAAATGTCATCTCAAGGCACTTTATAGAGACAATACATTCAGATTGTTTAGGAAAAAAAGTTGATTGCAGTCATTGACTTGCAGGACATACTCCTCCTGGATGAGGTTGTGGCAACGATTATTGCTTGCATTTTGTCTTTGACTCTTCAGCAATCCCTGCCACTGAGCATGCATGTAGCGATAGTGGAGAGGAAAACTACCTTTTAACAGGAGGAAACCTCCAACAGAACCAGGCTCAGTGTGAGAGGCCAACTAGGGGTCAATGAGATAGAATCAGACATACAAAATGCAGCACATATACAAAAGGTAACTGATAACTAGCTCTACAGTTGACCCCGTCCAGGAAACACAGTCAGGCAGACAAGCTGATTTTCTTGTGAGGATGAAAGAGAGCATATATAGTCAGTCACAGTAAAAGAAACAGGACTACCCTGGAAAAAGGCCAATCTCCAACATCTATAAACAGATATGTCGATGGCGGCTGCACAGCTGATATTTCTATCCAGGATGGAGTCACAAAGGTATGCTTGGAACTTGGCAAATACTGCAAAATGAGAGAAAAGATATAGAATGAAAGAGAATGAGAAAAAGTGGTCCCAATTTCATCCAGCACCCCAAACATATAGCAGCACAGGTACAGAAAATAGCTCAGGATAACCTAGCTATCTTAGATGAGGTATAAGAAAGGTAGAGACAAAATAGGGCCAACAACCTGCCAAATAGCAACCCAATCATTAAAACTTTCCTCCATTGCTGATCTGTGGTCAGTGCTATTTTGTAGCCTCTACTTCCTGATTATTACAGCCACGTGCAATGGCATAATGTGGACGACAATGTATGACTACATTATGCTTTGCGTAAAGTCTGTTCCACCAGTAATTATATAAGGCAAGGCATGTTTAGTTGTATAGTTTAGTTCAGTACAAACTCAATTCAAAGTGCTGTAGGACACTCATTTGACATACAGTATACCCATTTAAAGGGTATTCTCTTGTCAAGAAAGCCAGGCAGTGCAGTCTGAGACGCATACCCTCTTTGTTTAGTAGTGGATTCCTTCTATATAGGATGTAGCTAAAAGGGTTCAGTTTAGGTCAGAAACGCAGGTGTTATTATTAGTTGACTGCTTTAAATAAATTGGAAATGTGAACCGTAGTTTAGGTTTCATACTTTGTGCATATGTTGCAATAGGCTCTTTATAACAACTCACACCATAAAGAACATGTTTCTCTTTTTTGTTGAGTACAAAGATGGGATTCTTTCTTTGTAGTTTTTGCTGGTAACTTTTGCGATGCAACTAATACCAACTTTAGATAATTGCTCTGATGAGTGATTAAATAAAATCAAAGCATTTTACTGTTATTATCCTTTTTACAATTATGTTGGTTTGCATTTATAGCCTATAGTATTGTGCTTTACTCTGAGAAGTACACTAGTCTTTTTTTTTTTTGAGCACCCTATGTGAACGGACCTAAACTGTAGTCATCTGGCCACCAGATGTACCTCGACTTCCGTCGGTCTCCTCCGTAGAGACTCAACTCTTTTGCTTAAATCCACTTCCCTACTTCAGACAGGAGATAGCACGCAGCAGTGCAGGACGTTGTCTGAAAACTTAGATTTTTTTTTCTTCTCTTCCTCTTCCTTTTTTTTTTTCACTGAATGCCAAGCTGTCAGGGGCTCTGATTTCCCGCGAGGGGTGTTTCCCACCATCTAAGGGGGGGCGGGTGACGGGATTCCAGAGAGGAATATATTTCTTCTTTAGATGGGATGCCAAGTTCTCACACTCTTTTGGGACCATGGCAGACAACAAGCAGCAGAGAAAAAGCTCTGGAAGCGGAGATCGCTCCCCGTCTCATTTGTAAGAGATCAGGTTTGAGTTGATTCTTGTGCAGAAAAGTTTTTTTTATTGTTTTTTCTTTTTTAATGGCTGCAGATCTTTGGCAGCTGGGAGGCTTCTGGTATGTGGCTAAGACTGAAATAGATGTGGGAAGCTGAAGCAAAGTCCTCTTTTAAAAAAAGGTTGCTTTTGTGGAACATGAGGTTGGGACTTTGTTTGTTTTTACTTCTTCATTTACATTGTCTAAAAGCTGCAAAAGGATTTAAAACTGTCTAGAGACAGAAAAACAAAAACATTTTTTTTTTCTGCTGGTTTATGCTTCAGCATTGTGGATCTTTTTATTGGCTTGAAAGCTTTTCTGAGTACAAGGTTGATCTACCCACTGATCTCCAGACGCAGCAACTAAGAGAGTGGCTGTGACTCATCTGGCAACCCTCTCTACGTACAGCCAGGGATGAATTTTATTCAGAGCTCAAGATACAGCAGAGAGG
This sequence comes from Cyprinodon tularosa, assembly GCF_016077235.1. NCBI lineage: Eukaryota > Metazoa > Chordata > Actinopteri > Cyprinodontiformes > Cyprinodontidae > Cyprinodon > Cyprinodon tularosa. The sequence goes on along the minus strand of NW_024039607.1, from coordinate 3,142,887 downwards.
CTTTCAGCTCTAACAGCAAACATTCAGCTGAGCTGTGCGACAACATGTTGATTTTAATTAAAACATGTATAGGGGTTGTGAGGATATTTTATATTCAAGGTCTATCTACAGTTTATGTGTTGCTTCTGAGTCTCGGGGTTTGTTTATCTGCAGAAGCTTCTGAAAAAGAAAAAAAAAAAACAGTTTTATGTTTTTTCAGATGGGAGGAGACCCGTGACAGGCTCGTGTCAGCCTCCGTTTCAAGTTTTCTTGGGTGCTATAGAAGTATTTTAATAGAAATATATCCCTCCATTTTAGAATAGAAGACAATAGTATTAAACTTTCATTTATCGTCTCAGATTGGGGAAATTCAGCTGTGTTGACGTCAAAGCCAGAAATAAAAAATTACAACAGATTGTAAAGTAAAGTAAAGGAAAACCCCCATCATGTTACCATTTGGCCTAATCAGATTATGTCAAATTATGTGCAACATAGTGCAGGAAAAAACAACAGAAAATTCACAGAGACGAAGGAAAATCTCCAAATGTCAAGAAGGGAGGTAATGCAAGTGTATGCTTGTTAAAGTTTAGATTTTTGGATTATGTGAATTGCAAAAAAAAAACAAAACCCTAACATTTTTACATATTGTGTTATATTTGGGTTGTTTATTTTACATTTATTTGCTCATTTATTTACCAAACATCTGTGATTCTGTTGAGAAAGCATGTTCCATGCTGGGATTGAGAAAGCCGAGGTACAAAATGTTTGCAGTTAGTTAGTGGTATCAAACAGAGATAGTTTATCAGTTATGAGTACATTTCTCAGAGCAAAATGTGATGAAGTAATCTAACATTTTGTAATATCAGTTGAAGTAATATCAGTTATGGAAGTCTAAGGCATGCAGTAGTGGGAAAAAAAAAAATCCAGATTTTGAAAAAACTAAATCTTCATAAACCAAAAAAAGGATTAACAGAAAAAAAAATCTAATAATTCCCCATCCCTAATTTTTTTCTTTTCTTTTTTTTTATCCCCACGGCATCTAAAATAGTATTAAGTATAATTGTTTTCCAGGGTATCGATATTGACTTTGAAATGTTAGTATTGTGACGACCCTACGAGTAAAGACTGAATCTTTTTCTGGATAATCTCGAGCTAAACTTCCTCAATTGTGTTTTTTCTCTATTTTTCCCCAGATGTTTTAAGTTTTAAATATTTCTGACTTATTTACATTGTTGCCATGGTACAGCCAATAATGCAGATATGAATTCAGACATAAACTTAAAAAGCTACGTTTGGGGAAATATATGAGCGATCGGGGAACTTAACCTTGTTTCATGATGTTAAACATTTTTCAACTTCAATCTTTGCTCAGTCCACAAGCACAATGCTGAAGCTGCTCATTTCAACAACTTTAAATTATTTAAAACATTATAAAAAAAATTTCACCCTGCAACAAATAAAATAATTTCTCGTTCAGTCTTAAAGTAGTGGAGTTTTAAGACACTTTTACCAAAATCCTAACTTCCTTATATAACTCAGCTTGATTTTTTTTTTATCTGTTTCAATGCATACTTAACAATTGTTCACATAAAACTCTATGAAATACATTGAGGTCTGTGGTTACAATATGAAAAGTTGGGGTAAAGATGACAACATTACAAGCAGCTGAAAGAGGAAGGTTTATGATCAACCTTCTCACATCCACCACAAGTTTTACCCCTTATTAGAACGCTTTTGATCCGTGGTTTCCATGGTAATGAGCCACACTTCATCCATTAAGTGTTTCAGGCTGACTTCTGACTCCATTGTTCTCTTTCAAGTGCCCTGCATTATTATCCATCCAATCATCCATCAAGCCAGCTACCAGACCTAGACATTTTTTTAAAACATATCAATATTATCAAAAAAACAACTGTTAGTACTCTGCATACAGCAGCTAAATAAAAGTAAAAATTGTTCAGAAATCAGTGAATTTAACATTGAACACTTAGGATGCAACAAATTAGAAAATAAAAGCTCATTGAAAAAGGGAGCATTGAAAAAGCATAAAAAGGGGATGGCTCAAACACAAAACCCTTTACCAAATGGAGAAATACCCAGTAAGTATTTTTATTCATGTGTTTATTTCAGCTCAATATAAGGAACCACCCCTTTCTCACATGTTAGACATTCTTAGTGTCTCTTCAGACCCCCTTAGGCCCCCTTGTTGTCGCTTTTTTTCTCTGTCTCTGAGTCCCACTGTTATGTCATTCGCAGCAGCTTGTGGAGCATGGGTACAACTGCCAGCGCTGCCCCACAGCCTGTTTATGTAGCGCCGCCGCTTGACAACGTCCACGCCAACGGGATGGCCGACAGCACTATGAGCCCGTTCCATACGGTCAGCATCCACAACAACAAAGCCAAGTCCATTATCACCAACAAGGTTGCACCAGTCGTCATTACGTAAGTCCCTCCTCAAAGCTGCGTTCTCACGGTTGGGTGTTAATCCTGTTTGAGCACTTGGGGTGCCCCCAACCTCTCGCCAAACAAACTCCAAGCATGTTTGCCTCTGTTATCATCTCGTTTGTCTGCTTAGGCAGAGCAAACAGTAGCAGATAATTAAACTTGCCCCCTTTTTTGCAAACATGTTTTTACACAGATATAACTGCAGACAAGAGTTTCAAATTCACGATGAAATCCTTAAAGCCAACTACAAAGTTGGTCGGATATCAGACGCCTTGCCTGAGCACTACCTTGTTAAGGTAAGGACGCCTCAACCTACCAGCAGTTTTTGAAGTGAAAACAAGCCGCTGCCTTATCACAGAAAGCCGTGGAGCCAGCTCGCCTTGTCCTCTGTGTTTGCCGTTTTCACATCTACGTGTCCAAATTGCAGAGCTGTGTTGGAACATTGTCATTCGTTTTTTTATGATCAGAGACGGGGATTGTAACAGAACTTTTGGCACCCCCTTATCAAGTCTTTGATGTGCACTGTCACCTCTGCTGCATACACAGTTTTCTACTGTTAGGCTTCTGTTTATGAGTGGGATAAGATAAGGGCATGTTTGACCAAGAAGAAGCATCCATTTTGGCTTTTGAACATAAAAATATATGTTGTATATTAAATAAAATAAAAATAAAAAGTTATCCTCCATGTAAGGTACTAAATGAGGTTAAATCTATACATATAATCTACACAAATAGCTATCTAACTAATTCTAGGTTGGCGCCCTAGTGGTTGGGGCATAGATTAGTTCGAGCTCCACTCCCACACACTGCCACATCGGATCTCTGAGCAAGACTCTTAACCTGATATATATGGATATAAAATGCTAAAGTATTTACTCCCCTTAAAAACTTTTTCAGATTTTTACTCTTATAACTATAAGCAGTAGCTCCAACAGACACTGTATACTGTGTGTGTGAAGCCGGGTAAACACTTTTTAGCCATTTTCGGGACGATTCTCCAGTCGTGGGAGAATTTTTCGATCGGGCAGAGTTTCAGCTTGATCGTGCCTAGTGTAGTAAACAGGGTGTAACGAGGGGCAATCAGTCTGTCACGACCACCTCCCGATCAGGAGAGGGCGGGAGAAAGTCAAACATGTTTGAAATTCAATCGGCCGTCGTAAGAATCTCATCAGAGCGTCAGGCCGCACAGTGTGCATCGTGAGCTGTGAACTTTTAAACCCTGGGAACGGATTTTAATGAAATTTTTTATCAGAGGTGTCCATCATGCCAAGGAAAAATCCTTAAATTATGCTGATGATTTGGATCATCAGCATAATATTAGATTCTCTCAAACATTGTGAGATAGGGATATTTGGCGGAAGAAGCTATTTCCCCCTAAACCACAGGGTGGCAGCAGAACTCAAAAAGTCCAGAGGTATTTTACCGAAGATAAAAACACAAAAGGGAACGCTGTTGATTTGTTAGCTGGATCAATTGAAAACTTATCAATGGATTTTATTGGATTTTTTATTTTATTTTTACCAGAGGTGCACCTCAAAGGCTGGTTATGCTCCTGCAGCAGTTTGTCGCAGTGAGCTGTTGGCAGGTATGAAGCTGACATTTTTGATGTATGCTCAATATTGAAGTGTGGTCTGCGGTATGTTTAGGGGAAAATCACGACCTAACTGTGGGTCTAGATACGGCCAAGGCGCTGAGGAAGTGGGGGCGAGTTTGTCCGACAATGGAGGGACATGAGGATCCAGGTGGAAAAATTGTTTCAGCGTTCTCACACACCTTGCTCTTCCAGCTGGTCCAATTTCGCTACTCGTTTTCCGCAATCATGGTCAAACAAACAATACAAGCCAGTAAGGTAGCAAACAGGAAATACGCATAGTGTAGAGTGGATGTGGATTTGACCAATCAGAGGCCTCCTGTCTGCGGCACTGTCTGCAATCACCTACAGTTTAGAGGAGGTGCAGCGGGTTGACTGCGGAGGGGGCGGGGACATCTCTGCGTTCACCGCGACACCTAAGCAAACGACCTATTTTCGAAGTATAAATCAGCCTTCTTGCCTAGGAACAATTCATTTAAATTTGGTAATGATAGAAAGACTGGTTGTTCAAGGCAAGGCAAATGTATTTGTATAGCACAATTCAGTACAAAGACAATGCAAAGTGCTTTACACGTTTAAAATATAGGAAAATAAAACAGAATCAAAGCAAGTAGGAAAAAATAAATAAATAAGATAAAATAAAAAATGCAGAAACAAAAAAGAACATTAAAAAGAATTGGACTAAAGAAAATAAAAAAGTTGAACTAATGATGTTTCAGTTGTTTACCTAGAACAGTGGAAGGCAATCATAAACAAATGTGTTTTTAGTCTTGATTTAAAGGAACTCAGGCTTTCCGCACTTGCAAGTGGAGCATAGGAACTAAATGCTGCTTCTCCATGTTCAAAGAGTGCTGCTTGTAAGCATCTGTTTATCATTAGAAAATGCCTCTTTAACTTGAGTAATTCATTTGGTCCATTATGGTGTCTTTCTAAATGTTTGATTGACTTTGGTATCGATTTTACACACCTAAATCACTGTTTTCGAGCTTATCTTAATGCCATTAAGACAGGAAGATACATTCTTTGTAGGGATTGGTCTCATAGACCCACTCACGAAGTGCTGAAGTGTACACAGCAGAGATTTACGCTGTTGAGACAACAGAGCAACCAGTCTGTGTCTGCTGTGCTGTTTCCTGCTCAAAGAAGAGGTCAGGAACTTGGGAACTGAATAAAAAGAAGAAAAACAAGTGAAACTTAATAAGGGTCATGCCCTCTGACTCATTCAGATGAATGATTTCAGGGCGAATACTTCATGGTGCAGGATGTGTACAGCAAAGCGGATGTTTTAAACACAACGGCCAGCTATGGAGCGCCCAACTTCCGGCAGGTGAAGGGATCCTACCCCCTCTATGGAATGGGTCAGCCGACCTTGAATGGCTTCAAACAGGTTCTCCAGAGACTCCAGTCACAGGGACAAGAGGTGATCCTTTTTTGTTTATTTTTAAACAAGCATTTAGCTAGAATTGAGGGGCTCCTTGTCTTCGTTTGACACAAACGATTAGCAAATTAGAGTGTATGTAGCTCACCGGGCCTCTTTAGCTCAGTTTTGGCTGTAAATATGTAAGACATTGAGTCTCCAGTCTCCATTTGAAGAATTTATATGTAACATTATCATGCTGCGGTTGAACTTTCCATTACAAAATGTTTAAACTAAATTATCCGCTTTAACATTTACCAGGTTGAGTTTTGCATTTGGATGATGACAGCAAAGCTGCACACATCCACTGTCTGATGTTTTCTCTCTTTTCTCCAAGCAGGAGATTATTTTCTTCTGCGTGCGAGAAGAGCCAGTGGTGTTCCTTCATAAGGATGACGACTTTGTGCCGTACACCCCGCGCAGGAAGGAAAACCTACACGAGAACCTTCACGGGCTTCATGGCGAGGAGACGGTTGAAAGCCTGGAGCTCAGCATCAGAAACGAGGTTACAAAGATATTCACTTTCTATTCAGGATAATAAAAGGATTTTGGACGTGTGACAAAGGTCGTGTCTTTTCAGCTCCACGACTTCGCAAAGCTCAACGAAAACGTCTTCTACGTTTACAATGACATTGAGTTCTTTAAGGATGAGCCCCAGAAGATGTCCATAACGTGTGAGGAGGACATCCACGTGACAGAGGAGGTGTACAAGAGGCCGATGTTCACCATGCAGGGCTACAGGTTGTTTATTTTGCTTTTCCACACAGCATGGAGCTTTTTTTGTTTTGTTTCTAATACGTGTCACAACAAGGTTAGTGGAGATGTTGGGGGAGTGGTTAGGGCATAAAGCTTGGAATCCTGAGGTGACTGAGTTTAGCCCCACTCCCAGAGACTACCGTTCTGGGTTCCTAAGCAAAAGACCCTTAGCCCCACACTCCTCCCTGGGTGCCGCACAATGGCATCCAACTGCTGCCCAAGGGGATGGGTTAAATCCAGAGAGTTCATTTCGTTGCTCCGTACTTGAGAGAGTGTAATGACAAAAAAAAGCTGATAATAAAAAAGATGTTATGTTGAAAGATCATGAAGGAGACTGTGGTCAAAGAGTGCTGGGCAAGCTTGTTAATGAAAAACTGAGTGGCAGAAAAAACTGGCAAATGCTGCAGTAATTCATGGAAGAGATCAGAGCTTTACACAGAAACAGACTTTTACTTTTCTAACAAAACAAAGAACATCTATTTTAAATCGGATTTTTAGATAACATCTCTTAGATAATTTAACAAAACCTATTCCAAAAAGCATCAGCAGAGCCTTATATAGCTTGAGGTAAAGTAAACTTTCTGTTTTATCAAGCATTTACATCTGTTGTCCTCTGATTATTGCATTAAACAACCTGCTCATACTCCTATTGATCTTCCACACTTAATAAAAATGTTGCTGGAACAGTCTGGCTACTTAGCTTTGGTGCTTGACAGGAGAAGAAGTTAGACTTTGCAGAGCCTGAGTGGGCGGTCAGCTGTTAAGTGGTCAAGCTCAAAGCTGGCCAGTACCAGTCAGTAGCAGATTGATTGGTTCGTGCCCGCTGAAGATGGGTGCATCCTGTTTGTTGATTTATCGACATGAGCTGCAGTCTTCCGTCGAAGGGACAGAGGTTTCCTTATTTTCAGAGAAGCAAAGTGCTTTGGTATACAGTGCCTTCCAAAAGCAGTCATACTCTTTCCACCTTTTCCTATTTCTTTTTTTCCTTTTAAACTACATTTTGCTGCTTTTAAATGAACAATAGTAGTCCTTTAAAGCTAAACTGCACTTTGTCATATTTGCTTGTGTAAAGCTGGTTTTTCACCCTGACAAAATAAGTGAAAACCTGAGTGTTTATATGATACAAGCCCTGAGCTACACAACAATGCTACTGTATTGATACAACAAAGGCTGCAGGTTCACCTCTGGGGTTATTATTTGCGATACAGGTACTACAGATTACCTTTACCAATGGAGGGAGCGCCACTGGAAGAAGATTTTGACGCCTTTGTTAACATACTCAGGGTAAGTATACGTAAAAATGTCAGTCCAATAGTTAAATCTCCCTTTTTTGGCGGTGCTCTTCTTGTTGAATCTGGTTGCCACTGAAGTTATTAATGGCTGGAGTATTGCAGGGTGTCTGCTCTCTGTCACCGATGTGGAGAGAAGGTCACTTTGTCTTTTATTTAATCCACATTTAAATCCGTCTTTCACATGCAATTAATCATGTTATAGATATGATTAAAATCAGAGAAAAAAAAGAGCCCGCAGTCACTTCATGTCCGCTCCTCAGTCATCCTTTCGGCCTGCTTTCTGTCCTGCCCTTCACTTACGCAGCATGTTCTCTCCGTCTCATTTTGCCCTTTTTTGGAATGAGCAGCAGCAGCTGATTCCACTCCAAGTGGTTGGAAAGTGGCTCCGTTTTTCCTTTTCTTTTTTATTTATCGTCTTTTAATGAGGTGCTTTATCGTCTTAGTCAGCCTTTTTGTAAATCCCTCTCCTATTATTATTTTCAGGATACTAACTCATATAGATGTAGCTTAAGCTTGCTTAATCCTTCCCACTGAGAATATTTAACTTCTTAAAACTTCAGTTTTCTCTGACAGAATGTAGTTTTTACATCACTGTAGGATTGGTTTTATTCTTCACAGTCATATTTGATCAGCACAGATGTGCTGCTGTTTCTCCTCATGGCCTATTTTCAGTGCTCCTCTCTTTTCTGATGTGTTGTGTTGCAGGAGAGCCCCAGCTTGTGTCTGGGTCACAATGCATCCAAGCTGCCGCCTACCCTCCTCTTTGGCTGCCAGGTTGGCGTCGGCCGCACCAACCTAGCCATGATCCTGGGCACGTTAGTCATGAATAGGCTCAAAGGGGACTCAATACAGCCACAGCAGTAAGACCCCCCCTTCCCCCAAATTGCTTTATTGCATTGCATTGCCAAACTTTAATACAACAGTGCCTACAGAGATTTTAGTTTGTCGTTTATTTAAATAGAAGGTGGAAAATTTGCTTTGTGTTGCAGAGTTGAGGAGGGAGTTACCTCAGAGCCAAGACCCCTTTTTCAAGTTATCCAGAGTTTGATCAACAAGCTGCCTAATGGTCAGCAGGTTATGGAAGAGGTAGTATTGCACACATCTGCAAAAAGAACAAAAAAAACAAAACAAAGGAGAGTGTGGCTGCAGCCTGGGAACCCTTTATATCACAGCACCCATCTCATCAGCATTGACTGCTGAACTCAAGCCCCGCTTCTTACCTTTTGAAAAACTTGCTACATATCAACTTAACTTGACTTTTTCTGGGTGATAAGATGCCCATTATTAAGTGTTTCTCTTGTTTTTAGTGATTTGTCATGTAGCTAGTTACACACTGCAAAAACAATCTAAAATTAGTGAAAATTTCTTAAACTTAGGCTATGTTCACAGTGCAGGCCTTTAAGCTCAATTGCCATTTTTTTGGCTGAAATCCGATTGTTTCACATTTCTAAATATATGCGACCTGTATGTAATCTACTGTGTGAAATGCATTCATAGAGCTGATCTGTCCTGCATGCGCAGAAGAGGATGCAATGACGTCACAAGTTGCCAGCGTGTTCTGTGTTTATGGAAGTTAACAAGAATGGTAGTGCTGGAGCGCATCTAGCGATCTTTCATTTTTTTCTTCCTTCTTCTGTGTCTTTGTTGAGGGACCTTTGTTGAGTAATAATAACATTCAGGTGGGATGAATGCGATCTGGCCGTTCAGACACAAGTTTGAAAAGATCAGATACGTGTCGGATTTAGGACCACAAAGCCAAGTGGTCTGGGTTGCATTGGACAAAATCGGATCTGTGTTGTTCAGGCTGTCATGAAAAGATCAAGGGTCCGTTTTTTAAACCTAAAATATGGGAAACTCTTAAGTTTTCTGTTTAACAAAGAGAGTTACCTTAACCTCTTTTTCAAGAGCGGTAGTAACATTCATCCCATAGCTAATCTGGTCGAGAGCAGGCTTTATTCACTTGTCCTTTATTCACTGTCCTCTATCTCAACTCTCCTTACAGCCAATCACGTTGTTTTATTTCCTGATTTAGTCAGATTTTTTATAGTCTTGTGCATTTAAAAAAAAGGAAATAATTCGCTAGGTGTGTTAGACACATTAGCTTTTAAAAACAAACATTGCATTGCAAACTTTTAACGAGGATCTTATTAAAATGTTATTTATTAAAGAAAAGAAAATTAAAATGTTTTTTATTTTTACAGTACATGAAGAACTACTGAAATTATATTCAGATTTCAAATAAATAGTAGTATTCACTCAGAGATAACAACCTACTGAGTCTACTGGCACAATCTGAAGCCATCCTATGGGACTGATAACTGCAAATAACAACGATTTATTGGGATGATAACATCCGAAGCAGCTGGAAACAGCCACTTAGTATTTACTGTGTAAAAGAAGACAGAATCAAACAGATGAGGAACCCCATTAGATGGTGAACCGCTCATAACTATTAGAACGTTTTTATTTTTCATCTTTACCTGCTACCAGATGATTTCACCTAAATAGATACTTTGATCCACTACCATTCGGGAAATAAACTCGTAAACTCGTTGACATAACCTAAAAAAACACACAACAAATAAAGGTTATGTGTAATGTGAAGTTTTATTTTGAAAGGTAAGAGCTTGGGGCAAAGTTCATCAAATGAGAGCTTTGAGGCGAGCGCTATGGTGCTGAAGGTCTCCAGGATGCAGCTATATAGTCTTAGAAAACATAAAAAAATACACATTTACAACTGCAAATCTGTTGGGATGTGTATGGCTTTATTAAGTTTTTAGAGTAATTTGGAGTGTTTTCAACCAATATAAAATTTTGCAACATTATGGAGGTAATAATTAAGGCAACAAAGACAAAAAATGTTTTTGAATAATGGAGAAAAAAAATTATCAGACAGCTTTCATTCGAACGTGAGGAATAGATATATTAATATATATATATATATATATATATATATATATATATATATATATATATATATATATATATATATATATATATATATATATATATATATATATATACATATATATAACTGCATATGTGGATATGCTCTGTGTAAGCATTAGTAGCTGATCACTGCTGTCTGGTGAGTAGCAGTGATAACAGCAGGGTTCTTTTGCCTGTTTGTTTTTTTCTTCATGCGCCTCTTAGATTCGCATGAAGAAGGGGTTTTAGGATGCATACCAACCTGGTTCTTGAGTGGGTAGCTGTGATAACAGCTGATTTAACCACACGACTTGCAAATGAATGCAAACTGTTTGCTCCAAGTCAGGCTTCAGCTGCAAAGGGATATGATTTCAGTACATTTATGCATGTTATGCAACATTATCCTTCCTTCCTTCCTTCCTTCCTTCCTTCCTTCCTTCCTTCCTTCCTTCCTTCCTTCCTTCCTTCCTTCCTTCCTTCCTTCCTTCCTTCCTTCCTTCCTTCCTTCCTCTAGAAACTCTGTATCCAAGAGTTGCATGAATCTATAGGCGAAGCAACATTTTTAAATTAGAATTAAATGTCCAATTTATTACATTAAAGAAAACTGCCTGTGGTCATGAGCTCCAGAATCTTGTTGTATTCAAATCAGAAACCCTAGGAAACTTGTGGTTATTGGACAGTAAGTACTTAACCATGAGTGACAAACTTTGCCAGTTGGCTTTTGTCAAATCTCCTAGGAAGACTTGTAGGACATTCAAGGACATTCAAGATTTGGATCGGACCTAAACCTTCACGGCTGTTCAGCGGTGTAGTGGGTAGCACTGCAGCCTTGCAGCAAGAAGGTTCTGGTTTCAATTCCCGGTCCACGGTCTTTCTGCACGGAGTTTGCATGTTCTCCCTGAGTGGGCATGGGTTCTCTCTGGGTACTTTTGCTTCCTCTCACAGTCCAAAAACATGACTGTTAGGTTAATTGGCTTCTCTAAATTCTCCTTAAAAAAAACAACTAAACCTTCAAATATGCTGTTATGTTGTTATACTTTTGGCAAGCATGTTATAGTGATATCTTTTGTTGAAATTGTTATTTGCATTTTTTTAGGTTGACCATGCTATTGCATTGTGCTCAGAGATGCACAATATTAAAGAAGCAATATATGAGAATGCAAAAAAGTTGGAAGGGATTGGAGAAGATTATCAGATACAAGTAAGTCGTACTTTTTTTTTTCTCGAAGGCAACAGATTTAGGTTTCAGCAGTCTGCCTCCTTGAAAAGTTATGATTTAATAAGTCCAAAATAGCGGCTGATGATGACCTTTTCAGTTTGTGCATGGAGCAGATAATAGCTCTCCTTTTTGACTTTTAGGGAAGCAGTACCAAAGAGTACTTTCTGAACAGAACAAAGCAGAGCTTGGAATGCTACTTCTACTTGATCGTGTTTAATGCTTACCTTCACGAACAGGTAAGGTTTGTTTACACTTCATAAATAACCAAGAGTTGTGAGATAAATCAGCTCCAATTCTGTTGTGTTTTCCAGTATCCTCTGGCGTTTATGTCCAACTTCAGTCAGTGGATGTGCTGCCATGCCTGGTTGTACAGGTTGCTGGCCTGCATGGATGTGTCGGAGCTCTCTGCTCCTGCAGAGCTGGTCACCAAAGGAGCACGTGTTCTGGTGAGGAATCGAGAAGCCGATGAAAAGTGTTAAATTTTGCTTTAGTGTTCTTGAATTGTTGTAGTTCTTAAGAGATGGCCTTTTAGATCTACATTTCTTTTACAGAACATGCTTTGATTGCAATAAATGCTTATAAAGTGCTAATATTAAAGAAACAACAGCTGTACACTCCCTGCACATCCTGTGTTTGATCAGCTTGGATTGGGCCATTCTTACTAACAACAGAGCCATTTTTGTTTTGTCTGTTACACATCCCTAATTTGTGGAACTGTTGGAGCACAGCTGACTGTTTTAGGCAGTATGCCTTCATTTTATAATTAATGGGAAGTTTTACCCAGTTTTATATTTTATAGCAGAGTCAGATTCTGTCTGCTTTCTGGAAGAAAATTAATTTTAGGTTTCTTCTGAGTACTGTTAAGTACCGAAAAACAAAAAGGTTCATTTTTTCTGCTCTATATGTCCCTTAGTTCCTCCCCTCTTTTCTGTATCTCCAGCCTTCCCTCTTATCTCCTTGATCCCTTTGATATTTTCTTTTTTCTTCCTTTCCGTCTTATTCTTCATTACGTCCTACAGCTCTACCCTCATTGTTTCCATTTTGTCGTATTATTTTCTTTCCTTCCTTCCTTCCCATTCTATACATCATTCTTCTCTTCATTTCCTTTTTTTCCATTCCTTATTGTCTCTGGTTTTTGTGGGATCCATATTTAAAGCCAGACCACTGTGGTTGGTGATAAACTTGCATGTTCTGTATATTAAAACTGACATAAAGGACTAAAGACCCTGGATATTAGATTTTTGGAAAGCTAAGGTTGTTAATATTAAAAATGTTTAGGATCTGACATAATCGATATTATGAAAAGAGGAATATTGCTGCAACCTATGGCCTTATGATACCCATGAAAAACGTATGTACATATCTGAAAAACCATTACATTTCTATGTAGTTAAATCAAAATAATCTCTTGAAGTTTTTTTTTAAATAAGTACGTTTTCACACTGTGAGATAAATTTCATTTCAGGCCAGGTGCCGGTTTACCCCCGCCACCCATGCTGCCTTCTGAGCTCTCATCCTCATCTTCACACACACTCTGCATTTGTTTTGTTTTTTTATGTTGGAGCTGTAATTAATACGTGACTGCTTGTGTCTGAGCAGGTTGCTGATGAGTACTTGTCCCCCGACGTGCTCAGCACAGTCAAAGAGATGAAAGCAGCCAACTTCAGACGAGTGCCCAAGATGCCTGTTTATGGAGTCGCACAGCTGACATCAGAGGTGAAGTGTAGTTACTGATGCTTTCGTCAAATTGTAATCAGTGGTTGAGACGTTTTTGAACCATCCTAAGATGAGCGAACGTTTCTGTAGACTGACTCTTCTGCTGTTCTTTGCATTTTGAGAAGATGCAAGGAAGATATTGAGCTTGTAAAATACAAGCCATCTAATTCTTTTCCAAGATACATATGTCATTGAGGTACAAAGTCCAGATCTAATTCTGTATAAATATTAAACGCCTTGTCTAAGTTTACATTTTAGAGCTTCTTTAATCATTCCATTGGCACCATAATCTTTTTGGAACAAAAAGGTATATCCGAGCTTCCCTCATCTGACCCGTACTGTCACAAAATTGGTTAGAATAAATCAAACCAAGCCAGGAAACCAGTGATAATAAACTAGCAAAGCAGGTTTGACATCACAATGAACTGGGAGGATAAAATCAAAAAAGAAACACCTGCCTTTAAATACAGTACTAGTTGACTAACATTTTCTGCTACAACTATGGACAACCCAGATGATTTATTCAGTCAAAGCGACAAGAACAATGCTGGAAGGGGTCATAGTGAGGCTTTTATACCTAAGAACAATGTAACAGCACCAGCATTCCATGTGGAACAATGAATTTAGTTCACCTACAGAAACATCATTATCCGAAAAACTAGGGCTGTCAGTTTTAAAGCGTTATTAACGCATTAACTGTTTACAACTATACCGCCGACATTTCTTTTAATGCACGTTAATCGCGCATCAAAACACACGCACCGTTCGCTTGTGTTCTTTTTGTTCCCGCAGCGCTCTCTGTACTTTTCGTTTTACCCTCAGCGCTTTCCGTAGTTCCAGGAATGCTAAGTGTGCAGGAGAGTCCGCAGCATAAGAGACCTGTCCTTTGAATGGGCAAAAATGGCCAGCAGACAAGGTGAATGACAAGTTTCTTTTTAAAGTTATGCCAGAAGGCTTAGAGCCAACAAGACAAAGAAATAAACTAAGTCATGTGGACTGCACTGCTGCTGCAGTTCCTGTTCAGAGCAAAGAAATATTTTAGTATTTTGAAAATGTTCTACATGTAAAATGTTATGTTGTTGAGATGACTGCAATAGCCGGTTATTATAATTTTGTTTGATTTATTTATTATTTTGTGACTAACCTCATTTTATCTGAATTAGCTTTATATTTCATAACACAATGTGCACTTTATTTTAACAGTACAACTGTATTTTTGTCCTGCTGAAAAAACGTAAGTTTAGGGAGTACTTTGAAGTATTCTTTACTGTTCTGTAGTTTTGTACAGTTTTGATGGGAGCATAACACATCATTTTTTTTTTTACATTTTTTTTTTATAATTATTTGCCAGAATTTAAATAAGGATATTTTTTATTCTAGTTTCTTAAAAGAAACTTATTGTATGAGCATTTTTTTACATGCCATTTATTGCACAATTGCATTTTTAAAATGTCCAAGTAGGCTTTTGTACTTTCGGAAATAAAAAGATAAAATATGTGATTCATTTGAGATTCATCTGGAGTTAACTGTTGATATTATGCGATTAATCGCGATTAAAATTTTTAATCGTTTGACAGCACTTTCAAAAACACATAAAAACTGTTTTTTATAATTATTTAAGCAGGAAACCAACCAGCTTTAATGAGCTGTTCTAAAAGTGAGGAATTATCCAACTGTATGCAAGAAGATTTTATTTTTAAGACTGCAAAAAGAATTTAGTTAAAGATCAGTAATCAAGTGAACCATCACAAGCTCAGACTTTGGCATTCATGCTAATGGGAAAAATGTCTACCTTTACAATAAAGGGTTTAAAGAATGAAACCAACAGATAGTCCTTTACTGTTTAGTTTGCATAGAGATTGCTAAGATGCATCATGGTACTTTGCAGTAATCAGTGCAAACAGATTCACAGGAACAATCATGATTGTTTTATGAGGATTCAGACGCCCACCACAGGAAGCTCGAGCTGGACTTCCAGCTCTCTGCCTTAATCCTGACTGCACTCTTTGCAGGCCATCGGAGCGGTTCTCGCCCACCTGACGGATGAGAAGAGAAAGCACAGACACATTTTGTGGATCAACCTGCAGGAGGAACTGTCGCTTGAAGGAAACGGTCAGATCTTCACTCCCAGGGAGCCCTCATGCCTGGACCAACACATCCCTGTCCCAACGAGTGATCCACAGCTGCTTGAGGTAGAAAAAGAAAATTGTAATCTAAGTTAAACGAATAATTAAAATCGGCATGATTCAAATATTTTGCTTAAGTTTTCCCAGTGCAAATGATTCTGTGTTCTGCAGAAATTAGAAACCTCCCTGAAGGAGGAGATTCTGCGAGCTCAGAAGTGGCTGGAGGTGACCCTGGAGAGGGAGAAACAGATTAAGATGTTTAAAAGCTGCCTGACCGTTCAGGAGATCTTCAACCAGCACAAAAGCTCCCATCAAGGCCTTGTGTACAAACGAATCCCTCTGCCAGATTGCAGCTCACCAAGGGAGGAAGTAAGCATCCTTTCATTCTTTTTCTTATTTTCTATTTTTTGGCATTAAAAAAGTATGGGCTTACAGTACAACACATTAAAAAACAAGTCGATTCAAGATTAATCAAATTCAGGCATTTAGGCAGGTCAGGGCAAAGAATAATACTAAGGCTCCCTCTAGTGGTTATAAAGGTATCTACATTTTTTTCTCAAGGTGAAGCTGAGCTTTCCTGCAGTCAGTTTATACATACAGTAATGGGAACTTTTTGTTTTGTAGGACTTTGATAAGCTCCTGGAGGCAATGAAAACTGCATTAGCTGAGGATTCCCACTCAGCTTTCGTCTTTAATTGTTCTAACGGCAGAGGCAGGACCACGACCGCCATGGTTGTGGCTCTTCTCACTCTTTGGCACTTTAAGGTAAGCGGCAGAATTAATATAGTTCTCTATCTGCGCATTTGGACCTCTGGTATTTAGGACCTTTTTTTTTGCTAAAACTTGGCCTGGGTCCTGCAGGGTTTCCCAGAGTGCACCGATGATGAGATTGTCAGTGTCCCTGATGCCAAGTATACAAAGGGAGAGTTTGAGGTATGTATGTATTCTTTACACTTACACATTTGTTTATTTAGTTATTACACTTTAAATTATAGAAAATTCACCAAAGACAAGTTTGTACGTGTAATCACCTCTTTGTTGTCAGATCAGTTTAAAAAAATTTTTTTTTTTATTTGAGCAACATATTTTAATTTTCATTTGTTTAAACTTTGAAATTCACCCTTAGACAACATTTTTTGAGTAAAAAAAAAAAAAATCTAATTTAACATAAATATTTCAAATTTAAAAGAATAAGTATTGGCACCCCCTAAAAACAAAACAGAAGGCTACATCAAAGTTATTTGGTTTATTTGGTTATTGAGGAAAAATGGCTGCTCACCAAGTCATCATTAGTTTTTCAACAAGGTCAAATGACTTTAAATTATCTCTTTAACAGATAACTTGCATCCCTTTATGTATCACATTTATAGTATATATGTATAGTGAATATATATATATATATATATATATATATATATATATATATATATATATATATATATATATATATATATATATAAATACACACACATATAGACAGATAAAATAAGGGTGAACATGCTGAGAAGCACGTCATAGTTGGTGTACAGGAGGATCTGTGATGCTGAGGGTCTTTTTTTTCCTGTATGCAGTAAGACCTTTGTGAGAGTTTTTGTCATGTGAAACTCTTTTAAACCGAAGCAGAATTTTCTATTTGATCCTTTTTGGATCTAAATCCTATGAAAACAGTTTGAGATTAAAATGAAATGTTTGACATTAAAAAAAAGAATCCTTGAAGAGAAGAGAGTATTAAAAAAAAGAAATCAGTAAGTATTAAGTTCTTTAAGTGAATATATTTAGCCAAGTAGGTATCTATAATATAAATATTATGCTATGGTAATACAAAGATTCATTTATTTTAAAGATGTGTTTTCACATTTTTATCAGTCTGTATGTTCTACTGAGACCATATCAGCTGGAAACCGAGAAATGCTTGCTAAAGGTTTTCTTCTTAGAATAGAAATGTAAGTGGATTATCAGCTATTACTGATTTATATGCTTTTTCTTTCCTTTTAATGAGTGAAATATGAAAAAAGAGGTTTTTCGGAAATACCAGGTAGTTTGAGTAAATCCACTGAGATTGTAAATAATCATTAAGCCCAAATATTACATGTTAACCTGCTTCTTGATTTGTCTTTATTCTGGACAATTACTCATAGGTTTTATTTGTGCCTTACTAAGTTAGGAGATACTGTGTTTCATTATTTTGTCGCATTCAGAGATCAAAGGTAAAACACTACTTAAACAATTTAAACACATTTTTTTGCTGTTTTTGTTGGGTTTTAGCACACTAAGGGGAACATTTTTTTAACTACCAGTTAGTGCTTAAAAGCAGCAAATGCAGTCTTTTTAGAATCCAGATCTTTTCTCCTTTTGTCTGTAAAATAGAAGTGCTCTTATGTTTTTCCTTTTCTTGGTTCAGACTTGTGAGCATTAGTGCGTGTTTGGAAAACTGCTGGCTCTGTTCTCAGCACAGGAGGCCACACTCTGCAGTCACACAATAGCACATGTCAATCAGAGCAGCGTGTCCATTGGATTTTCTCAAAGGCACAGAATGGTCTCCAGGGTAACCTAGTCGGCCTCCAATTCAACCTCCTACGAAAGCAGGATGTTGTAATCCCCTTTCAATTGATGGCTCAAAATGCTGTGACTGCAGCAAAGTTTTGACACGATTTAACGTAATAAAAACAAACAGTTTAAATAATCTCTTTTTATTTTACCTCCCTTATGGGTTTCGTTTTTAGGTCTTATGCTTTTTTTTAGACTTTGTACTCTAGTAATTTTGACTGTAGTATTAAAAAAATGACAATATGTTGCATTTTAGAGCCTTCTAACCTCAGCAGTCATTTTCTTTTTGCCTGCTGTTACCTTCTTATTCAGTTCATATATGAAAAACAGCTTTTAGAGAAAATGCACTAAATCCTGTGGAATTTCTGCTCTTTAAAATTAATATGATTTCCCCTCATATTGCACCGATTTGCCAATGCTTACATGTAAAACCAACCTGATCCACCTATCTGACGTACTTCCACAAATATCTGAAAATCAGCCACTGTCAGTGCACCAATTTTATGAATTTTTATGTATATATTTGTTTAATCTGTATCAAAAATAAAAATCAGACAGCTCAGACTGTTTAAAGATCAGTGATCAGCCTGACTAGGACATTTGATGCACCCCTAGTTTCACACAGAGCTGTAAAAAAAAAATCTAGAAAGTTTAAAACATTAGTTTAGTGAGATCCAGCTCAAGAATTTGCTAATTTTCTTTGGACTTCTAGTTGATGCAGTTGTGTCAACCAAAAATAAAGGAATGTAGTTGCAGACACTGTTTGATTTCCACTGATAAAAAGCAAACAAACAGTGTAGCTTGTTTTTAGAGCTTCGTATAGCTATAATATAATGTTAATAAGGCTGCACAGAATTCTATAAATATATTCATTGCTGTGGTTACTGACACAGTGTACAATTTCAGGAAAGTTCACAGAGTCAGCTACACAGGTGAAAATAATAGAGCAATCTGACAATTTTTTTAGTTGACATACAACCCTAGTTAGCAAATATTGTGCATTTTTTCGGTCTGTTTTTCTTTCTCCCGTTGGCTTATCATTTATTACTTGAAACTTGTGGCTAAAAATGAGGAAGCTATTTTTTTTATCACCTTATCTTTAAAGCCTTTTTACCACAGAATGCCATAATTAGGATGTCAGAGTTTTGAGACGGGGTAGTTAATGGTGACATATTTGGGTTCTGGGTGGTGTCTGGAAGAGCTTGGTTGGATTTGCCTCACAAGCGTCAGCCTTGATCAGTCATCAGGGAATTTCAAGAAGTAGGCGCCACACACTCCCAGCTCCCAACTGTAAAAATGTTTCTGTACCTCCAAACAACTGAGACTAAGTGAGATTATTTAAGACTGTAACTCAAGTGTCTCTTTGAATTCTGTTATAGAAATATAAACACAGAGAGCTGTGAGTGGTTTGAATTAATGCACAAAAGGCCAGGACTTAATCTTTGCAGAAAATCAGTCCTCTGACTCCTCTCAAAGGTTAAAAAATATTTTAACGTTTAAATAGGGCTGAAACTGATGGTTGAGGTGCAAAACCCTCCCACATGAACACAACCTACATTCTGCAGGACGTGAGAAAGCATACGTGTATAGATTCAATAGGAAGGGGCCTAGTATTATGAAAAATAGTAGAGTCCTGATCGTTTTTAACTCAACATGTATTTTTTTGGTTATATTTGATTATTTGTTTCAGAAGCATTCAGATGGTTGTTTATAAGTTGGTTCTAGTTGCAGTTGTGAACAAAATGTTTAAATTTCTATTTTAAATGAAAAAAAATCTTTGACGCTGATCTATATTTGTCATTCCACTTTCAAATCTGAATGACTTTGTGTTGCTCTGTCACAAAGAAATCTTAATATAACACATAGATGTTTGTGGTTTAAACAAAATGTCAAAAAGCTCACTTTTAAATGCTTTATTTTATGTGGTTGAAGGAAAAAAAAGGTATCTAACAAGCATGTTGTGTTTAGGGGAAGAAGAGTAAATCACACATAAATGTTGCTTTCTTACCCTGTTATTAAGGGACTACTTACCCATAAAGCATTTTTTTTTTTTTGCTGATTTACTAAATAAATGTCCCATTATTTTAACATCTTAGTGCACATTTGTTAAAAGCCTGATTTTGTGACAGCAACCTGTTTGCTGCCACACTCAGGTTAAAAAGGGGACAACTGCATTTTTTTTTTTTTCATGAATTGAGGAGGTAAGTGAAACACTTTGCCAATGGAACAAGATGATTTACATTGAAAATAAGAAAAAAACAATTGTATCGTCTTATTTAAAGTGCATACTATCCTATTATCTTATTTTAACAGTAAATATACTCGTTTCATTGGCAAATCATCTTATTTATCTAATCAAATTAAGGGTAAATGCACTTAATTTAAGGATTTTTATACTAATTTTTGGATTTTTTTTTGTAGTGTGATAAAAGCAGCTCTAGTTGCTCCCCTATGCACAAAGGTGACAATACATTACATGAGTTTCTATAGTAAAAAATCTAATTAAATAATGATTTTCCTTATTATATTAATAGTAAATGCCTTAAAATTGGATAAAAAACTGTGCATCAGATATTGTTCTGACATTAGTTTTGTCACATGACTGAGCTATTTAAAAAAATAATGAAGAAGAACAAAATTTAATGAAATGAACAAAAAATGAGTGTACATCATCTTTCTAGTCTTAAGTAATGATTTAGCATTTATTTTGTGCCAATGGAAACCAAGATATGAAATTTGTAATGTTTTGTTTATTAAGTTTCAGATATTTATGATGTTCCCTACAAACGCATATGTGGGAGAAGCCAAACAGAGCCTGCTAGCCTCCTATATTTGGTGACATAAACAATTTATTTAACATTTATTGTAAGCTGATCAAAGGTTTTTAAATGATCTACAGGAAGGTTTTATGCAAACCGAGACAGATATAAGATGCTTATAACTAAGAGACACTGATTTCCAACATCACAGAGGCTCTACAGACACTAACTTAGATGATTAGACCAGTGACCGCTTTGTTTGACTGTTTGACGTCATTTGCACGTGTTCCTGGAAACATTACTCGTTTCTGCAGCGTCATCACACTGACACACATTTATAGCGGCCCACTAATTGGGTCAGAGCAGACAGGCGACATTCTTTATAACTAAACGGGGTTCAAAATCCAGGCCAAGGGAAGAATTTGTTGTTATACAAACATGGATTGGAGATATATTATGCAGCATCATATGAGTCAAAACAATCCTCAGAGGGAGTTTGAAACATTAGGTGACTCTATCTCTGACTGTCTTTCAAGCGGGTACAAGATGAAAGGTATTTTAAATTATAACCAGCAGGTATAGTGGCACTCATCGTTGTAATGAAAAAAAAAAAACCTCACAGAAGGACAGTGTTCTGCATAGCAAACCTTTGGATAAAACCAATAGACAGAAAATATTCATTACAAATTATTTTGTACAAAATGAAACCAAAGCAAAACAAATATTATGATGAAATTGAAATTATATTGTTTGCCCTTGTGTGTTCTTCCTAAGTTACACTCTGCAATAAAATAAAAATACTAAATACAAAAAAGACAAAACAGTTGCAGAGCTTAGAATCTAATAGCTTTGCATGGCTAACATAAACAGAACAACCAAAACAGTGGTTACTGTATTCTTTTAAGAGAATTTAGATCTTTGTGTCTGAGATTTCAAACTCAAAGTGTTTCATGACAGAAGGAGGTTAAAAATTCAAAGGGGTTTAGCCTTCCTGTTATCTGGTACAAAACAGCTCTCTCTTAAAAAACGGCATCACTTAATGTATCCCCAATACATCCTATTATTTTCACTTCTCAGCTATGCATTAAAATTTGTTGATCTTTTTACATAAAATCTCAATGAAATACCGGTACAAAAAAGTGCTTTTGGTGTAGGTGAAATGAGAAAAAAGGTGATATGAATGGTTTTGGAAGGTACTTTGTGATAATAAGACCATGTGTTTCCGCTGATCCTCAGGTCGTAATGCGGCTGGTTCGACTTCTTCCTGACGGCCACAGGAGGAAGAAAGAGGTAGACCTGGCGCTGGATTCTGTCAGTGAGACCATGACCCCCATGCACTATCATCTTAGAGAGATCATCATCTGCACTTACAGACAGGTACTGAAGCATCCCTGTTGGATTATTTTTCCATTCTCAAGGGCAACTATTTTTATGTAAAATGTGTCTAAATTAGATTGAAAGGTAGATGTAGGTTTTCTATTAAGCCGTAGCAAAATTATTGTTGTTTCAGAAGAAAAATTAAGCACACAAAAGATTATATTGCATTTCATGCTTCCTTTTACTCTTCCTCACAAGCAACAGTTGAGATAATTTATGTGCAGTTGCGCATAGAGGCCTGCAGATGGCCTCAGGGCTATAAATTTAAGCTGGTTAGCTGCTTTCTATGGAAAATAATGGTAGCCACAACACACCTCATCTCCAAAGCTTAATGGAATTCCCATAAATGTATGATGGAAAACTGTGTGGGGGTGGGGGGGTCGGCTTTTGAGTTGGACCTGTTGGAAGACTGGTTCTTTAAAGCTGATCAGATTTGAAAAAATTTTACCAATCCCAAAATATCAGTGTCAGCTGCTTTCTTTTTAAGAACCCTGAAAGTGTTTTAATGCAGCAAATAAACAAAAGAAGAGCCAAAACAGAGACAATTTAAAGATTTTGATTGTTTAAAAACACAAAAAGTAATTCCTGGAAGCTTTTTTTTTTTTCCAGGAGCTTTCATCTTGTGCAGAGGCAGTCAAGGTTTTTCGATTTCTTTCTAAATCTTTCTGTACCTTCACATCTCTGGTTTAGCCATTTGTAATGCAGACTAATCGTGGTGCCTCTGTGCACCGTCAGCTGCCCTCGGCACACGGGAGGCGCCCGGTCCTGTCTCCAGCGTATCAATGGGCCTCATTGTCCCACGAACTCTGTCGTTTTCTCTGCCTGTCACTTTTAGATGCCATTCTGCAGAAGAAAAGAGCTCCCTGTAAACTCACTTTGCGATTAGAAGCATGCTTTGTATCATTATTTCTTTTTATTTTTCCCACTGTAGATCATGTAGCTGACCTGCAGTGAGCTTTCATTAATTATTAGCATTAGAAGTGAATGCAAAAGAAGGTTTTAACAAGTTCTAAAGCTAAGACTTGGTGAGCAGAGCTTAAAGAGTAGCCTCTGTGCACATTCCTAGAGAATCTATGCAATCTTCTGCACTTCTAAAAAGTTCCTAAATCAGAAAAAAATGAGAGCTGAAAAATCAAACATATTCAACCTTGCTGTACATTTTCAGCCCATCTCATATATTGACAACATTGCAGTTTTTTACTCTTTTACTGCCTGAAGCAACCAGACATGTATCAACATGTTACCAAACAGTATATCTCTAAAAACCTTAACATGATGTGCACAGAAATCTGACTCGTTATGATTGTTTTGAAGCTCAGTTTGTATATGATCCCTGCTGTTTTGTCTAATAATCAAGAAACCAAAGCAGCGTCACTATTTCTGCAGGGAGTTGTTGTGTAGCTTTACCCGGCCAATCTCACTCTTTAGAAATGAGCTGCATCTTTAAAAAGTGAGAGAATATTGTAACTAAACACATTAGCTGTTCATATGGTGTTTGTGTTTCTGTTCATTTTGTTGATAATGACACCCTCATCATATATTGATGTTTTTTAGCGTTTGTCAGCTTTCTCACCGTTGCAGTTATTTCTTTTAGCTGTTATTGTTACTGTTAAAGAGATTTTGTCCTCAAGACCAGGGGTTTGCAAACATTTCTGCGTGTAATCCAAAATATCTTTGCAACAGACTGGGGAACGTCTAAAAAGATACAGCTCTCTCTACTGCATATTTTTAAATATGGAGAGAAATTATTTGACTTATTTTCAAATAGACTATTTTGTCTTTATTTGATACTTTACATTTAGACTCCTAATAGAAATGGCTGATAATAATCTATAGATATCTTATTATTTAATGTGCAAACACTTTAAAACTCATTAGTGGTTTATGCCAAATATTGAGCCGAATATGTTCAATTATGTATTTCATCTAGCTTTGCTTACACACATCTCAATTTGTATCACTAGCTTGTAAGTGCAATAAGCATTGCCAAACATATATTTTTAAGCATGAATAATATGTTGAAATTATGTTGAAAGTATAATAACACTAACACATAGATTATATTCATTAGCTATCAATGAGGGATCATTATTGTAAAGTGGTTTTGATCTTTTTTAATGTCATTTTCATTTATTTAAAAGGACATTTAACTTTTAAATTTAAAATTGTATAATTAATTTGAATCCTATTGTAGATTAATAAATAAATGGTACTTATACTTATTTAATGGTACATTTACTCGTCTCAATGCGAGGCATCCATCCACATAACTCCGGATTCACACCATCATAACTGTGAAAACCACCCCTCACCCCCTTGTTGGTGTATTGCGACCCCCACTTTGGGAACCCCTGTTGTAAACCCTCAGTCAGCCATGCCCCTGTATTCTGCACAGCCAGTTTCCTCTCATTTCCATATAAACAATACACAGAACTGTAGTATAGAGTGTTTTTTTAGGCCTAGAAAATCTTGGTTTTCCACACGATTCTGCTTGTTTTCACCTTTAACAATGACAGTGACAGCAAAAGAATCAATTTAATTGTCCTTTTCTCTCTGTAAATTGTTTTGATGAAGAATGAGCAGAGAGCAGCTGAAACGCCACACAATTAACCTCTTTGGTGATCCAAGTGAAAAGTTTATGGAGAGGGAGGACGTTCTGCAACTCCATTGAAATATATGTTACAAACTAAATTACTGAAGAGTCATATCCAAAGCGTATCAGTAAAATATGTTAGCTTATCACTTTTTCCATAAACTGCTCAGCATTAAATCACCGTCAAATGAATTCATTTAAGGAGTTTTAGAAATAATATGCTGCATCTAGAACATCATCAGTGGCCGTGCTATTAAATGTTTCTTATTTCACTTTGCTTTATGGCTGAGATTGCATTGTTTTAAAGTGCTGGATTTTGACTCTGTATTGGCCTTATTGTATTATATTATTTGTTGTATTGATAAAGATAGCATTATTTTCAAGTGAACCAAAGACTTTCTTAGCAAAATTATAAATTATTTAAAAAATGCTTTCAATTAGAAGTACTATTTAGATCTACTATAATGGATTAAAGGTTGGTGCAAAATCCATCTTACAGTCTTTCCCCTCTCTGAAGTACCAGGCCAGATCCTAAATAGTGCCAGATGTTGCTAGAACTGGCAGGCACAGCAGACAAAAAAAGGGGGGGGTTAAGAAAAAAGGTTTACCCTCACCTTGAACCCCTCCCCCCATGAAGCAACCTTCCTCTCTCAGTTTGACTTCTCCTTAAATCCCTGCCACCACCTAAATATGAGGCCCGAGTTCAGGCTATAAACTCTTAACGCTTAATTAAATACAACAGAGGGACAGTTTACTGTATCTTGCAACAGTTACAGCAACAGTGGCTATTTTTCTTTTTTGTTGTCAGGTTTTTTTGAGCTTCTACGATATATTCTTAAAGGTTTTGGATGAAATCTTAAATGAACAATGGCTAGAATAAATTCTGCAGTGACACAGTTTTTGTTCCTATTTGTTTAACTCTTGCGGTCCTCTTCCATCTTCCTGTCATACTATCAGCCTTCACCTTCTGTTTTTCTTTTTTCTTTTTTTGCAATACCGCATTTTAACAAATAGTTATATTTTGGCTACTTTTGCAGGACATTATTTTGCACAGTGTGCCCAATGTTACCTTTCCTCCCTATAAGCTGCGGTCTCCCTAGCCTTGACTGATTTATTTCCAAGCCGCTTACACTCTCTGACCCGAGAATGTGATCACTGAAGATCGCTGGCTTCCGCCCACTCTTCAAGAAGCTACTGAGAGCAAAAGTGAGCGGTCCTTGAGAGTTGGCCTGTCTCAGGAACCTGAATACTAATCTTTAGCTGTTGAGCGAGAGCTGCTGTAATCTTTTTTTTTTTCTCTTTATGTTACCTTTGGTCAAAAACTTGAAGCGTGCACAGGTTGAGAAATGACAGAGTGCTACAAATCTTACTCGCACTGTGTGTGTGTTCAAAGAAAGTCCTTATGGTTTGGATCAAGCAATGGAAAAATACTTCTATATATGGGAGAACGCTGTACGCAGGTTCTTAGCAAATGTACCAGTAGTATTTAGAATAAGAAGACTCCCAAGACATGATTAGAAATAGAAAGCAGGAATTATGAATAATATACAATAAAACTGTACTTTAGATCACTAGTCCTTGTTAAACTCATCCACCTTAGAGGTATCATTTAACATCAATGCAGCCTGATTCCTTGTCCTTGATGCTTCTTGGCACAAATTAATCTTTCCACAAACTTTCCACATAGTTACCATCCTTCAAAGTGCATATCCTTTGTGTTCTAAACTTGACGACCTGTTTTCTTCAGTTGTTTGAGTTGTCGTTCTCTTATGTGCAAGCTAACAGTAAATAAAATGAGTAAATTACAAGCTATAGTGGTTAGTTAGGCAATTGCTCGGACTTACTTGGAGCATTTGTGGGAAAAAGCATTACTGCTTTGTTTTCTAAATTGAAATGCAGCTGTTGATGAATGTTTTTTAATTGAGCGCATTTGTGATTCTCTTATCATTTACTTGCCTGTTGTGCCTTATAAAAGAGTTGCTCTTATGCTTTTTTATCAATTGTCTCCATATTTATTTACTACCGAAATGTTGGAACAAAAAAGAATATGTTCTCTGTTTTTCGTATATTACTTTATGAATTGAAATTTGAAGAAAAAAAATGTCTCGTATTTTTATTTTTTGTTTCAAATTGAAAAATAAATGAACCAATCATACAAGGATTAAACCATTATCTGATTTCTAATTTTTTTTTTGCATGATTTTGGTTGATGATCTCGGTTTTGTCTGCGTATGTCAGCCTTGTCTTCCTTTCACTCTCAAGATTTTATTTCAAGACTTGAGCTTAAGCTGAGGAAATATAATAACATTGATTTGTTTATGTATTTAGCTGATGCTTTTATCCAAAGCGATTTACAAAGTAGCTATGTGATAGGGATTATTGCTAAGGATCATGCCTAAGGACCAACACTTACAGCTACTGGTATCCCCCCCCCCCCCCCCCCCTAGCGGGGACTCGAAGCAGGGCCCACTGTGTCCAAGTCAGGTGACTTTACCACTAGATCAAGCCAGCTTTTAATATCCTTTTTTTATTTGCTATTTTTTATGTTGAATGTAATGATTCAAACTCATGAAATAAGTTAACTCATCAGTAGTTATGTTTTTTAGTTACTGCAGTCACTTACCCACCCAGTAAACCTCATCCTTCCCATCCCCTCATCATTCACCATATCCCGCTGGGCAGCTTGAGTTTATTAAACTGGTAAAACAACTTCAAATGCACAGTGTAGTACAGGTAGAGATAGAAAAATACAGAGCCTGTTTGGGTCAGACAGCTGCTCCCTCACTTCGACTCTTACCTGAGGATGCATCAAGCTGCAGGTACAGCCTACCTTCGGTTTGCTTTCACCTACATGCAGTTCGCCCTCTGTGCCTCTGCTCTGATGCTCTTACAAACAAAAGTTTTTCTAGGGAACTCTTCTATATCTTTGTTAGATGAAGTTATTAAAACTGTAGGAAACGTCTAATATATATTATTAAGCAGCTGCACTGTTTCACTCTTACTTTATACTGACCTGAATACCAAGCACATCCATCGCTGCACCTTTAGATTTAGGCTGGACGTGATCTGCACTAAACAGAAAGACGATCCTGCTGTACAGGCTTGTCTGCTAAAAGTTTTGACCACCAGTATAAACCTTTAAATTAAGATTCAAAACAAAGATACAATATTTTAATTTGGAAAATATTTCATTTCAATGTGATTTGTGATGTATGCATGAAATTGATAAAATCTTTATCTTAAATAAATTTGTCTGTTTTTTGCATTTTTGTACTATTTTCTATTTCTCTTTTTACAAATTAAAGTTATTCTTGCTACATCAAAGTACGGTAATTTATAGTGATTTAGGTTTGTAAGGTGAACTTATTCTGACTTTCATTATGTGCTTTAGCAAGGCAACTAAGAACGTCCTTTAAAAATATACATCTTGGCTATAATGTAATCAATAATTTGTATAAAAAGTGAACATTTTAGTGATGAGTATCAAAAAGAGAAAACTAAAATTGCTTGACAATTACTGCAAAAACATGCTCTGAAGGGCTCACAATGTAGAATATGAGACCTTTCAGTAGCAAGACACTTCCCATCCTAATGTTGACTCCATAGAGAAATCTGAAAATGATTAAAGTAAAACAAACTTTTCTCTTTTGACTGTAAAAATACAAATCTGTGACATTTTCTTCCCGTAGCCATAGAGTTGTTAACAGAGAAGAACATTACCAATTAGACAATTAACTGTCTAATTGGCTGTAGTTCCCTCTCCTGTAGTTTTTCTGCCCCAAATTGTTTGTTTTTTGTTACTTTACTGAATGATTGATTTGAAATTGGAGTATCCGAGTCTTGTATTTCCAGGCATGTGCGTGCACAAAATGTACCATAATTTGTGTGGTTAATGTGGGGAGATATTCCAGTCTGTGCGTAGGCAAAGTTGATTAGCCCTGTCTCCTTCTGTGGCATTTGTTATCTTTCCTGAGCAGACATGCCCTGTATTCATGTTTGTTTTCTGCTTTAAAAAAAGCTTTCCTTTTGAAACCAAAGTCTTTTGTGTTTTTTGGGGGGGGATTATTCCTTCCGTTTGCCAAGCTTTTGGTTAATTAAATGTTCAACTTCTGTCATATTGATGATAATTTAGTTAAATATTAGGAGACAATTACAACCATTTTTTGGGAAACAGATCAATGAAAGCTGAGTATAAGGTCCTCAGTTTTGTGACTAGATAGACTATCTGTATAGAGCACTTTATGGACAGTGTTTGGACTCAGATGGCTTCCCTCTAAAATCCACCTCAGCTTTAACACTATGATTTAATCAGCACAGTGTGGCTGGAAAAAGACAGAGGCTTGGAATCTGCAGAAACCATTAGCAGAAAGGCATCTTCCTCTATTTTTCTTTTTACCGGCTGCTTCATGGCTTCTTTGGGCCTTTAAAATTTGATTTTGGGCTCCATCTCGATCCATAAGGATCAGCTTTTCAAATTGAGCCCAGATGATGTATCGCTTTGATTTTAAGTTAAACTCAATGGATTTAATTGGTGGTTCAGTCTTTGTTTGAGTTTTCTTAAAGAAACCATACCCAGGATGATGAAAGATATGAGTTCTGAAAAATGGTTACTTATTAATGACTTTTACTACAACTTTATATATGGAAAACAATCAGTGTTCGCAGTGATAACAGATGGAGGGGAAAAAAAATTCAAAATTCACCCGTAACACTGAGTAATGCAGCTCACATTATTGCTGATACTGCAATTTAATAATGGATGTATTTTACATACTGACTATTACTCATGATTCACAGCTTTAAAGTAAATAATCTTTAATTTCCAGTACTAGTTGTAAGTAACCCAAAATAAGAAAAATAACCCAAAGTAAGAAGAGATTTATTGCCTTACTTAAAGACTGTATATTCATATTTTAAGGTGGAGGTCTCAGACTTTACATACAACACATGGATATATCTTAAAAAGAGAAAAACTATATATTTTTTTGTAAATCTTATGTCTGTAAGATAAAAAAAATCTTGACCCTGCACTACACGGTTCTTCTGTGGGTCAACTTGTTTATCTTTATCAGATAAAGGTTGCTCTTCACTATGCTATGAATACCAAACATATAGACCCTTTGAGCAGTCTGATCGAAACTTGGAAAGAAAAATCATGTTGATGATTAAATATTGATGCTGGTAGCTTTTTAAGATTTATCCATGCTCGGTTTATCAGCAGAATCTAGCAGAGCTCACTTAGTTTGTCATTACTTGTTATTACATTAAGTCTTATTCATTTTGGGGGAAGCAACTCAATGCTGGACGACTGAAAAATTAATATATGAAATTATCTTGCGGGTCGTCAGGATACGGTTGTATTTTAGGGGTGGTGTAAAAAATGTAACACATTACTGCCCTCCCATTTCCATTGGTTTTTAAGGTCATTTTAAGCCTTCTGAGTCGCGGCCTCAAAATCAAAATGTGCCCCTTTTTATGATTGATGTTTTAGCATCAGCTCGCTCACCACCTGAAAGACTTTCAAGCTTTAATGCTCCATGAAAAAAGCTGATTTTCTTTTTCGTCAACAAAAAGAAGACCTTTCTTAAAGGTCATTTTACACGGATGTGCAGCTGCTTAATGGCAACTCAGAAAAACATTATAATGATCAGTTTAGTTACAAATCACCTCTATGCGGGATGTTTTTGTGAGCTTGGAAATAAACAGGTTACTAGACACGGGCTCTTTTATATTTGTAGACTCCACTGGCTTATTTCATCAATATTTTTTAACAAACTGAGCTGAAATGTTTTTTCCCTATTCACATGACTTATAAAAAAAAAGGAATATACCAGCTGTATTCCTGTTAATTAGGTGATCTTATGACTGACATGTAAAGCTTGGTCCTTTAGCACCACAGGTAAATTTTTGTCTTAAACAAATGTATAAATATAATGATGTAAACTGTTCAAATACTGTGATAACCTCTCATCTAGTTGATGATAATAGTTCTGGTAACACTTACTCAACAGATGACTTAATGAAAGACTCACTATAATTTCAGCTGTATGTTGTTTTATTTTTCTTTGTTTTTGCTTTATAAATTCAGACATTCAATAAACACTAATAGGAATATATCAGTTAAAAGCACAGACTATTTTCAAATATTACACCAAACCACCCCCAATAAAATAACAAGTGGACTGCTTTACCCATGTTGTGTTTTAAATCGTTGTCATGATGCTTTTAAGGGATCTGACCCACATGCAGAAAACCACTAAGAGAACCAAGGGAAAGTTTAACAGGATTATTAAAGAGGACAACTGAAGGTATAAGCTTGAACTCAGAGAGAGCTGTTAAACCGGAACTAGAATTGGAAGGGAAGTTCACAGCGGTTAGTTCAATGGCCGTTGGAAACTGAATAGAGTTCTTGAGCATAGGAAGGGATCTCAGTCAAAGCCTTGAATCCAGAATGTGTGAGTTTCCCAGAGGGAGCGCAACTCGTTGGAGGGCAGACAGGTTGGTGGAGTTGGACCCTGAGGAGTATGAGAGCGGACTGCCACTTAGTTTTCCGACTGTACTTGAATGGATCGTGTGGAACTTTTCCCCAGCTCAGTGTGAACACAACATATCCTTCCTGGGGGAGGAGGCCAAAACTTCCAGTCAGCTGGAAGGCTTCCTGCTAAAAGGCAAAGACAAAAGCACAGGTTAGACTCAGCTAATCACGGCTTGGCTAGAGTACCCAAAACTGGCAAACACTCGAGGTAGTGGCAGTCAGCCGCTCAAATACTCCCCGGTGATGAACCAATTAGCCGGAGGTGTGTAGGAGGACCAACGAGGACAGGGCGCCACCTGGTGGTGAAGGGAAAGACACACACCAAACAACCCATACAAACTGGATTCCTAATAATCGCAGCATGTTTGAAATCTCCAAGCTGCTTCTTCTTAGCTTTTCTCATCGAAATCCACCATGAAAATCTTCACATATTAAATTCAAATCACTCTTGCAGACTTTGCTTCAATACTTAAAAAAAATATATAAATAATAAAACATGCTCTCTAATATTAAAGATGATTTCTTTACTCAAGTTGCAACCTGGCCGTGTATCAGTGTCAGCATTAAACTGGCTATTCTGTCCTCAATCCTGTACTAATGTTCTTTTAATTGGACGAAAACAAAATCAATCAAAACATAGCTAAGTTTATATGATTGATATTAGTTTAGATTGCTTTAACAAAGTTCCCTGAAAAGAAACATGTCTACCTGCCTGAGACGTCTATACATTTACTCCAGAAGTTATGTGGGAGCTGCCTGCCTGCTCACAGCTTAAGCTTGAGTTTGGTTTAGGATTTGGGTGGGAGCTTTTCTTATTGAATCCAATGAATAGATGTTTGTGCAAAGCTGTGTGGGAAGGGCTAATATAGGTTGGCCTTTTTACCTCTACAACCCCATCAGCTGGTAATTGACACCATATGCCAAACAAACAGAAAACGCCATAATATGCTGCTCTTATTTAAGAGGTCGCTCTCTTGAGTCCATAGAAAGTGACAACTGTGTTCCCCTAATTAGAAATATTTATGGAATAATTTGAAATGAGAAAACAAAAGGTACAATTTAACCAACTATATATAAAAATAGACCTGTGTAACCTGGCATTAAACCTTTCCTATGGGTGTATTATTCAAAGAAAACTAGGGAAAAGGGTTTGTTAATGGTAGTTTTTAAAGTTCTTTTTCACTGAACTGAACTTTAGGGAATCCGTTTAAGTTTCTAAAGGAGGCACTTTATGTAAGTCAAACAGCCATGCCTCTCAGGATGTTACAGTATGTAGTGGATACTTTGAGGAATGTGGGTTTTCAGGCTATGATTTTGTTTTACAGATTTTAAAGGAATAGTCCAGTCATGTTCAGAATTCAAACTTCTGAAAGTACTTTAAATATGAAATTATTACTTATTGTTCAATAGATTATAAGGATTTTACTTAAGAGTAATTTCATTTGAATGTGCTTTACCAGAGACATCCATTTTTGATCAAAGAACATTACTGCCACCCACGGGACGTCACCGTTCGGTGTCGGCTGTTGAGTAAGTCCCAATGCTGATTCTGGTGTTTGTCATCTTGAAACGTTAGTCTTCGAAATGTTGGCTACATATTACATGTTTTTTCTCTGGCAAATCCTCCCTCTTGAAGTTGGCAATCAGTGGAGGATCATGAATCGGAAAGGTGAAATAAAGATTTTTTTTCACTTTTACCCGATGTATTACAACATCCAACTGCCATGCACATGAACATTGTCAGTTTAACTATAGCTCTCACTAATTAAAATGGTGAAGTCCTCTCGAAATCTTAAATAATTGTTGTTGATTGCATATGTGTCTAGTTGTTCCCGTTGTATTTGCTTGTAAAGCCGGGAGAATGGCCTTCTGCTTACCGCACCGTGACATCACTGGTTGAAGTGTTACTATATTTGGGCAAAAATGGTCGCTCCCAGACTCAGTGGTCACAACAAAATTTATTGTTTTTATTTTTTTATTGATTAACGCTAAATTCATTAAATCACCGTAAACGTATTGGGTATAAACAATGATCCATTGATCATTTCTTGCTGACCGGACTTTTCCCATAAGGCACTGACACCTCCCCTTTTCATTTTTTTTAATGTTTGACAGTATTTGTTTTTGCTGTTATGAGTATAATATTTGGTTGCAGCAACTTCTGGAATTCTGGTTGGAAATTTATAGGGTTTTCACATAAAGACCACTATTATTTATTTCTATATTAAAAGTATGGTTTGAGTTGATCAAATACATTTAGGCTAACCTAGATTTTTAACTAAATTGTAACTTTTATAATTTTCTTTTTGTGAGTACATGAAGCCAAGATGCTCCTAGACATTAAAACAATGACTATAGATGTAAAGTGCTTTAAACTTCTATGGATTTTGTTCTGTTATTTAATGCACTTGAAACCCCTTATGAAACTTTATAAGATCCCTTTTATATGCGTAATTTAAATAAAGAACTGATTGCTCTAACTTAAAATAAGACTCCTATTTCACAACTTTCACATTGCAATTGCTTATAGACCCACTTTACCAACCAGCATTCCTGATCTCTAAAAAAAGAGGATGTGATTTGCCTGGCTTTACTATCATTTAGGGCTGGAAAGATCTTAAGATGTTCATTATCACGCCTCAGAGGCGCTTCCTTTTGTTCTTAAAGGCCAGACAAGATGAGAAGATGACCACCTTTTCTGTCTTGTCATGTACTGCAGCCCATCAGAAGAAAATGTTTATTTTTTTTGCCGTAAAACTAAAGAAAAGGACAGTTAGAGCTCGCTAATCTAAACCATTTGATTTTCAACAGTCAAATATGGAGGTAAGTTGATATACACGGCAGCCCGTTTAAGACTGTCCTGGTACTTCCCAAATGTAGAACATCTTTCCTGACTATTCTTATGGAATTTGTAAAAGTGCTCAGGAGAGCACTCACCCTCACATGTGGCTCTCTCTTCATATAGGCTGACAGATGGTAGCCCACACATTTAGAGTTCAGGACATCTCAGATTGTTGGAGGTGTGAATTATGTAATCTCTCGAAACTAATCACTTTCATCTGTGTTCTAAGAATGTATGTGTGTGCGAGCGTGTAAAGAAAAAAAAGGCAAAGCTGTATTTCTTTCAAAGCTTCTTTCACAGGCTTAACATTAGGCATGAAAAAAAATGTTGGGGTTCAGGGTGCACATGGTAATTGGGTTCACAACTGTTTCCTTTTAGTGGCAACTTTGAGAAATCTGGAAGAAATATTTGGATGTTTAGTATCTCTTTTCCTTGCTGCCTCTAATAAAGATCATTGGACAGTGCATACATTGTCTTCCTCAGTGAAGTCTCCTCTACTCTGCGGTATGTTTGGGAAACTTGGATCTAGCCTTGGCAGACTTTAAATAGAAAAGGACACTTGTTCATACTCTCTCTTCCTCTGCTTTGTCATTTAACTCTGGAATTATCATATTATGGCATATGTTTTTCGCTGAATACTGTGACAAATTTTTATTTTCATTTTTTGTAATCCAAACATTATCCTCACCACTTGCTATAACGCAGAGATGGCACAGTCCCCCCCCGACAAAAGATTAAGTAACCCATCAAATAAATTATCTGGTTCAATTTGATGATGGTAACCCAAGTTTTATTCATTTACAACCTGCTAAATCTAGAAATCCCCCAACTGTTTCTGATCAGAAAACACAAAGTAGCCTAAACTATTATACAAAACAAAAGCTTTTTTAACCTCAATTAAACAAATTCAAATAAAAGTTAAAAAACCCCAGAATATTTAAATATCAGTTAGCCGACTTTATAAAACCCTATTTAAGGCTTTGGTACTCTATCTAAAGCCAGTAATGGTGAATATCCAGGAATGAGAATAAACAAAAAGCAAGGGTTAACCTTTCCAGGAGTAGCTTCCTATCAATTGTTAACTTAACATAGGGAGCTTCAGATCTGGCGGTTAGGAGCTATAAAGACTCCCACAATACATTGCAAGACAAGACGTATAGGCACAGCCCCCTCACAGAATTTAATAAAAATACATTATTTATTTTACGTCTACTATGTATGACATATGAAGTGTACCCACCCTTATATGTTTTGGCTTTCATAATGGTGAGCTTCAGCTTTCTTTTTTACCACGGTAGCATTCTGATCGTCGAACCTGCAAATGGTGAAGAAAGAGGAGCGACAGTAGAAACTACAATTAGCAGTATTCTTGTCTGGTATGACTTAGAACTGTGGGACGAAGTCTGAGTATCAGGAATAAAGCAAGACATGCGCAGTAACATGCAGACTCCATGCTGAAAACCCTTTGTGCACATTTGAACACGACTTGTTGTCTCCAAAGCAACATTATCTTCTCCAATGTGCAGCCCTAAATAAACATTAGCTGAGTGTACAGTAAATTGATTATTTTCTTTTTTTTTTTAAAGTAAATTCTGTATTTGAAAGCCTTTCTGCTTGCAGTATCTTGCAGTTTTTTCCTTCTTACTACCAGGTATCAAGTTGTCTAGTCCTTTAATGTCTGTGTTGTAACCCAGATGGGTTATGGGCCCTTTGACTTTATGCCTCAGATCGCCCGAGGCTTCAATCAGCCTGTACAAAGAAATGTGGGAAAAAAAGGAGAACATGTCACAGACTCCACAAACTAATGAAGACTTGCAGTGAGCTTCTAACAACCTGTAATCAAAGAGGAGCCCATTCGCTGACCTTGCTCTTTTCAAATTGGCATGTATGCAATTCACTGGAGCCTCAGACAAGTCAGAATAGAAGGTAGCCTTGAATATCTTCAGTTTTTTTTAAATATTTTAAATCTACCTGTGCATTAAGAGGTAAATTTTTGTCTATCAATGATCATATATGTGGTTGATTTTAATGTGGTTTAAAATTGTATCGATATATGTTGACTTAGAAACTTTAGACATTGTTTTTCCTCACCTCTCTGTTGATGTTGTGGGCTTTGGTCCAGTCACATAAAGGTGTTATTATCTTTTTTTAAATAACAATCAAGAGGATTATTGAAGCATCTTGTAATTTGGATAATGTCAATGTTATGTTGCTGATCATAGGGAAAATTTTAATCAACATTTATCCCACGAGTGGCCATGTGTGAGTGTTGTTTGTTTTAAAGCCAAATATTTATATGTAAAGGTTGGTTTTGCTGGTTGTGCTGTCTGTTTGATGGCTGTTTTACTTAACAGCCTACCTATTGAGCTCCTTCTAAATGTCAAATCTGCTGTCTAGCTCTGGGCTTCACCAGCGGATAAAGAAATAAAATGAAAGAACTCAGAAGACCCTGCCCTTGCAGTGAGTCCCTTGGCAGAACAAATAACTTTAAAATGCAATAAAAAAAAAACTTTGAAAGACTATATATTAAAAAGTCTATTTGTACTTAGTTACGTACTTAGTTTTGCAGCATTAAATGATGGAAAAGGTAAAGTGGGGAGAAAAAAATATGCTAAGAAATAATTGTTTTTGTACCATATCAATGAATTTTCATGGGCAACATAATTGATTCTCTTTGGACTTTGACTAGACCGTTGAAACACATGGATATGCTTCTAAGTTGGGGGTTGTTTTGGTCTTTTATGTTTTTTGCAACCTCTAACATGCGTCCTTCTGGATTTATCTCTGTTAATCTTACCATAAACTCTGACCAGCTTCCCAGTATTTGATTATTAAAACCACCCTGGAGCTTGATACTCAGTGATCAAGCTCTGCATTTTGCATGGTGGCAAAAATCTTCTTTTCTTACCAGCATACATGTTTAAATTCTCCAATTATATTATATTTGGAAAAAGGGACTTTGGATTCCCTTTTATTAAAAAAATTGCCATCATGGCTTAGTTTTAGAATCACAACCTTAGGGCAACAGAAAAGGATGGATGGATGGATGGATGGATGGATGGATGGATGGATGGATGGATGGATGGATGGATGGATGGATGGATGGATGGATGGATGGATGGATGGATGGATGGATGGATGGATGGATGGATGGATGGATGGATGGATGTGTAAATTTGAAGTTTTAACATTTTTCAGTCTCAATAGCATAATTCTGATTTGGTTTTAAACTTTTTGTTTTACATTTCCCTTATAGATATACAATAAATTATTGTCTCGTGTGCCTAGGGTTGCCATCTTTTATGACAGTAAGGGATGCCCTTGGCCCAATTTCCCAAAACGTCTTGGTGCTGATCAAGAAAGCAAAGCTTCACATTCTTAATTGGCAATTTTCATATTCCTCTAAGCCAAAGCTACATTTAAAGAAACGTAATCAAAACAATTAGGGAAATACAACAAACTCCCATATGCAGACCACTTAGTTACTACACGATTACCTACTTAATAAAAAGCTGTTTAATTCACTGCATAGCAGAGGAACTAGCACCTTAAAGTGGTCAGTTTTTATGAACTGTATAATAAAGAACTTGTAATATATTTGCTAAATAATAAATAATGTCTGAATTAAATGCATCTCATCCCACAATTCTTCTTTAAATTATCCTTAAATAAAGATTTTTGTACTCTTAATCAATATTAGTTACATTCTAAATATCCATTTAAATGTGTTAATACTTCATAGTATTAAATAATCATTGACTAAAAATCCTAAACATTTAATAGAAAAACAGTAAATGTAATGTATCATAACTCCATGCCATATCAGTCTTGGGAGATGGTTGGGGTATGAATGACTTAGTGTTTCTGTCCTTACTATGAACAGCCATTAAAAGCTTGCTGTGTGCCACTGTAAAAGCCTGGCATACTTTTAAACTCTCCCCGTTCTTATTCCCAGTGCTGCAAATCATCCACGGATTTGCTTCCTCCCACATTTCTGTATGTCTGAAAGCATTTTCTCCTGAGAAAGTGGTGAAGTGTTGTGTTTTGTGTCCATATCCGTGAAACCATTACAGCAGCAGACATGGAGCTGAGGAGGTCCTT
Organism: Cyprinodon tularosa; assembly: GCF_016077235.1. NCBI lineage: Eukaryota > Metazoa > Chordata > Actinopteri > Cyprinodontiformes > Cyprinodontidae > Cyprinodon > Cyprinodon tularosa. Next base: position 3,104,664 of record NW_024039607.1, on the reverse strand, counting down.
CTTATATCCCACCACAAAAATTAGCTTCCTTTATTATTTCCGGTTAATATTATACATTCTTGTTGGGGTTAGTGACGATATTAGTGTGACAGACACGTTTACTCTATCAGAAATGTATGAAAATATGGGACCTTATTGGTTCAATACGGGAAACAGCATTCAACAGTCAAAGGGTGGTTCCATATTTTTGCCTTGGACACTGTAGTAGATATAAACTCAAATCTGCATAATTTAATGAACTTTTTCACTTTTGCTTGTTAAAACCACTTTATTTTTGTCTGTATTGTCAAAAGGCTGCCTAAATATATTATATTTATATTCAAATGTATTATAACATTATTCCTTCCTCAAAAGAAATAAGCATGTATCCCTTGTCATGTTTTTGCTATAGAAGAGGTAAACCTCTCCAAAACATTTTGTCAGTTAAGTATATTTGCTTTGCCACACAAGTGCTTCCAGCTTTAATAACACATAAAAAAGACCTTCGATAGTCGAAAGACTTTTCGACTTCAGTATGGTTTGAAAGACCTTCAACAAACAAATCGTTCACCTCTAAGGCAGCCTTGCTGGTTCATAAAGTTTTGACAGAAGTATTTGCAACCATGATATACAAACACCGTTTCCCTGCTTCTTTGTAGATCAAACATGAAAAAACAGAGAAGGAGTGTAAGCAGCTTCTGCTCAGGAGCCTGCAGTTCCTGGAGCGCTACATTTACCTCATCCTCTTCAATACTTACCTGCATCTTGAGAAGAAGGACTCCTGGCAGCGCTCCTTTTCCATGTGGATGGAACAGGTAAATCACCCTCTTACTATACACTTTCATTTATGTGCATTACCCTTTGTGTAAATACAATAAAATATAAAGTGTACTATTTAATAGTATGGATTATTATAATTAATTAGACACTATGTACAGTATAAAAGCAATTACTATCCTCACTATTTTATTAATTAATAGAATTATTTAGATTTACTGTTTACAAGTAAACACTGAATACATTCAATCCCCTTAATTCTGACACCCCAAGAGAGAGTTCATTGCAATTAGTTGCAATCAGGATATAAACAGAGTTCACTCATGTCTAAATTCATTTCAATGACACAATAAAAGCCTTAAAGAGTTTTTAAGGGATCATTGGTTAAAACATGTTTTTTTATAAACAGCTAAGAGACCTATTGCAACTCTGGAGAAGCTGCAGAGACATAAAGCTCGGGTGCATGACAGCTGCTTGTTTTGTGTTTAACAATCTTGTCTTTATGGAGAAAAAAAAGGAAGAGGAAAGCCACAAGAAAATGTATCTTTGGATTGATTAGAGGATCATTTCACAGGCGGACAGAATAATGCTCAAAACGATGAAAAAAAGATGACAACCTTCCTAGGGGTCAAAGAGTTTTTCTGAGACATATCTATTAATATTCATTGAGAGCATGCCAGGAGAAACATGCCAGAGAGCCCTGGAATTTTTGAAAAGAAAACTCTTTTTTTCTCTTCTTCTTAAAAGATAAATTAAAGAAAACAAAAGAAAAAAACAGCTAGTCAACCAAAATAGACCAGAACAACTGCTGTGAAAACAATTGTCACAGAAATATGCACAGTCATTCATGGAATTTTCTTTCTGTTATGAAGAGCAAATATATGCAGTGCATCAGAGTGGCTGTAATTGCCCAGTTATGCTATGAAAAAAAAAAAATACTGGGTTTTGTTCAGAGAGGAATATTCTGCTGGGAAAACCACTCGCTGTAACAATTTCCAAAATCATCCACAGAACATGAATGTCTTTGTTTAACCAGCTTCATTTCTGGAGCTACTTCTACCCTGATGTAATTTAAGAGGTTACTGTTAAACCATTTGAAGCTTTGTGTTAATTATTTCCTCCTGCTTTGACCAAACTTAGTCCTTATCAGTCGCTGTTATAATTTTTAGCGGTTGACTTGTAATATATATATATAAAAAAACATTTGTTCTTATGCAAATTGCTAATATGTTTCAATGTTGTGATCAACTGATTACTGCAGTTTCTAAATGTAAAAACAAACTGTTCAAATCACATGTTTGATGACAGTTTTATCAACTTACTCCAATTAGTTATGTTGTCCTTATTTAATGAATCAACCTTTATGAATATTTCCTTTTATATTAGTAGATTATTTAGTATTTTAACCTATTTTGCAAGCTGAATTCTGGGGGTATTTGTAAACTCACAGGGCCGGATCTATCAAAGGTTTGCGTGTATAAAAACGTGAGCTATTTCACTGCGCACGCTAAAAAATGTACAAACTGATCTATCAACAGCGTGCTAAAAGGATTTGGTCTTTAAAACGTGCTAAATAGCGCCTCTTATCCATTTAGTACTTTTTCTGCTATGAATATGCAATTTGGGGCGTTTACACGCAAAAGTGCGTCTTGTGGGAGGAGAACATGTAAATATATTAATTTAGCACTCGCAAAGTGATTTATCAAAGCTGAAAGCAATTTTGCTAACGGTATTTGACTCTATATTTAACACGTTTCAAAAGAAGGTGCAAATGGTCTGTATGCGTAATTGCGCACACATGGCAGCGGTTATTGTCGCAAGAAGGAGACATCGAAATGAAGCAAGGAGACGCAGAGAACGCATTTTTTCACTCCGTGTGAATATTTTTGGAATGAACGAGGAAACGATCATCAAAACATATCGTTTATCCAGCATTGCCATTTTGGAGCTGTTGGGGGAACTCCGAATGGATTTGGAGCCAGCCACAAGGAGGACCCACGCAATACCAGATATCACGAAACTCCTTGCAACATTGCACTTTTTTGCATCTGGGATCTCCCAATCTCGTTTTTCAGAAGTGCTGTCCGACGTTCTAAATGCCATGTCGCCCTGACGCCCTACCGGAGAACCCCGACACCCTGCGCCTGTGGAGCAACATGCCAATGCTGTCATCTTATCCACAGTCACTTCTTGTGAGCCATTTGGTATGTGCATTTTTCTACAGGCCGATACAAAACACCTGTTTTTTTTTTTTTGTTTTTTTTTTTTCTTACTGCGGTAAAGTAGAAATTCAGCCACATACCACCTTAGGGAATAAAGGTTGCCAAAGTTTATATATATATATATATATATATATATATATATATATATATATATATATATTTTTTTTTTTTGGAGGGGGTGGTGTTAAAATTTCTTAATGCACTAGTTTGCACAAACTACAAACTACTTTGCCGCAAACCACAAAACGCGCAAAACCATCATTTAAATAGGGCGTCTCCAACAGTTTTGCACCTGCCACCAGTTACGCAATCGCTCTTGTTAAATCACCCGCAAACCATGGTTCAGCCCCTCGCGCAAAATTCCACTTTGCGAGCGCAAATTACTGCACGCAAAATTGGATCTTGATAAATCCGGCCCACAGACACAAAAGAATCCATTTTGTGCAGCTTTGACATAAATCTACCAAAAATTTGTTGGCTAATCGTGTTGCCAGGGTTATTTTAACAGCAAGAGGTGTTGAACCCCAATTAATACGTCAGTGGAGGGTGTACGCTTAGCTGCTACTATCACATCTATTGTTGTTTTTTTTTTTAGCTTTTTAGTGTCATTACACTGTCACAAGTACAGAGCAATGAAATTAACTCTCTACATCTAACCCATCCCCTTTGTGAGCAGTGGGCTGCCATGGTGCAGCGCCCTGGGAGCAATGTGGGGTTAAAGATCTTTGCTCAGAGAGCCAGAATGGTAGTCTGTGGGAGTGGGTTTCAAACTGAGAACCTCAGGATTCTTATTTCTATGCCCTAACCACTAGGCCACCACTCCCTTTTGTCAGAACCTACAGTTTTAAAGAGGAACAACTCAATCATAAAAGTAGTAGCGTCCGCTGCTACTTGATTTGTTATAGTGATTGGCTGAAGCCAAACCTTTATATGTGAGCACCAGGTGTCGCTTCGATCAATCAGCTTAAAAGGTTTGGCTAAACAGAATTGATGGGAGCAGTCCCAGATTAATATTATGCAGAGCTAACCCTAAATGCTACACATTATTTAGCAATTTCCTTGCTTTAGCTTTCTTTGCAAAGCACTATTTATATAAACACTCAAAATCAAGTTATGCTTTGATATGTTGTTAAGTAGAAGCTCTTAAAACATTTTCTTTAAAACTAACTCCAGATCCAGGATTATTTACACTTAGTAATGATGACAAGGATGCAGAATGCACGTTATGGAGTTCTGTAAGTTGTCACCTAAATTGAGCTAATTTAGACAGGCTGCATGGCAGAGCAGCATAAACGTCTCTACTGTGTTTTGAAGCTGAGGTTGTGATGGAAGAAAAGTGGAGGATATTATACAAACATTTGTGACTTGATAGAAAAAGACATGCTAACAATAAGCACAGTAGGAAGGGAAAGCTTTTTTCAGTTAGTACATTTAATGGAGCCAAGTTTTAATGTTCCTCAAAAAGCAACCAGAACCATCTAACCATCCAGAACCAAGCACATCTAAAAGCACAAAGTCTCTCTCACAAATAATTGTGTGATTACACAATTTCAAATCGTTGCAAATTGCGCAAATTGAAAATACAAAATGGACATACTGTGATTTGAATGAAAGGTTTGAGGCTTCAAAACAGTACGTTTTGTGTTTAAACTCAGCCTGCTTTGTGCATAAAACACAGCTTTCCTGCATCTGCCTATCTGGGCTTTGTTTGGTTGCACCACTTTCTTTTGTTACGTGTGTCAGCCAACAAGCTGGGTGCTTAGAGTAAGCACATGGGTAATTATGGAGATAGGCTATTTCAGTTTGAAACCATTTGATGAGATCACCATGAGAAACCAGTGAGACCGAGAGCTTTAAGGGCTTCCCCTTTTCCCTGGGTTAACAGTGAGCTTAGAGACGCCCTGATTGAAGAAGAAACAAACTTTGGCCAGGGCTAAGACTGAGATTACATACCTACTCCTATGAATAATGACAAAGGTTTCACAGTGTAACACTCCTCTGGCTGCATTGTCTCCATATAGCGAGGATACCTGCCATGTGTGCTCTATTGTTGCAAATTGAGGTTGCTTTTAGAATGCACAAAATTATAGAAGACAAGTAAACAGTGGATTCATTTGCTGCTTTATTGGGTCATATTGTACCGATCAAATAAACATACACATTTTACCCATTTACAAAGCAGGGTTTTTTTCCAGCAGGCAGAAATCTACCCACATCCTTGCAACCCTGCCGGCCTGACCATCCTCTAAACAGATTACAGCTTGCAGACCTATTTTCCTCTCGTTCTGAGTTAATTGATATTCATATTCTCTAAGTTTCTTACAATAAAACTCTTGAAACATTTTTCCTCTACCAATCCTTTTTTCTTTCTTTCTTCTTGATCATAATTGCTCATAAACCATGAAAATATTCTCAGAACCTTCAAAAAATTGAAAAGGTGAAAAAATGTTTTTTTGTGTGCTTTTTTTTTTTACATTAAGTTAATTCCTTCCAGTTTTTTGTCTTACTTAAATAGCTCTGAGTGAACATCATTTGGTTCATATTGGACATGTGTCTTCACCATAAATTAAAATATTAAGTCCACTGTTTCTCCACATGTGTCAAATTGATATCTTACTGGAAAAATATTTAAAAAAAAAATTAACTGTACAGATCAGGGATTTTAATATTTAGTTTAAATTTCTGATAGCTAACGAGCCTTGTTTAGTTATGAACAACCAAATCTAAAGTAGATGATATTTACTGTGATATTTGATGCTGCTTTGTATTAACTAAGTATATTTTAATTAACGAAAGAAGATGTAAAACCAACAGCTCTTGTTCTGTTCAACTAGTATAGAATTTCCATTAAAAAAGTAATATATCTTTAAACCAGTATTACTAAACATGTGACAGCCACACATTATCTTTGACTATCATTAGTCTGAGCACTATCCAAACAAACAACATCTGCATTCTGCCTTTCGTGACCCAGTTGCAGCAGAGTCTGGTAGCCAGCCAATTTTTCTGACCTAGCCACCCCACGGCACAATCAGTAGCCTATCATCAATGACCGTGGCTGGATCCGTAATGACAAACAGCCAATGCCAAGGGCAACGATCATGGGTCGTCTCCAACCTCTGGTCATGCTTTTTGGAGCTGTGTTACACAACCTCTCAGGTCTGAAGTGGCACATTCTGCCCTTCACTCTAATTTGTCTGTGTTGTACAGGTGGGATCTTATACCACTTTTGGCCACAGCAGAAGCACTGCATTAGCAGTCAAGCAACTGTGATGTGTTTGGAAATGTTCCCTCTGTTTTGTTCTGAACATATGACTTCTGTCACAGGTTACCATCAGTCAAATTTAAGAATAAAGGGGAATTAAAGTTATTGAATTTGGTGAAATCTTTTCTTACTTTGTCACTAGAAACAAAAAGTTATCTACAGTTATGTTATGACTTAAGCTATTTTGCTGCAAAACAGGTAAAAAGGGATTTAACCTTTACCTTAGAAATTAGATGACAATGCTAGAAGTGTCGACACATTGGGTATGCCGCAAGATTCGGGTTTTCAGTCTCACAACAAATCCATCTTGAAAGACTCCCGCCAATACGTCGGACCAGCGAGTCGGACCAATGACATGCCAGCAATTCCTTTGGGGGTGGGACATGTAGGAACGACGACAGTCAGAAGGGCCTTGCAAACATGGCTACGCCAGAAGACTCACCTGTCAATGCTGCAAATGACCCAGTTTTTGCTAAAATAAGAACAATTTGTCATTAAAAAAAGAACAAAGAGAAGCAATTTTTGCATTTGTAGATGGGAAAGATTTCTGTTCTTTCCTACTGACAGGATTTGGAAAAAAATTTGATTTTTCAGCTTACTCTGCTAGTTGTGAAAATACTCAAGAATCTGCAGACGAATCCTATTGTGATCACCATGTCTCTTTGTGGCTCTCACAGATGACCAGATTGCCAAAGCTATTAAGTATGAAACGTCACGATTCGCTGCTACAATTGGCTTAAAGCCTATTATGGAAGGCGGGTACTAGCTGGCACATTACCCATCATGCAAAATGATGGGTGATGTGCGATTCATGCACCCATCATGTCCCTCCGTTTCACGGACAGACCGAAGGGCAGCCATTCCATGATTGATAACTGGAACTCAACTCAGTTCTACACATATAAATCTTTTTTTGTCAGCTTTAGTACTTATTGAAAAAGACAAAATAAAAACACTGCATTGCATTTGAATATCAATTGATTGATTCAGCAGTTTCTGCTAGCATTAGGACTGCAATCCTCCTTAAAACTCCCATGAACCACTGCTTTAAAACTGGTTAAATAGATAATATTATTTTTTTTTTTGGCAAAATGACAAACAGTTTGGCACCCAGTTAAGAGCCGCCATGATGCAAATCTTTTAACTTTGCCAGAATGTATTGAAAGCTAAGGTAATTACGTATTAAAGGTATCATGCTTTATGCAATGCATTTGTTTACTGATTTTAACATCAGTGTGAAATTTAACTACAACCACCTCACAGAAACAGTCGTTTTGTATCCCAGGGAAAATAGGTAATTAAAACAATCATTACATTTATAATTAGCACCTCTTGGCTCATCGTTTACACACATAAGATTACTATACTCTGTAATTGGACCCTAATTGTAGGATCTGAGGAAAACATTATCAGAAGAGTTATAGATGTTTGCTAATCCATCATTTTGGCTTTAGCACAATAACATGACTTGTGTACAGTGCATACCTAAGATGCCTGCAGGTCAATCCAGCTGTTTTGATGTGTGCTACAGAGGCTTTACTGTCCCCCTACACAGACTTGGTATGTGCCGCATTTCAGATTGCTGAGTGTGGGAAAGACCTGACTGTTGCCTCCCTACCTCCACTTTCATCAGTCCAACACTACATGCCCAGGATAATAAGAATTGGCTTTAGCCATTTTTGCTTTGTATTATGAGACATCTTTCAAACAGATCTGCCTTATGTCTTAGCTACTATTAACAAATGAACTCTACATGAACTTTCCTCATATTTATACATTACAAATGAGCAGAACTCTGAGAAAATATTAAAACTACACAACTATAAAAAAAAAAAAAATGTATTCCTTTAACACATATGATGCAGTAATGAAAGCTAACGTAATAGGGCACACCTATAGTTGTCTGGAAATCGATATCTCATCCATAGAGTGAAATTGTCTTTTGGAAGATATTATGGTCACAAATTCCACTCAGATATATTTTGTTCTTGTAAGTCGTGATGTGTAATTGTGAATTTTCCAGTTTGTAAACAAGATTTCTTCTTTGGTGCATCCATAGCAGGGTTACTGTAAGCGCCTCAAGGGCAGCCCTCTACTAAAAGCAGGCAGGAAATTTGATAATATGAGTATTTAATTACATCTTATTGGAATTTATCATTGATAATTTCTTGACTTTTTAAAGGCACAGTCTTAAAAAGTTGTTTAAAAGTACAAAAAAGTCTAAATAAGCCAAAGCTGTTTGTGCTTTGGCTTATCTTGGATGCTGTTCACATTTAAAAATGAAATAAATTAACATGAATTAAGTGCAAACAAGGAAGCAACCAACTGATCACTTTCAGACCAAGGCGTTCTAACCACTTAGTTATTGCTTTGTGCTCCTTGTTATTCACCGGCTTAAAGTTTTCAATTTCCATTTACATTCATTCACTTTTTGCTTATGTGTGCGTCCACTTCAGACTCAGTGCTATGGTGGAGCTCTTCTATGTGCATTTAGACTTTATTTTGTTGAAAGAGCTTCAATTACTCTGTTGTGGCATCAGCATTCTTCTATGGAGTTGTCTGTTGGAGCAGTAGCTTATCTGTAGCTGAGAGAAAGTGGCTGGATAAGCTGATGAGGAAGGCCAGCTCTATGATTGAATTCTCCCACTGGACTCAGTGCAGGAGATGGAAAACAAAAGTATCCTAACTAAATTACCATCTCTGTTGGATAATGTTTCCCACCCCATGCATGAAGCTGTGGCAGAACTGCAGAGCTCCTTAAGTGACAGACTGTTGCTCTCTGAATGCAGCAGGGAGCATTATCACAGATCCTTCCTCCTAGCAGCGGTAAGACTCTATAACCACCACTGTTCCCAACAACCTCAATAAGTCGTTACATTCATGCTGCTTTTGCACAGTTTCTACCTTAGTCAGTTGAATAACATGCTGCTGTCATTTTGCACATATCTGATGTTGCTGCTATTGTCAAATATCCATTATTGTAAAAAATTTCTTAGCTGTGTACTGGTTATTCTCCAGGTGCACAGTTTCATATTGTTAAAACACTTTACAGTACAGCATTTTGTTTGTTTTTTAACTCTTCACTTCTATGTTATTCTTTATAAATTTTTTTGTAAGGTCCACATTCGTTTGACCATTTTTTCTATAATCTTTTTGCTGTTGTAAACACCACAATTTCCCCATTGTGGGACTATTCTAATAAATTTCTCAGTGGTTGTACTACTGACAATGGAAAAAAAGCCAAAGCTTTGAACAATGCATCTTATGTTGAAATAAATAGCAACCTTACACTTTTAAACCAGCTACAGTCCTTAGAAGAGCAGGCAATGTTGCCATCACTGCTTTTTACTGCTGAAAAGTCATGTGCAGTGATTGATTTCTGCTAAAAGTAAAATTCAAATGCTTCACTTTCCTGTGGTATTCATTTCATTTGAGCAGAGGACCTTCTTCCACTATGTTTTCCTAAATTCCCCAACACATGGTTCTATCTTTGACAAATTAAGATTCTAAAAACCAGACAGGAATTTAGATATGCAAAGAAAATACTTTATTGATCTCACATTGGAGAAATTTACCTCTGCATTTAACCCATCCCCTTGGGTAGCAGTGGGCTGCCATTGTGGGGCACCCAGGGAGAAACATATCTTGCTCAGAGACCAAGAGTGGCAGTGGGTTTTGAGCTCACAACCTCAGGATTCCAAGCTCTTTGCTCTTACCACTAGGCTGCCACTTCCCTAATTGCATTGTATTGTTTTGACCTGAAAAAATAAATTGCTCTGTCTTTCTGATGTGTAGATGTCTTGGCAAAGTCGACAAACTTGTATCTACATAACTAAGAAGATAATTTATCAGAGTCTCAATCTAAAAAGAAAGTAAAAATTAACTGAACTAAACAAACGGGATGTGTTGAAGCTTCTCTGAAAGAAATGCGTCTCTTGCTTAGAAATCTTCAAAGCCATTTGTGACATCACAGCAGGATAAACTCGTTAAATCAGGAAAAACAAAATTTTTATTTATCTTTGTAAAAATAATCTTGTTAATTCAGAAAAACAAAACAATTTTCTGCTTCTGTAGGTAACACAGTAAAAAGGGCTAAAAACAATTTCCCATGAAGAAACATTGACATATTTTAGGACACCAAAATGTGAAACAGCTAGACTTTTTAAGTCAGCACTGTCTATTTTTATTCTAGTCTTATTTGCTTTGTTGGCATTTTATTTATTTTTATTTTTTGGTGAAATATTTGATGAAACTGACAAGCAGTTATTTTCTATGACAGAGTAACCCCTTCAGGATTGCTTATCTTATACTAAGGATGTAAATATTTTTTCCCCCCCCCCACACTGAGATGTGTTTCAACAATCCCTCCGAGGAGTCGAGACGGGGATGTCAACGCACTCGGCGCAGATTCTCCAGGGAATGCATGTAACCATTGTTCCCGGATTCTCTCTTTTTTTCCTAATTCTTGACTCAATCCCTCCTAACCAAAACACACACACATACATTCACACATTTCAAATTGTTCACACATCCATTATTTAGACAGCCAGGATGTGGAGTGGATGAGTCAGGTTGCTTTGGTTAAAAGCTAAATCCAAGACGTCTCCGAGGAGGCACTTCCACTGACTAATAGTTCAGCTGCACCAAGTCATCAAAAAAGCTTTTTTAACAGCATGTAAGCTTTCCAGAAACACATCAGACATAAGTGTAGATGTGATGACAAAAAAAAAGGATTATTGACTTAAAAACAGCTGCTTTAAAGATGGGGGGAGAGTATTGGAAGATTTTTCATTTATATTATTCATCCCATAAAGTTTTTTAAGCTTATCCAAATTGCTCCAGTCATCCTTCATGATCAATTGTGAAACTGACTCTGCACTGTCAGCAAGTAGACATTTCAAACTCCACTTTGCAGTTTCTACACAAAGCTGGAAAGCTAAGCTATAATCATTGATAGCAAAAGGAATATCTTTGCCACCATAACTCCTCTTTTTGTTCCGTTATGGTAACATGAAAAGAACGGTCGACCTATGACTGTGTTCCTGTATCTGGAGCGTATTGTGTTAACATTAAAAAATATCTTATGTTTTTAACCCTTTATTTCAACTTACATGTCCAAAACACTTTCCTATGACAGAGCAAGAAAATAATTCAGTTTCAGTATATTTTAGAAGAAAAAAAAAAGCGATTAGGACTTGATACCTATATTAATGCGTTCTCTGTGTGTTTCTGGGGAATTAACAGAGAGAGGTAGAATTTTAGCCCCGTAACCTCCTAAATGTTTACATTTGATTCTTTTCTGAATCCGCACTCACACTATGTACAGTAATGCATAAAGTGTAACTTGTAAGACTATCCTTTAAATTCTAAGCAATAAAATCTATTTAAATATCGAGTATCTGAGAATAAATGTGTTTAAGCCTGGCTTCTTTTTTAGGATTAGGTGTAGACTTTGCGCTATTTTCAGATATGAATGAGTTGTTAAAGATATTTTTTCTTCCAAAAGGTAAACCTTTTTTTGCTCTTCACGTTTTTTTCTTCCATTATTAACCTGTATATGGCTGCATTGATCTTTCCACCAACTCTTATCAGCGTCCCAGCATGATGATGCCACCACCATGCCTCACCGTGGTGCAGAGTTTAAGCCTCGGCGGTGGGTGTCATACTGTTTAGATATTGGGATTATAAGCTGAAAATATCCCCAAGCCGTTTTTAATGCAGGGTATTTACTCACGATCTCATCCTGCTCTAAACATTATAATGTAATGTGTTGCTCTTAATTATGTTTTTTTCTTCACTGATGAATAAAATAAGCTGTCCTTTGAATCGAGTTTGTTTACTGGGTTTTATTTAGGAGTATCAGAGTATTGTGGGCTCAATAAAATATCTCAAATAATAAAATTTTATTTGTGGTTCTATGGTATAATATTGAAATGTTCACAGAGTATACATAACTTAGAAAATATAGTATATATAGTATATTTTCTGTCACTAAGCACCTGTGTTTTGAACTGACCAGAAACTATTCTGATTTCCGACCCATTTCCCACTACCTGTGCTTATAATTCTCATAAAGTGAATGACTTTATTCTCCTCCTGCCTCATCCTTTCTACTGCTCACTACAGTCGCCTATTGTTTCAGTGTAACAGCTGCACATGTGAGAAAACAGCCAAGAGAACACTTTTGCTCTTTAGTGGTTTGCATTTCATTTTGTGTAAAATTAGAATGCTTTCCTAATTGTTTTTCATTACTTTTTGCTTTGTTTTGTTTCTCCTGTGCATAGGTTGCTGCCAGAGCCGGAGTTTATGACATCCTCAACCAGCTGGGCTTCTCAGAGTTCGAAGACCCAAGGGAGACACCGCTGGCCAGGCTGCGCTGCCGCTGGCAGCAGCAGAACATTCACTCACTTCCTTTCCGAGGGGAATTCATCTGATGGAGGATTCCTGCATCTGCACCATTTTCACAATGACGGACGCCTTCAGTAACCGTTTTTATGCCTTCACCTTTAGCCCCTGTGACATCAGTGACTTTAGATCAGAATTTCAGATTTTTTTTTAATCCTTACTTTAACTCTTATGTCTCATTCTCCTTTATTTGTCTTCTTTACATCAATAACCAACTAATATTGCTTTTTTTTAAATCAAACTTTTAAAAATATAATTTTCTGTGTTAGATTCTTAGGGGTTTCTTTTGAGGAGTAGAGATAAATGTTGTTTTGAAGGAGAGAAACAAATTCCACTGCGTGAGCTAACAATTATGGCTGCATGTCACAACTGTTTGCTGTTGTGTGAGCTGATATTTTCCTTCAGCGTTGTCCTTTTCATATTTTTTTTTTTTTTTTTTTTTAGACTCACAGTGTACATAGAAAGGCTGTTATTTAAGTTCGGATGCACCCACAAGCTTATCTAAGAGTAAATGGTTTTTAACAGTGTTTCATATTATTAAATTTCTCTTTTACTATAATCATACTGTGTCCCTCTGTTTTAACAGTTTTTTCATTTGCCTTTTAATTTTTAGCGTCCTGATGCAGGTACTGACATGTCAGGAATTTTGATGCTAGAAGTGACTTTGAAAGGGTTTGTGTCTGTCAAGAGTTAGTGGGGAGTTTTTGACATTTTTACAGCGGCCTTTTTGAATTAAATTCCCCCGAATCAGGCCTTTTTATTTGTCAGTCTGTAAATATAACAGCTTGGGAAGCTTTACAGCCAAGTAAGAACATTTATTGCCTTTTGCCTTGTTTGTTCATTTATGCTAAAAGGGTTCTTGCCTCTTCAATGAGCCTAAATTTAGGTCTTTTTTTTCCCTTACTGCCAAGTTTTCATTGATCTTGTGTGATGTACTGCCTCAGCTCCAGAACTCATGCCAGCAGCATGTCATGGTTACCATTGAAGTCAACTTAAATATTTAAATATCACTATTTAAAACAGTCTGACTCAGTTTTTGGAGGAAAGAGTCAAGATCCTAATAATTGTTAACATCTTTTCCAGCAGTTGAAGTAGAATCAACTCTAAATGGAATTTCAGCCGTAGTTTCCAACGCCTTGTTAAAGCCCAAATGACCAGCATCAAAGAAGAGCAGAAAATAGCTTGCCTATCCGCTTAACATCAATACTCTGTCTCTAGGAATTAAACTATGCATAAGTATGGGATTTTAGACTAAAAATACCCTTAGTTAGTGAAAAAGCCAGATAATTTATTGGAAAAGTATCTGTGGGAAGTGAAAAAATGGGACAATTGCAGCAATTTTCAGAATCAGAATTTTGTTAACAATTTCTAGATGGAGATTACTCCTTAAGAAGTAAGAAGTTTTAGATACATAAAACTGATTTTAAAAATCAGTGATCAGTTCTATGCTGATTTCTCTTCTTCCCCTTCTATCATGAATTTTTTATTGGTTGTAGAAATCAAACCTGGAGTGTCGTAATGGGGCTTTATAATAGAGCATCCCTCCCTCCACTGTTGTCGGCTTATGTTGCCACATTGCTAGAGTAGGAGGTCCCTTCATCGTTTGAAGGGAAGAGTCTTTGTCACATTGAAGCCTCAGTGAGTGGGTCCTGCTTTCTACAAGACATTGATTTGCTTAAACACACTTGAAGCAGAGCAGTAAATCCTGCTTTTAAATAAAAAAATCTAGAAGCTGAAGTCGATCTGCCTGGATAATACTCTGCTGCAAACTCCTCCAATGCACATTTTAAATAATGGCCTGAGGATGCCTAGAAAACCACAGGAACTACAAAACAAAGAAAAGTAAACAGGAATTAGCAAACTGGACTCCCATTTCTCAAAGACTATGTCTACAAACAATGACTTGAATCTTTTGAGTCCAACCAGCAATGAGAATAAGCTAGACTTTAAATTCAGAGTACGACCAAGCCGCCTGCTTTAGTTATATGAGGACCAGATAGACCTTATAATCAACCCAATTAGCTCACATAGCTATCCTCACAATGTCTTCATGTATCTTAAACCTTCTCTGGATCCACAAAACATGTGGAGAAGTTCATCATAATGGATTGGTTACTCTAGAACATGGTTTTATTATTTTAAAAAGACAATGTTTACATACTTTAGTATTATTTTAGATTTATTTTAAATTATCATTGAAATAATTGGATTAACAACCAGTCCAGTTCATTTTGTTGCTCTGTTTTTATGACAGTGTAATGACAATAATAAGCTGGGGGGGGGGAAATACTCACCTTGACTGATGTGCTTAAAAGGCTGCCTAAATTTACAAATCCATATCAACAAGATGGTGTAATTTCCAAAGAGGAAATCCACTGGACTCCATTCAGCCTTCCTGTTATCTGCTTTTAGTCTTGCACTCTCTTGCGCTCTTACAGCCTAAATAAATCCAGAAAGTCTCAATGGGTTCGGACTAGCTTGGGGTTGCCTCCCTCAGTAGCAGCTTGACTTGTCCAGTCAAAGAAGGGAGCTCTTTCATGTTAGGCAATAATCAATCAGCACAGGACAAGTTTCTGACCAATATGGCTGAAAATCAGCTGATTTTAAGCACCAGCTAATTGTTTGTGCATCCTGCTTGTCAGTATTAAAGCGGATGTTAAGCACTTTCATAATTAAAATTTGTTTTTTGCTTAACTTGATGCAAAAGGTCAAAACTTAATAAGCCAGTGATGGGATCATATTTTCACCATAAAGAAGCTTAATATTTCTCTTTGTTTGAAGTAAGAAATATAATTGGGAGGATCAAAACAATGATGTTAATTCACGCCTTTCAGTTAGGTGCCGAAATAGGCGTTATTGTGTAACTTTATAACACAAGCTAATGTAAATGTAAGCTTTGATAACACCTTAGTTTGTCTATCCCCTTTATAGTATTTCATGTGCTTTTAAACAAGCAATTGTTTTAAAGGTTTTATGTCTGCCTTTGTTGTTTGTATGTATTTTTTTTATTATTTGGAGACTAAAATAAAAGAATTTAAACTACATGATTTGGTTTTTTGTTGTTTTTTTTATTATGTAAAATACAGTATGCATTAAATGCTGTAAAGATCCACTGTTCTACAGTTTTAGTTCCAATACTGCTAAAGCCCCCCCCATAAAACGATCGCCTCCCTCATCGGCTTCCTTTCCTCCTTTTCTCGACATATTACAGCCAGTAAAGAAAACATCTCGTGTATCAGTGCTGCTTCTTTGCCTTTTGCTGGTGCCAACCTTGCAGAGCAGAGCAGGTTATGATTTACATTTGCAAAAAAAAAAAAGAAAGAATCCAACAGATCATTCTTTGTTCATCTGAAATCCAAACATGTTCCATACACAGTAATAAAGAGCTTATTCAGATCAAAAGACTAATCTGAAAAGCCTTTTGATGTGGACAGGTAAGGTCTTAATTAAATAGAAAAAAAAAAAGAAAAGTGGTCGTCAAGAATGGAGGCTGTGTGAGGATTAAAAGCCACTGGTCGCCGGCACATCATTGAAGCTCACTTGGCTTTGCTGGCGTACTTTGAAAGACTAATATCTCAGATCACTTCCCTTCTTGTAAGAGCATAGCAGGCTTATCTTTTGGAGTACGGAAGTTTTTAGGATGTCTGTCACTCCGCGGCCTACCTGCCCTGGGTTGTTCTATATGTACACAGACTTCCCCGAAAGCAAATCTTACATAGCATCTGTTTTCTTTTGACATTTTTATAAATTTATTAGCCAATCTCACTTACTAAATGACAAAATTTACCACAGTCTTAAAAAAATCTGAATAAGTTATCACATGGAACAAAATACCTACCAGGATGAGGACATCCACCTAAATTGACAGGCAATAAGAGAATCAATGAAGAAGCCTGTAAATCTCTATCAGCATCATCCTGTGGGGATATTTCTATACAGACATAGATTAATCTCACTGTAATCTTGGAATCAATTTAGATTAATCTACATTAAAATTGCTCATTTGAATTCTGCCATAGACATTCATGATATCTGGATTTATAGTTATACATATGCATATATAGTTGTGCATATATTTATATTTCTTGTGTAATTTGTTGTATGTATGTATATATATATATATATATATAAATGTTTGTATCTGGAGCGTGTAACAAAAGTAATTTCCCTCTGAGATTGTTAAAGTATTTCTGATTTTGATATGTGTGTGCTGCTTAAATATTAACTAAAAGTACGTTTTTGAACAGGTTTCTTGAGACAGGCGGCACATTAGACCAGGGGCTGATCTCCTGTTTCCAAAATGCATCAAAAACTGTTTTAGGAAGCTTTATGATAACTGGTGATAAGAATAATAATCCATAAGATGTGTGTTATAGAAATAATAGGTAATGATGAACTGTTTACAGTTAGTAGCTTTGTGTCAGTTAGTCCAAGCTCTATTTCTCCTTTTTCCACCTGTCACTCAGGCAGACCAACTCTGGGGCCAAACTTTGGAGCAACAGCGTTTTAGGATAATACTAAAATCTGTGTTCAGAATGTCTCTTGTGATGTGAAGATCCCAAGGTTTTTAAAAATGTATCGTATGAAGCTCCAGCTCTAGAAATTAACTAGGCTAAATAAATACCACAGAGGCGACATTTTCAAGAAGCGTCCCACTTTACCCTCATTCACCCAAGCGGTCATCAAGAAGTAAACATAATGTGGTAATCATTCATGGTGTCATGATAAAATAAATTTTTTAATCACATAACATAGCCTACCTGCCTTTAAGTGGTACTTGAGACTGGAAGAACTCCTGCAGTACACCAACTCTGCATTGCACTAGGTGCAAAGAGCTTTAGTTTTGATGAGTTTTCCATTGTGAATCTTCTTTAAAATAGATTTTCCCTGAAGCAAACTAGGAGGCTTTATAGCTGCATCCATGTCAGAACGTCATTTTCAATCTGGTAATTTCACGCTACGCCTACACAGGTTTGACTGATTTGTTCTTGCCCCCAGATATACTGTACATCCGTGCCACATAGACATTTGCGCTAATATATCAAGGTGAAATCGTCATTATCAGTATAGACCCAGCTCCTGACCCAACTGTGTGAATAGGTTAACAGCGATATTTTTTTTTAAGTTAGTAAGAAGATTCTAGTAATTTATTTAGATATATATAAGAATTCAGGTTGTTCCCAGAGGGAAATTATTAGACATTGCAGAGAGACGGGGATGGGGGTTAAAGGAATAGTACACCCAAAACATGATTAGCCTTCATTTTCTACTCACCTCCATGCTGAACAACACTCTGGAGTACTTTTTTGATATCTCAAATGCATCTGGAGATCTGGGAGGCTTCTTGCTGTCTGCTGACATTCAAATAATGGAGGTCCATGGCGCCCGAGACAGAAAGGTCCATAAAAGTCCACAAAAACGTGTCAATATTCCTCCATACTGCTCGTCCAATGTAATCCAAGTGTCCTGAGTGGGTAGCATCCAGAATTTACTCGAAACGAAGTCATTTAGAATGTTTTTAGAGCATAAACAGTAGTGTATAGGATTTCCTAATAGCGCCCCCATGCGCGCTCACGATTCTACGGAAGCCGGCAGACCAAACCAGCGCATTCAGCTCGGCAAAGAACTCATGCTCTTCCTCAACACTGAAGTCCTCAGACATTTTTCTTTCGTTGTTTCTTTCTTTGCACAGGTAAACAGCACATTTCTTCTTCTACGCTTGCATTATCGGCAGACCAGACGCTGAATGCGCACTTTCTTCCGGTTTGGTCTGCCGGCTTCCGTAGAATCGTGAGCGCGCATGGGGGCGCTATTAGGAAATCCTATACACTACTGTTTATGCTCTAAAAACATTCTAAATGACTTCGTTTCGAGTAAATTCTGGATGCTACCCACTCAGGACACTTGGATTACATTGGACGAGCAGTATGGAGGAATATTGACACGTTTTTGTGGACTTTTATGGACCTTTCTGTCTCGGGCGCCATGGACCTCCATTATTTGAA
Source organism: Cyprinodon tularosa (assembly GCF_016077235.1). Classification (NCBI taxonomy): domain Eukaryota; kingdom Metazoa; phylum Chordata; class Actinopteri; order Cyprinodontiformes; family Cyprinodontidae; genus Cyprinodon; species Cyprinodon tularosa. Next base: position 3,086,011 of record NW_024039607.1, on the reverse strand, counting down.
TGTCAGCAGACAGCAAGAAGCCTCCCAGATCTCCAGATGCATTTGAGATATCAAAAAAGTACTCCAGAGTGTTGTTCAGCATGGAGGTGAGTAGAAAATGAAGGCTAATCATGTTTTGGGTGTACTATTCCTTTAATCTTCAGAGGTCATAACAACCATAAACACACGTAGGGTGCAGGTTTTTTTTTTTTTTTCTTTCAGTCAATGCCCAGACTTAGATCCCAAAGTCTGAAGGAATGATTGATAAACAGATGCACCACAAAAGACTTGCAACTATAACTGCAACAAAACTTTGCAGAAAGGTGGAAATAGAAATGCGTGCCACTCTATTTGGAATTTTATTTAACTGAAATGGTTTTCTTTTTACCTCACAATTAAACATCACTTTGTGATGATCCATCACATAAAATCTTAGTAAAATAGATTCAATTTTCTGAGGGAGAGAAAGCTTTAATAAAGCCAAGGTATAAATACAATACATTGGATCCCCTTTGCAAAGACCTATGTCTCTTCCTGTTTTCTCTTTATCGGCAGAGACAACTCAGTTGAAACAACATGCGGATGTGGAGAGGGCCTATTTAGTTGCAGCATGCGGCCAACTTGACTCCGGGTCAAGATAAGCCCAGGACATGAGGACCATGCTTGGATGATATAGTGGCCCCCTCGCCTTTGAAATCCCTTCCAAACTCATTGAGATACTCCCCAAAGTGAAACTCAAGCTAGTGGTTCTGAAGGATCCAGAGATTACGAGGGACAAAGAGCACCATTGAAGAGCATTGCAGCAAAGAGGGGATGTAATGAACTTCATGTGGAAAGCTTCCCGCTGCAGATGAGAGAGCTGGTCTGGACAGGAGACATGGCGCTGGGTTGAGGGTGCATGATTGCCTGGCCATCCGCTTTGATTGTTCTTGTGTGTATGAAGGCAGAATGACAAACACCTTAGAGCCCTCAGAAGGATTTATCAGTAATAGGACCATGAAGGGATGTGCTTAATTTTGCACTTCCAAGTCTTAATTTAACAAAGAGCAATAAGAGTCCCTGATAGGCAATGTATTACACACCCCACTGAGCAGGGTAATGAAAAGTCTTGATAAAAAAAAAAAGACAATACAGAAATTGACAAATACCCTTGAAAACTATTTCTCATCTCTTTCAGTCTTTTAGAAGACATAGTTTCTCTCTTCAAAGGAACTAAATCAAGTTGCTGCGTTATCATGTAAACTGGATTTTATAAATAGGCACCAAAGGCTTATTTGCTTCGGGGCTGATTGCAAAGATTTGGATCATCTGGCCATCATTTGTCTACACTCATATTAAATCAATTAAAAAATTCCTTAAAAGCTGATTTACTTCACAAGTTTAGATAAGCACAGTATATAGACAAATTACTCACAGCCCCTATGTCTGTAAATTATAAAGCTTATATCAAGTTTATGCACAAAATGTAAGAGTGTATTATTAAATCACATTTTGGGTATAATGTTGAGTGTGATTAATATATACTTAAAGGTTTTTATTTTTAAAAGGTCAGAATTAAATCAGCTTAACTGGTCAAGATGGTGTACAAAAACAAGGAAATTACGTCAGTTTCTCGATATTAGTGAACAGTCATAAATATGAAAATGTAAATCTAAGAGGAAATATGATCAATGGAACAATATAAACATATATATTTATATATCCCTCCCTCTCAAAGAGATTTTTACATAACATGGTATAGTGTACCATTTTTATGCAGACGACTGTCAAATTTATTTGCCAATTGCTAAAAACAGCCACTGGCCCCTGACACCCCTACTTGACTGTCTGGGTGACGTAAAGGCTTGTTTATCAAAGAAACTACTGAAACTAAATGAGAGCAATACAAAGGTGATGGTGTTTGGCAGTGCCATCTCTGACTTGTGACCTTTCAAGGATTTTGTAAGTTCCAAAGTAACCAGTAACCAGTGATTTTAAACTGTACAAAAAAAAACCAAAAAAAAACAGTGTATTAAAATAGTGTTCTTGTCATTTCCGTCCTTTATCTAAGTTAAAACTGGTTTTATCTAATAACCTCTTTCAACAGGTTTTACACTCTTTTATTTCTAGCCATCTAGACTACAACAATGCGCTTTATTCAGGCATTAGCCAACAAGCTCTCTCCTGTTTGCTATTAGTCCAAAATGCATTTAAAGAGGTAAAAAAAACATCAACACATTACATAAATTCTTACATCTCTGCACTGGCTCCCTGTTAGTTTTACAATACATTTTAAAATGTATTGTTTTTTTAAAGCTATGAATGGGATCACTCCTCAAAACATTACCAACCTCCCTCCAGATTTATTCTCCGGCACGTGCTCGGAGGTCTGGGGGGCCATCTTTAGCTAATAGTGCATAAGATGAGGCTTAAAACCACAGGGGACAGAACCTTTTCTCTAGTTGGCCCTAGAATTTGGAATAGTTTGCCCCTCCATTTATGAACAGCCTCCACAGTGGAGTGTTTTAAGTCTTTTCTTAAGACACACTTTTACTATTGGGCTTTTAACGCTGCATAATTTTGTGGTCAACTGTGTCTGTTTTATTTACTTATTCATTTTAAACTCTAACTGCTTTTTTGTTTGTGTTGTGTTTTTTTTTTCTATGTACAGTACATTGGGGAAAAAATTGTTTTTAAATGTGCTATATAAATAAAGTGGATTGGATTGGATATATAGAGAGATTATTCATTCAGATCAACATTAGGTGTGATTATGTACATTAATGGTTTATTCCCCCAATGACTACCTGTCCAAGGTGTACACCACTTTTCACCTTGTAATGAAAAGTGGCTGCCTGGGAGCAACTCTGTACAGATTTGGAGCTTGAAAATTTTGAGGAATAAATAAATGCAACATGCTGGAAAAACGACTCTGCATCACTGAGTTTTGCAATGTTTTCTTTGTGGCACTAATGCCGATTTTCCCACAGTGAAAAAGAGAACTATGAAACTCTATTTGTAGAGATGCACACTGCAACTCTTCTGGAGCTGCAGGTGCACACAACACTGCAAGCCGAATCATTCCTTATTCAGTAGAACAACTATTTGATTCAGAACCCTCCAGCCACTTTGCAGAAGGTCCTCTCAGCCGGCTGCGTCGAGCAGCAGCTGCTTTACATCTTTTGCATCTTGAAGAAAAAAAAAACATATTTTCTCAGCACGTTGGCATGGCTTGACAGCATTACAGTACACTGTACGGCATCCAGAGCTTGCAGAGATTCTCTCTGTACTGCAACTTCTTCCCATAGCTCAAACCCCTCTTGAAAAGGGGCTTAACAAAACAGAAAATAGTAGATTTGTTTCTAAATCACAGTTACAATCTGCATTCAGTTCAAAACAAAAGTGCACAAATGTTCCACTCCTATGTTATAAAGGACAGAGTGTTCTGTTGCAGAAAATTGTTCTTGTGTGTGGAAGTAACCACAGCCTGTGAGAGGAGCTATTCATTTCTGAAGGGGGAAAAAAAAGGGCTTCAAACTGAATACTATGCTATATTGTGGAATGTCTTCCTGGCTTTTAGACACACATAAAAAAAACAACTTCTAAACATTATGGATGGAAAAACAGCATAAAGCATCTCACAAGGCAGTTAATGGTTTCCATCTCTTAATACTGTGGTTAGTTTCCACTGCTTATTAATGCACAGCTTTGGATTTACCATCCAGTCCTTTCTCAGCCGCCCTGAGGGACTGACTGAGCAATATCCCCCTGCCCAACACCTGCACCATGTTGACCATCCTGGAAGCTCTCAGCTATTTAGCTACACATGTAGAGCATTTTCAGGCAACATGCTCTTATCTGGTGCCGTGACACATTCAAGGAACAGAAAGAAGGCAAATCTGGAGAGGGTGTCCAGTCCAGATACCCTAATTTTTCAATATGCTCCTAAAAGTTAAGGTTCACTGCAGCCCAAAGAATCCCTTGTGTCTTCCTTCCTTTAAGAAAGATTCCAGAGTTGTTGGTTCAGTCTCAGGGCATTCATGTCTGAATCCGTCTAGACTCCAGCAGAGTGAAGTTGAAACATTTTCCTGGTTCTTTTCAAATTTTATTTCTCTGATGGAACTATCTTGACTATAAACTTGTAATGACATCAACAGGATTAGTTCAGATCATGAAACAAGTATGGGTCTGTTACTCTTATTGAAGCTAGGAATGTAATCGATAGACATACAGGTATTTTAAATTAATCAGTGAATCACTTTAATTGCACAGTGTTGTCTTTTCTCAAGCTTTCTGCAAGTTGTTGTTATTTAATATATTTCTAATTAAAGCGAGATTGGACTTTGTGATGACCACAAAGTTTGATCTAACTACAGGACATGTCTCTAAATGTTAAAGTGCCCTACATGTATTTAAAATGTGCAACCCACGCAGATGCTGTTGCTTTTGGAGTAATGGGTTTTTTACTTGGTAAGCAGCCTTTGATCCAATATGGTTCATTGTGGATAATCACATTCTCCTACCGGCTATAGAGAGCATCTTCACAAGGTGTTGTGGTTTTGTTCTGTGAATAAAATTTTCATTTCACACCAAAAACAGGTTTATCTGTGAACATGGCAGCTTCAGGCATTTTACCCAAGAAATCCCTTAAAGGTCTACAATTCTGTTTTTGTTATTTTGGGCGATTTTGTTCAGCTTTTCATTGATGTCAAACAATATTGCAATTTGTTTCAGGTGATATCTTAACATCCACATATATACTTTTCTATTTAACTTGGATGTTAAATTCATGAATGAAATTCATAATTCATGAAAAAATAACCTTATTTCAGACAATCTAGTACATTTTAAATCTAAAACATACAAACAGTGTATACAATGGTTGATATATATAATTGGCTAATATGTTTGATGTACAATCACTGTACTTGCTGGTGCCAGATGGGCTGTGTCTGAGTATTAAGGAAACTGCTGATCTACTGGGATTTTTGTGCACAAACATATCTAGGGTTTACAGAGAATGGAAAAGAGAAAAATATCCAGTGGAGCAGTTCTGTGGGAGCAAAGGCATTGTTGATACAGGAGGTGAAAGGACAATGGCCAGACTGTTTCAAGCTGATATAAAGGCAACAGTAACTCATATACCATTCTTTGGAGAAGAGCATCTCTGAAGTGGATGGGCAACGGCAGAAGACCACACCTGTCAGCCAAGAACAGGAAACTGAAGCTACAATTTTAACAGGCTCACAAAATTGAACAACAGACGGTTGAAAAAACATTTCCTGGTCTGAAGAGTCCGGTTTTCTAACATACCGTATTTTCACGACCATAAGGCGCACCGTACTAAAAGGCGCAGTCTCAGTTATGTGTGCCATTACTGTATTTAACACACACATAAGGCGCACCGCACTATAGGTCGCGGGTTTCATATACAGGTACATGTCCTCTACTACGTTTAAATACCTCTACTGCGTATTTAAAAATAGAGCGGGAGCAAAACTGAGTATGATTGTGCTTTATTCATGTATTTATTACAAAGTATTAATCAAACCCATCGAAGTCATCATCCTCTGTTTGGCGTTTTCTATGTGATTTGCTGTGCTTCCCACCAAAGGGGCTAAAATATTAGAAAGCTGTTTAGCAACACTGTATGTTACTGATTTAATGCTGCTGACAATGGGTCTGAGTGGACCTGGATGACTGAGAATCTTCACCAGCGCAATGCCTCTTCTTGATCTTTTAGTCTACAAATGTTTGGGTTGGGGCTTCCAGCAGCTCTTGCAGTCAATGCTCACACTAAAGACTTTTATTTCATTTAATAGTTCCCCTTCAATCTAATCTATTATAACATTCACATCTATATTTCCCTTATCATTTCCAAATAAAAATAAATTAATTTTCTCCAAATTCAAAGACAGTTTATTTTTGTCCAACTACTTTTAAGATTATTTTTTCTGGTGTGGTATCATCCAAGAGCTGCTGAAAGCTCTCACCCGTGCAGAGAAAATTTTTATATTTGTATCAAATAAAACAAACTGGATTGCTGCTTGAAGCCATTTAATTTATTCAGATAATAAACAATATCGGTCCCCAATGTCCAAACATGAATAAGGATAATTACCCATTTTCACATTCTGTTGCCTGGTAGCTAAATAGCTCGGTCTTCATCCCTTCCATCACATCCGGATTAATTTCTTGTGATCAAATGTGTAAAATGTTTATTCTCTTTAAGATTAATAAACAGACCAATTGTAAACTTCCTTTTATCATGGAACTGTTATCTAAATGCATAATGATTGTCAGAAAGTAGTCTGTGTTTATCAATTAAGTTTACCATTCTGCTAATAAAGTGTTTCTTTTTTTAATTGCTTTATTGATCAATGAAAGGCTAAAACGTTTATAAACCTGAATTATTATTTTCTTCCAATTACTTTTTTTGGTGCAAATCTTAAAGGAATAGTACACCCAAAACATGATTAGCCTTAATTTTCTACTCACCCCCATGCTGAACAAAACTCTGGAGTACTTTTTTGATATCTCAAATGCATCTGGAGATCTGGGAGGCTTCTTGCTGTCTGCTGACATTCAAATAATGGAGGTCTATGGCGCCCGAGACAGAAAGGTCCATAAAAGTCCATAAAAACGTGTCAATATTCCTCCATACTGCTCGTCCAATGTATTCCAAGTGTCCTGAGTGGGTAGCGTCCATAATTTACTCGAAACGAAGTCATTTAGAATGTTTTTAGAGCATAAACAGTAGTGTATAGGATTTCCTAATAGCGCCCCCATGCGCGCTCACGACGCTACGGAAGCCGGCAGACCAAACCAGCGCATTCAGCTCGGCAAAGAACTCATGCTCTTCCTCAACACTGAAGTCCTCAGACATTTTTCTTTCGTTGTTTCTTTCTTTGCACAGGTAAACAGCACATTTCTTCTTCTACGCTTGCATTATCGGCAGAGCAGACACTGAATGCGCACTTCCTTCCGGTTTGGTCTGCCGGCTTCCGTAGAATCGTGAGCGCGCATGGGGGCGCTATTAGGAAATCCTATACACTACTGTTTAGGCTCTAAAACGTTCTAAATGACTTCGTTTCGAGTAAATTCTGGATGCTACCCACTCAGGACACTTGGATTACATTGGACGAGCAGTATGGAGGAATATTGACACGTTTTTGTGGACTTTTGTGGACCTTTCTGTCTCGGGCGCCATAGACCTCCATTATTTGAATGTCAGCAGACAGAAAGAAGCCTCCCAGATCTCCAGATGCATTTGAGATATCAAAAAAGTACTCCAGAGTTTTGTTCAGCATGGGGGTGAGTAGAAAATGAAGGCTAATCATGTTTTGGGTGTACTATTCCTTTAAGTTTTCACCTTTTATGTTTATTCCTAAGTTCTGGACCAAGGCTTTGTAGTGCTATCGTCACCAGTGCCTCGTGTGCAGGAATGCTGTTCCCAGATTTATTGCCATGTGATCACTAACATATGTTTGTGGACTAATGTAAACACCCTCTCTATGAGTTATTACCTTGCATCTGGCGTCTGGACGGGGTTTTCTTCGGCATGTTAAAGACAAATAGCCCAGATTCCATGACTGAACGTCAGCTGTGGCTGAGGCAGGCTTTTTTTTTCCTTCCCGAACTTAATATGATTATATAACGTAGTGGTAGCCTTTATGAGGTAAGGAAAAGACCGCTTGTTTCAATATGTGGCTGTCTCTCAGAGAGAACGCGCTCCCGCTGGTTAGGGGTGGCGCGTTCGGCGCACCATCGGTGCGTAATTGTGCACGACTGGACGGCAGATGTTCCACCACTGGGACACTATGTCTCTGCATCTTAACTCTACCTAGGTTTTTTTTCTCCCCTCTTTCTGTCTGTGTGTAGGCGTGTATTAACTTGGTCTTGTTCTGCATAAAAAAAAAAAAAAAAAAAAAAAAAAAGTTTTGAGGAGGAAAGGAGGAAGAAAAAGTGGGCAACAACTTCCAATCGTTCCGGCTCTTATACCGGGGAGTTTGTCGTCATCACCACCACTAGCCCCCCCCCCCCCCCCCCCCCCCCCCCCCCCCCCCCCCTCTGTTCGGTTCCCTAAGTGCATGCCACAGTCTCGGTGTGTGCAGTTCAGCGCGGGCCAACACACTGGAGGCAGCTTCAGTTTGGCGTGTAGAGAGGACGACGCTGAGAAATGCCCGGCCGCCTCGCTGGAGCTCAGCTCTGAGCACTTTTCCTCTGCGTTTTTTTGGGGCTTTTCATAGTTTACAACTGAAGGGGAAAGTTAGAAAAGTTGCATCCCCTCACATTTTAACTCGAGCTATGGATTGTATATATTTATTGATGTGGTTTTCATTTTGTCAAGTATATTTAGAAACTATTTTGGCTGCAGAATCAGATGGTGAGTTCTCCTGCTGTTTCATTTTCACTTTTCTATTGCAGTTTTTATAAATAAAAGTCAATGTACAGATATTATGCTGAAAAAAAGATAAAAGAATTGTTGAATATTTCTGAATGTCCATCAGTTACTTTCTCCCTAAATAAGCAAATTATTTTCCTTATTTATTTTTATTGCACCCCTCCATTCCTTCTTTTTCATTGTCAAATGTATTTTCTTAGTGAATCTCATTTGACATTATTTGTCCCATCAGAAAAACTCTCTGGAAAGTTAAGTGAATATGGTCTTATGGTGCCAATCAGCACAGACTCCCATGGCAGATACATTTCTCACGTGGTTTCTGGTGGAAGTAAAGGTGATGCTGCTGCTGAAAATCTTTCAGCCTCTGGCAGTGGAAGAAGGGTGGCCCGCAGTGTCCCCCCAATACCATCAGTCACCTCTAGCTCAGGTCACCACCTTTTTTTCAATGTCACCTTGTTTGGGAAAGAGCTTCACCTTCGCCTCAGAGCCAACAAGAGGTTGGTGGCCCCTGGGGCTTTCGTGGAATGGCAGGAGGATTTTGAGGAAAAGACAAAGGAACACATCCATGGGGACTGTGTCTTCACTGGTGATGTGACTGACATGCCAGAGGCCTCTGTGGCTATCAGCAACTGTGATGGACTGGTAAGTGTGAACTTTTAAACAAAGATATAAACATTCTTACTTTCCCCCTCCCCAAAAGTCCTTCTACATCTTCTAGCTTTATAAAATCATACAGAGGATTTGGTAAAATGTTTATGGTTAGATTGGCCTAACTTCTTACAGTATGATTTAGCCAGATAGTAACTTACACCCAACATTAGAAGCGTGAGGTAAAAAATAAAATCTCCTGGTCCTCTAGATGCATCAGAAACTTGCATTAAACGTTCATTCTTAACCCAATTCCTAACCCAATAAAATGCTGCTGCTTTTATTTTAAGGTTGGCATTCTCTGCTTGTGTGTGTGTACCAATTATATATTAAAAAAGAAAGATTATACAAAAGGCTGAGTTTTAACAATGGACAGACTGCAAGTGGGGGCTATACTCAACATGTCATAATCCTAATTTTAGTTTGTGCATTACTAATCCAAACAGTTGTTTGGAATTCATTATTTGTTGGGTGTTTTTCTTTTTCCACCAGCTGTCATGAAGCTACTTTTTTGCCAATAAAATATTAAACCAGCTGATTGAAATATTATTAAAGTAGATAGCCACACCTGACAGGACCCTTTTGGGTTTGTCTGTTTTATATAACAATGTCACATTTTTCTCAATACCAATTAGCTATATTCTGAAGCATTAATTTATTTTGACTTTAACTGAGATAAAACTTAAAGTGGCTCAGATTGTGGACAACAGGCTACAATTTTGATGTTAGAAATAGAATATCTTTAACAGTTGATTGTCAGCAATTGATCTGTCTCTTAAGGACATAAAGAGATGGAGACAGTCCTTAGCTCCCTTATTCAATGATCAATACACAACATCATTACAACTTGCAAACTGAGTTTTTATACCAGCTTTCCTTCTAGAAATAACTTGGAATCAAATTTGGGACCCTTAAATTAAAGTAAAAGACTTAACCATTTATAGCATGGACATACTAAAACAATCACAGTATCTTGCAGGGAAATTAACTATTTAGGTGGGTTGTTTCCATTCTAAAAAACAATGTGACATAAAAATGGTGCAGTGGATAGGTTAAAAAGATTTTTTTTTCAGGTTTAAAAACATTTGAGAGTCTATTGATAACTTTGGCCTTTGATTGAAACCAGCACCAGTGACGTATCCCAGTTTTAAAGTGATACATCAGAAGCTGTTTCTATAGAGAAGATAAATGCACACAGTGCTTTACCTGAAGGAGTTCAATCTCTGAATAACATTTCAAGTAAATTTGAGAGAGCAAAGATTGTGTTTACTACTGAGATGCAAGATTTTTGCTATTTTAGCTTAAACCTTAAAAGTTTTAATAGACATTCCTGGAAACTCAACTTTTTTAAATCTGTTGCAATGTTTTGTTGATGCATACTTCATGCATTATCATTGTTTGACATCAAAATAAAAAAAAAATAGAAACAGGTTGGATTAGGTCTATTCAGTAGAAACATGACTTTCTGCAAATTTAAATAGAACAAAATGATTTGTATGCTTTACTTTTTGCACGAACTACTTAATTTTTCTTTGCCTGATTATGATTCATCTGGTAACATTTTGTAACATACAATTCCCATGAAACATGTTTACCAAGCAAACTGTGGTCAGATAATGTCTATTTTGCGATATCCCACATTTCTCTATTTGAGAAATAGCAGTCTACCTCAGGACATTAATTCAAGTTTGCCAGGGGGTCCTCTTGTACCAATAAAGAATCAGTACTTTAGCAGTAGGGATTTATTATAGTTATTTTCGTTTGATCAAAGGTCAAAATCTTGTGGTCATGCTGACTTTTACTTAAATATTTATATACAGTTAACTATACTTTTTCCAATCAACTTTAGGACCACATCTATATTAGCCCATCATGGAAGCAGAGGGAACTAGTTTATTTTAGTTTATTTAGCCATATTTGCTATTTAGGTCAGGTTGGGTTATCATGTAAAACCAGTTATTTGAAAAAGTGTAAGCGGTGCAACCCAAAGAGGGTTGATGACGTGAGACAATAAGTGCTGATTATTGATTTCTCAGCTCACAGCAGTTGGTTGCCTACTCAGCTGCAGCTGCTCCAAATGAGCGTGTAGCCATGGCCTGAATGGATCCATCTTCTTTTAAATAGTTTACCACCAGAGGGTGAACCTTATATTGTTTTCATTTGTTAAACATTTTTTCATAAATTTTGGAGATAAACACATAAAAAAAAATATTCAAATGGAAATAAACTTTGATTTAATAGGTATTATTTTCTGAATAAGTTGGCAGTGATATTCATTTGCCAGCTGACTCGTGAAATATGTTGCATTGTAAGTATATAAAAAAAACTCCTTACTTATAATAAACTTGATTTCTTTCAACCAGCCCGCATAAAAAAATCAAACTACAGAACTTCATATAAAGATTTACTTTCTTCCAATTTCTTTCATCTTTCCATTATTATCATTATTATTTTTTCATTTTAGATATTTTGGATTTCCAGCATATTCAAGCAAAGGGAACAGCCAAGCAAAAGTCGGAATAATGACAGCTCTATTGTTTGGATTGTGCAACACCATGACCAGACCATACATCATTTAATAAAATGCAGACTAAGATTGTTGGTTTTAAATGGGAAATATATACACTGATAGTTCTTGCATGGAGGCCATGCCTTCTCTTAGTCTACACAAAAAAATAGCAGAATAAGGCATTCACTCAGAAAAGATTCAGCAGAAAAATGAAGGTATGTGGACTAATGACAGAGCAGCACATTGTGTCGCTGTAAAGTCCACAATCATATCTTCTGAAACAGATTTTGGAATTAATCTTGACCTTTGTTCTTCTGTTATCTATGAAAGTTTGGTATATTTTCCACTTCTTATTGTTTGTAAAAATAGATTCCAGGCATATCGTTTAAGCACAGTAAATGCTGAAAACACTAGTAACACAAACCAAACCTTTATCCCAGCAATGGTCAGCTAAGTTACAACTAAATTAAATCCGTAATGTCACAGGATAGCTCACTGTTTTGGATGAAAAGCTTAATGCTTTCTACACGGTCTACATCTTATTCCTCAGATGCTAAAATCTGAGATATTTCCAGTCGTGGGATTTGCTTGGTGCAGGTCATCCAAAACAGGAATGTTTGGTCACAGTATCATGGTTACTTATTTTGTAGCAAAACAATGTGTTTATGCTTAGCCTACCAGGGTCCAGGATCTGGTTTGGGGACCAGCAGATCTAATCACTGCTTTTTGCGGATGGCGTGGTTCTGCAGGCTACCTCCTGCCAAGACCTACAGCATTCACTAGGGCGGTTTGCAGCCGAGTGTGAGAATCAGCTTCTCTAAGTTTGAGGCCATTGTTCTTGACCAAACAAAGGTGGTTTGTCCCCTTTAGGTTGGAGGACAGTTTCTGCCTCAAATAGAGGAGTTCAGTATCTTGTGGTCCTGTTCTCGAGTAGGGGGAGAATGGAGCAGGAGATCTATTGATGGATCGGTGCGGCTGCTGCTATAATGACGCTGCACTGGTCTGTCTTGGTGAAGAGAGAGCTGAGCTAAAAGGCAAAGCTCTTCATTTGCTGGTTGGTCTGCGTTCCTACCCTCGCCTATGGTCATGAAATCTGTATCATGAATGAAAGAACTGGGCTCTACCTTAGAGATACAGTAGGGTTAGGAGTTTGGTCATTTGGGAGACACTCGGAGTATAGCTGCTTCTCCTCCACCTCAAAAGGAGTCAGCTGAGGTTGCTTGGACATCTTTTTATGTTGCCCCATTGACGCCTCCCTTAAGAGGTGTTCAAGCCACCTCCCATCAGCAGGAGGCCCAGGGGACAACTCAGGACATGCTGCAGGGACTGTATCTCTCAGCTGGGCTGGGAATTCCTCTGGCAGAGCTGGAGGAAGTGTCTGCAGAGAGGGAAGTCTGGGAGTCTCTGCTGAAGCTGCTACCCTGCGACCCGGTCCCGAATAAAGCACAAGACGATTAACAAACGATGTATTGACGTTGAATTTTTGTTCAGTAGCTTTTTAGAACTTAATAGTAGTGTTTTTCCCACTTTTTAACTATAAAAATTTACTAGCTACTTCACAAATTTTAATTGTCTTAACATAGGGTGGTGAATCAGCTAATAACCTGATGGCAAGTCAATATATTTAGGGATTTAAATACAATGAGGAAACTGCTTAAGTTCAAATGAAGCATGCAAATGGGAAATAATATGAATTCAGGTGACTTTAAAGGGGAAGTTGATGACAGAGTTGACTGTTTAGGAAACTGCTGATCTGCTGTGAGTTTAACACGACGCTCAAGCTAAAAACAAATGATCAGAAAAAGATAAATGTTGATTGAGAACTGCATTGTGATGTTAATGTTCATGAAAATTGATTTACAAATTAAATTTTCTATTTCTTCATTAGAAGAATAATACCAGATTTAGGCCTTATTTCCAATCGTAGGGTCAGAATGTTGCATAAACCACAGGAAAGTTTGGATTCATATTACTCTGTATGAACACTTCAAGCCTGTGGAGGTGGGGTAATGGTGTGGGGTACAATCACGAGATCTCAATCCTTTACAGTACATTTGGGATATTCAGTAATACAGGACTTTTGTAATTGATTGCGCATGACAGATCTATACAAACTCCAAGATGTTATGTCATACGGATAAAAAAACATGACATCTTTATGACATGTTTAACCTTTGCTAAAGGGATGTTTTAAATCTGATTCATTAGTGTCTAGATAATGCACTATAATATGAGATTAGGTATATTTGCTTTGCTGCATAAAGTCTCAACATAAACACATTCAGACACAAGATTGATCTATCAAATATATGTTTAAATGTTTACATAGCAACTAGTCTAAAGACATTTGATATGGTTGTTTTTATTCTCAGTAACTTGGCATCATTTCCTCTGTTGCATATCATACCTGATGCTTGTGTGGTTGTATTGATGAAGCCTAAAAATGCAGCCTAAACATATTTTTACTGTATTGAAAAAGAAATACCTTGAAATAATGTAAATTAGAAATAATAATCTATTGCCCTTCCAATATAAAGCTTTAGGTAACGAGTAAAGACTGCCAGTACCACAGCATGAAAACATTTTTTTCACTAGAATCTTTCAAGTTTTTAAATTTATGTACCGGTAGGTATAAATTATAAACTGTTTAGTAAGAAACATATTGAAAAATATCAGTGCTTAATGTTTAGAGCACTTTCACTTATTCTTGTGCACATTCTCTTTAGCCTGGCTTTTCATGTAAACGCCATTATTTATATTAATATATATATCTGTTTTTTTAATGGTTTCTATGGTTTATATGTTGTGCAGTGGATAGCACTTCTGCTTTGCAGCAAGAAGGTTCCAGGTTAAATTCCCGGCCTGGGGCCTTACTGCATGTAGTTTGCATGTTCTCCCTGAGCATGCGTTGGTTGCCTCCAGGTACTCCGGCTTCCTCCCACAGTCCAAAAAAATGGCTGTTAGGTTAATTGGCTTCTCTAAATTCTCCTTAGGTGTGAGTGTGCGTGAATGGTTGTTTGTCCTGTTTGTCTCTGTGTTGCCCTGCGATAGACTGGTGACCTGTCCAGGGTGTACCCCGCCTCTCGCCTGTAGACATCTGAAGATAGGCACCTGCAACCCCCGTGACACCAGCAGGGGAAAGCGTGACGGGAAATGGATGAATGGATGGATGGATGGTTTTATGCTCACGGTACAGCAGTTGCAAAATTGGAGGCAGCTTCCCAGCCTTCAGGGATCCTGATCTGATCCTTATCAACTCCATTTAAACCTTTAATGCTGAGCGATATACTTTAATTTAACAGTGCAATGAATTAATTGACTGCAAACTTTAAAGCTGGTAATGTAGTACTATTTGTCAAACGGAACAACAGCAGAGGGATAGCCAGCTATGTGATATTATTACTGCCACCCGCAGGACCAACGGTGTAGTTTTTCTGTTTTATTTCAAATTTTCCTTAGGCTGAATTTTAGAATGTTTTCAAAGTAAATGGGAACAGCACTCTGGTAAATTCCCCAGGAGTCTTTACATGGATATAACAAACCCTGAGCCTTTCAGTAGAAAACAGGCTGATATAGTAGTTTATTATAGTCAATGGTGTCTATTGCTGTATGACGACTAGTCTCAGCTTCTCTACACTTTCTCTCATGTCAACTTGTTAAAGTTATTCTGCCTTCTAAATCATTGAGTACATTTATATCATATTATTTAAGCAGCTTTTACCAATCAATTCTATGTTATTTGGACCATTGAGTTATCTTTTTCATTACTACACCATACAGGAGTAACTTGTCTCTTAAAGGAAATTTTGTCCTTGTTTTTTTCCTTATCGACTTAATAGACGACATAAAAACCCCACCAAATTAAGCTATGCTTTCTTTGTTAAAGAAAATTTAAGTATACTTTCCCCTGAGAGACCGATGTGCACTTCAATCTTCAGTTGTTCATCTGTTGAAATTACAAGTGACTTAGAGATATGGGTGCTTACTGTGCACGTTAGAGACAATTGCTCCCTAAATATTTAGAAAATTGTAAACAGCTGCAACTAACCATTATTTTGCAAATTGATTAATCTGTCAATTGTTTTTATTTTATTTGACCAATTAATAACCGGATAGCAAAAAGTGGCTTAAAGAATACATTTTACGAAATCAAACCACTTGAAACTAAAACTTTTCCAACTGAGTAGTTCTGGATGTAGCATACTGACGGATTACATTTTTTTTATATTAATGCAAAAGATTTACATTTTTTAAAAATAACTTTGTACTACTACCATACTACTACTACTATACTCTCTACACTCCAGTTAACAATTAATCCATTACCAAATTTGTTGTTTATTAAGTCAATACAGATTTATGACGATTAATCTGATTAATTGTCTCAGCCCTAATTGTAACCAAAAGACAATGCATAAAATTCAAAAGATTTAAGTAATAATACATCCACAAAATCTGAACTTTATAAAACAGATTTGGGTAAAATGACAGTGATGAATTGTAGCTGACATAAAAATTGAGGATTAAACTAAGATTAAAGCTTGGTCCTTTCACCATGTTTAGCCTTTGATTAGTGTGAGCATACTGTTTAAAGGTGCTGTCAGACTCTTCGGAATATTGTCCATGTGTTTCCTTGAATCAAAGCCAACTTAAACACAGACCTGTCAGAGCAGGCGTGGAGGGTGCTTGAAGTTGCACAGACAGGCGGATGTATAATGCTTGAAGTTGAAGGCACTCAAAAGATGATGTTTGATGAAAGGCGTTGTGTGTGAAAGGTGGAAGAAAGTCCACATCATATTGAAGTCAGTAAATACGGGTCAGATCTTTGAGACACATTGTGCATTTTGTGGTACTATCAGCATATAGCCTTTAAAAGTGGATGAATCAGAATGGAAGAGAAAAACAGCACAGATTCATATACCGTATTTTCACGACTATAAGGCGCACTTAAACGTCTTTTTTTTCCCTCAAAATGTGCGGTGCGCCCTATGGTGCGGTGCGCCTTATGTGTGTTGTAACTGCGACTTTTGAGACCACCTCATTGAGGAGATGATGAAAGAGTGGCTGAATGTAAGGAGACCAGGTGTTTTTTTTCCACCCCTCACCATCGCTGTTAATATGTAACTCCATGCGTGCCCATCTCACAGCTGATGTGAAAAACATGGGGAAACAAATTAACGCTGCTCGACATCGGTGTGAACCGGACCCAGCAGGTGCAGCAGAAGCAGCGAGTTTACATGCAAAGTCAATGGTTGACGCGCATATAGGTGCAGCAAAAGGTCCCGCAGCGCATTTTGGTGCAGCACGTCGGGAGCGTTTAAGCATCTGAAGCGCCGCGCTTCTGCTGCTCGAGATGGAAAAATTGAAGTTTTGCTGCTGGACGCGCCGCATCAACCAATCAGAGAAGCTGATCTGGGAGCTGCCAGCGAGACAGACAGCGCTCTGATGACATATGATATTAACGCAAATGGAAAAGGCTGGATGGATGCGTGGCTGAGGCAGGTGTATGTGAGAAGACTAGGTGGTTTTTTTCCACGCATCACCATCGCTGCGTGCCCATCTCACAGCCGATGTGAAAAAAAGGTGAATCAAATGAACGCTGTGCTCGCCGTTATCCCGGGGGTCTGACAAAGGAACTTCAACCGCTCGACATCGGTGTGAAGCAGCCGTTCGAAGTAAGGCTGCGAGCGGCGTGGGAGCGATGGATGACCGACGGAGACCACAGTTTCAGGATAAGAAGGCAGCGCCGGGCAGATTACGCCACAGTTTGCGGATGGATTGTAGATGCTTGGACTAAAGTGTCTGCTGGCTCTGTTGTTCAAGCTTTCGCAAAAGCCGGCATTATTTCTGAGGAGCCGCGCTGCACGGAAAGTGACTGACAGCGAAGAAGGGGAAACTGGCATGTCTGATTTAGCGCAGCTGTTTTATTCAGAAACAGAGGATGATGACTTTGATGGGTTTGATTAATACTTTGTAATAAATACATGAATAAAGCACAATCATACTCAGTTTTGCTCCCGCTGTATTTTTCTCCCTGAAAACTTAATTCAACAGCATCCCCGGCGCGTCTCCTCCTCTTCATCGCGGTGGCTGGCAGGTGTTTTTTCATCTAAATAATCTAAATCTTGCAGCTATATTTGCTGTGATCAGTGGGAATAAAGTAGTTTTAATATGTTTTTAAGTGAGAAAGTCCACCTGAAAACTTAATAATTGCAGTCAGTTCATCCAGATTATCTATTTCTGTCAGAGGCGCTCAGACCCCCACATACCAGCGGTGCGCCGACAGGAGAAATCCTTTCGTTCACCGCGGCTGCTTGCAGGTGTTTTTCATCTAAATAATCTAAATCTTGCAGCTATATTTGCTGTGATCAGTGGGAATAAAGTAGTTTTAATATGTTTTTAAGTGAGAAAGTCCACCTGAAAACTTAATAATTGCAGTCAGTTCATCCAGATTATCTATTTCTGTCGGAGGCGCTCAGACCCCCACATACCAGCGGTGCGCAGACAGTAGGAATCCCTTCAACAGCAGCCTCACCGCGGCGGCTGGCAGGTGTTTTTCATCTAAATAATCTAAATCTTGCAGCTATATTTGCTGTGATCAGTGGGAATAAAGTAGTTTTAATATGTTTTTAAGTGAGAAAGTCCACCTGAAAACTTAATAATTGCAGTCAGTTCATCCAGATTATCTATTTCTGTCGGAGGCGCTCAGACCCCCACATACCAGCGGTGCGCTGACAGCAGAAATCTCTTCATCAGCAGCCTGTAGGCTGGGCAGCCTGGGGTTCACCGCGGCTGCTGGCAGGTGTTTTTCATCTAAATAATTTTAGCTGCAGGCACCAGGATACCGGCAATAAAAGCGAACATATTCCGTCAGCAGGTTTCAGGATTTTAAGTTAATTTAGGAGCGATCACAGTGCTCTGTCATCTGCAATGTGTCTGTCTCACGGCCAGCTGCCAGGTTTGATTAATACTTTGTAATAAATACATGAATAAAGCACAATCATACTCAGTTTTGCCCCCGCTGTATTTTTAAATACGCAGTAGAGGTATTTAAAGGTAGTAGAGGACTTGTACCTGTATATAAAAAACGCGCCCTATAGTCCGGTGCGCCTTATGTGTGTGTTAAATACAGAAATGGGACACATAACTGAGAGTGCGCCTTTTAGTCCGGTGCGCCTTATGGTCGTGAAAATACGGTAAGTGATTCCTTATTTTCTTAAATTTCCAAACATGCTTCTTTTAAACTACAGCATTAAGAGGTATGTGACACATGGGTTGAGTTGCAACTACAAACAATGTTAGGATCATGTATTCAAGTTTTATGTGATTGGATTAGTAATTGTAACCTTGCGCTTCAACCTGGATTGTCACAAGTTCTGAGTTTTCAGTCTCACAACAAATCCATTTTGAAAGAATCCCTCTAATACTTCTGTCTCCTAACAACCAGCGAGTCGGCATTTTTTGGTGCAGGACAGGTAGGAATGACAACAATCAGAAGGGCCTTAATGGGGCATTACAAACATGGCTACACTGGAGGACTCACCTGTTGATACCCCAAATTATTTGGTTTTAGCTAAAATCACGACAAAATCTTGTTTAAGAAACGGAGCAAAGAGAAGCACTCTGTGCCTTTGTAGATTCTAAAGATGTATGTGCTTTTCTTCCGACAGGATTAAAAAAAAGTTTTTGATTTTTAAGCTTACTCCGCTAGTTGTGAAAATGTCACGATTCGCTGCTATGATTGGCTGAAAGCGTGTTGTGGAAGGCGGATACTAGCTGGCACGTCACCCAGTCAGCTTGAAGTATTCTACTAAATGTTACCCTTTTTCACAGACAGACCGAACGGCATCCATCCCAGATTGATAAAAATTGATATATATATATATATATATATATATATATATATATATATATATCACCATCTGACCAAACGAGGTTGTTCTAAATGTTTGTGGGGTGCTCCAGACAAGCGCACCCTTTCTGAGGCTGTCGTTCTATTGGCTGGAAAGGTTGCTAGGCGACGATCCGATCCAATCTGAGAGAGAAAAAATCCGCAAGTAGAGCCCACGGGTTGGAAAGCGTAACTGAGACTCGAGCAGAGTGCGGTTTGTGCACGAAGAGAAGGAGGAGGCAAGCGAGAGGAGAAAATATCTCTGCAAGAAGCATTAAATCTGAGAGAAGAAACAAAGATTTGAGAGAGAAGAGAAAATATTTGAGAGAGAGCGCATGTTTTGAGTGCAAGAAGATGAAATTCTTCTCTCAAATTGAAATTATGTGCTCTTGCATTATGGCAGGATAATTCTCCCATAGTATTCCATGTTTTTATTTGTTCCTTAATCATTATGATGCTGATGGCTCCTAAATCTGCTCTAAAAAAACCCTGAAGGTGTGAGAGAACAGGTGGATTTATATGGAGATCAGCTCACACACTGGAGGAATCTGTTTACTTGTGGGTTTAATTCTTTTGTTATTATTTATTCTTCTAATTTTTTTATTTAGAGGAATTTGAAAGAAAGTATATCTGTACTTGTAATTGGTTGACTTTATCAGAGATTGTGATATCTTCCTACTGAAGTGTCCCCTCCTAGACGGCAACAGCTGAGTGCACAAGACACGCCACTGGTGCTACCGTCGTGGAGTGATGAGTGTTGGCTATGATAATACCGCTGTTGCTCATGTGTCAAGAATTAGCCTGGATGACAGACGGGTTGAGTTACACGTATGAAGGGTGTAACACGAGCACCTTACAAACCCCATCACTGCATGAGGAGCGCTATTTCTGTGTCCATCGCTCCAAAAGACTAAAAGGACCCCTAGCAACAGTCAAAGGGAGACAATCTAATATCTGCAAAGCTGTTATTTCCATTATTACTTGCATAGTATTGATAAAGTTTATTGTATATTATGTGTGTAGCTTTTCACAAAGCCTTCAATCGTGCAGATTTCCTTAAATGTCTAATGCAGCGCTTAACAAGCAGTGTACTTTGAGGGTTGGAGGTCTGCTTGCAGTTGTTTTCCTATTCCTTCCTGTTTTCTCCTTCTTTACCGACTCAAATTAAGGACAAATTCATTTAATTTAAGACAATTTGTACTTATTTTTAGATTGTTTTTGCACTGTAGGGCAACACAGTCAATGGGGCCATGAAACAGACTTTTCACAGAAAAAAATGTTAAGATGTAATTATTTAAAGGTATTTGTTCAGTGAAGCTGAATGTTATGTTTAGATTGTATGCTAAAGTCAGAGAAGATGATGACAAGATAAGTTGCACCTCACCCCATGTAGGCACGTGTATATTTACCACACACACAACCAAGTATCTATTGAATCAAAATCAATTGCAGAGACATATTTTTTTGTAGAACTTTCTTCCCTAATAAGCTTATATTTAGACAGATTTATAGACAAGTGCTTGCTTCATGCTGTTGCAATTGTTATGAGAGCAATATGTTTGGAAGGCAACCTATTTTCTTTATGCAGATTGATTTGCTGTCATTTTATCCCTGGTTGGTTTAATAATCTATCCCCTTGATGTTAAATTGGTGTGATTAATAAATGCATAAAAGAATTATGATCCTTTTATTGAGTGGACATACATATCCTTGCATGCATAGCACTGTGAAATGTAAGAATTCGGAAGTGATCTCCTGCTCACACAATCTGCCATGTTCGATTATTTCTCATCCTCTGATGCTGCTTACAGTATCTGCTGCCCTGCTCTGTAGCTCCAAAACCTGTTTCTAACAAGTATGACAAAGACGTTCAGATCATTTTAATCTTATTAATACTTCTTCAGTGATTTCACCTCATCCTCTCAGTGATACAAGTAATATTGTAGACTTTATGACAAAGGGTTATGGACTAGGTTTCATGGAAAGAGTGCACCCTTTGACCTCAGATGTAACACAGTATTACCTTTCCAAGCCTTCCTGTCTTATTGGGAAATCAGAAAGAGAGCGTGCCTGGAAACAAAATGCATGTTTCCAAATAATCAGCCACAAATTACAGGTTGAGTCTCCGGAACCAAAGCTGGCTTTTAATTTCCCTGCATCCGTAGCTTGTGGTGCTTATTCAGCTTTTGGATTTTTGTTTGTCTGACATGCACCATAAAGGATGACTCCATCAGATTATCTCAACCGATGATGTAACTGGACCACCATGCGTGATGGCAGCAGCGCAGCGTAGCTATGCCTTTGTTTATCAGCTATCTGTGATTTATGGGGCTCACTCAGAGCTGGAAATAAAAAGAAGAAAAATAAATATGTAAGATATTTTATATATAAAAAAACAAACATCATCTTTATCTTGACACATGAATCAAGACGTGTATTTTCCTGTTGGGAGAAGCTTTGGTACAGTATTTGAAACCTATTAGGGTTTAGAGTACCGTAGGATTTTATATTGTATTTTTGTTTTTGTAAGCAGCACCAAACTTTTTACTTAGGAAGAACTAGATATGATTTTAAGCATGCCAGGCACTTCTGTCCTTTTTTAGAGATTTCACCTCTTAACCTTCCAAAAGGTTTTTGTATGTCACCCTAAAATGACATGCATTGCATGTGTAACTTCAAAGTTGTTCCTGCAGAAGTGAGGAATGTAGTGTATAAGTGAGCACTAAATTCCCTCTCTAAATTCTGATGTATGTCCTTTTTGTGTTGCTTGACACAGCTAAAAGGATCTTCTTTTGTACTGTGGAAGCAAACTGCATGCTGAGATCTATTTCCAGCCTCTGCAGTTGTGGCTCCATATCACTTGACTTCAGTAAAAAACAAAAAAGAAACTTGCTTTATACTTTAGGCTTGAATATACGATTGTGAAAGGTCACAGTTGTAGAAATTATATGATATTATCTACCTATTAACTAGACATTTTCTATTTGTGCTTAGGCAACAGAGAAACATGTCTTTTTTTATGAAGGCATGTAAATGCAAACCCAGTTAGAGAGTCAGATGGTTTCACCTCATCTTTTGTTGGTTTAACAGTGATTACTACATACAATGTCTTACAAAAACTTTCATGCCTCTTTTGTTTTCTACATTTCATCAAGTTACAACTGCAGTTGTCATAAATATAATTTAGTTTAAGAACACTGCTTTTTTTGGCACAGTTTCAAACAAAGTCCAGCAAAACCAAAATGTCAAGTAACCCGAATGTAGGATCCAGTTTTCAGGCGAGACAGACAGTGGAAAAGTTCAAAACATTTATTAACACAAAGCACAGAATAACGTGGAGCTGTGGCTCTGGAGAAATGCAGCAGTTGCGAGGGGAGGCAGACCATTGCCCCATCACTGACACTCTGGATGGGGAGAAACACAGGTACGTGACCATGATAATCAGACGGAAGATGATTATCCGCGTGAGTCACTTACCTGGTTTAACAGTTCAGTCCATTACCTCGGGTGAGGCAGGATCCAGCCGGTGCACTGCTAATGAGATGCGTTGCGGAACCACACAGAGTGTCCCAGATGGAGCACTTTCCAATGGACAGGCAGGCAGCCAGGTCAGGGAAAACAGGTCAGAACAGATCAGTTCAGAGATCTAGGAGACCGTACCCCGACCAGGGGTTCTGATCCGAACAAGAAGAAACAGATCCAGGGTTCCAGGAATCCGTGGAGTGTTCCGGCAGGTTCAGAGCTCCATGAGTACAGCAGCGATCTCAGGCAGACACACTCAGATGCAGAACAAACAGACTCAGTAGTAGAGAGGCAGAGACAAGACGTGCTACAAGGAGAGCAGCAGAACTTTAAACTGGCTTCCTCCACTGAGCCAAAACAGGAACAAGCATGCTCAATGGATAAAAACCACTACAGGACTTTAAACTAGCTCCACCCCGCCGAGCCAAAACAGGAAACGGCACATGCTCAGTGGGCAAGAGCCAGGACATGGTCAGGAGATGACAAGGCAAACACTAACACTCTCGCTACCTACTGGCCTCCGAGAGCAAGGACATGAATCATGGAAAAAATCAAACTAATAAACAAAAATACATCATCAATGATCTTGCCACGATAGCTGGGCTGAGCCAAATATAAAGTAGCAGATGCAGGTGGATAAGATGAGCAATGAATAGAAACTAGAGTTATGCAGGTGAGTGAAATGAACCATTAGGTCAGCTATCAGGACAGATCATGACACAAAAATCTGGTAAAGAAAAACATTTTTTAGTGAAGCTGCCAAGGGGTGCATTTTTTTGGCAAAGGTATAGGGACAGCTGATGGTATAACACATTATACTAAAGTTTGTAATTATTAATACATGTATGAATGCATATGAATATTTTTGCATTGCAAGTAACTGGCACTAAAAATACTCATGTCTTTCCTGAAATTAGCATAAAATGATTGTTAAACGCTGCACAGTGATGCAGTGGGTATCACTGCTGTCTTGTAGCCAAGTTTTTAAATTTATGAATGTATAAATTATAAACTTTTCAGTAAGAAAAATATTGATGCTTATCAGTCAACTAATCAAGTTTAGACTTTCACTTTTTCTTGTGCTCATACATTCTCTTAAGCCTGGCTTTTCATTTAAACCTAACTCAATGGAGTATAACGCCATTATTTCTATTAATATATGAGATTTTTTAATTTTTTTATGGTTTTATCTGGGCTGCACAGTCCCGCAGTGGGTAGCACTTCTGCCTTGCAGCATGAGGGTTCCAAGTTAAATTCCCAGGTCTTTGTGCATGGAGTTTGCATGTTCTCCCTGTGCATGCGTGAGTTCTCTCTGGGTACTCCGGCTTCCTCCCACAGTCCAAAAACATGACTGTTAGGTTAATTGGCTTCTCTAAATTCTCCTTAGGTGTGAGTGTGTGTGTGAATGGATGTTTTTCCTGTTTGTGTCTGTTCCCCTACAATATACTGACGAAAAGTCCAGGGTCTACCCCACCTCTAGCACGTAGATAGCTAGAGTCAGCACCCCTCGTGACCCCAGCCAGAATAACCGTGATGGGAAAAAATGAATGGATGACTTTTTGAGTTAGCTACTAACTTGCAATGGGTTAATTAAGCTCAACGTAAAACTTTTATCACATTTTACCCATAGCTACAAATCTGATGTAATAACTTAGGGATAAATATACAACAAAAAATAGACTTTACTGATTTTAATTTTGCAGACCCTTCAACAGTCTCCAACTTCCTATATTCCAATACACCTTTTAATACATTACTATCTAATACCTAGTTGTTCTTTTATCTCACTCTTCTTCGACCCACCTTTATGATGTTACCCATATATTTTATATTCATTATTGTTGTGGAACAGATAGTTGCCTCAGTCAGTACTGTAATTCTCTTAAGTTTCTTCCTGATTCACAAGTTTGAATTTCTGCTCCATATTTAGAATTCATTCAGCAGCTGTAAACACACACATCCTTGCCAAACATTTTGTTAGTGTCTCTGTGTCCCAAAGCTAATGATAGGGTAAAACATTTTTTTTTTCTCATAAGGTCTAGAAGAAACGTGTCAGATGTATACTGTGTACAGTAGTCTGTGCTTATTAGGATTAATTTAACCTAGATGACAGATGAAAAATATGTAAAGAAATATGTAAGCTTATTTCCCTCCCAAAGGATAAGGCGTCATTTTTTTCTTAATGTACATCTGGGGGCAAATTCTCACATTGGAAAAACAAATGAGTACAGAAAAAAGCATAAGAATTAAAGCTAATTATATATGCTGCAATGTTGGCGAGTGTTGCTATGACAATATCACTAGCAGTAAACAAGCAAATGTTTATTGCTTCAGTATTATTGATATCATGCTTTGCGTTCATTAGAAACACAGACCAAAGATAGTGAGAATTCCATCCAGATACTGGAAAAAATAACCTGTTTCCATCACAACAGCATGGTTTTAAGAAACTCTTGGGTCTGATTACAGCTGCTGGTTTGATGATGATCAACCTAGTTGCATGGCAATAATAAAAACTGGTTGGCATATTTAAAACAAAATGGAATTTAATCAACACTGTGTAAAAGAAAAAATACAGTTTTTAAAACCCCAAGTTCTACACAACTTTTAATTGTATATGATCCTATTAGTATTTTTAATATGACATGTGCTAGAGTTCTTTAGTATCCAGAAGTCTTAAACATCTTTGGATGGAAGTTAAATTCCATTTACACAGTCTGATAGTGCCACAAATTGTAAAATATTCACTAAAACACATTTTTTATCATATATTATCATGAATCACCTTCTAAACTCAGACTATCTTAATGTACAAAATTGATTTACTGTGCTGTTTAAAAGTGCACATGTGTAAACATAACCAGTAATTATGCACATCAGTTTTACCACTGTAAAAATAGCTAGATAAATTTTTTGTGTTTATGAATTTAAGACATTGCACATTTCAATTGCAAGACAATTTAAAGTGCCCTACATGGGAAACAAAAAGAAAGAAACTTTTTAGTGGCAGGGAGAAAAATAAAAAAAGAGAATAAAATACATAATTACAGTAAGAAACTATGGATATATTGGTAAAAATTAAAAAACAACATAAATGGTTGTCAGAAACTCAAAGGAATTTTGGAATAAAAATGCTCTAAACATGTTTTTAATCTAGATTTCAGGCAAGGCAACTTTATTTATATAGCATATTATAGTAGCAAGACAATTAAATTCATTATTGTTTCTGATACATCATTGCTCTGTGTATTTTTTTATTGCAGCTGGCCTATAGCCCAACTCTAGTTATGACTCACCCTTCTGCGATTTTTGTCTTTTCCAGACAAAAAATCTGCACCATACTGAAGGAAAGTGATATTAGATACCTATTTACCTAAAGTAGCAAACAATTTCCGACGCTATTAAAATACAAGAAAGATATGTAGTGATGCAAAAGGATATAATTCTCTCCCTTCACTACATATCTTATAGTAATCAAATAACAGATTTTCAAGCACTTACAAACAAAAGCATCTCTCCGTTGTTCATTTCTAGTCATAATTTGAAAGCCATACACAAACTTTGTAATGAATGAAACCCTTCAGCACTTTATTTTAGTTGATATAGATGGGGTTTGTGATGTGACATCTAGCAGTACATTTTCCAATATATTTGTTTCTATTTACAAATAAAGCTTTATGGTAATGCTTTACATCGGATCATGATGAGGATTGTAAACCAATGACAAACTGCTTCAAACATTTTCAGTGAAGCAAATCAACTGTTTGGCCTAAACATTTCCGTAAACAAATGTACTTTATAAAGCATCAATGCTCACGTGTTGACTGATGTTATCTGTTTTGAAGCAGTTATTATGTGAGGTTGAGAGCATTGCCTTCCAAAATGTGATTCAATACTGACCTCAAAACACATCCTGTGCACAGACAGAGCAGCTGTTATCAATATTGTTATATAAGCAATCCATCACATGACTTGGAGGTCACTATCAGTGTATAATTTTCACAGGGTTTTCAAAATCTATGACAAATTCAAATCAGAAGTAAATTTTTTTTTGTTCAGCAGAAAGAATCTCTTCTAGCTGTGTTTATAGTTGCTGATCTGGATTGATGATGTGTAGCACTCAGGTTTTGATCCACACATTAGTAATCCTGGACTTCTCCAATTAAATGTGTTTAGGGAAAAGAGTGCCGTTCAGCAAAACCTTTTGACTGAATGTTTGAAGCGACACCTAAGGCTCGCCTACCTAATTTTGGGTTAGGCCAATCATGGTAGCACATGAAGTAGCAGTAGTGAAATCACACGAAGCTGTCTCCCAGCATTGCATGTGTAGCAATGCAAGTTTTGCTAAGTCTTCTGGGAAAAAATAGTTCAAGCTCAGCCAGATTGGACAGAATGTGGATGTTTATATGACTTTTCTAGCATGGTCACAAAATTTTTAACTTTATTTAGATATCGACTTGGACTGGGCCATCCTGATGTCTATGTATGCTTTGTATCTTTTGGTCTAAACCATCCAATTGATGGTTTTGCCTGCATGTCTAGGCTCTGATCTACTGGAAAGTAATTTTCTCCTCCTCAGTATCAAATCGAATGGCAGAATCCAAATCTTTCAGGATTCTATTGAATTTATCTTTATCGATTCTCCCACCAACTCTGACTGGTTATGCTGTTCCTGCTAAAGAAATGTTTCACCACGGATGGTATATTGAAAGCAACAGCTTTCCACTACACGTAACATTTTAAACTACTCCCAGAATCTACAATTTAGGTTTGTTCCATTAAAGCTACAGTGTGTAATAATTACAGGGATATACAGTCAGAAATGTAATATATTATACATAACTATGTTATTTATCATCATCTACGAGCTCAGCCTCTTAACCTTAATATATGCGTTGCCTTAGAATTCGTTATTTATAATTACATAGGAGCTGGTCTCGCAGCCATGGAGGCAGACATCTTTGCGCTACGGCAGCGCAGAGCCAACAAACTAGCGATTGCGAGATCGCCAAAACGTCACAACGATGTAGAAAAAATAACGGGTATATTTATTATCTTAAGTCTACATGAAATCTATACCCTACACAGACTAATGAAATACTATCTGTAAAATTATCTATGTAAACAAACCTTATCACTTGAGAAGGTAGGTGATGCGGACATTTTGTCCCGTAACGCTCGCCGTACTGTTGGGGGGGAGAAGCGGTGGGGGGGAGATGTTCATGTTGCTGCAGTCTGCAGTCTGACCGCTAGATGTCGCTAAAAGTTACACACTGTAGCTTTAAGGGTGCAGTAGGAGATCTTGGAAAAACGGTTCCAGCAAGCTATATTTTTGAACATACACAACCATGTCTCCACCTCCGAACTCGTCGAAATACCCTCTCAAAATACATGAACACGCATGCTGTCTGCAGCCCATCTGAGCAGCTGCTGGAAGGGAGACAGACAGCACTGATGATGTAGAGCGCTATGATTACTCCTCCGAAACAGTTTATGAACGCTTAAATTAGCTTAAAATGTTAAAATCTGCTGGCAAAACAGGTTCGCTTTGATTATCCTGCTGCCTGCAGTTTGGATTACTTACGTAAAAAAGGCCTTCCTTCCACCACGGGAAACCGCGAGGTGGCAACCTGGCCATAGGCTGCTGTTGAATTGGTTCCCTAGTGACAATGCACTGACGGTGCACGGGGGTCTGAGCGGCTCCGACAGAAATAATATTTGAAGGCAGGATGGTAATCTGGATGAACTGACTGCACTGACGATGTTCAGGTGGACTTTCTCACTCCAAGTAGATTAAAACTACTTTTTACCCACTGATCACAGTAAATATAGCTGCCATTGTTACAGGCAAAGAAAGGATAGGGTAGCTCAGCCCAACGCGCATCAAAAACCACGTTTGTCCCCGTGCAGCTTAAGCAGCAAAGATGTTTCAGCCGCGCATCAGAACTAAACTTGTACAAGCATAAAAAATGAAGCAGCATACACGTTTTTGCTGCCCTTGCTGCTTCAAGTGTGACCAGACATCCTCTTTTTCCTGGACATGTCCTACTTTTCATACCTAAAAAAATGTCCGGGGGGGATTTAAAAATCGTCCGGGATTTTGGTCAGACTACAGTGCAGCTGTGGGGACAGAGGAACCGAATCTGACCCGGTGACGGTAGCCTGGACACCGGCAGCCCAATGCTTCATCCGGCTTGCCCAGTAAGGCAGAGTGGGTTCGGTCACCCAGCAGCCCCCATCCCAAAAAAGAAGTGTCCTCTTTTTCAGAAACCCAAATCTGGTCACCCTAGGTGTGAACACAGCATAACAGTGGCTTGCTTCCAGCCATGGCGTCCTGCAGGAGCATTGGGGGGTCGATTCGTTAATGTGTCAGGGTACGCGCACAGAGGGGAGGGACAAGCAGATGACCATGATTGACGTGTCATGGAACCAATCGTGTACAACAGACCGTCTTTTTTGATTGGTTGAGGTTATTCATTGATTTCTCACTGTAGCGGGGACCATTTATTTTAGTTTCACTTCCAGACCTTCTATTTCACTGCTTGCTAAGCGGCTGTGGGGAGATCTTGATAAAAACATTTTTTACATGGTAAAAATGTGTTGGAAAAGAAATCCTACTGTACTTTCAATTTTCTAGTAAACTGCACAGATTTCCTTCCATGCAGTTTAAGGAATCTCCTCTTCCATCAGGGCCAGCTCTATTGAGTGTGTATCTGACTTTTCTAGTGGTAATAGTGTCGTCCAAGTTGTAAATCTCTCAACCTCCTTAATATGAAGGCTGCTTTTCAGATTAATGCTCCCCTTGGCTACCCTTCACTTGTTTTATATGTTCTTTGGTCTTCATGCTGCTGTTTCCTCATCAATGTTCTCAGTCAAAACTCTGCTGTCTTCTCGAAACACTGGATTTATACTGGGTTTAAATTCAAAACAGTTTAACGTTGTTTACTAGTTGTGACATTTATAAAGGCAATTATATGGAGATTTTGTCCTGTCAAAAACCAAGAACACACATTTTCAATTTGCACTAAAAACTTGTAATCCTAACAATCCAGACTTCTGCTGTCTCTCAAATATATTTTCTTCTCCATCAAATCTTTGTTTCTGCTCTCAGATCTAATGATTCTTGCACAGATATTTTCTCCTTTTGTTTACTTCCTTCTCCTTGCATGCAAATCAGTTTCGGCTTGAGTCAGAGATACGCTCACAAACCCGTCGGATCTACTTGTGGAACTTTTTGCCCTCTCTCAGACTGGAATTATAGTGTTGTTTTGCAACCTATCCAACCAATAGGCTGAAAGCCTCAGAAACGGTGCTCTTGATTTCTTCTACTGAGTTTTCCTGATGATAAAATTTACTGATTTAAAATCACTTCACATTACAAGTTTTGAGTCCAAGTAGAGGAAATCCTGCTCCCCAAAACAAAAAATGTGTGCTTTTGGTTGCTGGCAGGAAACATCCTCCCAATAATTAAATGGGCTTTATTGTATAGTATTGTATTGTATCAGAATAAAAAGGATGTGTATGCAAAGTTCCTTAGGGTGTGGTACAGTATCTGTAGAAGTAGAGAAGGTTCTATATAAAAAAGTGAAAAAAAAAAAACTTGGGATCTTCATGTACACTGTGACCTCACAATTATATATATATATATATATATATATATATATATATATATATATATATATATATATATATATATATATATATATATATATATATATATAAAATATATTACCTGTATACCAAACAGACACAGTGTTTTTTTTTCCCTCTGGTCCAAACAGATTGATATAACTTAAAGTGACAAATAAACTGATTTTCCATGCAAATACATACATAGCCTGATGCAGTGCTGATTGAATTTGTTATTCTTGTAAATATATTACGTGGAACACCTCTTAGCATTTTGTATATTTATGCAATCAAGAGAAAATAGCAGGTTTGCGATTGTCTGGAATCAGTGTAGCAGCTTCAAGACACAAGTCTTCCTAAGGAAAGGAAGAGATTATTTACTTTCCACAAGAAAAAACTCTGTTTTTAACGCCAAAATTAATTTGTGAAATCACTATGAGAAAGTGCTTGAAATGTAAAATTTTATTAAAGAACTATAGTATGATTAAAAGAAATTTAGCTTTGTAAAAAAATGTATTTTAAATATAATAGAAGGTATCTAATTAAAGCAGCTGACAGCAATCACAGGTACAGATTTACAAAAAAGAAATGTTAATTATGGGGTAGACACTGAGTTAATTTAGTTATATGTAATTACTTTAGTCGTGCATTGTTGATGGGCTTCACTCAATATTGTTTAGAAATTATCATTAAAACTTAAATCTATAAAGTTCTTTATAATGGGTCGTCAAATTGGCTGGCTTAACGGTAACAATAGGAGTTGGGTTAACTTAATTTAAAGGAAAAGTAGTGCTCTGATACAAAGTTCTGTTTTTCCAGGCAGGCCTGATCCGCACCGATAATGGCGAGTTTTTCATCGAACCACTTGAG
Source organism: Cyprinodon tularosa (assembly GCF_016077235.1). Taxonomy (NCBI): domain Eukaryota; kingdom Metazoa; phylum Chordata; class Actinopteri; order Cyprinodontiformes; family Cyprinodontidae; genus Cyprinodon; species Cyprinodon tularosa. The sequence continues at coordinate 3,054,580 of NW_024039607.1, read as the reverse complement.
AAAGGCCAACAGGATGTGGAAGTAAAGGGTCGAGTGCATGTGGTCTACCGCAGATCGGCCATCAAGCAGGAGACAGCCCAGCGGAATGAGGACTTTCACAATGAAGGTAGGGAGAGAGAAGGAGCCTTACATCACTGGAAACAAAAAGCATGCGTGGGTTTAAGTGTTCTGGGGTTGAGAGACGTGCAGAATAGCTCAGCTGCATGGTCACTTACAGAAAGGATGGACAATATAGTCCATATGGTTTGTTTGCTAAAAAAAGACATATATTTTTATTTACTTATATACATATATATTTTTTTTTCTGTATCATATTAAATTGTGTAAACTTTCTTTTCGTTGATCAGTTTGAGAAAAAGTTGTCTGAAGTTTACCTCCAGGGTGCATGGTTGATGTTCTCTATAATATTCTCTGTTACTACTGTTCCGTAAAGTGTATCAATCTATACAGAAACAAAAAACTAACTTTGTGCTGCCATGTCTGTATTTAGCAAGAGTGCATCATCCTATCCCCCTTACAATTCGAATGGTGTTTCACACATGTAAGCTTACGCTGTTTTTCCTCCAAACAGAACAACAGTCAATTTGGCCAAAAATGTAAGGTTTATGTCTCTGAGTGCTTAAGTGTGATAAGACTTTTTTTTGTTTTTTTTTTTTGCCTCTACTGTATTAGAATGTTAGCTTTTTAGCTCTTGTCAGTAGAGTCCTAATTTCACAATCTTACCTACATCATAATATTACCTACATCAGCAGTCATATATTGTTCTATTAATGATACCGACTTTGTTTATATTTATATTTAAATTTTATGAACAGTTGGAGGCACCTTCAGAGATCTGGAAAATGTACCCTAAAGCCCCTGTTCTATCGAAAAGATTTTTATTGCAGAGGAATACTAGGGAATAATCAGCATGCTTTCACATTCCCCTAAAGCCTCAGGGTGTCAACATGAGAGAAATAGCACTCCACATAATTAGAAGACATAGTTTTCCCCTTACTTCCATTGCCAACCAGCTATAAGTAAATCCTTAAGCATAAAAAGTTGTAATAAGGGAGATTTATTTTCATCTTGCATCAGGCCAAAGTTGTTGGTTTATAAGTGTTTGATTAATTTGCAATAACTTACAAAAGTTCGTTGACATGTTTAAGTTTATTTTATTACATTTAATAACGAGGTAAACTAAATAGTTACATCATAAAAAGAAACGGTTTATTCCATGTTTATTAAAGTCACTCCACATGCACAAGGAATGAATACCTTGTGTTTGTAATCATCTGCAAGTCTTTATATCAAGTAAGCTGTAGACATTGTTGACAAGGGAAGAACTTTAAACAGATCTCTACAAGCTGACAGAGATTGTTCAACTCCTGATCTCTCTTTCTGCAGTGCTGTCAGCATAAAATCATGATGGAAAAAAGTATATTTATGTATGTATATTTATATACAACTTTTTTCCAAGTTGGGGTTTATATGAGAAAACGGCCTAAGGAGAATGTAAAGTTAATGCTTGTGCAAGGAAAAGGGAACGAATGCGCTTCCCCTTAACCTGACAAAACAATTTATAAATCATACCAACATTACCGGTAAGCAGTTTGTCTCTGGAAAAACAGATGATGTTTTCATGTGTATTTTCTCACTTAAAAACATCTTAAAATGACTCTTTGTGTTAAGATAATTAACAGGTAACAATTAAATTACTGACCAACGTTACAAGTGAGGAGGAACACCAGCCTGGGAGCACTGGGCTCTTCCACTTAGAAACAAGTTTAAAAATAGGCTATTCCTATTACTTTCTCTGATAAAAAAGATATTAAAACTTATTTTGTGACAAAATAAATAAAATCTCACCTTCATTAGTTCTTTTCACCGCTGCTGAAATAAAGCACTGCAGCTGTACACAACCCCAAAAAAAAGAAAGCACCAGGTTTTTGATGGAACCAAAGCCCCGGCAAAGTGAAATGAGTCTGGTAAATCCGTAATGAAACGTTACTCAGACTTTCAAAAGCCCTAGGCCGGAGGTCTTCAACAGGGGCTCTGCGGAGGTACTGCATGGGGGTCGTGAAAGTTTTGGTTGATTACACTTTTATTTTATATCCCCCCCTGCAATTTTTTTCCCCACTAATTGAAATGTCTCTAAATAAACATTAACATGAATTCAACACACTGAAGTAGACAAATAAATGGAGGCAGAAGATGTCTTTCATTCATCAATGCACGCATTTAGCGACACACAAGAGCTCTTTCAAGGTGGGGACCGTTTCATTCACAACACCTGTCCCATCAACCAGGAATCAGAATCATCCCAGGGTGAAATTACTTTCATTACATTACTCCATCTGTACTATAGTGACTATAGGACCAGTTTGATATAACGCAATTTCAAGCAATATATATATATATATATATATATATATATTAGTGCTGTCAATCGATTAAATTTTTTAATCGCGATTAATCGCATCAATGCCTGAGTTAACTCGCGATTAATCACATTTTAATCGCACATTTTTTTCCTGATTGAAAATCATTTAAATACTCTCGATGACATACAAAAAAATACATACAGGCTAGGTTTGTGCCAATGTTCTTTTTTTAAAATGAAAACAGGTCACAGATACTGATTTATGCCATAGAAACATATGGCAAGAAGATGGGGAGGCATGTAGCAAAAAATAACAAATATGTAGGCAAAAAAAAGGCCCTGAAAACAGGCTGATGTAAAAGACAGTCTTTACAGTTAATACAGTATTTTGAACAAAGACAAGCATTTTATCCTACTGCTATAAAATTTAGTAGAGTTAACATTAGATGTTAATTAACCAAGGTAATAATGAACAATTTTCAATCAATACATCAAAATCAATAGACCGACATCACTAGATGAAGGTAGTCTATGCTCTAGAAAGTTACTTTTCAGCCTCTTAACAAAAATGAGAACACACACCCACCCACCCACCCACACACAGACACACCCACCCACACACACACACACGCGATACCGACCTGTGGCGTACACAGACGGCAAGAGTGCTGCTACGAGATTCCATTTCACCTCAGTAATCAGTTTTCTCAGCGTATTTCAGGTTGCTACTAGTTACCAGACACTCAACTTGTTTGTTGGTGGTGGGGCTTAAAGAAAAGGCACTAGCGTCACCCAGTGTATGAGCGTCTTTTTCCCTTGAGGAGCTCCGCTCTTGAAGCCTATGAGAAATGCATACACTGGGGGAAAATAGCCCCGCCTTCCCGCAGGCTGCAGCGGGATGTACTTGGAAAAATTGTACCATAAAACCACATAGCGTTAATCTCACGTTAAAAAAATTATCGCCGTTAAAATGGCCTCGCGTTAACGCGTTAATAACGCGATAATTTTGACAGCACTGATATATATATATATATATATATAATTAGGGGGTCCCCGCTCCATCTCTCCATGAGTTTGGGGGTCCTTGGCCTGGAAAACGTTAAAGACCCCAGCCCTAGGCATTTGAGTGGCAATGGAAAAGTTGCTAAAAATGGGTATCGGTAGTCCACGGTTCTCTTACTCATACCTTGCCTTGTACAGTATATGATAATTTTTGTATGATTTCTACGGCAAGCTAATGAGCTTTAAGTGTCCTCAATTAAGTGTCCAGTTAAAGTTAGACATTTTACATTTATCCTGCTCTCCAAGGCAATTGAGTTGTGATCTTTAATTTCACAAATAGCTTAAAGTCATACTAAGATTACTGTACTTCTGGCATTCGAAAACAAAACAAAAAAAAACAGAGCATTATTTTAACAAATAAAAGCTTTGGAAGTGTAGTAAACTAGTTTTTTCAACCCTGAGTCAGTAGTTTATAGAACCATCTTTTGACGCAGTAAAGCTTCCAGTCTTGTGGAATTTTTCCCTAGCAGCTTAGTACATCACAATATGGAAATCTAGGTCTCAAGAGCATCTGTTGCACCAGTTGAAAACTAACTCATTAGACTTTTTTATATTACTGTTTTTTTTTTTTACCCCATCTGACCAGAGCACCTTCAACATGTTAAATGTTAACTTTTTATGGTTTGTGACAAAATTCAAAGAGTGCAATCTTTTTCTCACTGAATAGCCAGGCACATAAGATATTCATGAAATACATTGAAGTTTCAGGACATTGTGCAAAAAAATTATGATACATTTTAAAATATTATTTTAAACCAGAATGTTACAGAAAGTGGTGTTGATCTTAAACAGTGAAGAGATGTAGTACCTTTAAGGTTTGAGTAAACTTTTCCACTTGGTCATTTACCGCTTTGATCTCACAATGTGCTGGTCTGTACTCGTAAATTTCCTACTTTCATCTGGGAAATTATAAGTGTTCACCCAAAATATACCCCAGACGTTCCAAAAGAGGCACACCAGACGATCATGCTGAGCCAGACATCAACACAGGGGTCAGAGAGAAGCAAACACTGACTTTTCTGCTAGTGTTTTACAAAACCATTCTTACTTGCATGCATATATTTTGAATGCTAAGATAATATAGAATAAATTTCAAGACGGAAAGATATTGAATGCTAAAATGACGAAAACAAAGCAGTTTTGCTGTACCAGGTCCAGTCTCCCTTGTTATTATTGAAGCTTCTTTGCCATTTTGACAAAGGTTTTTAAAGTTAGATAAAAACTGATGTCCTGGAAAAGTAGGATAGCCTTATTGAGTCTTTGAGTCATGTTAGCAATCTGTATACACTGCCAATGTGCTTTCACTTGAAAATACTGTATTAGATAACTTTTCAAACATGTTGTGCTTGCTTTAAATGTATTCTGAAAAAACTGGTAAAAAACAAAAAACAAAAAAAGGCCAGCTTTTCTTTATTAGCATTGACACTGTTGTGTGGGGGTGGTGTTTAAGTAAAGTCCATTTCTAGATTAAAAAATTATTAAATTTTAAGGTTCTGGATTAACATTGACATGTGTTTTGGGATGTTTTGGGATGTGATTTAAAAAAAAAACCCTTCTCCAACTTATTAGAAAGGACCAGGTGAGCTTAAATTGACTAATACTGATCATCAGCAGATGTAAGTAAATCTTACCAAAATATACATATTTATACTATATTTATATAAAGTATAAATAAATATACTATATTTATTGTTACAGCTGTAATTCATTGCAAACAATCAAGGCACTGCCAAGAGGGTTAAAGACTCCAGAATAGCATATATTATGCTTCAGGAGCTGTAGTAAGCTAATTAAACCTAACCTTTTTCATTTTAAAGGTTAATTCACCTGTGCAGCATTAAGGATGCTCTCCGTATGTTTAATTAGGATCAGTAGTGGAAGCGTTATTCACAATACCAGCTGATAAGATGAAGAATGCTGTGCTCTAATAGCCCAATGGGAGGCTGAGGAGCACGGTGGAGGCTAGAAAATTAGGAGAGCTTTCATTCACTCTTTATTGTGAATTTTTCCTCTTTTAACAACAGAGCTTCTGCAAAAACTCACTGTTTCGACAACACATTTTCTTTTTCTGCAACCATGATTGTTTTACCTTCCAATAACAGTGGCCTTTTTTTGATGGAAGCATCTTTAGAAGAACAATATTTCTTTTTAAACATAATGCCCTTATTATAGTTCTTAGTTAAAACTTTTTACAACGAATCTCTGAACAAAACATTAAGTTTGCTTTAATGACCTATGGCTATAATACCCCAGCTGAGTCACATAAAGGTGTGAGATCATATCTGATTTTAGACAGGCCATCTGTTATTTTGTATAAAAATATTTTAAATGGTAGACTGAGCTGTTTTTTAGATAGATTGACGTGGCAAACATAAACTCAAATAATTCTCCAAAGTTTTTTTGCTGTTTCTAAACAATGATTATTATATCTACTCAATTTGTCACTTTAATGGGCCTGAAATAACAGACAACACATAGTGTGAACTAGGGATGCACCGATTCACTTTTTTTTACCTCCGATACGATACAGATATTTGAAGTGTTATGTCGGCCGATACCGATACCAAAAACTGAAATTATTAGCAAAAAAATGGTTTTATCGTGTGAAAAAAAAAAAAAAAATGGAATCATTCTTCTGTGCATATGATTTGACTTCCATTTTCTTAAAAAAAAAAGTAGGAAACAATATAAATGTTATGACTCGTTTATTTAACAACTGTGCTCAAAATCCTGAACAGAAAGTTTTCTGACTTGGTCAACATGTAAAAAAAAAGTATCATCATCACGTATCATCTCTGTGATTTTTTTGGCCTGTATACTGTTACATGGAAAAATGTCCCTTCTTTCCTTCGCTTCCAAAGAAGTCAGCTGCTTCTCGCTGCTTCCTTTTTGTTTGCCGAGTCCGATAATCTCAGCATGTTCCTTGATGAAACTTCTGGAGGTGTTTCATTAAGTTGGTGGTGTTATAGTTAATATGACTGTGTTGTGTTATTGCGCTGCCGCATGACGGCAGAGCATAGCATAGAGTTAGAATCAATAGATCAGCCCCTATATTGAGCCAATTGTCACTGATACGATCTAGTTTTTTTTTCCTTATATCTGGACCGATACCGATAAAAAATATTGGATCGGTGCATCCCTAGTGGGAACTATTTAAGGTCACAGATAATTTCCCCATACTCTTCATGTCTTTACAGTGGCAGATGTTGGTATTGCAGACCTCCCCGCAGCTCTGGATCTGGTCGAACATAAATTATCTGAGTCAGAGCGCAAAAGGAGGCATGCAAAAACAGACGACTACAATATCGAGGTTCTGCTGGCTGTGGATGACTCTGTGATACGTTTCCACGGCAAGGAGCATGTGCAGAATTACGTCCTGACCCTAATGAACATTGTAAGTCTACTTTTACATATTAATGCTTTTTGGTCCTAAATACCTGCTGATTATGTGATTATTTTAACAATTTATAATATTGCCTGTTTTGGGTTGGTTATTGACATAAATTCCAATAAATCTTGTTGAGATTTTAGGTAATAATTTGATGAATATAGCTGGTAAAAAGGTTATCTTATAGGTGAAATAAAAAGGATATATATTGATACGCTCAATCTTTTTATTTACGAGAAATAACAAATTTTATGTTTGATTGGGACAAAAAAGATAAGAAGTAAACCAAAGATTTTCTGGTTGTAAAGAATAATTCCAGGTATATGTGTGTTGTTTTAAATTGTGCTTTTTCAGCTCTAAACTGTGTGTTCTATTTCATCCCTACTGACCGCCAGAGGCGGTGCTTAAAGCACGAATGATCACTCTTGCGCATGCACAGGTCGAGAATCTTATACCAACATAGTCACGTGTGACCCCCGGTGACACCGGTGTGCCTATATAGTCACGTGACAGCGACAGCTCAGTCCCTTTTCATCTTCTCGCATGCGGGTTGAACAGGTGGTACGACACTGATTGCTTGTCGCTGGTAGCCTCGAGACTTTGGTCGGAGCTGCGAGGCTCATCTCGCCCTCCAGAGGCTGCGCAAGCTTTTCATTATTTACAGCTTGGTTTCTTCGTCTGGTATGTTTTTTTCTCTTATCGACGGCGAACGGGGACGCGTTCTCACCGTGACTCCCTGTTGCTGGTGCCTCGGCGTTAGCCGACTCCGACCAGCTTGTTGTTTACTGTTGCAGCTGTTTTTCGGGCTTGCTTTTTTGTTTACTGTAGCAGCCGTTTCCGGGCTTGCTTTTTTGTTTGCTGTAGCAGCCGTTTTCGGGCTTGCTTTTTTGTTTGCTGTAGCAGCCGTTTTCGGGCTTGCTTTTTTGTTTACCGTGGCAGCCGTTCCGGGCTTGCTTTTTTGCTGTAGCAGCCGTTTCCGGGCTTGCTTTTTTGTTTACTGTAGCAGCCGCTTTCGGGCTTGCTTTTTCTGTTTTCTGTGGCAGCCGCTTTCGGGCTTGCTTTTCTGTTTCCGTAGCAGCCGCTTTCGGGCTTGCTTTTTTTTTGTTTGTTCACTTTGGCAGCCGCTTCCGGGCTTGCTTTTGTTACCGTAGCAGCCGTTTTTGGGCTTGCTTTTACTTTGCTAACGTGCTTGGCTAGTTCTCTTGTGGCCTTGCTGCTGGGGAACCCCTGGTGGCGTTCTCTGCTCGACCGGGTCTCCCGATCTGTCCGCTCGGTGAGTGTCAAGAGTGGCGAATTCGGCTCGACCTGACCTAGCCCTGTGAGCGTGACATGTTGGACGCGCCGTGCTGTAGAGCTTGTTTGGCCCCTCTCCAGCTGGAGGATGGGCATGATCTGTGTCCCTCTTGTTTGGGCCTGGATCATTTGGAAGAGGCCTTGACTGATGCGGCATGCCCTAATTGTTCTGTCCTGCCTTTGTCCATACGTAACGCTCGTTTGGCTGGCCTTCGAAGCGCCAGCCAGCCTGTGAAACGTGTGTCTTCTGAGGCTATGGGGCCTCCACGGAAGAGGAGCAAGAGGAGCCCCAGGGTTCCGGAGGGCATATCTGGGCAGGTGGCCCAGCTCGCTTCTGAACTAGAAGGGATGAAGGCGTTGCTTGAGTCCCTTAGGGGCGAGCGTGGCGCTGACATGTCTGGAGACCCTGACCAAGGACATAGCGTTGGTTCGGGAGTCTCTGCTTTAGAAGATGATGCCATTTCCCTGGCAGCGTCTGGCACTGATTTTCGGGATCAATTTGACTCCGGCTCACTCCTCTCAGAAGCCGGTTCACATATCTCTTCTGGCTCTCAGTCAGAGGAGGATGGTTCTGTAGTGGGCGCTCTGAGAACTGCCCTCGCCCGGTTGCATCTGGATGCTCCACAGGACCAACCTGCGGCTTCCAGTGCTTTCTTTCGGCGTCCTACTGCTAGGGCGTCCTTTATGGTTCCCCCGTCTGCAGAGTATGTGAAGGAGCTCCATGCCTGTTGGACAGACACTAAGGCCTTCTCGAGGCTGACCTCTGACGGCAGGGCACTGGCGGCCATGCATGATGCGCCCAGTCTTGGCTTGGGCCATATGCCTTCGGTTGAGCCAGCCATAGCTTCCCTCATTGTGGCGCCGGATGAGGCTTTGAGGGCCAATGCCAGGTGTCCTCGTCCTCAGTGCCGTGTCACTGACGATCTGCTCTGTAGAGCCTATGACTCTGGGGCTCGTTTGGGGCGACTTGGGAATCCCTGTCGCATTTATTACTCGGTCTCTCGGCTTCCTTGGAGGGCGTCGCGATCGACGCACCTACCCAAGGACTGATGGATGCGTCCCTCCATGCATTTGCTCTTCTGTCGAGGGAGGTTGGACGTGTCCTGTCTACCCTTGTTCAGGCACGTCGCCAGGTCTGGCTGGCTCAGTCTCCTCTGACGGAGGCATGTAGAAGGACCCTGATGGGCCTTCCAGTTGTTCCTGGGGAGTTGTTTGGCTCCGCTGCACTTGCAGCCCTGGAACGATCGGCCGAGGCCTCGCGTACCAGGCAACAGTTGGCCGGTCTGCATCGCAGACGAGCGCAGCGTCCTACTAGGAGTGCCTCTGTGTCCCTGTCATATGATTGTCCTGCCCGGACTACACCTTGCTTGGGGCAGCCACGGTTTGCTGCAGGGCCTGCTGCCAGGCCTGCCCATGGCCACTACGATCCACCGAGGGGTCGAGCTAATGTCGCTCCTCAACCTGGGCGGGCAACTCAGCAACCCTCCCGCCCCCCGAAGGGCAGGGGGGCTCGGAGATGACGTCACTGGACCGGCGGTGGGACACTTTACCCCGGAGCAGCTCGGTTGCTGGGCCGCTCTTGTGTCCGATCCATGGGTGGTGTGTACACTTACCCGGGGTTACACGCTACAGTTCCGCCGCCGCCCTCCTGTCCCTGGTCGAGTCAGGATGACGGTGATTCGCGACCAGGTAAAAGCTCAGGCTCTGAGCCAAGAAATAGACACCTTGCTGGCCAAGGGTGCTATTTTGCCCGTCAACCCCCTGCGGGACCCAGGGGGCTTTTACTCGAAGTATTTTTTAATTCCCAAAAAGACTGGGGGACTCCGCCCAATTTTGGACCTGAGGGGTTTGAATCTTTACATGAAGTCCATCCCCTTCCACATGTTGAGCATCAGGGACGTGCTTCAGGCAATTTCCCCAGGCGACTGGTTCACCTTGGTCGATTTGAAGGACGCATATTTTCATGTCCCGATTGCACCACAGCATTGGCGTTTTCTCCGCTTTGCATTTCAGGGCAGGCATTTTCAGTTCAGGGTTCTCCCGTTCGGCCTCTCTCTGTCCCCGCGTGTGTTCACTCGGTGCATGGCCGCGGCCTTGTGTCCTCTGCAGGCCAGAGGGTTGAAGATCCTGCCTTATTTGGACGACTGGCTCGTCTGTGCGCCCACAGAAGCTCAAGCTGCTGCAGACACGCGCACCTTGCTCGATCACATGGACCTATTGGGTCTTTGTGTGAACTGGCAGAAGAGCAACCTGATTCCGTCTCAGCAGGTAACGTTTCTCGGTATCACGATGGACTCTCTCTCCATGACTGCTCGCCCATCGCCTCAGCGTGTCGAGAGCATTCTGCAGATGCTGCCTGCCTTTCTTCCCGGTCGGGCGCCCCCCTTTGTTCTCTATCTCCGTCTGCTGGGGAAGCTGACAGCTGCCGCTACTGTAGTGCCCCTAGGGCTGCTGTCTCTGCGACCACTGCAGATGTGGCTCAACAGCCTGAGGCTGGATCCTTCTCGTGCGTCACACCGTCACAGGAAATTGCAGGTGTCCCCTCAATGCCTCGTATCGCTGGCTCAGTGGCGAGAGGCAGGATTCATGATAAGGGGAGTTCCGCTGGGTTTGCTGCAATCCCGTTGGGAAGTTGTCTCTACCGACGCGTCCACCACAGGATGGGGGGCCTTGTGGCAGCGACAGATCGCTCGGGGGACATGGTCTCCACAAGAGAGGCGGCACCACATCAACGCTCTGGAGTTGGAGGCTGTGCACCGCGCGCTGCGGCACTTCCTCCCGGTCCTGCGGGGAAGGCATGTCCTGGTGCGGTCGGACAACACGTCGGTTGTTTTTCACATCAACCATCAAGGGGGAACACGGTCTTTGATGCTACTGAGGCTGACCCGGGAGCTTCTGACCTGGGCAGCCCCTCTTTTTGCCAGCCTGAGGGCGACCCACATCCCGGGGGTGCAGAATGTTCCTGCCGACATCCTATCCCGGGGGCGTCCACCACCCGGGGAGTGGAGGCTCCACCCGGATGTAGTGGAAACTATTTGGGAGAGGTTCGGGAGAGCAGCCGTAGATTTGTTCGCTTCCCGAGAGACGACACATTGCCCGCTGTGGTTCTCCCTGTCGGACAGTGCCAGTCCCCTAGGTCAGGACGCGCTGTCGCACGACTGGCCGAGGGCACTCCTCTACGCCTTCCCGCCACTTCCCCTGATAGGCCCAACACTCCTGAGGGTCCTTCAGGAGGGACATCAGCTCCTTCTGGTGGCCCCCCGGTGGCCAGGGAGGACTTGGTTTCCGATGCTGCACAGGCTCTGTTGCAGCTCTCCGATGCCTCTTCCCTGCAGGAAGGACCTGCTGTCACAGCTGGACGGTCGGATCCTGCATCCCAATCCCAGTCGCCTCCGACTCTGGGTCTGGCCACTGCAGGGCCCGGCGTTTCCTTCTCGGAGTATGGCGGGGACATCGGACACACGATGACTAACGCCAGGGCCCCTTCCACGCGTCTGGTGTACGCCCATAAGTGGAAGGCTTTTAGCCGCTGGTGTCAGGAAAGAAGTGAGGACCCTGTACACTGTCCTGTTTCTGTTATTTTAACCTTCCTTCAAGCACTGCTTTCTCAAGGTCGCTCTCCATCCACTCTAAAAGTCTATGTGGCTGCCATCTCTTGCTGGCATTCGGTGGTGAGTGGGGAGACGGTGGGTCGTAACAAGGACGTTTCCTTGTTTTTGAGGGGTGCCCGGCGTTTGCACCCTCCCACACGCCCTGTTGTGCCGGTGTGGGACCTTTCTATTGTCCTCGCTGCCCTGCGCTCTCCTCCCTATGAACCATTGGCGGGGGCAAGCCTTGAGTGTGTGTCGAAGAAGACAGCTTTTCTCCTCGCCATGGACTCGGCGAAACGGGTGAGTGAACTACATGCACTGTCTGTTCACGAGTCCTGCTGCCGTTGGAACCCGGCTGGTTCGGGTGTTACTCTTTGGCCTAATGCGGCGTTTCTTCCTAAAGTGGCTTCACCCGCGAGCCACACTGTGCCCCTCCAGCTTGCTCGCCTTGATACAGATGGGCCTGATGAGCTTCTCTGCCCTGTTCGGGCACTGAGGACATATGTCAGTCTCACAGCTTCTCTCCGAAAGGCAGATAATCTGTTTGTCTGCTACGCGGGGCCCCGCAAGGGGCAGGCCCTTTCTAAACAGCGCCTTGCGCGTTGGATTGTGGATGTAGTGGAACAGGCGTACATTCAGCGGGGCCTCCAACCCCCCGCTGGTGTACGGTGCCATTCCACCAGGGGTGTCAGTGTGTCATGGGCCGCTATGACTGGTCTCACTCTGGAGGCTATTTGCTCAGCAGCCTCTTGGTCATCCCCGAATACCTTTGCTAGGTTTTACAGGGTCAACTTGGCCACCCCTCACCCAATGCAGGGGATCCTGTCCCAGCGCACGCCATCTTCCCAGTGAGGTGGGCATGTTTGGGTTGTTGTTTCTGTGTGTGATTCCTCAGGACTCTGTTGGTAATCGTCATCCGTGCTTTAAGCACCGCCTCTGGCGGTCAGTAGGGATGAAATAGAACGAAAGTTACGACTGTAACTACGGTTCTATGAATCCCGGATGACCGCCAGAGCGCTCGGTCCCTCGGAATCATTGTGTGTTCGCGAGAAGATTAAGGGACTGAGCTGTCGCTGTCACGTGACTATATAGGCACACCGGTGTCACCGGGGGTCACACGTGACTATGTTGGTATAAGATTCTCGACCTGTGCATGCGCAAGAGTGATCATTCGTGCTTTAAGCACCGCCTCTGGCGGTCATCCGGGATTCATAGAACCGTAGTTACAGTCGTAACTTTCGTTTTTGTCATTAAATATTGCTGTGTGTTTATTTTAACATCAGGCTTTGCCTCTTTTTCCTTTGTCACTGATGGATTACCGATGACGGACTGGGCCTAAACGAGAAAATCTGAGAAACTCTCAGCTTGTTCATTATGGGTTCCACCAGCTCCTACCACCATAATCAGCTTACTGGACCTAAATCCCCCCAAGTCAGATTTTCACAGGGAGCTGGTTTCACTCTGTAACAGTTACCATTTGGACCATGCAGGGCAGTCTGATTAGCTGCATTAGAGCACTTAGAAAGTTGAGTGGGAGCAGTATGAAGCAGCCATGCAAAGTGGTGCCAAACGTTTGTATGAACTGCCAAACCCTCTTACATTGAATGATGTGTTTATTTAATTAGGAATTTATACTCAAAAACGGGATCCAAATGTTTTTAACAGAGCAAAATGTCTGACTTTTACTGAACTTGATTGTGCTAAGTAGTAGCTGTGACTCATGCAAACTCTATATCTGTCAGTCCTTAGTGTCTAATGCACTCTCATCACTTAATAGCATTGGAAAACACTACCTGGAGGAGTCCATTTAAAATAATCTGTTTGTTCAAAATTGACTGTGCTGCACCCTAAATGACATCAGGCAATTAAGTTTTGTGAATACATTCCCCTTCATATTGGACATTCTTGTTTGAACTTCAGAGTAGTTTCAGGTGGAGTTTAAACAATCAAGGGTAAAAAAGCTTGGGGTCTGCTGGTAAGCCACGGGCTAGCTGTGTCTGAAAGAGCTCTGCCTGTTCAAATCCCTCCGAATCCCTGCTCTGGGGCTGCAGAATGTCTAGTACCACCTGGAGAAACACTCCCTGAGGGATTGATTACTGAACATCCTGTCTGCACAATGCCGAGGTGACTACCGAGGTCTCTGCCGCACAATGGTTGAGTTGTTTGACAACTGCAGGCCACTTTTTTGTGCATCTCAATGTAAAACCATTCACAAGCCAGGGACACCTAGTGCCTGTAGAGCACAGCTGCTAATCTCATTTTAACCATTGTCAGCTCCATTTTAGTCTTTCTTCGGTGTGTGTGTTGTGAGTGCTCCTCCTGGATTTGTAATTATCTCAATTGGCATGGGGTTAGCCAGTCCCTCAGCTGGACTAACTGAAAAGTCAAGAATGCAGTGACCCTAGTCTTTCAGTTGAAAGACAAACATCCACAGGTTTTTGCCAATTCTGTGATAAAACCTTTATGTTGCTATTTATTTTAAAGATACACTCTTTTTTCACCAGCTTCTGTACATGAACATAGGTCGGTATAGGCCTAGTGAGGATTTTTTGTTACATTCTACGCACATCTCATTGTAAGCAGGATATTTGCTTTAATAGACTAGGTTGCATCCCAGAGCATATTTGGATTTAGGACAATGTAGAGTTTTTTCTCAGATGGCAATGCTTTTTTTTCAAGCAGTTATATTGTTTATGCAAGGAGTAACTTATGGATGCTGAATAAGAGAAAATGTTCTACGCTTGCCATTTTGGTTCATTAATGTAGATTTTTGGTACATAGGAAATACAAACATATATTTTCATATGACTATAGTTTGAATGTAGATAAATATTTATAGATATTGTAGGATGTAAAACTATTATATGCACTCATTTTCGTAAGATATGTAAAAATTTTAGCTTGTTCTACATAATATAAATTATTACAATTGAGTGACATTCTCACCTATTTTCTTTCACCTGTTTCTTTTGCCTTGTTATTCATAATTTCCCAGAATCTAAGCAGTTAGTAATATATCTCTCACATTATTTTCTGTAGTCAAAATCTCTTCAAATTCTACATGCCACTCCTGCAAATTTATATGCACCTTGGTCTAAAACTGAAATGACAATTTAAAAAAATGCATAACTTATGATGCTTAAAGATAAGGATTCTCCTTTGTGTGCAAAGATAAAAACTCAAACTAAATCCTACAAGAATTTTAACAGAATTAGACAAAATCATGCAAACAATCAAACAAAAGCGCCTTTCAGTAGCAAGACATTAGAACGCACTGTACATAATAGGAGAAAGAACATTGCAAGAAAAAAATAATAAAGATTAAAAAACATTGAAAATAAAATTAAAGAAAGTTGGACTAAAGACTTGATCTAATTATGTTTAGATGGCACAGTCAAAAGCCACTCTAAACAGATACTTTCTTAATCTGGATTTAAAGCAACTCATGGTTTCAGTGCTTTTACAGTATTCTTTTTTTTTTTTTTGTTTTTTTTTTCCAGATTAGTGGAGTATATGAGTTAAAAGCTTCGTCTCAATGTTTGGTTCTGGGTTAAAAGAATATATTTGAGCCAAAGGATCTGAGATGTCAGGGTGTTGATACAATGACAGCAGGTCTGTCATATATTTTGGTTCAAAGCCTTCAGGGATACATAGACTAAGTCAAGTATTTTAAGGTGTTGATGACGTTTTATTGATTTTATGTAACTTTGAATTAAAATCATGCAGCAGGTCATACCAGGTGGTTCTGAGTTATAATGAATCAAATAAGCTGATTTTTAACACAAGTATACTACATTTAGTAGGACAGCAGTGCTCTGATTAACAGTTAGTGAAAATCCACTTCAGACAGAGAAGCCCTTTTGGAGCTAGCTCATCATTCTATAATGGAGATGAATGGAAACATTGATGGTTGTTGCAGGACATCTAGTATGAAACAGTTTTTTGTGATTTAACCATCAGCCTGTCAAGCTCAGGTAGTAATGCTGAGGAACAAGGAAGCATCGTACCTTGCAGATCAGAAACATCCAAAACAGATCTCTTGCCTACGGAGTCAGACTCTGAGCTGGGCGACTTTTAATAAAGGAAAAAAATAAAAAAAACACTTCCTTCTCAAAATGCATAAAAAAGACACCATGGAGTGCTTCAGCATTTCCCATTGTCTTAGCTTCCTCTGCAGGGTGGATTTTTTTCACTCCATTAGAGAAAGGATGAAGAACTCATCTATCTGGAAGAAGCTCAGAGTAGAGCAGCTTCTCTTGGAGGAGTGGAGGTTTGTTGGACATTTATCTCAGGTGGAGATGTGTTCCAGGCACTTTCCACTAAGAAGAGACTCAGGGAAAGGCCCAGGACATGCTGGAGCGACTATGTCTCTAAGCCAGCCCTTGAACACCTCAGGTTTCCTTAAGATGAGCTGAAGGCAACGTCTGGGAAGAGGGAAGTTGGGAGGTCCCTGTAAATACTGCTGCCTCCATGAACATGTCCAGAATAAGCGGAGGATAATGGGTACAGGGTCACTTTTAGGACAGCTTATTTGCTTTAATGTTCATGAAATCATTGGACTACACCTCAGGGCCCAATGACCCTAATTAACCACACAACCTTTTGCAGCCTGTGATATTGAAAAGCAGTGCATAGCAACAGCATGATGATCTAAGCATAGTGAAATAAAAGCTTTTGTCTTGCATTTCACTGAACACCTTTGGACAAAAGAAACTCATAATGGCAAAAATCTGAAATAAAAATGTAGGTCATTTTTAAAAGCAAGGAGATCCAGACCTGTCTACGACATAATTACACAAACCCAATGAACTCACTGAATTAAAATCCCTTCACTGACAACAGCCTATCTAATGATTTAACCAATGAATATAAGAAATCTAATGAAAAAGCATGTTTGCTCAAATAGATTTTATTTCAAAGGATAAGGGATCTTCTCTAATGCATACGCTTTTGTCAGGGGAATGAGTTATGTTTTAAAGGTATAAATAAAGAAGAAGCAGGATGCTAGTGGGCTCAATATTAAAAAAAAAGGTTGTCTGACCTTTTCCGCACTGGTGTAAAGGCTTTTTATTCATTATTAAGCTATGCATATCTTATTTTCTTTTAAGTCTTTGCACATACATTTTCTGAGAAGAAATAAATGATCCCAAATGGTTTAACAGATGTTCAACATCAAAGCTTTCACCCTCCATACTCTAGATTTGGCCATAGATGTTAGGAAAAGGAAAAAAAAAACTGCAAAAATGGCGTGGCTTGTAAGCTAAGCTGTTTAATAACATAGTTTTATAGGGCAGAGTGATTTTTAGGAAGCTTTCCATATTTCTGATTCCATTTTCTGCATAAAGTTTTAGGTCATGTTAAGGTTAATGTAAAAAAATAACTGTATAAAATACATTTCAAAAGTATTTAGACTCTTAGGTGTTTTACATTTTTGCCACATCTACAAAATTGTAATTTTTACGTGACAGATTAACACAACGGAAAAATTTAGACATAAAGGAATAATTTAAATAAAATAAAGGAAAACAATAAAATCATAAAAAAACATGATCATATACAAATCTTACCTTGTATCGATATCTCTCTTATTGCACAATCATCCTTACACCTCTACAAAATAGATATCACATGTTTTTAGTAAGACATTAAGAGCTTAGAAAATGTTTAGATAAATCTGTGTTTTATATCTATAATTTTTTATGTGCTTAAAGCAGCAGATTGATTTAATTACACACTGTTTACTAATTTAGTAGACTCAAATAGGCTAAGGATAATCGAATCTCAAGGCATGTCAGAAACCTAAGTGTAATAATATGACTAGAAATCCGGGTGTATGATTGGTTATAACATTTTATTACATTTTCTACATTATGCTTCATTAAGAATGTTGCACCTAAATGTTGTTTTTATTTTAAACAATGAATATGTTTGCAGGAAATATGAATTCTATCTAATACAGTTGTAACAGCCTCTCTCATGATTCTGACTCAATAAAAATACCTGGAATAGAATGTATTTAGTGTGATAAAAACTGATAACATGATTGTAAATGATCAAGTAAAAATAGCAACTAGAGGCTTTTTTCTCTATAGATAGCAATTAAGCCTTTACAAAGCCACAAGAAACTATTTACAGGTTTATGGAAAGTTTATAAGGGTTTTTTACTTTTAAAAGTCCTTCAAAAAGTCCTTTTAAAGATTAACTGTGAATATGTCTTCTTAAATTGTTAGCTCATAGATGATGAAATGCCCTTTGAAGAGGATGCAGTTGGAGTAAAAAAGTTATTTAATGATTTTTCTAGTCATCTAGCCAGTGTGCCTGCTGTGATAACTTCTAATTTGAAAATTCTTCTAGACATAAATAGATATTTAAGCATTCTGACTTGGTGAGTTAAAAGAGAAGAATGTCTGGGCAGATGCTTTAAAGTGATTTTTGTGTTTGTACTAAAGCCAAGTGTTGAATCCATCTCCATCAAGATGCAATTATTGTGTTTGCATTGGACTCCAAATGAAGGCTGACATGCAGCAGAAGTTGAACATAATTAATTATATGTTGTGATGTGTGGCTTAGGATTTAAATGAGATCCTAGCATGCCCCACGGCTACATCTAGCATACCAACAATGTCAAGGTCCAGTTAATGCTTTTGGCTTGTTGTAAGTGGACTACAACTTAGGTTTCATCAGATTGTTTTTTAAATGGGACAATAAATAGCACAGTTGCACAGTTCTAGCAATATGCTTCAAAAGACTGTAGGGAAAGGTATTGTAATTTTAGGAGAAAGATGATTACATGTTGCAATATTGCATTATGTTGTGTTCTAAAAAGTATTTGCCGCCTTGTGGTTTTAATTCAGTTGTTGAACTTATTGCACATTTATAAGATTATAAAGTTATGTATAAAAAGTCAACTCAGTAAATACAGGGAGTTTAAAAATAGCTACCTTAAATAACCTTCACCTGTGAGAAATAATCTTTGCTCCTCTGTTAAAGCATGAATCAACCTTTAATAACCTCTTTTTTGTTCAGTTTTACTTTTTGGTCACATTAAGCAACAGGATTATTTCCCAAACTAATGAATCTTTCAATTTAATGAATAATTTAATTTAATCATCATCTCTCAAATAGAACAATATTTCAACAAAATTAAGGATAATCAATCTCATAAAACATCTTTATCTGTCAGTCTGTAAAGGGGTCTTTAAGCCATGGCAAAGCACATCTGCTGACAAAATATCTTGATAATCTAGAAGACTTGAAAAGTATTATGTAGACTTTATAAAACGTAATATTTTATTTTCCTGTGTGTCCTTGACAAGCCTGTTCATAAGGCAAGCTGTGTCCCTTAGACATGGTACAGAAAACTGACTCCTACAGAAAATAAAGTTGTCAAATTCAAAAGCAAAGCAATTTGATGTATATTTTGTCTTCTTTCAATTTTTTTTGTGTTGGATTGCCTTCAAACTTTCATTTTTCCCTTTTTCTACAGAAAAGAAAACTACCAGTATCAACTTTTAACTTCCTTCAAACTTTTCACAAAAAATGAAAACAATTGATCAAAACGAGCATTGCTGAAATGTAATAAAAAACTGGACTTAAGCCCAACCTGGGATTAAAAAAAGGCTATTCAGAAAATACCTTCAATATCTAACGAAAAAAGTCAAGGGCCGAATGTCCTTTACAGTGATGCAAAAGACTGCTTTTCCTGATTTTTCCAGCTCTCGATGGTAGTTGGGAGTGATACTTTTTCTCAAAATATAATTTTTCCTATTATACAACAAATGACTGTATTAACCCTGTAATGCCAAATGTATCATATTTGATACATACGGTTTCTGAAATGTTTTGTGTCTGACACCTTTTGCATGTTTTAATGGTAAAAACTTTGTTCAAAATCCTATTGTTCACAATCAGATATACCTGATAACAGAGGGCAGAAGACTACACAAGAAATAATCTTGACTTATCACATAGTAATAAATTATTAATATCAAAAAAAAAATTCAGTTTTTTCTTTTTACATATTTTGTTAAAAGGCCAAATAAGTAATTTTCTGTTTTGTTTTATTCTTGGATCGGGCTTTAAAGGGTTAAAACTGTATTTGGCACTTGTTCAGATTATCCTGGTCTGGTATAAAATGTGTAATAGTTAAAACATTCAAGTAAAAAAAAAGATATCGGAACATAAACTTTAACATTTCTATTTTCATGATCTAGCTCTATTATTGGTTTAAATAACAAATTAGACAAAATAACTCCTCCCCACCTGCTCAGAAAATGCTCATGATAAAGAAAGGCTACTCATACTTTGCATAGTCAGGTTCACTGATTTAGATAATTAGCCCCATAATCAAACACTTTACTTGTTGCTCGTGTGTTCAACAATGAAAGATCTTTGATTAGTCCTATTGTGTCTGTTGGATCACCGAGAGACCACAAAAGAGCTTGTGGATTTTTTGCCAGTGTTTAGTAAAGCCTTTATACTTCCCACACTAAATATAGGTTTCAGCTTGAACGGCAATTTTTTTCTTTCCACATATGATGAGTGCACTGCTTAGGTCAGCACTACAGTACATATGCACTGTATGTATGTCACAAGAATAGTCATTTTTAAGGTGTTACATTGTAATAAGGTCTTAGTTGAGCTCTAACAGAGCCTCTTCCCTTTCTTTCAGGTTGATGAGATCTACCACGATGAATCTCTGGGAGCCAACATCAACATTGTGCTAGTCCGTATGATAATGGTCGGGTATAGGCAGGTCAGTAAAGTCAAATACTCTATGATACATTAATATGCAGGTTTATAATGATGCTTTTAAAGTTATGGAGTGTAAAAGTAATGTCTTAATGTAAGACTGCCTTACAGTTTGCCTCTGTGCAGTAAAAGCAGGGCAATAATAGAGATAGGTATTAAGTTACAAAAAAGGTAAGTTCTCTTACTTTTACTGTGATGTTTTGGGATGCCTGCTTAAAATCTGAAAATGTCCTATTTTTCATCCACATTTTTATATTTTTACTTTTTCTGTATTTAGTATTTAGACCTGCCTTAATATTTGACCAAATTGTTGGAACCTTTTCTCAGAGGTTTTGGTCCCTGTCCACTTGATAGCATGTTTATTTGTTAACTACAGAATCCCTATGCATTCCACCACCATTCTCAAACTGTACCTATAATCAATCTCCTGTCACACTCGACAGCTGGTTAGAAGTTCTTCTTTCAAGGTTTAACATGTAGATGATGGTATTCTATTTATCTTGGCTGAAATAAGAGTGTTTGAGAACCACTGTTGCTTTTCAGCCATCTTAAACCAGTTTGCCCATTATCCAGTCCACAATTTCTTGAACCATTCACTGAATATCTTGTGTTTTTAGACTATTACCTTCAAACCTGAGAAATAGATTTCTGTGTGGAAATACCAGTAGAATATAAATGTTCAAGTTTCATAGACCAGACCACCACATCGTCAGTGCTACTCATTTTCTATTTATTCTAATTTTAAGGCTTGTTTAAGGCCGGAACAAACCATATATTTTTTGTTTCATGTATTGAGATCTCCATATGTATTCTGTAGCAAATTATCTGACGTATGAAATGGTCGATGAGTGTTATCGGAGACAACAAAACCTAGAATATAATTTATTTGCCATGACATTCATTTATTATCTTCACTCGGCCTATTATGTTATGCCTAACACTCTAATGAAATCACATCAAACTGTTCTCCTAATCTAAGAGGTCTTTTTAATGTTTTGTTGACATGCAGAAATAGATGTGCTGATTTTCCCCTCTGACTATCTTGATATTGCCCCAGATATTGTGATTGATCTAAATATAATCTTACAACGTAATCCTGCTGTCTGTGGTTTTATGAATGATCTAGCCTTCTCAGAAGGACGTGGGACCACATCGTCCTCAAATCGGGGACTATTTTATTTAGAGATGTTCTAGTGTGTGGGATGTTCTTTGATAAAAAATGGCCACATAGAAAGTTTTATATGACCTGTAGCCAATGAGAGCATGCTAACCAAGAGAAAACTCCACAACGACTCACCTACATATCATTTAGGAAGTGGATCCAACTCTGTTTTCACTCTTTTAACCAAAACCTTTTCATTTCATTATATTTTGCTTTCAGTTAAGAGTCCACAAACTAACCCCATTGCTGCTTACTCATCTACGTATATTTATTAACTCTGAACTCATTTTGATCTTGAATTTTTTTTTTTTTACAAGATTTCCCGTCTTACATCTAAATGTTCTTGAGTAAAATCTGTTGGAGGGTGGTGTGTTGTGTTTGCATTGGGGCTGTATGCCACGGTAGGACCAAACATGTTATGACTATGACATTTTATACTTACATTTTGGATCTCTAAGGTTCTGAAAATTAATTCTGATCATTTTAAAACCTGGTAATGTCAACCAGGCATAAGCTGTAAAAAAAAAAACCTCCTGTCTCTCCTTGTATATTTTTATGATGCTACTGTTTGCGTTCTCCTCTGACTTATTTCCAGATGACATTATTCTATGTTATGTCGCAGCATGATTGTGTTCTATAAAAAAGTGGAAATTATGAAAAATTTCCTTTTTTTATCATCTGCTCTGTCGCTTCTTGATAGCTTTTTGATATAGAGATAATTTCTGTTGCTCCTTACCAATTTAATTGGGATGAGCTACGTGTTGATTTGACTTGAAACAAGACAGGCTCAAGGTAATGACATGAAATATAAAAAAAATAAACAAGTGATTGGTAATTCTAGACACTTCATTATAATCTACTTAAAAGAAGCCAAAGGGTTTTATTTTTTGGCCTGCATGATGAGGATAGACAGCTTCCCCTCTCCATTAAAAAATAGATCAGCCAGTGTCACATTTGTGCAGAAAAAACATGACATGAAGCAAAATTTGAGAGAATAATTATTAAGCTCATAAATCATTCAGCTTGTTTTATTTGTAGTGTTTCTGTCTTACATAAAGTTAGACTGCAGGGAGGATACTTTATCTTCATCACACAGGTGAGAGTTATAACGATGCATGAAACGATGCACACACACACACACATATATATATATTGCTCTCACGACCATGGTCATGTCTCCGTCAAACATGATTGATTTTCAGTCGACTGTCACAGGCAAAGTGCTCAGTGGGCATGCGCAAACAACGATTTTTTTTCTTCTTCGTCTCAGATGAAAACACAAGAGCATAGTGGGATGCGAGCGAAATGGAGTTCTTTCTGTAAAATTGACAGACCGTAGTAACCACATTTGCTAATCCATGTCTTTGTCCAAATACGTCGTCACCTTTTCTTTTAGGGCCTTTAGCACACAAAACTGCACAAATTGCCCAGGCAGCGTGTTTCACTCTAGTGAGTTTCATATTCCTCTTCTACTCGTTTGGCTTCCGGACAGACGAGTCCGAGTAGCGCCATCTCACTGCAGAGCTGAGTTCAACACGGTTTTTAGATGTACAGTGTGAGCAGGTAGATTGCATCAGAGCTTCGGGTCGGACAGTGTGAGAACATACATCGTGAGCTGTGAATCACACGACGAAACCCTGCAATTTCGTCATATAGTGTGAGCTGTAGCTGCATCCAACGATTGAAAAAATAGTACAGTGTATGCCCGGCTCAAGTCAGAAACTCTACTTAACCATTTTAACACAGTGATATTATTTGATTAATACTTTCAGATTGTAACTCTGATGATATGTTTAAGATACTTTCCAGCGTCAATACTTTTGCACCCACAAACTGGTGTATCTTCCTCAATCTGACCTATATTAGCTTTAGACATTATCCCATTAGCTTTGACAAGCTTTCCTGCTTGCTGAAAGAAACACTTCCGAATGCCTGATCCTCTTACCTCCATAGTTACTAATGCTTTGTTTAATGACGATGCTTAGTGTCATTTTTGTCATTGTTGTCAAAAACATTTTTTTTGGTCTCATCTTAATAATGTTTCTGTGCCCTCGAAATGGCATCTGGCATGCTCAGTTGAGAACCTTTTTTTAGCTATTTTTTAGCACAGACTATCATATATTGCCAGATATAGATAGGAAACCTGTGCAACTCTTCTCTCTTGTATATTATATTTGTACACTATAAACTGAGAATCACTTGTTTAAAATGAAGCAGACACATATGAAGCTTTCTAAACAGAGGACTGGAGATAGACAAGGCTTGGTTTGATAGCATCTACAGTAATATTTTTAATATAATTACTAAAGGAGAGTGATGTAACATAAAGAAAAATGAAGGCTAAGATGCCAAAAGCCCCATGCTGGAATCTAAAACGTCCAGGGTACAGTTCCTTTGCCTATGTTTATCCAAGAAAAAGATACAACTGACTCATTTTCCACGTAAGCTATTCCGTCTGTAATCAAATGCCTTTTATTTCTACATAATTGGTTGACCACAGACCTAGCCTTTTTGGTGTTTGCTCTCTGTTTTCTGTTTATGTAGCCCCAATTGGGTAAGCACAATTAAGTCGAATGTGTCATCAGTCCCACTTCAGCGCACATTTAGAGGAAATTAAGGCATGATTCATTTCCTAACCTCCTAGTTTCTGTTTTAGATCCAAACTGAATAGGTTATATTTAATGAAGGAGAAAGTCTGACATCACTCTAAAATTTAGGTAATCATTTTCATTTAGACACAATCTCTCTGCATGTTTACAGCTTATGTAAAAACTTAGATACAAGATTTTCTTCAGTGTCAATCCATAAAGATTCATTCCTACCTAAATCGAAAATTTAAAAAAAATGTCCAAAGGAAAAAAATGAAACATTGATTTCAAGATTTTGTTTATCCATTTTCCATTTTTGTTCCATCCCCAAGTCCAACCTTTGCAGAACAACCTTGCTATTGTGCAAGAGTTCAAAAAACACAAACTTTTAAAAGAAAACTTCTGAAAAGTTTATACATGATGCAAGTATATTTCATCTTTTGTGATGTTTGATATATCAATCTATTTGGAATGATGGATACTCAAATGGATGGATACTAAAATAACATTCGGGTATTTCTTTTTATCCATGCTTCATTGAAAGATTTAAAAAATAAATAAACTCACAATACAGGCCTGGACAAAAAGGATTGTATTCTTAACTTAATATTTTGTTGTATGATCTTTCGAGGCAATCTTTACAATGATACACTTCCTGTAACTGTCAGTGAGACTTTGCTCCTCTCAGCAGGTATTTTGTTCCTCTCCTCATGAGCCAACTGCTGCAGTTGTCTCAGGTTTGAAGGGTGCCTTTTCCGAATGGGATATTTTGGCCCCTTCCAAAGATGCTTAATGGGACTGAGGTCAGGGCTCATAGAAGGTCACTTCAGAATTGACAAATGTTTTCCTCTTAGCCAAACCTGTCATGCTGAAAGATGTTACAGGCAGCATAACATTCTTCACGGCTTCTCAAGACCCTTTCACGTCTGTCACATGTGCTCAGGGTGAACCTGCTCTCATCTGTGAAAAGCACAGGGCGCCAGTGGCGGACTTGCCAATTCCGGTGTTCTGTGGCAAATGACGTCGGGCCCTCAGGCCACCCTCCTTAAAGTCTGTTTCTGATTATTTGGTCAGAGACATTCAAACCAGTGGCCTTGCTGGAGGTCATTTTGTAGGGCTCTGGCAGTGCTCCTCCTGCTCCTCCTTGCACAAAGGAGCAGATACCGGTCCTGCTGATGGGTTGTAGACCTTCTACGGCCCTGTCCAGCTCTCCTGGAGTAACTGCCTGTCTCCTGGAATCTCTTTCATGCTCTTGAGATTGTGCTGGAAGGCACAGCAAACCTTCTGGCAATGGCACGTCAATACGTGCCATCCTGGAGGAGTTGGACTGTCTGTGCAATCTCTATAGGGTCCAGGTAGCGCCTCATGCTAACAGTGACAGTGACCGTAGCCAAATTCAAAACTGGTGAAAAAGAGTCAGAAAAGATGAGGAGGGGAAAAAATGTCAGTGGCCTCCACCTGTAAAACCATTCCTGTTTTGATGGTCGTCTCGTTGTTGCTCGTCTAGTCCGCCTGTTAATTTCATTAACACCAAAGCAGCTGGAACTGATTAACAACTGCTACTGCTGCTACTTACCTGACCAAATCAATATCCCAGAAATTTAATTAACTTGATGCTATACTCTGATTACAAAGTTCTCCTTACATTTTTTGAGCAGTGTATTAAATAACTAGAACTGGAAGTTATAGTTAATAGGTCATTCAAGGGTGAAACTAATAAATTCTTATTAGTTGCTTGATTATAACTGTAATTTGCTTACCCATCAGGGTTCTTAGTCTCTTACAGAAAAGGATGGACTTCTGAACCAGCTGTTTATATCCAGTTGCCTTCACCAATTTAGTAATTCAGATGGGTATCAGAAGAGTTGGCAACAAACAGCGCAGTAAAAGCCTTTAGCCCCATATATAGGCTCACTTACTGATTAAAGGATTTTAGGCTCCCGAGGTGCTAATTAATGGACACACCTTGAATTAAAGGAATAGTACACCCAAAACATGATTAGCCTTCATTTTCTACTCACCCCCATGCTGAACAACACTCTGGAGTACTTTTTTGATATCTCAAATGCATCTGGAGATCTGGGAGGCTTCTTGCTGTCTGCTGACTGTCAAATAATGGAGGTCTATGGCGCCCGAGGCAGAAAAGTCCATAAAAGTCCACAAAAAACGTGTCAATATTCCTCCATACTGCTCGTCCAATGTATTCCAAGTGTCCTGAGTGGGTAGCGTCCATAATTTACTCGAAACGAAGTCATTTAGAATGTTTTTAGAGCATAAACAGTAGTGTATAGGATTTCCTAAAAGTGCGCGCCTGCAAGTTCACGACTCTACGGAAACCGCGGCAGACCAAACCAGATGAAAGTGCGCATTCAGCTCGGCAAATAACTCATGCTCTTCCTCAACACTGAAGTCCTCAGACATTTTTCTTTCGTTGTTTCTTTCTTTGCACAGGTAAACAGCACATTTCTTCTTCTACGCTTGCATTATTGGCAGAGCAGACGCTGAATGCGCACTTTCATCTGGTTTGGTCTGCCACGGTTTCCGTAGACTCGTGAACGCGCTTTGAGGAAATCCTATACACTACTGTTTAGGTTCTAAAAACATTCTAAATGACTTCGTTTCGAGTAAATTATGGACGCTAACCACTCAGGACACTTGGAATACAGTGGACGAGCAGTATGGAGGAATATTGACATGTTTTTTGTGGACTTTTATGGACCTTTCTGCCTCAGGCGCCATAGACCTCCATTATTTGTCCTCCAGAGTGTTGTTCAGCATGGGGGGTGAGTAGAAAATGAAGGCTAATCATGTTTTGGGTGTACTATTCCTTTAATATGTCCTTCTGATGACATTATTTTTAGTCTTTTCTAGGGGTAACATAATATTTTTTTTATTTATTTTAAAACATTCTGTTAAGTGTGGTTGAAAACAAATGCCTCACTTTCATTTTTTCATTTTCATAAAATTTTTATTTGATATTTTTGTCAGAAAAAACAATTTCTGCAACCATTTTTTTTGCTTTTAGTACGAGGGGACAAGTTTTTCCACATCTGAAGATTCTTTACTTTTAGTTGTGCAGATGTTCCTTCTCTAATGTTCTACAAATTAACAAGGGAATGTCAGGGAGCCTTATTTTAGCTGCTCAGCAGAGGACCACCTGCTGAGTGGATTGATAGGAAGGAGCAATTAAATCTCTACTCACATCCTTTCCTTTTCCTTGTCACTTTGCAGTCTGTAAGCCTGATTGAGCGGGGCAACCCATCCCGCAGTCTGGAACAGGTGTGCCGATGGGCCAACTCTCAGCAGCGCCACGACCCTGAGCATGCAGAGTACCACGATCACGCCATCTTCCTCACAAGGCAAGATTTTGGTCCCGCAGGTATGCAAGGTACTGTATTTTTCTCGATCGAGGACTGTGCAGACTGAGTGCTGATATCTGCCTCAATTCACAAAAAGGGGTTGACTTCATGTCTTTCCAAGGTAAGGTTGATGGAAACTTTGTAATGTGGGGTTACCTGCTGAGGAAATCTCCCAAAGGTGACCTCAAGGAGTGATAAATATTGTTTTCCAGAACCTTGCTGATTAAACATTGATGCAACCCTGCAAAAAAGGAGATTGGTAATCCTGAAGAACAATTTTGGCATGTAGAGAAAAACCAGATTTCTTGTTTTTTTTTTCTTTTTCTAATTAAAATTTAACCTCAGGTGCTGGTCATAAATATTATTATTGTCAAAAGAAATTATAAAGTAATTCCATTCCAAACATGAACTTATATTTCTTCTATACACACCAACGTACATATCCCAAGTTTATTTATTTAAACTTTGATTATTATAACTGACACCTAATAAAAAACCCAAATTTAGTGTGTCAGAAAAATTACAATACTGTAAAATGGTACAATATTGAAGACACCTTGGGCCACACTCTAATCAGCTACTTACTGTAGCTCAAAACACCTGCAAAGACCTTTAAATAGCCTTTCAATGTAGTTCTGTCGGCCACACAATCATGAAGGTCCGCTGACTTGAGAAATGTCCAAAAAACAACCACTGAGGAGGCAGTGGAAAGAAAAACAAATTTTTAACAGGAAACCCCCCCAGCAGGACCAGGCCTTCTGCCGAAGCTGACTGGAGGTTCAAAGACAGAAAAGCAGACATAGAAAAGGAACATAGAAGCACTAATCCATAAATACTTTCTATGTTAAAAAAGGTTACGCTAAACTAGCTTCATAGGTGGCTCTCACTAAGAAAAGAAATTAGGCAGATCAGCTCTCAGCCAGTTTTCATGCCAAAAAAGAGATGAAAGAGAGCATGTATAGTTAGTTAAGGTAAAGGCTGAGCCCAAAACTATGTTGACGACAAAAACAGACCCAACTTAATCATCCATAGTTGAAGGTGTTGATGGCAGTGTTGGGAAAGTTCTCTTTCTACGTGAACTAGTTCAAAGTTCAGTTCACACATTTTAAAATGAACTAGTTCAGTTCATAGTTCACAATTCCAAAAAAAGAACTAGTTCATAGTTCTTTTTTTTTTTTTTTTCATATATTGCTCAATTACACCATAGCCTACTGTAGAACCACAGACAGCAATTATTTTATCAGTTGTAACTCTGAAACTGTGCGTCAGATTTCATCTTCATATCCAGTTTTGAATCCTTATCCAACCAGGGTTTACATTAGCATTGGGGGGACAGCATTTCCCCATTGTTGCTTTAATGCTTTGTTGCTGTCCATCACTTCACACTAGTAGCAGCTGCAGCTTTCACCCCTACAGTATATTCTCAAAAACATCAGGAAAAATGTGCTGCTTGAATGGTCTTTTTTATGAGTAATTATTAAAAGAAAAATAGGAAAGTAGTCTTTAAGGTGCAAATGTTTTTTTTTTTTTTTTATATAATTTTTTCCATTTGAAATTCCATTTCAATACATACTAAAAAGGAATACTGGAATCCTGGAAAATTATACCAGGCAGGTTTAACAAACAAGTCACATGGATAGTAAAACCCTCAAGAACAGGGGTCTTCTATGTTTTCCAGACCAAGGACCCCCAAACTGATGGCGAGATGGAGCGGGGACCCCCTATTTATATATATTGTATGAAATTGTGTCCTATAGTCACTCTATTACAGATGGAGTAATGTAAAGAAATTAATTTCTCCCTGGGATTATTAAAGTTTTTCTGATTCTGATTCCTGGTTGTTGTGAAGGAAACGGTGTCCAGCTTGAAAGAGCTCCTGTGTGTCGCTGAATGTGAGCATTGATGACTGAAAGACATCTTCTGCCTCCATTTATCTGTTTACTACAGTGTGTTGATTTCATGTTAATGAGTATTTAAAGACATTTCAATTAGTGGGGGAAAAAATGTAGGGGGGGAATATAAAAATATCAACTAACCATGCAGACCCTCATGCAGTACCTCCGTAGACCCCCTAGGGGTCGCGGATCCCCTGTTGAAGACCTCCGCTCAAGAAGATTTTACTAACAAACTGAGGGACCAGGCTGAGGTAGGAATTTAAGGTTACTGAAGTGCAGATTTTTTTACTGAAAGCCGGCGGGTAAACTTGTTGCCAACATCCTCACCGACCACCTGGTCATAAACCTGTTTTAAGTCGCCTCCATGCTGCTGTGGCTTCCACGCTGCATTTTGTTTTGATGACGCACGCGGCTGTAGGCTACGACGCTGGTAGCTGGTGTTGCCAGATTGGGTGTTTTTCCCGCTACATATTAAGGCCTGTTTACGGTGTGATTTAGCCGGGGTTTCGCCTGGAGGGCTTTATAGAAATCTGGCAACCTATTGAACGGAGTTGAACTGAGAGAGCGTGCTGTTCACAGACGCCAGAATGAACAAGTTCACAATGACGTTCATCAGGCAATAATGCAGTACGTTCAGTTCACGTTCGCCCAAAATATGAACGAGTTCATGAACTTTCGTTCAATGAACGCGTTCAGGCACAACACTGGCAGCAGCTGCTATTACCTACCAAACAGGACCAGACTAGGTGAAGCTACTATGATGGGAAAAAGCACCGGGAACATAAAGTTAGGGGTTACACTAATAGATGCTGCAGAATTGGGGGCTGGAGGAACAATGAAACAGAACATTGAGAAGTGGTCCCTTTGTCCTCAAGCAGTCTAAGCCTAGAGCAGCATAACTATAGAGATAGCTCAGGATATCCTGAACCACTCTAACTATAAGCTTTATCTAAGAGTGAAGTTTTAAGCCTAGCCTTAAAAGTAGACATGGTGTCTGTCTCAATAACTAAAACTGGTAGTTGGTTCCATTGGAGAGGAACCTGATGACAAAAAGATCTGCCTCACATTACATGTACGGATTATGTTTAGAGATTCTCGGAACCACTAGTAAACCGGCAGATTGAGAGTAAAGTCTCCCGTTAGGAACATAATGAGTGATTCGATCTCCGATACCAGATGGAGCTTGGTTGTGTAGGGCATTATATGTAAAAAGAAGGATTTTAAATTGTGTTCTGAATTTAACAGTAAGACAATAAAGCAAATGTAAAATAGGAGAAATTGGATTGCTCGTTTTAATTTTAATCGGAACTCTGGCTGCAGCATTTTGGATTCACTAAAGCCTTTTAACTACAGTCTGTGGACTTCCTGATATTAAAGAATTACAAAAGTCCAGCCTTGAAGTAACCATGCATGGACTAGTTTCTTAGCATCACCCATGGATAAGATATTTTAAATTTTTGCAATACTCAGAGATGAAACAAGAAATGCTACTAACCTGTTCAATATGGGAAACAAATGACAAGTCCTAATCAAAACTTATAGCAAGGTTTTTTTTTTTATATTATCATTTTAGCCCACTTTGAAATGACCACTATCTGACTTCAGTAAGAGACAGTATCACAGCATCACCCTTTCTGGGCTAAAGACACAAAACCGTGGACTGCTGCTAAGTGATACTAAGTTATGCTCTCTGATTAAAGTAAAATAGTTTTGTCCTTTGGAAATCAAGGTCCCAGAGACTGGAGAAAGAGAGAAAAGGCACAGAATCCGGATTGCTTTGAGTCCAGTTTAAAGTTCCCACAGTCAATACTGGTTTATGCTGCCATGTCATCTGCTAGAGTCAGCTAGCAATAAATGGTTTAAGGACAATAGTATTCCCTTTCTTAATTGGCCAGCAAACTCACCTGACCTTAACCCCAAAGACAATATATGAGCTATTGTGAAGAGGACAATGCGATAAGCAACACCTAACAATGCCATGATGCATTGCTGCAGCAAGCCAGACTAAAGGAACCCCAACAAGTATGGAGGACTACACATGCTCATACTATTCATGTTCAAGCTTTCTGTAAGGAATGAGTATAATATATAAGTTTCACTTTTGGAATTGATTTACTAAAATAATTCAGCATTTTCATAATATTCATATTTTATGACTAGCACCTGTATATCTAAGTTTGCATGTATGCAAAAGTAGGTAATTATGTGCAATACATGTTGTTTTCACCCTGTGTTTCTTTTTTACAGCCCTTCAAAACAAACTTTGAAGTGAGCAGCCAAACCTGCACAAAAAACTGTCTCAAGAATCAAAGAACTTTTACAGAGTTAAAGCTTGGTATCTTGTTTTAGCCTGTGCACAGTCGCAATCCCTGATTTACATTTGTTAAGTTCAGAGGATAGCCTCAGGCTGCCGGATTTGCTTGTCATTCCCCCCGATGTTGCCATAGATACGGTTATGTTGTGCTCACAACAAGCGCAGTTTCTATAGCATGTTACACCATGTTGCTATGTCTCTCCGTCAGGAGAAGACCTCGCACGTTCTTGTCAGTCTTCAGCCATGGGATGGTAGATTCTATAACCAAATATAGATTTTGAGAGGGTGGAAAGGATTTTTAGGAGGTAAATGAAGATACCACAGATAACAGTTTCATTTAGCCATAAATCAAATATTATATAAGTGTTTTCTAGATCGTGTTTTAAGTTTATAGGAGACAGTGCTTTGCAGCAACAGTCATAACTGATGAATGTTTTCTAGATATTTTCATGTTGCAACCACAAAGCCAATGTCTTACATTGATTTAGTTAATGTGGCACACTGACAAAGTATTGCATATTTTTAAAAGTGGAATAAAATATAGATGCTTTTTCATAATTTTTACCAAAAATAAATAAGTGAGAAACGTATTTTTATTCAACCTCCATTACTTTGAAACAGAAATATAATTCAATGCAAGAGCGTATGAGATTAATGTCATGTAAAACCTTTCTCTGAAGGCGTGCATTACAATAGGAGATATCAAAAGGCCCATTCTAACTTTGGAGGAGTTGCAGAGGGGAAAATCTACAAACTAGGCAACATATTAATTATACCCTTGATGGAATTGGCTGCAATGATCAAGTGGCAATTAAGTTTTTGTTTACAGAAAGCTATCAGAAGACAAAGAAGGCTTGACACTTGAGGCTTCATCCAAAATTATCTTCTTTCTAACTCCTGTTCTTTCACCTTTGAACAGTAGATCGACAGATTAACAGAAAGAACTCTACCATGTGTAGAAAAGGAATTCTAGAGTGCTGTGCTGAATTATTAAAAGCAGCCTTAAGTCTTTAAGTCTCCTGAAAAAGGACTGCAAAAATACAAGTTACATAAATGTATCAAATGAATGAAGCTCTTCATCATACAAACCAAATTTATAAAAATTTGCATGCATTTGCCTGTGTCACACACACATTACATGTAATGTATTTTCAGTCATTTAAGTGAGGTGGTCTATGCCAACATGTAATGTCACGCTAAGGCTTGTGGGATTTCTTATTGCTACTAAGTACCAGATAGGAATGTTTCGAGGTCCCAAAGCTAAAGAAAGTATGATATGAAGCATACAGTCCCCTTTCCCTACAGTATCTCCCTCTTTCTGCTAGCAGTGGAATGCTGTGGCTAAAGAGTTCTTATTCATTTAATCCTTTCAGATGCAGCCAGAGGTTTACCTTTTAGCAGCTGCTGAATCTGAAAACACACCAAATATAGTCCTTAAGGGCTGGATTTCCCTCATATTACAGGTGTTCAATCAGTGCAAAATACCAATCTAATAAATGAGCCATTAGGAGACATCTGCAGAATGCAAAGGTATAGCTATTTTTTCTCTTATGCAAAACCGTGTAGAAAAACATCAATCACAGGTTTAGATAATGGCATGTTCTTGTACTAGAAAGACCAGGTTACAGGTCAGACTTAATTCCAATCTCAGGCTTGGTTGGAAAAGATAAATCACAGTAAAACAGAGGTTTTTGGCTGTAATGTGAAAAAAAATAAAATCATGCAAACATAATTTTTACATGTTCAAGGCATGCTATATGATACCTGAGTTTATAAGAATTATTGCATCACTTTGTTCCATCAGGAAAAAAATGTTACTGCTGCTGCATGTTTGTGCTTCAGCGTGCAAATATAGAGCTGCTCTCTTCATTGCAATGTTTCAGCATTTCCCTTTATCTGCCTTTGAGATAAAGAGTCATGCTATATCTGCTTTCACGTGTCATTTCTTTCACCTGCAACATTAATAAGCTCTTGTACTGTCATTTATTACTATAGTCATCAGCAGTATGAATTGGAAATATGAAATAGCATATAGAGCAGTCATATCATGAATAATAAAATCCCATTACACTACAACTGTAATAACTTGCTGCCAACGTTTCTTATTCATCACCAACCAAATAACACAAGAGCTTTTATCACCAGCTGTTTGCCTGCTGCATTTTCTGCTTTTTACCTGCATGCCAAAAAAAAAAAGTCCTCTGGAGGTCAGCTAGCATGAGCATTTCTCTGAAAGCTGCCAAAAAAAAGGCTCAAAAGAGCCTGCTTCTGGACCATGCCAAATGCTTAAAGCTGAATCGCTGCACACCTCTTGATCGAGTTATGTTTTTTGTTTGTGCTTTGCCTCAAAGTTTGTTGCCATGTTGAAATTATACTGTCATGACAGCTGGATGTAGCTTTATGTATCTTGGAGAAATGCTGCGTCACAGATGTATTGGGCTTGTGTTTGCTCATCATTACCATGATGCAAGCTGCTCATGCTGTTTTCATTTCACATGTAAGGCCATTAGTGTTGCCTTTTTTTCAAGCCTTTTGCCAGTCAGAGGCTCAAGAGGTTTCCTGTCGAGTAGTTACTGAATCAGAGTAAAATGAAACCACTCACACCTCATTACAAAAACAAACCACTCAGTTACTTTTATCCTTCAGAAAATCATTAGAAGTGGTTTACCTTGAATACTTGAGATTGCTACTTTCTGAATACAATATTCTGCCCAATTGGAACACTAGTAACGGAAGAAATTGATTTTTTAAGGATCTAAGCAATCATTGTTATGGTATATTTAAAGTCTAAATTAACTGCAGATTTGGTTTGAAGACCTGCTGTCACGGCGAGTCCATAATTATTCATTTTGTACAGTTTGCTAGGGTATCTAATGTAAATGCGGAGAGGAAAATACCGGTACATATATAATGAACATTTCAACATTTTTTCAGTGAAAATATTTCCACTACTGATGTAAAATTCACACTACATGCTGTCAGCAACCCAAGTAAAAACCCAATGCAAGCAAAATAAAGGAAGGTTTTGTGTAATAAATTGATTTAACACAAGGTAAATATAGAAAATATGATTTAAGGAAGTTTAAACAGCATTTAAAGGAATGAAAAAAATGTTACCTGTACACATTTTCAAGCAGTCAGTATAAGCTCATATCGACTGGCTTAAGTTGGTCTATAAATAGGTTTCTCATTACCAGTTTATTGCACAGCAGGTATGGTGGAAGAATGGCTCTGCACACAACTTGGAAATATCAATACAGTTGTCTTTCCACATGTGGTACTGGCAGACGTTAAATAATTGAGAAAATGATGTGTGAGGAGACATTCTTTGTAAGGATAAAACAAACGGGGATTTTTATTGCAAACTCACAGCCAAGAAAAACATTAATTAGTAAATCACCTCGTATAAATTTAATTAAAAAAATCTTGGTAAGACCTAAGCTCAAGACTGCATTAAAAAGATCCCCAGATCTTTATAAGATCTGAGGAATGTTTGTGTGAAAAAAGAGGGTTAAAATCACCCCTTTGTAATGGATGTTAATCAAATATTGTCTTCAGAGTTAATGAGATATCCTAAAGAAACAAAGGCTTTTCTACAAGGTATTATTTCAGTAAAGATGTTCAATAGATATCTCTAGTTTCATTTAACTTTATTATTCATGACATCATTTTTGGTGTTATTATGATTTCCCTGAATGCTGGGTTCTTACTGACATCTGGTATGAACTTTCTGTTAAATGGCTTGTGTGGACTGTACTGAAAAAATGCTATATAATATATAGTGTAAATTCTTCAATCTTTTTCTTGATTTTTGGGGCTGTATGATCTCTTCTCTTGCCTAGGTTATGCTCCAGTTACTGGCATGTGTCACCCGCTTAGGAGCTGCACCTTGAATCATGAAGACGGCTTCTCCTCTGCCTTCGTGGTGGCTCACGAAACAGGTCATGTGTAAGTAACAGTCTTATAAAGAAAGGCTTTAGAATCTCTCTAAGTTTTAAAATAGTTTTTATGGCTGTCTGTGACTTTGTGCTTAATATTTTTTATAAGCAAGCACAATATTTGACAAGTCATTCTAATGTCATATAATGAGATGTAAGGTATATCACATTAGTATTACTGAATGAATAAATGTGAAAAAGAACAGACATGATGTATGCACAAAAAGATATGCACTTCACATCCTGCAGCTTTTTACTTTTTTACAGAAAAAAGGAACAAGAAAAGAAAAAAGAATGGAAATTAATTACTAAAATAAATTTTACATCAGTATCATAAAAAGAATAAATTTGCAAAAGAGCAGAAAGAAAACAAAATTAACATTCTGCAGCTTTTTACCTTTGAAAAAATATAAAAATAGAGAAAGGAGGAGAAAAGGATTAAAAAGAAAATAAAATAATAAAAAGGGTGGGGTCCATTAGTACTGTAGGAGGACAAAGACCAAAGCGAATTAAACTGTGTCGGAAAAGGGCTTTAAACACTGTAGAATTTATCATAGTTGACCTTTACTAAATATCTAATCTTCTCTAATTTCAGAAAAGACATGGTGTCATTGAGGCACTGGCTGCTAGAGAGGTTTAGTTTAGTTAGAAGGAAGGAGAAGAGGGTGTCTTTCCAGTAAAGAAGTAAAGGCTTAAACATTTAATAAGAATTAAACCAGTTATAGTCAGATGAAAGTCAAAACATAGCCATTAGGGGGCAGATTTTAAAGGTCACTGAAAAAGTCTTTAATATAAAAACATTATTTTGCTAATAAGCATGCGATGAGCAGGAATTTAGCTCCTTTAAATGTAGGTAATTTATTTTAGAAATGATTAGTGTGAAATCATTATGCATTTTCTGTAAGCTGTAGAGATTCAAACTGCATGCATATAATCAGGTACTTTTCATAGACATCCAGGAGGCGCTGTAAAGCCAGTTTTTATTTTATTATAGTTTCAACTGTCTGACCCAAACTGTCAGCCTCACATGAAAGGAAATTGGTTATGAGTTTTAATAACCTAAGGTCCGTTAAAGCTCAAGTCTATAAGAAGCTGGAAGATGATCAAACACCACTGTATGTCCACGGTGAATTGAGTAATACACAAAGAGGGACTGAGGAGATGCCTACATACAATAAAAAGTGCATGCTTAGAAATGAGCTTTAAGCATGAGGAAAATCTATAGCTTCCAAGATGAGTTATCCGAAGCCAAAAAAGAAAATGTTTTTCATCCGTTGAGGCAAAAGCAGATTTGTTTGCCAAAATGTGAGTCAAGATCAAGCATGGTGATGATTGCATTATTCTGTGGGTTTCTGATGCCAGTTATGCTACTACAGTACATTCCATCAACTATTTGCAATTTATGAAAACATCAAAATTCTTTAGTTTCACTTTAAATCAACACATACTGCAGATAATTCAAATGTAAAGTTGGTGTGATAACAAAATATTAGAAACAATCATCAAAAGGGTTTAATAAGGTAAAAGGTCTAGTAATATGGGGCTAGTTCTGCCTTATTATGGTAAAATAAAGGTCAATGCAAAGAGGCTTTACCATTTCTGATAGAAAGAGAGTGGTCCAATCTGTTTTCAGATTTGTACTAGTGCCATTTCAAGGGACATGTATGTAAATATTATTTGAGGTGTATGTACATATTAGAGCCTTCGAAAATTTGATTTAATTTAGGGAAAATCCAAAGTAAGTTAAAAAATAAAAAAAATTATGTAAAACAATGTAAAACTTAAATTATGCTTAATAAAGGTTGGTCATGAATGTATTTGGGAAACTTTAAAATCCACATGTGATAGTTTTAGCATATTGAGTTGTGGTGTTAAGGAAATTCCATTTTTATGTTTCTTATGATGGGATGGACAAGGCTTTTCTTTCCTCCTCTCTAGCATCTGGTTTGTAATAGTTGCCAAGTTGGCTTGGTCACTACAAGTCGCTACTATCTGCATTATTTTAAGAAAGAGCTATGATAGTTTCTATGACCTGCTTTTTTAGTATAATCTAATAATCAACATTTCATCCATGTCCAGACTCGATAGTCAAACTTTCTGTTCTTTTACATTTTTTTAATCGTATAATTACATCTGAATTGAATGGCGTGTTCTTCCTTTTGTCATGAACCGAGGACAGATGGACCCAGTATTCAAGGCGAGACAAACACTAAAACCCTCTTTCCACTGGCAGCTAGGATCCAGGACATGAACCATAAAATAAAACTGAACAGAAAGACTGACAGAAAGACAAGCAATGATCTGGCCCTGAATGCTCAGGCTGAACTGAATATAAACCAGAGGAAACAGGTGAGGGGAATAAATTATAATTGAGGCTGGGAAGGAAGAGGGCAGGTGAGAGGAATTACTAATTAGGGGAGAGCAAACAGGCCAGATCATGACACCTTTCCCTTTTTGATAAGCTGCTAAGAGTGATGGGATTTTTGTTTTATCCCAGTGGAAATAAAAGACGATTCTTTAGTTATTTCTTTATACTGTATGGTGATTGCTATGGGTTCCCCTGATAATGATTTTTATGATTTATTCCCACAGGATTAAACTAACTTAGATAAAAGACTTAGTTTTTACTAGTGTTTTACCAATACCACCAATACTCAGTTAAAAGTATTGATGATTGTCCAAAAGTGGAACGTGCAATAACTGATTACGAAATATAAGCTATTCAACTTAATCTTTTAATTTGAGCATTTCATTCTTAGGTATTTTATGCTTTCCATGCAAATATAAAACAACATGTATATGTTGCCTGGAAGTTAGTAAGGAATCTAAATACAGGTAAATACAAAATAAAATCATTTTATAAACCTGTGTTTATAAAACTGGAGCTCCTCTTAGTAACTCATTTATAATCACATTTGCTCTTGATGAATTGTGAACAAAATACAGAACAACAATTTTAGTCAGACTGACTTTATTAGATTTATTTTGTTTTCATCAAGACACCTGAGCTTCTTTGATGAACTCCAATAGCTCAGTGTGAAAAACAGCTGATCCCAGGCTGTTCTCTACATCCAGCCTGTTCCTCTGCTTGGTTTTGATATGTGTCACAGCTGAAGGTGAACTCAAACATATAAGAGAAACTCACTTTTTCTTATATGTTTCTAGCCTGTTTCATTTTTCAATTGGTTCCTCACAAAACAAAACAGATCCCCGCCCTATTTTATTTCATTACCTAAGAAATCTAATATTTTCATGTACTCCTTGCAATGCACTTGCGGACCACTAGGGGTAATAGTACCCCCGGTTGGAAATCACTGCTCTACAGTGTTCTGTACTGTATATGATACCCTATTTATTAGGAGGTAACTTATGTTTTACATAGGGTTTGTCTCCTCCATTTTTTGTAATGATAAAGGAGTGGTAGCCTATTGGTTAAAACTGAAATCCAGAGGTTCTGAGTTCAAACCCCACTCCCAAGGACTGCCACTCTAGGTCCCTGAGCAAGACCCTTAAAGAGCTGGTTATACTCCCACAGCAGTGTGTCGCAGTGAGCTTGTCGCAGGTTTAAAGCAGACATTTTTGATTTAAGTTTGCATGACAACATGGTACATGAGGGTGAAAAAGAGAGGTAATCCAGGTGGAAAAAGGGTCTCGTGCACCTCGCTCTTCTAGCTGGTCCAGCTTCATGAGTTGTTTTCTGCAATGGCAGTCATACCAACAAAACAAGCCGGTAGGGTACCAAACAGGAAATACGCATGAGTAGAGCGGATGTAGATTTGACAAATCAGAGGCCTCCTGCCTGCTGCACTGTCTGCAGTCGCCTACAATTTGGGAGAGGTGTCTGCGGAGGGGGCTCACTGCGACACCTACCGTACGCAGACGACCTGGTTTCAAACTCCCACACTGCTCCCCAGGCACCGCAGAATGGCAGCCCCCTGCTCCCCAAGAGGATGGGTTAAATGCAGAGATTGAATTTTGTTGCTTTGTACTGGTGACAGTGTAATGAAAATAAAGTTGAATTCAATTCTTAAAGTTGTGCAAAACCTCTGCCTATTTGCAGACTTCTTTCTCCTTTTTATTTTGACTGAAGTATAATGAAGTGCTGTAACATTTGTGAACCCAGGCCTCCTACTGGCACGAGAATCCAGAGCCAGCCGAACACAGTTGATTGTCTGTCATATTGCACAAAAGAAGAAAAAGGACAAGGTC
This sequence comes from Cyprinodon tularosa, assembly GCF_016077235.1. Lineage (NCBI taxonomy): Eukaryota > Metazoa > Chordata > Actinopteri > Cyprinodontiformes > Cyprinodontidae > Cyprinodon > Cyprinodon tularosa. The sequence goes on along the minus strand of NW_024039607.1, from coordinate 3,014,669 downwards.
AACAACGTTTCATCCCATTAGCCTTTGACAGAAGCAGACTGTGTTCTGTGCCTATTGCCAATTAAAGGTCTCTGGCCTTCAGATGAACAGCCACCCAAATACTTCTTTTGATTCCATCGCCCACCCATTTGTCAACCTTTTTAAAACCTGTTATTGCACTTATTGTTACCAAGTGATTTTTAATATTTGTTGACAATATTAAGTCAAATAAACGAGTGCATCCAGTTTCATCAAAAAGTAACTTTGTCATTGTAAAGGTGAAGCTAAAAATTATTTTAATATTTCAAATAATTATTTCTACCAATTGCAATGTTTATAGCTTATAGCTAATAAAGTTGCAAAACTCGGTGCTTACAAAATTTTTGTGTTTCATTTAAAAAAGGATTTTTAGGCAACAAATACTACCTGCTGATTATACTATGCACTGTTCTTTTGCAATTCTTGGTTAGGTCTGCTTTTACATAAATTATTGCCTTTATGCTGATGATGAAACAATCAGCCAGAAACTTTTTTATGTCCTTTAGAACCAAAATCAGTTGATATTTAGAATGAACCGAAGTAATTATTGAAATATCTCAATATATGATTGCTCTGCAATGAACTATAGACCTGTCCAGGTCGCACCCCACCTTTCTCCCAAACTGTACCAGCCACCTGTGACCCTGACGAACAAGCAGTAGAGGATGGATGGAAATAATAAGTCATGTTTGATTTTAATTTGTCAGTGAAATTATACAAATAATTTATTCTTTTTAATTTATCGAGATATAATTATTAAATTAATTTGTCTTGAAAGAGTTTGAATGCTTAGGCTTGTGATCAGTTCAAGCGAGTTTCTTATGTCGCTGAGTGCTATTTCAGTTTATTTTTCTCTGCTGACGTTTTTAAACTAAGGTCCATGGTCTGTAATAATAATAATCATCATCAGTGGCTTATTTGTTCTCAGCCTAAAAGGAAGGAGGGAAAGATTTTATCTGAAAATAATTCTCTGTTCAAATGCACTTTGTTTGCTTCGACTTAATTTTAGTCTCAAGTGCAGATGAAATGAAGAGTATCATTTTAAAAACAATTATATTTTTCACAACTGATGAGTGAAGTAAACTTTTTTGAGTGATTGAACCTACTTTATATGAGCATGATAGTTTCTTATGGGTTTGATCAGCTTTATAGTTCCAGCTCTAATCTCTGAATAAAACAAGTATCTTGCGAGCTATTGTCATGGTTACTCTTTGATATAGTCAGTCCAAGCTTGTTCCAGTCAGTTGAATGAAAAACTTGATGTTCCTGTGTCATCATGCATGCAAGCAAAGTAAAAGACAGGAAGCCTTTTCACCATACAACCTCTATCTCGCATGCAGAGGTAATCTTTTGGCTTTATCAACAGGATCACAGAGAAGTGACGCTGGTTGAATGAATATGGTATGGCAATTATGCCTCTCAGAAAAAGGAAACACGCAGATTCAGTTTCTTTTGTATGAGCTTACAGTCCTATATTTATTCAGGAAGAAAGTATTACTGTATGTTTATTGGATAGATTTTTTTCTCTATTCCTCATCATGTCTATATCGAGGATTTAATAAAGTAGTTAAAGAAGCTGGAAAACCAAATATAGATGCGTGATATAGCGCTGTGATTAAGCAATTATTGTATGCAGATGATCTTGTAACTTCTTACTCTACTGTATATAATGCACTGAAAAAAATAATGCACCGCTTTTGGCATTTACTTAATTATATTTAGACACTTTAACACAATTGTCTTATGTCCTAAAAATTGTGTTAAAGTAACTAAGTATGATTAAGTAAAGGTTAGAAGTCTGACTTGTCTCAATGAGGAAATTAAGAGAAGATACCTGGTTTTAACCCCCTCCTACACTTTATATCTGATTGCCATACTGGCGATTGACAAAGAGTGTCAGCTAGTGTTAAAACAGGAATAAAAGCTGGTATACAGAGGTGGAAGTAATGAGGAATGGTTCTTTAATGCATACCAGAAAAGAGTTAGAGGCAGGACGCAGCACAAGGAGGAGCTGCAGCCTGTTATATTATGGCCGCACATAATATGCCATACTTTTTGAACCACTAGCTTAAGGGCACAGTTACTAATCTGTGTGTACAATGAGACTGCAGTGTTTAAACCTTACAAAGACTCATTGAATACATATCTGTTGGACTCTAAACTCTCATAAACTCTTTTTTGCCAACTGTGCTCGCAAACAACTTTGTTTCTGCCCTACTGTCTCCGTCCTTATGACTTAATAAACTATTTATAATAGAAAAACTCAGTCAGCCAAGGGTGCAAAATGTTTAGTCTAACTTTAAGGATTTCAGTTTTCTTTAGCTCTACAGCTGAGATTACAGTGTTGAAACCAACTGTATGTACTCTGCAAAGATATTGATTGTTCAACACCTTTTAGCCACAACGAGAAATACCCCTAACCATTGGGCTTTCTATACTTTCTCCTTAAAAAACTATTGATTCTTAAACTTTCTAAATTACGACCTCAAACTCCTCTGTAATATTTGATATATTCTGTGATAGGCCATAACAAAGTAGTTAATATTTGTGAAGTGGAACGCAAAGGGTACATGTTTTATGAATCTTTTCTTATTTCAAATCTTAATATGTATTTGCTGTACTAGTATTTTGCAACCTTGTAAAAGTTTTTCTCTCAAACATTATTATATGTTTAGCTCCAACCATCTTCCCACGAATTCTGTCACTTTTCCTTCACTACATGACTGAGAACAAAATATAAGCAGAATCTTAATTAGCATTAAAATTGCCAAATATGTTATTTACTGAACTGAATTTTAAACAAAAGAAAGATAAAACTTTACTTTAAATCTTTATCTTTTTTTTTTTCCATAGGCTAGGTATGGAGCATGATGGCCAAGGGAATCGTTGTGCTGACGAAACCAGTATGGGCAGCATCATGGCTCCACTTGTCCAAGCAGCTTTCCATCGTTATCACTGGTCACGCTGCAGCAAACAGGAGCTCAACAGATATATTCAGTGTGTTTTGCTTCTCCCACACCACTTTATATAGTATTCTTCTGGTTCCGTAAGAATTTAGAGCAGTTTTCCCAATATCTCTCATGATATATAATATTTAAGTGTGATTTATTTCACTCTTTTCCACAGCTCCTATGACTGTCTTTTGGATGATCCCTTTGAACACAAGTGGCCCAAGCTCCCTGAGCTTCCTGGAATTAATTATTCAATGGATGAGCAGTGCCGTTTCGATTTTGGTGCCGGTTACAAAATGTGCACAGCTGTAAGTCTTGCATATTTGAAGAGATTTATTGTATTGACTGATGACAACTACTTGTTTTTTCTGAGCAAGTCATGCATGTCCACATTTAAAAAATTTGGACATGAATTAGAGAGTATATTATTGTTTAAAAATGCAGTGAAATTCATAATTTTAGAATGTTCAGAGAAAAAACTGATGTTGGTATATATTCTAAAATAAGGTTTTTTATTACTTAGTTTCGAACCTACGATCCTTGTAAGCAGCTGTGGTGCAGCCACCCAGACAACCAGTATTTCTGTAAAACGAAAAAAGGTCCTCCTGTAGATGGGACAGAGTGTGCACCTGGAAAGGTAGGAAATATAACTAAAGCATAACCTTTTTAAAAAAAATCTGATTCATAATGATAGAAAACCTTTGGGTAAACCGACCGTCTATTATGATATTTCTGAATATTGTGACCCATATTTTAACCCTTCTGATGTTAAGGAATCTCTTTCATGTTACTGTTTTGTTCAGTGGTGCTTCAAGGGTCATTGCATCTGGAGGTCCAGTCAAGAACCGCAGGGACATGACGGAAACTGGGGCTCATGGTCAAAGTTTGGATCGTGTTCCAGGACATGTGGAGGTGGTGTTCGCTCTCGCAGCAGACAGTGCAACAACCCCCCGTGAGTCCTGAAGCAGTGATGAGTCTGATCCAAGTCAAAGTTATGGCCTCCTAAGTGAACCTAATGCTCATCAAAGAGATAACATACTGTAAAACTATGATGGCAGAGCTGAGTAGAACTGTTCTGATCACATAGTGAAGTCACAAGGCTTCAAAAGTATAATCTTGTATTTTATATTTTGTAATGTTGAACATGTCATTGAGATTTTATATGATGGACAAAAATCGAAGTAGTGTGCAAGTCTCAGGTAGTAGCAACGATTTATCATAATCTGATAAGGATTATTATAATGAGTGTGGCATAACTGCAAATCCCAAAGACATGGATGTTCAGCTTAATTGACTTAGCAGATAGAATAAAGAGAGGTTTACAGCAATGCAGGTTTATGTATATCTGAGATTTCAATAGTAAGATAATTCAAAGTACTGTACATAATATGAAAACACAGATAAAAGTACATTGCAAAAATAATTCTTAAATTATAATAAATGGTTGATAATGAAATTAAGAAATTTGGTCCACAAAATTAAACTAATAACATTTCAATAGACTGGAGATAGACTAGCGACCTGTCGAGGGTGTACCCCGCCTTACGCCCGTAGACAGCTGGAGATAGGAACCCTCGCGACCCCCGCTTGGGTGGATATTTAGAAATCCCCGTCATAGCCCAATCCACACTTTTTTTTTTTTCTTTCAATTTGATAAAGCTTTGTGCTTTTTCATCTTTTGGAGTTTGTTCCAGATTAGTGCAGCATAAGAACTAAAAGCTGCTTCAACTTTTATGGTTCTGGTTCTTTGTATGCAAAGCAGATTTGATTCAGAAGAGCTGAGAGGTCTGGGTGGTTGATACACTGACAGCAAGTCTGTAATGTAATCTAGTGCTAAGCCATTCAATGATTTATAGACCAACAGAAGTATTTTAAAGTCTATTCTCTTAGATATGTGGAGCCAGTGTAAAAATTTTAGCACTGGGGTGGTGGGCTCCACTTTCTTAGTTTTAGTGAGGGTAGCTGTATTCTGGATTAGCTGCAGCTCTCTGATCATTTTTTAGGCAGACTTGTGAAGACAACATTGAGGTTATCAATTCTACTAAAGATAAACAGAAAATACATTTTTAAGCCTGATTGGTTGTTTCTAGCTGAATTAACTGAAGCTGTGTTTTGATTCACATGAAGATAATTTTGGCACATCCATGCAGTAAATTTTTTCAAGTCACCATATGCAAAGTTTTGATAGCTTATCTTGTTATTTCTTAAAAGACACTTGATAACTATGGATTAGCTAGAAGGATCCAAAACCTTTTTTATTTTTGGCAAAATTTATATAATACCACATCAAACTAAAGGTTAGCAAATTTATTAAAGTCAAAGTGAACCAGGAACCCAGTCAGCAGTGGAGACAGGAACCTCTTGTCAGAATCTTTGGCAACCAGGAAACTGAGCTTTGGTTTTGCAGCAACACTCTGAATAATACTTGATTTAATGGTGATGCCACTGCTGGCTTGTACCACTTTAATGGAGAGGGCACTGCTCACAAGAGCAGATTGGGCCAGAAGTACAACCAGATACTCAGAGACAGATTCACCGTCTTGAAGTCAAAGGGGAATAAAAGGAACTTGGTTGTGGGAAAAAAAGCAAAAGCAAGGCTAGAATCAGGCATCGAAATAACAAAAGACATCTACTAGCTACTCCATCTTCTCCAAATAATCTGGCAACAGTAACTGATTTGAGGTCTGGTTAAATAGAGAGGGGAGCAGGTGGTAAGCATGAGCATTGATGAGAAGGGAGGAGCTGCACAGGTGGGAAGAATGAGTGATAATAATGCCAGGAGCAGACCTGAAAGTCAACTATCAATTGAGCATGTCACAAATCCTGACTTCCTGAAAGAGCTGCAAGAAGCAACACAAAAAATAAATAAATAAATAAATAAGCAAACCAATATGCCCATGCAGAATGGTGGTGGGAAGGTTTTTCTTAAAAGAGGAACATTATATTTGGTTACTTGTTTTTATTAATTCTTTTCTTTCCCCTTCTAAATAACTTATAGAAGCAGTAGGTGGAGGTAATGAGATGAGGATAGAACGAATGGGGAGTATATATGATGTATATGATGAGGAAATGGACTGTTAAATAGGGAAAACAGAAAACATGCACAGTCTGAAAGTCCCAAATTATTATTTTTTTTCCTTTAGACCGGGTATTCTCAAAGAAAAACTGCAAAGTAATTTAAGAGATGCAAGAAGAACAAAAACTGTACTAGGAACAGGTTTTAACATAGAAATCAAAGGTTTTTCAAATTTTATTTAAAGTTACTCCAGAGGATGGGGTTCCTGGATGATGATATTTTAAACTGTTTGCTTCACTATAGACCAGAGGTGGGTAGTAGCTACTGTCGTTACATTCATTCAGCTTTGCATACTTGAGTCATTTTTGACAAATCTATACTTTTAGGAGTAGTTTATTTGCACCGTAATTTCACTTTTGTATGAGTACTCATTCTAGTGCTTCTCTTAAGTAGGACTACAGTGCTCTGCCCTCTCTTATGGATACTCAGTAACATTAAAGCAAATTCAAATTGAAATATGTGTGTTCTGATATTGCTAGTTAATAAGAAATATTTGGGGTTTTAAGTCAAATCTTTGTTTCAACTACTAAAAATAAGTCAAGTCAAATTTAATAAAATAAAAATAGATTAGAAATAGAATTACTCTAAATACAGCTGCTATTAGACCTTGTTGAGTAATGTTATGTCGCTTTTGTTGATGTCGTGAGTCAGGCCTGCCTACGGTGGTCGGGACTGCTCAGGCTCTGCTTTTGACTACCAGATGTGCAACACGGAGGAGTGCGCTGGCCCTTATGAAGATTTCCGTGCTCAGCAATGCATCCAGCGGAGCAACAAATACCACAACAACAAAAAGCACACCTGGCTGCCGTACGAGCACCCGGATGGTAAGCCTTTAAATGTATTCTGAAGTTTGGAGATAAAGCCCTCTTACGAAAGAATTTATTTAAGTAGAATTTAGTTAAGTAATTTGATAAACTACTGTATGGTCTGTACGACTGTTTGTTGCTGTGTTCCCAGAGGCCCGTAAATGTGAACTAAGCTGTAAGTCGAAAGACACCGGAGAGGTGGTGTTTATGAACCAGGTGATGCACGATGGGACGAGGTGCAGTTACACAGACCCCTTCAGCGTCTGTGCTCGAGGAGAGTGTCTGGTGAGTCTTAGGTGTAACAGTTACCTTAAAAAACAGTCATGTGCCATAAAACGACTTAGAAAATGTTATTAGGAATTTGGGTCTTTACAAGTTGAAGTTGTCCCTACAATGATTTCTGGGTGTTACATTTTGTTGGATTTTGAAAACTTGATAACTTTTGACGATATTAAAGCTTATAGAGATGCATATTTAACATAAAATGCAGTAATTGTGATTTTTAAAAAAAAACCCTTTATATGCTCTAGATTTTAGTACACATAAGAAACGGAAAGAGATTAAACGTATAGTGGAGGATGTTCTTTTTCTGGGTGGATCATCAAAATAACTGGTCCTCCCAATTGTTAATGATTCTGGCGATATGTTTACGTAAGGCCATCCTACGTGCTCGTCCGCATTTTCACTTTCCGGCGGTGAGTCTGACATAGTGGAAAAATGAGGAAAGTAAGCTTGTATAAGCGATGCAAACAGCAACTTTTAAACAGAACGTACACAGGGAGAAATGGGTTTGTGCATGCACTCGCACATAGCGGGTATAGGGTTTTGCATGTGCGGTTTTTATTGTTTTTTTAAAGTGGAGAGGAAAAAATTCGCAAAAATCCTGCACTATACCTTTAAGTAACAAAACAAACTGATTGGAGCACTGGTAAGGTATAATTGTTCAAAGAACAGTGACATTTTAAATAATATGTTTTCAAGTTTCTCCTTGTCTGTATCCATACCCTTTAGACCAACATTTTATGTTCTATAAGTCCAAGAAAAATGGTTCATCTTCCATTTTTGTGTATCTCCTCTATAAGGTCAAGCAATTGATAAGCCTGAAGAGGATCTTATATAAGCCTGATTCTCATTGTAGCATCGTTTGTTGCAATTACAGGAATATTTGTCCTCCTTCTGAATCACCGCTATGGGTAGTAAAGCCGGTAGAAAAATCTTAGGCTAGGCTAGGAGAAAAGTAAAAAAAAAATATGGGTGTAAGAACTGTTTGAATGAATGCACCTTCTCCAACATTGTTGATTCTACCCCTGATAGTTTTGAACAAATATTAGGTGATAAAAGTCTGATATGGGTTTTCCAACTACAGTAAATTCCATCTAGCTTTTAAGCTTATTGATAGTTTTTGTGTGCTGCACATTATAAAGCAGAGTGTCTGGCATTTTGACCTCCATCTCCTGCTTACAGTGTTATCATTTAGTTTTTGTAATATTAGAGACCGTTCTGTTGAGTAGATATTTATAAGCATCAGAAAATACTTTGATCAAATCAATCTTGGGGCAAGACCACTTTCTTTATCTTAATATTGACTTAATTGTATATATCTAAACAGATCTTTGTTTTTAAATAAATTAAGTATTCAGTTTTTCAAATTATGTAAAGGGTCCTTAAACATACACAAGGCAGTTAAACACTTTTTAGTAAAAATGTATTTCCATTTCTGCTTCAACATCCAGGGAGCGCCAAAAAACTACATTTCTCAAATATGCTGCAAAATAATAATTCTTCAATTTAGGGGGCTCTAGAACACTATGTTCTTAATAAGTTTGGAGTTTTTTAAATCCAACACTTGGTCTAGTTTTGCCCAGATGGATTCATTTTTGTTCTCCAACTTACCATTGATTTATTGCCTCACTTAATATGGCTTGCTTTTAATTTCCAGGTACAGTTTATCCATATTGTTTTTGTTGTCCCCCTGAATCTCCACTTTCAGATTCATTATGGTTATGATTATCTCTGAGTAAGAGGCGCTGTAGCTTTTGTAGCAGAAGAATTTTTATCTTGAGGTTTCGGCATCTTCCCACTCCTTTATGTTCTTATCCATTTAAATTGAGTTAAATGTTGAAAAAGTCCTGAAATAGCAAGTTTAGAAGGGATGTTCAGATATAAGTTAATAGAGTTGAATGTGGAATAATGCTGCCTTCAGGTGCTCTGGTAAAGATGATCCTTACTGCTTGTAAAACAAACAATGACGGCCATTTCACAAACGACACAAATTTAAATGGTTATACATTTTTAAAACAATAATTTTCATAGCATTGTGGAGGCTACAAACACAACAGGGGAGAACGCTTAATTATGCAGTACCAGTCACTTCCTGCTTCCTTCCTGCTTCGCCATGTTTAAATAGTCATAGGTGACCTCATCTTGGCAACTCAGGTATCATAGAATTTCCCCAGCTTTCCAGTAGAAATGACAACATGAGTGGGTGTTCATGTGTAATTTTCATGTCAGGTTTTTGTATTTACCTTAAATATGATACCACATGAAGAAGTAATAAGTAAGAAGTGTGTCTGGGTTTGATACGTTGAGGGGCCCTGGAAAAATAGCACTTTTTTGATGGGGCTAACTGCTCCTTCTGGGACCTGATGCTGGACACCATGAGGAGAAGTGCTGTTAGGGTCAGGGGTCATGTTTAGGATGATGGTAAGAGTTGAGTTTAGGTAGGGTTAGTTATCAACCCCTAATGGTTAGGTTTAGCCTAGAGGTCATGTTTAAGTTATAGAAATAGGTTAGAAAATAACAGAAATCAATGGAGAGGCCCCGTAAAGATAGTCAGGTTTATTTGTATGTGTGTATGAACTGGTATTTGTTCACAAATTGCCTCAACCGTTATTGATGTCCTTTCGATTATTGTTCTCATTCTGTGGTTCATCACATATCTTAATGTAAACTGCAAAACTGTGATTTAGCTCTCCTCCAGTGAGTAGACACTATTTGTATTTTATTCGGGTTTTCACCTTGAACATAACGTTTGAGGTTTTAATCTTTGTATGAAAAGGCTCAATGTTTTGTTTAGGCTACATTTTACGTTATCTCTGCCTTTTTCCCTGAAAATCGTCACATTAAAAAGGCACCATGAAAGCCAAATAAGAGAAAGAATCACACATGACATAATTTTCATAATCATAATATTGACATAATCTTGGTGTGTCTAAAAGTTGCTGATTTGATTGTCTGTCTGGGTCTCTTGCTTTGCAGCATGTAGGCTGCGACAAAGAGGTCGGCTCGTACAAAGAAGAGGATAAATGTGGAGTTTGTGAGGGGGATAACTCTCACTGTCGTACTGTGAAGCTGACACTCACTAAGACCCCTAAAAAGAACGGTAAACCTAAAGTTACAACCAATTATTGCAGCAATAAGCCCAAATAGTTTGCTTCTCTTGCCTGACCTGTTTTGTTTGTCATTTTAAGGAATGCTTAAAATGTTTGACATCCCAATGGGAGCCCGACACATAATTATTGAAGAAAACAATACCTCCCCTCACATAATTGGTGAGTACTTTATATATAATAACTTTTATTCTGCTTTAAACATTGGTAATAATGTTGGTCTAGATTATGCAAAATGAAAATATTGAATAAAAAAGAAATTTAAAACATCTATAGTCCGCAATACTCAATTATATATGTTTTATTTATATATATATATATATATATCTTTTACTAAATTGCAATTACAAAACTTTGCTAAATTGTTTTATTTATTTATTAAAAAATAAGAAAAGTTTGGGCTACATTAATATTACAACCACCTTCCCCTCCCCCTCCTACTAACTTTTCTTTCATGGGACTCACATGAAGCACTGTTATGTTTTTATTAGATTATTGTCGGTCGTCCATTGTTTGCAATATTTTTCTATGAACTGACTGTTGAGATGAAGTGGGGAGGTAAATCCAGCTGTTTGCCCTGTAAATCTTATTTATCTTTGTTATAATTTGTCTTTCTTTTTTTAAGCAATTATTATCACAATTACAATCTTTAAAACTCCATCTTTACTTTTACAGCCCCTCTCTCTCACTGCCAGTAGTACACGCAATTTGCACATTTAAATGGGGTGAAACCACATCTTCATAGATCACCTACAATGCCCCAAATTATTGCACCTGCATTAAAACATTATTTTTTTCTTATGAACCTTAGTGTTCCTTCTTTTGTTTTTGTTTTTTTTTTTAAATCAGGCCCCATGCCTTGACTGATTTGCAGTTGTGCCACATTATTTCCATTTTTTAGACCTCTGTGATATGGACAAAGCATGGTATATTGTTTTATATCTGAAGGCTTTAAACTTTTACCCTTGAAGTGACTAAATTTTTCTTGTTTTCTGTATTATGCTGTTTGTCTAATTCTGTCTTACAAATGCCTAAGGCCTACACTGAACAGCTACATTTATTCTGAGACTAAATCCCTCAAGAGGGTCTTCACTTGATAATTTGGCAATTTTTACATTAAAAGCATTTGGTTGAACTGTACAGTATGTTTTGCTTTTAAAAATAGGAATCAGAAAAAGAAAAGCATTACATCCGTTAATTGTTTTTATGAATGTTTTATTTCTTCTTGTTCTAGTTCTTCTAGTATTAACCTCTTGTGGGACAGATAACACAGAAACTTAATATTAAATGATTTAATTATAGATTTTATCTCATCATCCAAAGTCAGGTATTTTTATGTTACATCATTCTGCTAATATTTTACCTAAAGAAAAAAAAGCAGAAAAAATGTATTAAGCTTTATACTGACCTGGAGTTTTCTGTATTTTTAAATCAGTGCTTAGTAGATGACTCTTTAAACTATGTCTCATTGTTGTTGTAGGGAGAAATTAAGGTCATCTGGACACACCTGGATTGTGTACACTGATCATTTTGTCCATTCATAAAAAACACAACATTTTGTTTTTCTTCTGAAACTATAAACCATACCTTACTTGCACTCAGCAAAGGTCATCTTGAGGTCAGAAACAACAGAATAACTTTTTCCCTTAGTGGACCTTCTCAGGAGCCTTTTCTTGCCTTCCCTGAAGATTTTTTTTTTATTAACAGTGAAAAGCACCGTAACAGACATTATGAAAACCCAGGACAGACATTGGAAGCTATTTATTTACAGCTTTACTATAATTACAGCCAATTAGAACAAAATCAACAAAAGCATATTTGATCCACAAGGGCTTTAGCGGGTCATCGTTACAGGCCGAGCTGTCACTTTTAACATGATTTAGCGGAACCTTTACATTTATAAAAGGAGATCTGGTCAAAGTGCTGATTTTCACACTGGGGGACTCCTGCCTATGACAGAGCCGTGTTCGGAGCAATCTGTACAGCAAACCGTACAAAAAGCACAGAGGTTATAAAAATGACTACAGCTGTTTTAACCTTCATTACAGATTGAAATTGTGATGCCTAACAACATCTAAAAAAGACATACAATAGGTTGTTGGAAAGGTATCACTCTAGTTTCCAAGGATACCAGCAATGAGGGGAAAAGTAACAACATATCTGTGTCATGAAGCATTTTTCCAGAATGCTTTTAATTGAGCCTTGAATTGTATCTTCTGTTGTAAGTGTTGTAAGAATAAGTTAATTGTGAAAACATATTAGCAACTTGTTTTAGGAGTTTAAGGCTTCTTTGAGGGATTTCTGAAACCAGAAATGTCTGACCAAGTTTAACAAAAGATGAAAAGTGGGTGCAACTCCCTCTGGCAGGTACAAGGCCTATTGGTTAAAAGTGTAGCCATGTTATATTTCTGTAAAAAAAAAAAAAAACTAAAACCAAGCAGAACTATTCTGTTACTAGCAAATACAAACAGGAACACAACATCAAGTTAGGAACCAGCCACTCTACATTATATATTTATAATATTTGTTAGTATTAAGACTGTAGAATAGAAATAAGAATAGCATTGTTACAAGTAATATTAGTATTAAAAAGGACATTTACTAACACATCCATCCAATCAGCAGAATAATTGAAATTTTTCAGCATTTTTAGATAATGTTATTTTACATTGCATTCTGAGCGCTGTTTGAGTGTTATCCCTTTTGGAATTAAATATTTTATCACACAGGATATTGGATTTTTCTTTATTTTTTCTCACACTGCTCAGAGGTGCTAACTGACTTTGCTGCATTCATTCCTTGTTTACCCCTGTGCAAATAAGCCCTTTCATACCAATGATGTTTTGTGTAAATACAGAAAACAAAGCGTAAAACTCAAAAATAACTCAATTATAAGCCGTAATCTTTCAGAAAAAAACAACTTTTGTATTCAACCACATAGAGCTAATGGTGTATGCATTTAAAAATCTCAAATAACGTGACTATGCACCTCTAAGGGCTTAATACTATACATCGTTATGCTGATATCCAAATAGGCAGGCAAACTTTTGGTCTCAAGGGCACGTCAACATGTGACAGAGGAGGAATCTGAAATCAAACCTGAAATTTTTCAGCTACAAGACAAAAGCTTTTTTAAATACTTTGTTTCATAATTCAACACACAACTGATAACAATCCTGTCTTTCCATCGCAGATCCAATTTTCAGCCTAGAGCTATAAAGTTTATGTTTGGTCAAATAGTTAAGTTCATAGCTAATGCCATATGGATCTCAGATGAAATTATGGAGCAGGTCAGGTAGATGAATATGCTAGTGCATAAACTAATTAGAGTGCAATACTTACGGTAGTTAATCACTGCATCTTTTCATTCATACTGATTTCTGAATATTAAAATTTGAGTGCTATCTATATTCAGTCTGCAAAAAAAAAACACGTTTAAAAACATATTTTCTTTTAGGTTGGATAATTTATGTTACTTAAGACATGATTAATAACATATTGATTTGAGAGGCATTTACTAGAGTCTTCTCTGTCTCTACATTGTCTTCCTTGCTTTTAGAGGCTATTGAGAGGGGCAGATGGTACTTAACTTGAAGGAATTAGCGTCGGATCATCACAATAGTTGTAATGTGAGAATACACGCAGTGAGGCTTCCCCCTTTGAGAAAATATAAAAGATATTCAAATAAAGTCACTTGGCAGGGATATTTTTCTTCTCTTTGCATTTTAATTAAATGACCTTTTCCCTTCAATACTTAGCTGTAAAGAATCAAGTTACCGGGCACTTCATATTAAATGAAAAAAGCGAAGATGCTGAATCAAAGACCTTCATCGAAAATGGTTTACAGTGGGAATACTCCATTGATGGAGAGAGGGAGACATTAAAAACAACTGGTCCTCTGCATGAAGGCATTGTAGTTCTGGTAAGTAACTAAAAATTACTTTAAATTTTATCTGCTTTAATAGTTTATCAATAACCTAGCCTATCTTGTTGCAGGTCATTCCACTGGAAGAAGATGTCAAAATTAGTTTGACTTATAAGTACATAATACATGAGGACCTGTTGCCATTGATCACCAACAACAATGTGCTTCTTTCTGAGCTGGATACGTACGAGTGGGCACTGAAAAGCTGGTCTCAGTGCTCCAAACCTTGTGGCGGAGGTAAGTTTGTGTATGTGGAACAGATCAACCAGTTGCAAATTGCACTGGTTTAAAGCAGCTTCTTATTTTAAAAACAGAGAATCTCAGAACACAGGTTATGATTATCCCAATCAAAATGAGATCAGAATTCAGTTGCATTTGCTGCCTATTCTGATTTAAGGAACACTGATATGGTATATTTTTGTATTAAACACAGAGTAGAGCTATGAATGAACCAAGCAGGTTATATGGGTAAAAGCTTATGTTAGAAGAAAATGCTACTTTGAACTTGAGTCATTTTGTTTTCAAATGACTGATTTAGATTTAAAGCTTAATTCTAAGCTGGCTACCAGGTGCACACATGTAGCAACTGGCAAAAGGAGCCGCAACACACGTGATGCAAAGACATGCAAGCACATAAAAAAAAATATCCTAAAGAAAAAGCTCACACAAGGTAGACACACATCTATAGAGGCCTTCTACAGCCGTTCATTAGGGGGTGGTTCTAATGTAATATGTTCTCAGATTTCTGGACTTTTTATACTTCCTTAAGCTTTTACTTCCTCTTACTTATTTATAGGTATACAGTACACAAAATATGGATGCAGGAGGAAGAGTGATGGTCGTTTAGTCCATAGAAACTTTTGTGAAACCAGTAAAAAGCCTAAACCTATCCGCAAACGCTGCAATGTTCAAGAGTGCAACCAGCCCACGTAAGTGAATGTCGGTGACATCACAAACATGCATTGTGAATTTATATAAATTTTCAAAATGTGAAACCCTTTTTTAAAACGATCTGTTGTATTGATAGGTGGATAATGGAAGACTGGAGCCCATGCAGTAAAACCTGCGGGAAGGTCGGCTACCAGACCAGAGTGGTGCAGTGCATGCAGCCACTCAACAATGGCACCAGCCGGACTGTCCACAGTAAACACTGCACAGGCAATCGGCCAGAGATAAGGAGAGTGTGTAACTACACCGCATGCCCCTCCCAGTGGAGGACTGGGGCATGGTCTGAGGTAAAAGAATATTAAAAATGTGGTCACTTTTAAATAAATGTTCTAAAAAGAGATAAAACAATTTGGATACAAAAGAGATTGGATAAAAATCGTTGGGCTTTTTTTCCTATCTTGTAAAATTCCTTCCTAATTTGGTGTATTTGCATTTTCACTGTCATGTGAAGGTATTCAGCCCCCTTGACCTTTTTGACCTTTTGCCACATTTCAGGCCTCAAACATAAAGGTATAAAATTTTATTTTTTTGTGAAGAATCAACAAAAAGTTTGACACGATCATGAAGTGGAACGAAATTTATTTGATATATTAAACTTTTTCAGAAATAAAAAAAAATGAAAAATTGAGTGTACAATATTATTCAGCCACCTTAGGTTAACAGTGGTTAGGGCTTCAAGTCATTTGGGCTCTGTCTCTTATGGTTTTGCACTTCGAAAGACTGCAATTTTCGCCCATTCTTTGCAAAAAAAAGCTGGAGCTCAGTGAAGTTGGATAGAGAGCGTTTGTGAACAGCAGGCTTCAGTTCTTCCCACAGATACTCGACTGGATTTAGGTCTGGACTTTGACTTGGCCATTCCATTGTAGATTATGTTTTATGTTTTGGATCATTGTCTTGTTGGAAGATTAATCTCCATACAAGTCTCAGGTCTCCAGAATGTTCCTGTATTTGGCTCCCTTCCCTGTCCCTGCTGAGGAAAAGAAGGCCCAAACCATAATGCTGCCACCACCATGTCTGATAGTGGGGATGGTGTGTCCAAGGTGATGAGCTGTGTTGCTTTTGTGCCAAACATGTTTTCAATTGATGCCAAAAAGTTTGATTTTGGTTTCATCTGACTAGAGCACCTTCTTCCACATGTTTGCCGTGTCTCCCAGTTGGCTTGTGGCAAACTTTGAACATGAGTTTTTATGGATATCTTTTAGTATTGTCTTTCTTCCATAAAAAAAAAAGCCAGATTTGTACAGTATACGACCGATTGTTGTCCTATGGACATTTGGCCATTTTTTTAAAGTTTGAAATATCCAATAAATGGTGTTTTACTTCATGATTGTGTCCCATTTTTGTTGATTCTTCACATAAAATTACAGTTTTATATCTCGATCTTTGAAGTCTGAAATGTGGAAAAAAAAAGAGGAAAGCAGTGTTGACTTCAACATTTTACTGAGATCATATATTTAAAAAAAATTGATAATGCATTGAATTACCTTAATTTTAGAATAAACCTAACTGTCTGCTTATTCTTTTCGTTTTCGACTTTTGTTTGGCAGTGCTCAGTGACATGCGGCGAAGGGATTCAGGAAAGGCAGGTGGCCTGCAAGGCCAGCGACAGTACCTTGACAGAATGCGAGGGAGATAAGCCGGAAACAGTCATTATCTGCAAGCTAAGTCCATGTCCAGGTGAGATTCTCTAAAATTTTAACAAGAACATAGATTTGCCAAACTAAGACAAATTTTGGGGGGAACCATTTATTGCTATTGCAGTTTCAGACACAGTAATATTTTTTTAGTATTGAATTCAGGTTTATTGGATACTCGCAACCTTCTCAGATATATATATATATATAAATATATATATATATATACATACATACAACATATATGTATATATATATATATACATACATACAACATATATGTATATATATATATACATACATACAACATATATATATATATATATATACATATATACATACAACATATATATATATATATAAATACATACAACATATATATATATACATACATACATAAAACATATATATATATATATATATATATATATATATATATATATATATATATATATATATATATATATATAAAATATATATATATATATATATATATATATATATATATATATATATATATATATATATATATATATATACACTATATTGCCAAAAGTATTTGCTCACCCATCCAAATTATTGGAATCAGGTGTTCCAATCACTTCCATGGCCACAGGTGTATAAATTCAAGCACCTAGGCATGCAGACTGTTTTTACAAACATTTGTGAAAGAATGGGTCGCTCTCAGGAGCTCAGTGAATTCCAGCGTGGAACTGTGATAGGATGCCACCTGTGCAACAAATCCAGTCGTGAAATTTCCTCGCTCCTAAATATTCCACAGTCAACTGTCAGCTGTATTATAAGAAAATGGAAGTGTTTGGGAACGACAGCAACTCAGCCACGAAGTGGTAGGCCACGTAAACTGACGGAGCGGGGTCAGCGGATGCTGACGCGCATAGTGCGAAGAGGTCGCCAACTTTCTGCAGAGTCAATCACTACAGACCTCCAAACTTCATGTAGCTCAAGAACAGTGCGCAGAGAGCTTCATGGAATGGGTTTCCATGGGCGAGCAGCTGCATCCAAGCCATACATCACCAAGTGCAATGCAAAGCGTCGGATGCGGTGGTGTAAAGCACGCCGCCACTGGACTCTAGAGCAGTGGAGACGCGTTCTCTGGAGTGACGAATCGCGCTTCTCCATCTGGCAATCTGATGGACGGGTCTGGGTTTGGCGGTTGCCAGGAGAACGGTACTTGTCTGACTGCATTGTGCCAAGTGTAAAGTTTGTTTGAGGGGGGATTATGGTGTGGGGTTGTTTTTCAGGAGCTGGGCTTGGCCCCTTAGTTCCAGTGAAAGGAACTCTGAATGCTTCAGCATACCAAGACATTTTGGACAATTCCATGCTCCCAACTTTGTGGGAACAGTTTGGAGCTGGCCCCTTCCTCTTCCAACATGACTGTGCACCAGTGCACAAAGCAAGGTCCATAAAGACATGGATGACAGAGTCTGGTGTGGATGAACTTGACTGGCCTGCACAGAGTCCTGACCTCAACCCGATAGAACACCTTTGGGATGAATTAGAGCGGAGACTGAGAGCCAGGCCTTCTCGTCCAACATCAGTGTGCGACCTCACAAATGCGCTTCTGGAAGAATGGTCAAAAATTCCCATAAACACACTCCTAAACCTTGTGGACAGCCTTCCCAGAAGAGTTGAAGCTGTTCTAGCTGCAAAGGGTGGACCGACGTCATATTGAACCCTATGGATTAGGAACGGGATGTCACTTAAGCTCATATGTGAGTCAAGGCAGGTGAGCAAATACTTTTGGCAATATAGTGTATATATATGTTGTGAAACATAGTAGAAGGGTTAATGTATTAATTAATTGACCTAATATTTTATCTCCCTGGAAACAATGTAGAGGTAGATAACTTTTACTAGCAGTGATATGAAATGCATTTCTCCGAATAGCATGCCAGACTTTACCTGTCGAGTAGAAACTTCACAACCAATGCATCAGTGGGAAGTCCGACCAGTGCTTTCAGTGTACGCCACCGCGTGAAAGAATCTCCCAAAAACACTCTAGTCTTGTTTCTTTCTAAGGTCTTTCTCTTCTTCTCATACACTTCATAGACACCTTTTCTCCTACGGTCCTCAGCCATTTTCAAAGAACCGTGGTGAGAAAGGTGAGCTTTAATCACTGATTAAAACCAAAGCTCACCACATAAAAGCTAGACAGCTAGCAGCGGACGAACATGTAGGACCACATTATGTACAGTAAACATATCACCAGAATGATTGACATTTTGGAGGACCACTTATTTTGATGATCCAGCAAAAAAAAACTCATCAGGCCGTTTCTGAAACATTCAACTTTTCCTTTTTTTCTCATGGCCACTTCGTGTGTCTAAGGTGAAAAAGGCAGTGGAGGTGTATGAAAGTAAGCACAGTAAAAAAAAAAACTGTTAGTGCTGGAGTTTTAGTTTGCCCAGCTAAATTCTGGAAATTCAATCAGCACTCTTATTTTCCGGAAACCTTCTGTCCTTCCCTTGAGAGGCTCCTGTTATAGAGGGAGTGGTTTGTTTTTTATGATTTTCTATTTGTGGGATGACTCACTCCAGGAGCTCCAAACACTCCTAAATTTGCAATACACTTTGTAGGTGCAACTTCTAACAAGACATTTTAGGTTCTTCAACACAGATTTTCTCCAGTGATGACCAACTGCAGTTTACGTTTTATTGCCTGGCCTCAGGTTTATCACAGAACACATCTCTTCTGCTTTTCCTAAAAATTGCAAAGGAATTTATTTATTACATTTTTGGCATGTTCAACAGTTTATCATTTATTTTGGTTTCACTTTGTTTTTGTTGTCCTGGTCTTATATCTACTGTCTTATTTTCAAAACTACAGATAATTCTACAATAAAGGATGAAGCTGCAATCCACGATGTTTCTCCACGATCTTCTAGTAAGTTGATTTGAAGTCTTTTCCAAAAATACAATCACTTTTATAAGCCTGCATATATATCAAGATGCAGTTTTTTAAAAAAAAAATCCTTCATCGTTTCTAAAGCTCTACCTAGCTGATTAAACGTAAAATTTCTCTGCAAGAATTGGCAAGTATAGCATTTAATAGGTGTGTTCAGGCAATCATTTTAGCAATTAATAATTATTCCGATTGGGAGCAGAGGCAATGTGTGTGAGAGGTGTGTATTTTCCCTGCTGAAAACTTCTCAATTAGAGAATATAGGATTTCTACCTTCCCAAGATAAAAAATATAAAGCTTGCAATTAAAAATCTACACAAAGGGTAACATTCTAAATAATTAGGTTTACATGAAAAGCCAGTCTAAGGAGGATTTGTATTTCTTGTTTCTGAAAGGAAAAGTTAAAGTTTGCTGTTTAATCATTACTCCATTGCTCCAAATATTTTTCTTTAAATTGTGGAAAACAGTTTAACATGTATACCTACATTAACCCAAAATGTCAAAACATCTGACAATGATGAAACATTGCAATTTGTATTCTAGCTCTCACAGTTTTTACCACATACGTCATGTACAATTTAAAGTATATTAGCTTACAGTCGCTACAGGTGAATTCAGACATCGGGAAATTCCTGAGGCCCTAGCCTTTGACAGCTTTCTCTTAAGTTGGGCATACACTGTGCAATTTTTTCAATCATTGTGCGCAGCTACAGCTCACACTGTACGACGAAACCCTGCAATTTCGTCATACAGTGAGTTCACAGCTCAAGATGTATGTGAAGCACGTACTTTGATGCGATCTACCTGCTCACATAGTACGTCTAAAAACCACGTCGGACTCAGCTACGCAGTGAGATGGAGCTACTCTGACTCGTCTATCTGTAAGCCAAATGAGTAGAAGAGGTATATGAAGCTCACTAGAGTGAAACACGCTGCCTTGGCAATTTGTGCAATTTTGTGATGAAAGCCCTAAAAAGCAAAGGCGACGAAGTATTTGGACAAAGATATGGCTGAGCAAACGTGACTACTACGATCTGTCAATTTTGCAGAAACAACTCCATTTCAGTCACACTCCCGGCCATGCTTCTGTGTTTACTTCTGAGAGGAAGAAGTAAAAGAAGAATGCTTGTTTACGCATGCCCACTGAGCAATTTGCGCACGATGACCTCATGATTCCTGATCGGGAGGTGGTCGTGAGAAGCTGATTGCCTCTCGTTACCCCCTGTATCCTAGACGACGCGTGACGCACGATCAGGCTGAAAGTCGGCCCGATCGGAAAATTCTCGCACGACTGGAAAGTCTCCCCAAAAAGGGCAAAAAAATTGCACAGTGTACGCCCGTCTTTTCGATTTCCACTGCTACCACAGAGTGGTAGCGTAACTAGCTTAGCTCAGGGTTTGCTCCCTTTAGATATGCAGATGCAGCTTGCTGAGATTTAGTTTAGTACAGATAGAGCTTTGATGACTGACAGACAATTACATGAAGCAAGAAGTAGCCGGGTTTAACATATTCAGAACTCAATACCTAAAGAACATTAATTTAAATAGATACCAGGACAGCAGAGGGTTTAGTGGCAAAGGGTTGTGGTAAGTGTGAAAAGGGAATAGTACTATTTGATATGCAAGTGCCAATAAGGGATAAGTAGCCAATTTGATTCTTTGTTTGGTATAGAACAGATGGTGTCCCCTTGGATAAAAACTGGCTGATAGTAAGGTTTTTAGAGCCAGGACATGATTATATGATACTTTTGTGATTGCGTAGCCCGAAGCAACTGCCTGTGAGCTTTGGAGGGAAAGGTGAGGGAAATCAAACTGACTCAGCTGTCTCAAAGAGTTTTTCACCGTAGGCAGGGTGAAACACTGGTGTGGAGGAGGATGTAAGGATGGTTCAATTGGGGGAACAGAAAATGAATGAGTCACCATGCTGTTCAGAGTTGAGTCAGACTATAATGAGTCTCGGAAATTAATGTCTGAACAAGCTGAATTTATTAACTTATTTGGTACTTCTAATTTTAGTTAAAACTAGCTATGGAGTGGAACTGCTGCATCCTGTGACTCACAGTGGCATCTGCTGCTGTTAGCTCACAACAGTTAAAGTTAACCTTGAAAACCTACCAGCTAACCACTAGAGATAACAGCTGAAGCTAGTTTTACTAAGCTAACCCACTTAACATGCAGAAAATGTTTCCAAAGAATAATTCTCCATGAAGCACTTTCTGGAAAGGACACGCACCCACTCTGATACTGTACAAATCAGTCACTGATTATACAGCTAAAAGTTTTAAAGTTTGTCTGATCTTTAGTTGTTTTAACTGGTCAGGAGCATGAAAGGCTGATAAAGTTTTAAGATTAGCATGCTTAATGTCACCACTAATGCCATGCTTACTGTCCATTATAAAGGTAAAGAAACTGCAGCCAATGGTCTTTAAACAACACACTTAATGTGAACTTGACATGCGTGTTCAAACACCCAGAGGAAATGGCAGCGGTGATGGCCTCAGGTGCTGAAGTAAAGCAGAAGGGTCAGATAAGGAGTCATGAATTGTAACCAAAGTGGTGAAAGCATGGGGCTGGGCCAATAGGGCAACTGGATTGACAATGGAGAAAGGTCTGGGAATGGTGAATGCCCAGGAGATGAGGAACAGTGTCCTCAGCGTGTTCAGCCAATGGATTGGCTGATTTAAAGATACATTTTACATATGAGAGAACAGCTAGTTGTGACAATGGAGGGGAAAAGGAATAGGAAAAGAAAAGGAAATTTTAACATAAGGGGAAGTTGGAGAGTTAATTGGTAACATAGACCAGTGATGTCCCTGTAGCATGGATGGGAGAGGGATTGGGGCATACTGCCAGGCTGGCATACTGCCAGGCCGGCACTTCTTAGGACAGAGCAGAAAGCAGAACTGAAAGAAGCATAAACATGGCTGTCTCTTCATAATCAAAATCAGCCAGATTGAGGCTGCACTTTGGCTGGAAAGGTGAGGGTGTAGATTGACACTACAGAGCATGGGCACAATCACACAGTTCCATTTTTAATTTTAAGATTTCTATCCAGAAAAATCTGAAGCAATGTTTCCATCTGCATCTTCCTGTACTGGCCAACTGATTTGTAGGGGTTGCCAGCAGGATGTAACTCCTCGAAAAAAGTCAAGTTTTGTTTCTTTTTTTAATTTTCAGTTCTCTGATCAATTGAGAGAAAATTTTAGTGCAGGAGAACATGGGAAGGGCTGATGGTGCTGTAGCACCTGTGGTTGTACAGAGAAGTAATGATACGTTCATGTCTTTACAGTGCATTAATCTCTAATAGGTTAGATTCAAACAGAAAATGTTTCAAATTTAAATCAACTGTACTTTCTATAAGAAAAATAGGTTTGGTAAAGGGATCTGTATCCTCTACATAATTAACACTAGCTACGTTTACATGGACACAACTAATCGGATTGAAGGCCTGATCAGATCAAAAATGTTTCATGTAAACATGTCAGACTGAAGATTCTAATCCGATTCGGTCCGATCGGATCTAAATTTAATTCCGAAAGAGAGAGGTGGTTTTTGCCGATCGCCATTCCGATTGGCGTCCATGTAAACACCCATTCGGATCTTAAGAGTAAAATAATCTTCACTGCGCATGTGTGCGACGTCAGCGTGACGTTTTTCCGCCTTGTCAACAACAGGAAACAACCGGTCGCTCTCGCTCTCGCTGTGAACAACATGGCGGGGGGAGTCTAGGAACGCCGACTTATACACTCAAGTTCATTTAAAGCTGCAGGAAGCAGGAATTTATCCTCCTCCTCTTGCTCTTTTCTCTCTCCACAGCCCACTCGCTCTCCCACGCCAGTTCAATCGCTCATTCTCTACATTTTCTCTCGTACATTTCGCTGCCAAACGCTTTTTTCCTCCTCTCTCCGTTTTTCTTTCCGCTCGCTCCGAGCGCATCGTTTGTCAGGACTCCCAAAAACCAGACGCAGACAGAACTGCCAAGTTTGGCAGGAAGTTCTGCGCATGCTTAAAAGATTTAATCTGATCCAACGCTTGGTACATGTATACACACGTCATGATCGGATCATTTCATTTAGTGTCCATGTAAACGGAGATTTTGCATTTCCGATCAACCAAGGTTTGGATCGGATCGGGGAAATTTTGCGCATGTAAACGTAGCTACTGAGTGATTTAAAACTTCTTATAGAGCTCACTTCTTGAACTGCCTTTAGCATCCTTTAGCATACACCTGAAATAGGGTCGCACAAAAGAGCAGCTATTTCCAATTAAAACATACTTAAGGACAATGAACAAGTTCAAATCACAAAAGTAAAAATGGATCAACTTAGCTGTAATGCATTCAGTGTAAAGTCTTATTCTTGTTTAAGTGTTTGTTATCATCACTGATTTAGAAAATAGCAGCGTTTGAGTCCTGTTTTCTCAGTGACACTATACATCCGTGTGTTCTGTAAGAGTAAACCAGTGTTTATTTGCAATTCAGGAAGGATGGAACTTTTAACTTGAACTCACGCTGAATACAGTATCCTGTCACCAGCTGAATTATTGTGCATCTCTTACATAAAAAGTTTTGCTTTATAACGTTTTTTTTTTTTTTTTCTGTTACTAGATGAGCCATGTTTGGGGGACAAATCAATTTTCTGTCAAATGGAAGTTTTGGCCCGTTACTGTTCCATCCCTGGATACTATAAGCTTTGTTGTGAGTCATGCAACAAAAAGGAAAGCTTCGCAACACACGTTCCTGACTCCAGGTCCAAGACTGGGCCAGAGACTTCTACACGGTCTCATTCT
Source organism: Cyprinodon tularosa (assembly GCF_016077235.1). Classification (NCBI taxonomy): domain Eukaryota; kingdom Metazoa; phylum Chordata; class Actinopteri; order Cyprinodontiformes; family Cyprinodontidae; genus Cyprinodon; species Cyprinodon tularosa. The sequence goes on along the minus strand of NW_024039607.1, from coordinate 2,990,213 downwards.
GCCTCAGCCAAGAAATTGTGGCTGGCAACCACCACTCAGGGCCTGCCGCAAACCACTAAAGCCATGAGACAAAGATTGTTCTCCACCACCCCCGTGCCAAACACGGCTGCCACTGCTAAGGTTCCTCCACCAACAGATGCTACTCTGTACCCACACCCCACCAGCGACTCCTTTCCAAATGAAGAGAGGAGAGATTCCCATGCGGATACTCATCTACCTCCAGGGCCACCACAGCCCACACCAGACTTAAGTAGAGGTGTTTTGAAAAGGCACAGTCTTAAGAGTACTTTAGGCCCTGTTGCCATTAGGTCTAAAAAGGACAATTTAGGATCAGAGAGGGACTCGAATCACAGAACCCCTTCGGCTCTGCCATGAACAGTGAGCAATGCTGTGAGTGTAAGTGTACTGATCTGAAGAATCAGCTCACTTCTTCTCTCCCTTTGTTTTTTAACATGTTTTTCTCCATGCCAGTGAACCCTAACAAGCCCAGTGGTGGTTACCTCATCAAAACCTCAGAGCGAAAAGTGTGTAGCCTCTGCACACGCTCTGCCCTCTGGTCATAAAATATGAAGCAGAAGAAAAACAATGTCAAAACAGCGGTGCTGTAAACTAATCAGACTACAGGGCGTGTTCAAAATGTGATGACTGCATAGCTACATTCATGTTTTAATCTGTGCACAGATGTGTAAGCCTCTTTTTTTCAAGTGCTTTAGAACTACTATTGAACTTGGATTGTGAAAATGTTGGTGCATGTGCCCACCATAGTTTCATTAGTGTGCCACCAGAATAATTATTAACCTTTTTCAAAAGAGAATTATAAGGATTACACCAAGAGAAATATAATTATCTCAGCATGTGCCAATTAATCTTTAAAGTGTGCTTTATTGTTTTTTGGCTGGTTTTCTACTGCTCAGTTTAATCTAATAATTGATTCCCCTAAAGATGCACCATGAAAAGCTTTCTTTTTTGCTTGGCAGCCAATATGGATTTTAACTAATTAAAGTCTCTTTGCTAGGGATGCAATTTAATTATCAATTTTCCTAATAGAATTTGAATATTTACTTGGAGGTCAGATTAGTATGACATCATGCGTCAGTTGATCTAGCCTTAGCTTGGAAACCCTGAGTTTTCAGTTTCATAAAGCTGCAGTTTAATCAACTCTAAGTAGGTTCACTCAGAGTTGAACACTGGCGTATCAATTATGAAACGTCATTATTAGTGGAGTCCCGATTCAAGGAGTCACCATGACTACAGAAAACAGGAGGTGCCTATTTCACCCCACTGGAACTAGTTTTATGCAGAAATGAAAGTAATAAATGGAGAATGCATGTGAAAGACAGAGCAACGGCACTACATCTGCAAAGGAAGGGAAAATGATGAAGGAGAAGATTGCTTCTTGAGTTGATGCATATGATTATATAAAGTCTTCTAAGTAGAATGTTTTTACATTTATTAAAAATACTCTCCTCTCAGTTGTCCCATTTGTAGATAACTAAAATAAGATTCTCCCTGGTCAAAATCACCTTGTTGGACCTGTAACAATATAGTTTCTAAATTACATTTTTGCCATCAAAAACTGAATTTCATAAGTACAAAATACAAAATTGGAATTCAATTCGGTTCAGTTTATTTAGATATCGCCAATTCACAACACGTCATCTCAAGGTACTTTACAGTTCAACAGATCATACAGTGATCTGGTGAACTGTATAAGCTTAGGATCTAAGGAAAACCAGTTGATTAAACTAACAGATTCTGCAGAGTTTTTCTAGGTGACCAAAAACTTATTTTTCACCATAATTTACAAATAAATTCTGATCTTTTTTTTTTCTCATTTTGTCTGTTATAGTTGAAGTGTACTTACAATGAAATTACAGACCTCTCTCCTTATTCTAAGTAGGTGAATGTGCACAATCAGTGGCTGACTAGTTATTTTTTGGCCCCACTATATATATGTATATATATGTACTGCTAATAGTAATCATAAGTCACAGGTCATATTACTGACAAAGCAGACATAAGAAATGGCCAGATGAAGAATAACTGAAAAGGTCAGATTCTGTTTGGTCACTTCCTCGTTTGCATCTTTTAGTTATAGACATGAAAAGGGACGAGTAAGCACAGCAAGAACCAATGGAAGTCATAAAATAAAAACATAATTCTTTATGGGATTCGGAAGGTTTGACAGAAGATTTTTGCACACAAGTAATACATTCCCTTAAGTATTTCTAATCTTACTCATATGTTTAAATGAAAAAACAGCGAATAAAACATGTGGAGATATTTGTTGCTTGTTGTTGCCGTTGTTCTCCTAATTCTGCACAAACCAGTAATATCTCTACTTGGATAACTAAAGAGTAGAACTATTTTTCTGTCTCACTACAGAAAACAAATATTTTCAAGGCTCTGAAGACACTAAATAACAGTATCTTACACAGGGTTAGAAGACAGTGTCTTTTTGAAAATTTACACTAATGTCATACCTATCAATTTGTATTATAAAACAGCACATGTGCTCTCATCTAAAGCTAAATGTTAGCCACAATAAAGCTTATGTGAGGTTAAATTTGAGCTTAAATAAGATGATGAAAACACCTGATTTAAGCCAAGAGACAATGTAAAAACAATGGGATAATTATAATGGCTGTAATTTCCGGTGGCATACTATAGATTTTATGGTCTGCACTCCTGGTGCTCTTTTTTATAATTATTAATATTTTACAAGCCTAACTTAATGGTGATTTACTCCTAACTGATGCAAAATCATGACTTTTTTTAAGCCAACCCCAATGTACTGTAGCATGCCTCTGTCTGTCGTCATGGGAGTTAATGCTTTAAAGACTAACAAAACAAAAAAGAAAAAAAAAAACTCTAAAAAGAACATGTTATGATATTTTTGTAACTTCTTCCATTTTCAGATTTTGTACATAGTGTAAATTACAAGTTAGAAATGTTTGGGATTGGAAAGGATAGCCCACGCTACAGGTTTACGGACTGCAGCTGGAAATACTGCTACATGACTCCTGCTCTCTAGTTAACACCTTTACTATGTTTATTGTATAGTTCCTGTATATACATGAATGAGAGCTTTAAGTGTTAATATTTATTGAATTTCTAAGTGGTAAAGTGAAAAAAAGTAAAATTCACTTTGAAAACAAAAAGCAATGGTTTTTTTATTTCACTATGTTCTCTTTTCTCTTTTTTGTATGTATGCAGCTTTGTAAAAGTAAAACCCCTACCTCTTCACAGACAAGAAACAAATGTACTGCAGAATGATACTATCAAGTTCATCCATCTTTTGCCACTTATTTCATCACGGTCGCAGTGAACTGTTCCTAGTGCAAAGGATAAAAGAGAGCCCATAGTAAGAGAAACAGGACTACACTGAAAAACAGTCCGAGCTCCAACATCTATAAACAAAGGTGTTGATAGCTGCAGTCCAGCTGATATTTCTCTCCAGTACGGTTAACAGCAACAACAGACCAGATGAAGCTTCTATGATGAGAAAAAGCAGGATAAGTTAAGCCAAGTTTACACTTTGCAATTTTTTTGCCCTTTTTGGGGCGACTTTCCAGTCGTGCGAGAATTTTCCGATCGGCCCGAATTTCAGCCTGATCGTGCATCGTGTATTGTACAGGGGCTAAGAAGGGGCGATCAGTGGGCATGCATAAACAAGGACTCTTGTTCTTCCTCTCTGATGGAAACACAGAAGCATGGCGGGGGTGCGAGTGAAATGGAGTTCTTTCTGTAAAATTGACAGACCGTAGTAGCCACGTTTGCTCAGCCATGTATTTGTCCAAATACTGTACATCAATGCCTTTTCTTCTTAGGGCTTTCTGCACTCAAAATTGCACAAATTGCCAAGGCAACACGTTTCACTCTAGTAAGCTTCATATTCCTCTTCTACTGGATTTACTTCCGGATAGACGAGTCAGAATATAGCCATCTCACTGCGGAGCTGAGTCTGACATGGTTTTTAGAGGTACAGTCTGAGCAGGTAGATCCCATCAGAGCGTTGTGCTGCACAGTGTGAGAACATACATTGTGAGCTGTGAACTCACACTGTGCAACAAAACCGCAGGGTTTCGTTGTACAGCAAAAGCTGTAGCTGCATGCAACAATTGAAAAAAATTGCACAGTGCATGCCCAGCTTTAGAGGTTTAACTAACAAAAACTTCTGAGTGGGAGAGTAGAGATAGAATGAAGCAGAATGAGGAATAGTGATCCATATGTCCTCCAGCAGTCTAAGCCTGTAGCAGCTTAGCTATACATAGCTCAGTATAACCTCAGTCACTACAACTATAAGCTTTATCAAAAAAGACACTTTTAAGCCTAGTCCTAAAGAAGACAGGGTGTCTGCCACTGACTAAAAGTGGTAGTTGGCTCTACAGGAGAGGAGCCTGATAACTAAAACATCTACCTTCCACTCTAATGCACTACAACTAATGTCCCTCAGAACCACCCTAATTGGTAAAAAGAAATCCACTGTAGCTTAAGTTATTCCAATAGAAATACTGTTTGTTAGAGAGCAAGCTGCATCATTGAGGTCATACAGGTCAGGGATAAAGCTGAGAAGTTTAAAATAAGGTTATAAACCAATGTTATATGTTTTTTTATGTAAAACAAAGCTCCAATGAGTTTGTCATATGAATATTGGAAGTACAACTAAAAACTAAGACATAGAAAGCCAGTTAAAAAGGAAGCTTTTTCTAGGAAATTTGTCATAGAAAGAGGAAAACAGCTGAGGAAGCCACAGAAATCCACAGCTCAGATAAAATAATCTGTTGGCAGGACAAATAAAAGTTAGATGCTTCACAAACCTGGCTTTAACAGAAAAGTAACAAGAAGAAAACAATGTTAGAAGAAAACTCGTAAAGTATTTTATTTTTAATTTATCACAAGCTTAGTAGAAGACTCACATTTGGCAGGTGAGAGCTAAGCTTGTTTTTGCTCTAATTCAAAGCATATATATATAGAGAGAAAAAAACTAGCTTTGTTTACACTGTGCAATAATTGGCTGTGTTGAATGAACCTTTTTTTTTATGAAAGAAATCTCCCATCTTGAACTAAAATAGTGGCCGGGGGCCGTTCAGGGTGGCACCTAAACCTGCAATCAATTTAGCGTTTCCTAGACCAAAAAAAATCACTCATAAATATGAATTATGGAAAATGTTCTGGGAAAATTCTAGAGTGTGAGTGCTGCTGCAATCAACATCTAATTCTTTCCTCTTCTATGACATCAGTAGTTCTATTATGGCCTCCTTTCTCTTATTCTCCTTTCTATTTTTGCAGCATCCGTCTCTAATAATAATAATATGTAACTTTCAGTACATTTATTGATGGCCTGATGTGTTTGTCAGCTCTATTGGACACGTTTCTCTTACAGCAGCAAATCTTTCAGTTTGTCGTCCTCCATCGTACAGCGTGACAACTGTTATCAACACATGGTTTAGTGTCTGCATGTGTAAACTGTTTAGGAATGGTCACCTAAAAGCATTGAAGCTCCAATTGCAGGAAAACATGGTTCTAGAAAAGCGTAAAACACTTCAGCTTTCACGGTTATGTTCCTTGTGTTCTCCTGCCATAAAAAACTATAATGTGGTATGTGAGAAAATGTAAAAAAGTTTGAGTAAAGTCTGAATTGAAACACAGCTGCTTCATTAAAATTGAAAACACAAAAGCCTACAATGCTAGCTAATTTCATTCTGAATTAATTAATGCAGATCAAGGCTGCTAAATTAGATAACTGCTGTAAAGTTTTCCTTTTATTGTGTTTTTAGAATACAAGTAAAAACAAGGAAGACAACAAATGCGCTTTTAATCACTTTATTACAGTAGGTCTACCCATTCATTTGTAGTGTGTCATGTATCAAGAGACAAGTTTAGACTCTTAAACAGGAGATATCTTTGAGGTTTAGTTGGCATAATCTAACATTCATTCCTATTTTAATCCTACTCCCACCTGCCAGGCTGGTTCTCCCGTCTGTTAGCTCTTCGTCAAACTGCTCATTTCCTCCAGGCAGCATTTCTGTTCAACAAGGTAGCAGTTTGCCATACAGTCATTCTGTCACTATGCCAAACTTTATTTTAACAAGGACAAGGTGCTGCTGCAGTCGTACAGTCATGAAGACTCAGTCATCTTAGGCTGAGATGTTTTCGGAGGTGTTTTGTGAAATCCAGCTGCGCTCGAGGCAAACCCTGATTGACAATGGACTTCGGTAGCCACCCCTATGGAAAAACAGAAAATAACTGTGTTTAGGCAAGTGCATAGGTTTTCTTAGAACCATCTAAGCTATACAATTTAAATCAGCTTTGCTCTACTGTAGATGGTAACCAACAATGGCCTAACAATATGCTCCTGTGCAGAAGGAATATGGACAAAGTAAAACAATAATATTGCATTATACTGTGCTTTGCACACAGACTTTAATATATTTTGTCAAGATCATATAAGAAAAAAGTTCAAAGTTTTTTTTAAAAGGTGTTAACATAAAAGAATTTAAAAAAATATGATGTAAATTTTTCCATACTTCAGCTACCGCAGAGAGTATTGGTCTGTCTACCAGCTTTGCACATAAGACTGAGCATTATTCCTCTTGGCAACAAGGATGATGTTAAATTGTGAATTCTAAACCATCTATAACACCCGTGGCTGTAGAGCAGAGGTCAGAGCCCTGTCTGAGATTCAGCCTTTATCTCAGTTTAATTGTTAAGCTGCCTTTTTCTTTCATGATTATTATCAGACATTTATCTCCATCTGTTTTTACATAACTTAGGAAATTTTTCCTTCCCTTAGTGAACAAAAACATCCCCACAGCTTGATGCTGCCACCATATTTCATCCTAGGGACGCTACACTTATAAGTTTTTATATTTCCTCACAAATAGCCCTTGCATACAGGAACAAAAGTTATTTTTCATTTTGGTGTCACTTGACCAGTCTTCAATGCATCTAAAACTGCTAACAGGATATCATAAAGCTCTCTTCAACTGGAGCTTTCTTGTTCCCCCTCTTCAATAGCGGTGCTCTGATAAATGGTCAAAGTTTTAATGACATTTGAATCTAAACCAGTTTTGCTCCTGGAGATGGAAAATAGACAGTAAGAGTAAATACTGTACTTATGGGGAAAAAAAATAAGATCTGCCTCTTTAGTTTCCTAAAGCAGAGGGCCACCATTATGCAAGTTATCCCCAAATCATGCAGGCATTTTAAGAAAACAGTAGCACCTGACTGAGTATAGTCTTTAAACAACTAGTTAGTGCAATTCTTATAATCCAAATAAATTTAGAAATATACTTAGACAAAGTGTATTGTCATTTTGTATACACAGAATGTATACAAAATGAAATTTCATTTTGTATACATGAAATTTCATTTTGTATAGCTATCATGACATTTCTATTTCTTAAAGTGCAACAGTGATCAAATGTAAACGAACACTCACATACACCTGTTTGTATTTCTATCCATATTAAGACTTTACATCATTGTAGTTACTACCTTTAAGCCCAACCCTGGCATATACCTAAACCTTTAACAGAAAATTCCTAACCCTAATCTAAACCTACACTTAATTCACACCATACCTCTAAACTGAATAACATTAGGACCAGCCTTTGGTCCCTACAAAAACTGTTGGTCCTCAAAAGGTTGGTAAATATATGCGGAAACTGTCCTAAATAGGTGACATAAAGAAGCATGCTAAAAGCTGCATAAATAAAGCCTCAAAAGTATAGAAATATAAAAGTTTACCTTTACATCCATGTTAAGGAGCCATGTAAAGCTACATTTTGTTGTGTCCTCATCCAGTGCTTTAATAACGATGCAGGTTGGTCCATCCTCAGCTCTGCATCAGATAAAAAAAATAATTTAGCAAATCAACGCAATGGAAGGACACTTGTGACAAATGTTCATATATTTTATTTTTCTTCTATATACTGCATTGTTTTAACCTTTGTGTATTAAGCAAACAGGCAAATAGTAACTTTAAGATCTTTTTTCAAAGACGTTGTGCAGCATCTATGTTGATTTATGTCCACATAAATTTGCTTCTTGTGACATTCTCTTAATCTCAGACACATTTTATCATAACCTTAAATAAATTACAGTTTACATACGTATAATTATTGGAAAAAAGAAACAAGATTACACCAACCAAATAACACCATTACAGAATAACTCCTCCCAACACAAATAGTTACTTTTTGTAATACTTATTACAATTCTTACATTTCCCTTTTACATACTAAACTTAATAGTTAAAATCTTTAATAAAACACCCTTTTCAAACACTGACACTGATATAAAATGTATTATAATATGAGGTATTTTACCTGATCGACTCAAAAACACTTTAAAATTAGCATCAGAAAGAAAATGCTTTAATTTGTTTTACAAAGAAACATAAACTATGCCATGGATTTGTATTTATTTAAATATGCTTTGATCTAACCAATGAGTATTAATATTTTAGTATGAACGTCTCAACTGTTTTGGATCCTCTAAAAGGTTTTCCTCCAGAATCATGCCAGTGTTAACAATCTTTTCTGTGTGTTCATTCCCACCACATATTTAATGTAGAGCAAAAAATATTAAATCTGGTCTCATCTGATCACAGCAGTCTTCAGTATCTTAGCTTTTATGTAGGTATGTCAGTTTAAAAGAGAATGAAAAAAACTTTCTTTTGCAAGAAACTTTGGGAAAAGGACCTTTTAATTATACACAGCCTTGTGTGGTTTGACGGAAACTGGAAAGGCGTTTAATGAACATGCATACACTTGCATTGCACTGTATCTTTCACGTCTGCACATAATTTTAGGTCTATAAATTTGATTTTAAAAGCAGATTTTTTTTCGTTGTTGTTGCAATCTCCTTACATTGCCAACTGAGAGGAAAAATATTCACCTATTAAACTTCTAATAGAGCTATTTAGAAAGCATCCACACTGCATAATTGATGGGGTTTTGAGTTTGGCTTGATTACAACATACCTCACAAATCTAGGCTGAGGCGGGAATGACTCCAGCTGAATTGCTGCTCCTCCGAGATAAACACAGGATTTTTGTTTGCAGCTGTGTCTGACGCTCAGGAAATCCCTTTGGCCAATCAGATTCCCTGTTGTCTCAGCTGAAACCTCATGAGTCACGATTGTTTCAGGTCCGGCTCGTTTTAGAACCTGCAACCAGACAAAAAAGGAATAAGAGCCACATAAAAATTTTGGAAACGTAAACTTTAACCTATCACACTCACATTACTCTAATGAAACATTAATATCAGTTGTCAGCAGAAATTAGCAGATAATTTGTAATCTCAGTAAAATAGATCATAATCTAAACCTATGTTTATTTTAGTAATTTAAATTAAAATGTGAAATGTTATGAAATTGTGTTGAAAACCCCTGACTTGAGTTGTGCAGCAGATAGTCAAGGACATCGTCATAAAAAAGGGATAACCCATGCTGGTGGTTGGGAAGGTCATGGACTCAAGCTACAGTCGGTGCTTAAAATTTCAGTTTCAACCGTCATTGTCCTGTGTTGAGCCACTCCTGAGCACAAGGTGAGAATACCATTTTAACAGGACAAAGAAGAAAAAGGTTGTTGTTGGTCCCCAAAAAAAGTTTTTCTCTAAGGCCTGATCTTTAAAAGGTTGTTGAATATGTATTGACTTTATTTGGTCTTGGGAAGCAGATTTTTTTTAAAGGTGCAAAAGGATTTGCACATCAAATCAGCAGGTAGGCTCTGCAAACCTTTTTTTTTTTTTTTTTGCATGCGTGCCATCATTTATATGCAGATCATATTCTAATGACCAAACCGCACAAATTTATAGGTGGGTAAAGTGTAAATATTAAAATTTACCATGTGCAAAGGAATTTGTCAAATATGACATTACTTTTTTTTTTTTTTAGCTTGTTTGAAAATGTAATGCATACTCATACAGATTATTGAAGTCAATGTGACCACGAAGGAGATACTGGTTCAGTACTGGTACAGTACTGGAAGAATGCCTGAATAATATTAAGGGATAAAAAAAATCTTCTGAGGAGTAAAGTAAATATTAATGCAGTTTTATTAAGCACCTTGAGATACGCAACCAATGTGCAATAAATGATATTCAATATTTTCCTTATTATCATTTTTTAAATGATTACCATCATTATTGCCTCCAAATACATGGCTTAGAACCTTGTCTTTCTTTTAGGGGCACTCTTACTCTGTCTACTGGGGTCTGTTTTAACTTGACTAAACTTAAGTAGAACCTACAGTCTGCTCATTTCAATAGGGAAGAATGAAACCATTTGCACATCTTAACGTTTGCAGAAATGATCTCACAGCACACCTAAAGAAAACTGAAAATAATAATTGCATGTGCAATTTAGTTCCCTTTAAAATCTGTAAAGATAAGGTCATAATATGGTAGTCAAGGACCCAAATTGAAGAAGTTTGAGTGGAGAGACCCAAAATCCACCTTTTCTGGGGTCCAGTGTGATGTTTCATCTGATCTCGGCACGGTTTTAAAAGAGTAGTGTAAATGGGGCTTATGAAATACTATTAAAATGGACATAAAAGACACCAGATCCAACAATGCAGACTAACCGACAGCAGCTAATAAAGCAACCTGGGCTTCCATTACAGACCCACAGACTGTCCCTGAAGCCAAGTAGCATTAGTGTAGAAACTCATGCAAAAGGAACTAGAAAAAGAATTCAGCACATGTACATTGATCAATATTTTTCTCTCAAGAAATCCTTCTCTATTCTAGCAAATATTAACATTTTATGACACAATGATTTTCATGACCTCTTAGCTTTAATAATCGTAATTCACAGATATAAATGCTTGATGTATAACAAACATATTGTGCAATGCACTGGTATAATTTCATTGATTTGAACTACAAATCAAATTGCAAGGAATAAGTTAACTTTTTCAGGACGATTTAATTAGCTGGAATGCAGCTGTTTACCAGCATGATAAAAAAACAAAAACAGAAAATTCCAGCAAGTCTACTAAGTGGGAGATTTTATAAGTCTCAGCTCTGCAACTTATTAAAAATGCATTATGAACCGCAGAGTCCTTTAGTTATTTAATGATATTCAGCTCACTTTGATATGCTGCACGCTTGGGTTCCACTTGTGCATGTCTTCAACTCTGATAAACAGGAGGTCATAGAGATCATCCACGCTGGCTTCCAAAACTGCCTCGAGCCTGAAGACCTTCCCGGCCCCCGGTATCACTTTACTGCAAATGACGTCGCCATTGCTCTGAACAGGAAAAAAAAAACATTCTATAAAAGTCCTTAAAGCACAGCTAACTTGATAAAGAGTGTCAAGGAGAATTGCAGGCTTTGTATTTAGATTTTACCTCTTTGATCTCAACCCTCCATCCTTCTCTGTCCTCCAACATGTTTACCGCCTTCCTGAGTGCATCTTTGCCTTGTTGTATGTAAAACAGGTGATCTTCACTCACTGCCACTTCTGTTTTGGGCTCTGCAAGCAGCTTATGTAAGCCACAATTTACAGTTAATTTTTTTTGGATAGAAAAGAACTGTATTTAAATACCAGCAAGTTTCCCCAAGTGATGTTGGATGTGCGTCCAAGGCTTCATGTGTGAGATCTCCTGGCCTATCACTGCTACAGCTGTGCGCTGAAGCCCTGCACGTAGGAATAGGATTAAAAAAGATCTCAATTAGAAAACTGCACCTGAATTAAGCAAAGAAAGACTTTTTCTCTCCGATGTTTCTTTGTTTTACCTGTCATGCTCCTGAGATGTGGGTAGGATATTCCACAGCAGAGCTTCACAACCGCAGGCAGCATGTCTGTCTTTGCAAGAGACAGCAAAGTATATTAGGAGTTGCTCCCATTTTTATATGGCTAATGAAGGACACTGCAAAGAGATAAGAGCAAGAGAGAGAAAAAAGGACATGTTCTGGATTCTATCCTGAAGGCCGTGCTTGACAAGTTCTTTTTTTTTACCAAAACAGATGATTGACTTCAAGGTGGGAAGGAGAAACTGTTCTAAAGACACAATATGAACTGATTTATTGAGAAAAAAATATTGATATTATAAAAAGAGTAGGTTCCTGAAAGTGATAGACTTGAAATAAAATCAAATTAGCATTAGAAATGACTGAATGCTGCAATCACTGCAGCAACAAAATAAATGATTAATGCCATTATTTTTCATTAATATGCCTTCTTGATAGCTTAGCAAAAATTATGTATAATTTGGATATGCTGAGACACTGTGGTATGTGTCTTTGTGTCTTACTGCTATTTGCAGAAACCAAACAGAATATTTTTTTGCTGAAAAAAAAAGTTTAGGAGTTGAAAACAGTTTGATATTATTTTAATGGAGCAAACTGGAGAATTTGTAAAAAGTCATGGATGGGGTATGAAGTTTCGGCTAAAAATGTTCCACAGTTTAAGTCACATTTTACATTTCAATACATTGTGTGAAACTATAAAAAATAGGAAACAATTACCTTTTGGGATTAACACCGTGACACCATTTAAATCCCATTTCTTCGTGTAAAAAGCCTGGTTAAGAGAGCATTAAGCACCATATGCTAAGGAGCAGCAAAGACCAGCAGCTCAGGTAAGATAATTTCTTACACACTTCACAATTCCAGCGTTGTCTTTTATGAAAAAAAAAAAGGTGTCAATAAGAAGAATAAAAATTTTAAGGGAAACCAATAGCATATCTGAAATAGAATTTAACATTATCAATGAGACTAAAACTTAATTGTTTTACCTAAGCTGTGCAGCATCATGTCATGGGGAGGCTTTTCTTAAATCTTGAAACTCGACCTAATCAACAGAATAGCCCAGGGCACATGGTGTGATTGGGGAAGCTGCATAGATTCAAAACTCAAGCTTGGAGAAGACCTGGAGTCAAAAATCTGATCAAATCCATACAAAGCTATCTATAAATGTGTCCATTGTGTATGAACCTCCAGAGATCCCTCTCTAGTTTTTCTCAAATAATGGAAGGTGCACAGAAAGGTAGAAATGAAGCATAATATGAGCATTTGTTGGAATGTCAGAATCCAGTCCTTGAGGGATGGTGGCTGCACCTTAGAGATGCGTCTGCTCTAGCTGGCTTGCTCGGACTCTCTTGCAAGTCCAAGCAAGCCAGCTGCTCGATGCTCGTAGGAAAAATGTAAATGGCGCTGAACAATGGTGAATATTGTAAGTGCAGTTAAATACAATGCAAGTATGTGAATAATACTCCCGTCTGAAATAAATGAAAATAGATGCTTTTGATGGTTTTTGAATCAGACATGTGGCGGGTAATGTTTGGTTTATTGAAAGGTTTTTCTTTCCCTGTTCAAATGGGTTTGGCTGACATTAAAGCACAGATTCCAATATGTCTGGAGTGTGAGGACTATAAATCTGAAGCTCCTTGAAAATTAGCAACCAAAAGAGTAGTGAAAAGTTCAATATTCATTCTTTAACTGCTTTTTTTTGTCAACTGTCACCATTGCTAGGCGACAGAGCATACAGTACGTGCGGTAAAAGTCGAAGAAGGCTGGACCTGTTTAATTCCATAGCTAAAACTCTTCCAGCCTCCTTATTTTCACTGACCTTGAAGGACCTGGTCCAGGTAGACTGGATAGTTGGAGGATGCTCTGAAATTCAGCTGAGGAGGTTATTAAGCCATTTGAATCAGGTGAGTTGTAGCAAGATTCATGTGTTTCCCTTAAGGACTTGAGTTTGACATCCCCTGCTTATATAATATCTATAAAAAAATTGTATAGATGTAACTGTTTGCATTCATTTAATTTTTCTGCTACTGAAAAAAAGTCATTTGAATCCTTAAAAAAGTTTGAATGAGGACTTTGTTCCTGTGATTCTCTCAATATCAGTTTTATTTATTTAGGTCATTTTCATCAACAGGAAACTAAACTCTTCTCTGCAATCAAGGCTAATATCCTACAAACTACAAAGAAATAGTCTAGATTCAGCTTCCTCTTCTCATACAGGAATAGAAATGATTCCATTCCTATAGTCAATCTTTCAGCATGAGTTACATTTGCAAAGTTTCTTCCTCCTGCTTGTGCATCTGTGTGTATTATTGCTGTATCTGTGAAAATATTTGATAAAGAGCCCAGTGCAGCCCTGTCGTCTCAATGCTGCCTTGCTGATTCGTTGCTCACAGAGCGCCAGAAACCAGCTCTCTCTTATCACCAAGAGCCAACAGGTGTCCTTGTTAGAAGGATTCCTGACGTAAATGATAAACTTCACCTGCTGACAAGGCAATGCGGGTATTAAATTTGTTTCTTATATACAAGGTTCATAACACATAAAAAAGAAATCTAACTCAATAAAAACCAGAAAAAAATGACAGAATTCAGGTAAAAGGAACATCTCTACAGGATGATGACTCAGAACTATTAGAGGTAAAGTGGATTTGTGCTTCAGTAAAGACTAATGGTTAGTTTCCATGAATCACAATCTACTTCCATTATTTCTATGCAGTCCTATGTAGAAGTATTCATCTTTGTCTTCTTAAAAAAGAAGTGTTTTTCACTGCAATTTAACTGATAAAAGACCCAGTTTAAAAATGATGTCACTAGTTAAATCTAACCAAGGCCTATGAATGTGTACCCATGGCAGCTAGCCAATATATGCTCAGATCTATCATATTAGAAAGGACCAAAGCTGAAAGATGTGAAAAGCAATCTGACACCTTATAGCAAGACTGGAGCACAAGGCTTGTGGTGAATATTAACAAAAAAAATCATTGGATGCTTCGGAGAAGAGAAAACCAGAGAGGGAGAGAGAGGAAAAATTGTTCAAATATTGGGAGACTCTGGAGACAAATAGTGGACAAATTTGAGATTTCCCCTGAAGCTGAGCTCCGTACCAGTTGAACCTCACGTTTCTTCCTTTAAATCACCAGGGAAACCAACAGGAGCCTTGATTGAGGCTTTAAACTCCCAGAGTGACGCAACTGAGAGTTAATGTACCCAATCTATGCATAGAAATTGACATGAGATAACATGAATTCATATAGAGAACTCTCAGGTTGAGATTCTAAAGATCATTAGATGAGGCCATATTAATATCCTTCTTTAAACTCACAGAGGCCCAACAAAGTTTCGCTTTACTTGTTTTACATGTCTGAATCAAAGGAAAAACAGGCTTCAGTCCCACTTTTGTCTAATGTTGATCTCATTGTTCTCTAGGAGAAATAAAAAAGACGCTTTTGAGATTTCAGTCCCAGTTTTTGTTTTTTGGGTTCTGCACAGTACAGATAGCGTTTTCTACCCTGAGAGCTTCTCCCTTCTTTCTCCGAATATGAAAATAGTCATAATGCCTTAAAACTTCAATTTTAGTTCAATCAAGATAGCGCCTTTTTTCCAGCCCATTTGGAAATGTTAATGTAATTTTCAGTGTGGTGTTAACTGATTTCTCATTGTGGGGACATTCGGCCAAGATCAGAAAAGATTGTTTCACTATTAATTTTATAACTTTTTACCAGCTTCAGTCTGTATTTTTCCTATCTTTTTCCTTTATTTTGAGATTCCTTTGTAAGTTTGCACCAACCACATTCCTTTCCGGGACAAAGAACCCATCACCTCCCTGACCAGTTTAAAAGATATAGTTATCTGTCAAGTATACACTATACTTCATCATGATTGTGCATCTGGAAATTGTACCCAGAGATGAGACATACTCATTAAGGTCCACAATTTCCTTCCTATATCTTGGTTAATTTATTTTTCATTTTTCTTATTATGTCACAGCCTAAAATATATTCACAAAGATCCCTTCATTTAACTCTAATGCAATAAATGAATGGAAAAGAAAATATCCAGTTTTAATGCCTTGCAGTACATATGAAGAGCTTTAGTCTATTTTAAATAAAAACTACACAGCTGGAGCAAGAAACAATGCCAACAGGCAGACTGACACTTGTTTTAATTTCTGATCTTTGTTATGTCATATGGGACTGTTTTTTGTTTCTGTATCTGTAGGATTCCCTTGTTGTGTCCCATCACACAGATGCCTCTCTCTTGTATTTTGGTTATGTGTGGGAACATATTTCCCTCCTCCTGCTCCACTGTCCTGACTGTTAACACAGTGAGGATATTTATTTAGTCTAAAACTACATTTAGGTGGGAGGTATGTGTGGAAAAAGCTGTCAAACTACACCCCATATCGTCCAGCAGTACAGTAATGAAATGATCGGGGTGGAAGAGTACTGCTTCTCTTCTAACTTGTTCACATTTTGCCCATTTACAACCGCAACCTTCACTGCATGTTACTTAGATTTTATGTAAATGGGCATTGCAAAGTACTGCATGTTTAAGACATGAAGGGAATAAATAATTAATGGCTTTAACATTTCTATTTTTACAAATGAGACTCTAAAAGATGTTGCATACAGTATATGTGCATTTTCTATGTTTGAAATAAAGTGAAACATTTTAAACTGTCTGAAGAAGATCTATTTAAGTTGTGATTTGGCACCAGCATGTCAGTTTACATTAAACTGTCAAGGAAGGTATGGAGAACTTTAATCAGAGAAGCATGACAGGCGTATGTGTCAACTTCAACGGTGCAGCAGAGCACCACACCTCAGACCTCAACTGTTAATCGTGCGCTTCAGAAATCAGGTGCTTATTGAAAAGCAGCAAGAAAAAAAGTCAACGTTAAAGGAAAGTGACACACAATA
Source organism: Cyprinodon tularosa (assembly GCF_016077235.1). Classification (NCBI taxonomy): domain Eukaryota; kingdom Metazoa; phylum Chordata; class Actinopteri; order Cyprinodontiformes; family Cyprinodontidae; genus Cyprinodon; species Cyprinodon tularosa. Next base: position 2,973,535 of record NW_024039607.1, on the reverse strand, counting down.
AAAACTTGCATAAGCCATTTAAGGGACAAAGCAAAGATATAAAAGATAGATTCGTTCTTTTGTCCCTCCAACTCCCTCTCACCTGCACTGTGCCATGTTTATCGAATGTAAACACTTTTGTTTTGGCTTGTTAGATCAGACGCAGCTGATGTGGCATGTTGACGTCCGTACGTTGCGCTCAATGGTATTATGTACATTAGCGGACTGAACCGGTTCTGATGTTCCCGCTGTATGCTAATCGGAGCAAAGTAATTTAAACATTGGCGGCTGGCCAATATAGGGTGCTAAGGCGCCGCCCCAACTTCCCAATGACCTTGATAAAGACATAAAAAGAAAAAACATAAAAATTATAAAATGAACATATTTCATAATATACTGATATATATTTTTTTAGATGTGCAAGATAAATATATAATCTTTAATGATGAGTAAAGCTGTTTCGTTTTTCATTGGATTGGTGATGTATTTCTGAACCTCCTATGCACCACGAGGAGGCAGGGAGTGTCGTCACAGCTGTAGTATGGGTGATTGACAGGCCAAGTTTCGGAAGGGAAATATCTTTAAAATCTTGCTAAGAGAAGCTGGAGGTGAAATCGTTTGGATCTGATCAGACGAACATTGTTGTATATATATAAATGTTTGTATATCTGCAGCATGTAACAAAAGTAATTTCCCTCTAGGAATTATTATTATTATGGATTATTAAAGTATGTCTGATTCTGATCAAAATTAATCAGCTGTCCAGAGACAGATGGACACTCTTTCCAGGACCTGGTTTGGCTACAAGGCTTGGCTAACTGCATGGACCGAGGATAAGCTTTATTCTGCTGCCTTGACTGCCTCAAACGTCAGGATCTGACCCTGCATGAATAAAGACAGGTAGGACTGATAGCACTTTTTAAAAAAGGCAAAGAAGCATGTACAATGTGGGATTCACATGGAAAATAATATAACATAGTGTACCTTTCATAGACGTTTGTTAATTTGCATAGTTGCTCATAAAGAAACACATTCTCAGAAAATAAATAGTTTGTATATACTAAAAAATATAAATCTGACTAATAGTTTCTCCATTATTAAACTGGTAGATTATTTTGTTTTAGGTTTTTGACACCATATTGGACCATGCAACACACAGGTTTGTCTCCACAAAGCCTCAGAAGGGCAACATTGTAAACCTGTACTTGAAATTATGTTTTGTTTTTAAAAATAATTTTTATGTTTTTTGTTGTTGGCATTCATATAAATATACCGGTGTGATAATTTAGTATGTGCTTGATTGGTTTTTGGTATACGTCTATTTTGAATTTTTAGCCCACCCTGGAGAAAACTTTCCCAGTCGCCACTGCGTTTGAAGATGATTTTCACCTGGGTCACTTGCCAAGTTTTTTCATCCGGGTCGATATGGCTAAGTGAGCTGTTCCCACTGCCACTAAAAGCCGATTGTTCCTAGGTTTAAATGTGTTTTTCGGCTGGGAAATGGTTATATCAGTCTCCAAACGAATAGCCCAGGATAAACTGCAACAATTAAGGCCTATAAAGCCATTCCCCCCTTGGTCTCAGTCATTGAAACACCTTTATAGGTTTGAATGTTCCATGACCTCTGGCAGAGACATGCAGACGTCAGTGTAGTGTTTATTGAAGGAGGGTGGGTTGGTGGGGTCAATTGATTTTTTTTTTAAACTTTATTTCTAAGTACTGTATTTATGTACATGATGATTTATTGGGAAAATATAGATATTGTAGTCATTAATTTTCCTGTTAATACGCTATGATAACAGTAGATTGCCCCTGAATTGGTTCTAGCACCCATGAATGCATATTGATTCTTTACTGGCCACCCCTATGAAAATAGTCTAGCTACCCTACTGGCCTCTAGTGCTGGCAACAGTCACTTACACACTAGAAAGAACTAAGAGATTTTTTATAGCCTTCAAGGGTCTTCTGCATTAATGGTAGGATGTCTAGATGGACCCAGAAGACACTGATAATATTGTCTGAGACTGGAAATTATTAATGTTGTGTCATGGATTTAGAAAGGTTCTTACTGGAAGTGTTGATAATGTGCAAGTCTCCCATTTCTGGCATCAAACAGCCACCAGGCAGCCTTAGCCACACATTAAAACTTAGCTTTAGAAATGTAGAAGTAATTTTGGTGAAACTACACTATATTGAGTGAAGTGTTCACTCATCTGGCTTGACTCACACATGAGTTTAAGTGACATCCCATTCCTTCTTATATGGATTAAATATGATATCTGTTCACCCTTTGTGGGTAGAAGTGCTTCAGCTCTTTTGGGAAGGCTGTCCACAAGGTTTAGAAGTGTTATTATGGGATTTTTTGGCCATTCTTCCAGCAGTACATTTGCGAGGTTTCACGCTGATATAAGATGAGAAGACCAGCCTCTCTGTCTCTGCTCTACTTTGTGTTCTATCGGGTGGTCAGGATTTTGTGCCGGCCATTAAAGTTCACATCAAACTCTACCACCCATGTCTTTATGCGCTACCTTGCCGTTGGCACTGGTGCATAGTGCAGTCAGACAAGTATTGTTCTCCTCGCATCTGACAAACCCAGACTCGTTTTATGCATGTCTCATCTCTAGACATCTATGGTTTGATTTCTATGGTTTGCATGGATTGTAATGTCAATGGCACCTTTAAAAATTTATTTGAAAATAAAAAATTGTAGTGTGTTAAATAGTTCTTTTACCCACTGTGTTCAACTGTATGTCCATAGAACATTACGGAAAACGAAAATGTATGAAATTTTCATCTCCACATAGAACAATAATTGAAAAAAGACCGAAACAAGAACAGGGCTGTTATGACCAATTATATGTTGTCACTATCTACTTTTAGATATATATATATAACGCTATATTTAATTATTTTACCTGTAAAGGAATCCTAGAATAAAATGATTTATTGGATTTTTCACAAGTGGTGAACAAGTTTACTTGTAATTACTACAACTAACCACAGAATGAACCTTTTTCAAAGAGCCGTCCACTGTAGTGACCACTGTGGCTAGATCTTGTTTAAGGCCTGGGCTCTTTTTGCATGGAGTTTGGGAAATCAACATGTTCTGTTGTCCTCCCCAGTCCAGCAACAGGATTTTTTTTGTAAAACTGTTCCTCTAAACTTGGGTCAGGTATGTCCAGGCATTGTGGCTTGTTCTGTGTGTCTCTTGGTTTTCTTTTGATGGACGGGCTACTTGTCTGAGGTGTACCCCACCTCTCACCCATTAATTGCTGGAAATAAGTTGAGTCTTGATGAGAGGTGATCTAAATACGAAACCAGTATGTGAGAATGACCAAACCTAGACTAGCTGCACAGAATCCAAGGAGAAGAGTAGAGAGAAAGAAAACAAACATTCACCAGAGGATTTAAAGTGTGAAGGGCAAATTACAACCCATTTGTTATTACTATCCTATTATTAGAATTTTACACACCTAGGATCTTCTCTGACAGGGGGGATTAGGGATTTTAATAGTTGCTTTATAACAGACGTAGAGTGAGATTCAGATAAATAATTAGTTTTCATTGTCACTACCTGAGTGGTGAAGAGACACATAATTTATTGGATTGGCACACTCTTGTCTTTCCTATTTTTATAAATAGGAAATAGAAACCTTAAGTTCCACAATATAAGGGGCAGTTGATTAAGATTTTTGTTACAACAAGAAAAAAAAAAAAAAAAAAAAAATCAAAGCATTTCATCATCATCAGATGAGAGGAGCTGATTTACAAAATCAGGTGTTGTCCCAATAATAATCTACAGATGAAATACTAGTTTCAGCTTTTCCTGTTCTCTCAGTTTAAATGTAAAAATATGAGTTCACTAAAAATGACTTACTAAGCTGTTTTACTACTCTTGATTTATGGAAGAAACGTTAATGTCAGGCTGTTTTTCATGACAGCACACTTTAGCTCTAAGTGAAAAAAAAAATAATAATTAGATGTTAAGAGAGAGGAAAAGTATTTCGCTTTGTAAAATTGAAGGTAAATGTCACAGGACTTCTTTTCTTCAGATTTTCTTTCTTTTTGTTAAAAAGTTGAGTGATTTGACATTTCGGTTGCCTGAGAACTCTCTTACCTATGACTCACAACATTTTCATCCGCGGCTGACTCCATCTATAAGTTAAAAAAGTCATACTCACTGTTACTTCGACTGACTATAATTAGTATCTATATACTTTAGGTAGTTATTTTTTCACTTCTGCTCAATTTTTTAATTAAAGTCTTAATGTCTTCGTTTAAACTGATCACTTCCAGAGGTACCCACAGTAGATTAAAGTGGCCGAAGGGTGCACACTACATGAAAATGCATCAATTCAAGGAGAATAAAAAAAAAATCCTGCTATCAACAAAAATGAGAAACAGACTAGCAAACATTTAAATGAGACCAACACCGAAATCAGAGTGGCAAATAATCAGGCAGCTTAAAAAAAAACCTCATCTCCCCAAGTGGTTTGGAGTAGAGCTAGTTTGCAGTTTTTTTTTACTTGCAATGTTTTTGCAGCTTTTCTTTACGTATGTGTTGTATGTTCATGTGCTAGCATTATTTTGACATAAATAACTTATATTATTTAACTCTTTTCTCTCTAATTTTCTTTGCCGCAGAATTTGTAAATAATCTTGTTATAAATGTTTCCTTTCAATGTCAGTACTTGCCTATTGTTTTTGCAACAACTTTAAATTCAATGCTTACCCCGGGAAAACCATAACAAATGTGTAATTAAATGCTGAAGTGCTTTAGTTAACATATAACAGCTTTCAGACTGTCATATGCTATTCTGTGAATTAGGGATGCAACATTTCCTAAATAAAAATACAAGACACCCATGGGCTGACTCCTGGATTTTGACACTAACATGATTAATTTAACTCTGGGTAGTTGACACTGGCTTTAGAGTACACTTTACACTAATTTCGATTGATGCCAAATGTTATCTAAAACAGATTGATTTTCAATCTGTAGGTGTCAAAGTGTTATTTTTAACCGTGTTTTTTTTTTTTTTTACTGTGTGGTTAAAAGTAAATATAATGACGAATTCGGTGTATAGAGAGAAAATAGACACCCCAATTTTGTATTTTATTTTTTATTTTATTCTAGTAATCCATTCTTTGTACTATTTTACATCCAGCCAATTGTTGTCCTTTAAAAGGACAAAAATCACATTATCCTTGGCTCAATCAGGGTTGCACACCACAGTTATTGCACATTTATATGTGTCTACAGTATAATCTATTACATGGAACTAGCACCTAAACTTTGGTAAGTTTTTGTGAAATGTGTAATTAACAGCTATTTAAATATATACAAAATATGAAATGGTATGCTAAATGCTCATAAAACTGTAATACAGTATAAGGTCTACAAAACAGCAGAAAACTTATCTGCCTTCTCCATGACATCATATTTCACTGATAACTTTGTTTGTTTGATCCCTGAACATTAACTTTTGACAAAAAATAAAATAAAATGCACAAAAAGATTTCAAAAAAACACCTTTTAAAACTAAAAAAATGTAAAACTAACCAATTTGAACTATGTTTATTTGCTTTTTTAGCTTTTTTTTTTTTCTTATAGCATGATACTCTTTAAAAAGCCAACTATAGAGACTAATATAAAGAATGTTAAATAAACTATTGAATTTACATATACAATCAACAGAAACCCAACAGTATCACAATACTCTGTAGGTCTCAGGAAACATAAAGGACTGATGCTTTCCGGGTCTGCAGTGTTTCTGTCCTGCTGAATCCTAAACAATTATTGGTTCATTGTGTGTTATTGTAAATGCTGACAGCCCTCAATATTTTATAATTTTCCTCATTCCCAATTAAGCTGTTCATCCAGGGATTTGTTCTTCCCACTCAGGTCTGTATTTCTGAAATTGTTTCCTTATGAGGTAGTGGTGGTGGGGAGTCAGGTGTAAACATGTGGGACAAATAGCAGTGTGGGTGAGGGGAATATTTCTCAGCAGTTGATGCGAAGCTGAGAAGGTCTAGCTGAGAACCCACCAGGATAGCCTTAGTGGTAATGGTAAAGTGCCTTGATATGACATGTGTTGTGAAGTGGCGCTATATAAATAAACTGAATAAAATTTAACTTAGTTCATATGTTTGCGGACATCTGTATAGGAAATTTATGAAAATACAGGACAAATCACATTTGTTATTGGTTCAAAATGGAATAAATTCATCACAACTTCCATTCATAACATAAGAATGTATTACCAACAATCAAAGTCAATTGACTAAACAAGTGAGACTTGACTAAAATAGAAGCCACAAAAAATAAATAAATAAAATGAAAATTGTTGCAAACCATAATTAATAGAATAATACAATGATATAGCTGTTTGTCCTCAAGAGTTTCGAATAAGGTCACATTAGTTTGTAACTAGTTTTTAACTTTATAGCAATTTAAATTTGCTCAAATCAACCCACAATGGAAATCCAAAAGTTTAATATAACATTACTTTGTAAAAAAAAAAAAAAACATTTTATGAAATAATTTTCTTAATCAGAAATCGGTAATAAATCCTATAGATAATTGCTTCAAAACCTTGTATTATAATTCCTAAGGTAACTGTAGCGGCTAAAATCCTATATTTTAGGCTACTGGTGGTTTCTGTTGGAAGGCATTGGTTTTACGTGCGCTCAATTAAGATTTAGAATGCCGATCTTCCGTTTGACATAAAACAAAGTCATTTATTTTCAGCACAAGTCCATTACCTTGCTGTTTTCCTTCAAGATCCACATAAAATGCAACATAAATCCAACCAAGCACAGTAGAAAACTGTTTGCCTCAGCCTATTAACCACACCTGAACAGAATTGATGGTTGACCTTAAATAACCCATCCCCTCATCAGACACTCAGAACTCAAAATTAAATACGCCCCCTGGTGGCGACAAACACCAAAGGATAATTGGCTCCTACACGCCAGCCCCTAATTGCGTGTGGCAATTATCAAACTTAAATAAAAAAAAGGAGCCACAAATAAAGACATATCAGGATAGAGATATACATAAGAAGCAAATCAGGTTTATGCATTCAACATTATTCTATCAGTTTTCAGTTTGAAGCTTCACATAATAGACAGATTTTTGTTACAGGTCTTTCAATAATGTTTGTTTTCGTTTGAAGTTGAACCACTCGTACCAGACCCTTTTTATCTGTAAAAGTTTTAATAACTTTCCCTAATATCCATGTACCTCGAGGTGTTGTGGAGTCCATAACCACCACCACATCTCCAAGAATGAAACATCTCCTTTTCTTTATCCATTTTTGTCTTTCCTGTAACAACGGTAGATATTCTCGAATCCAACGCTTCCAAAAGAGATCCGAAATATATTGGATTTGTTTCCACCTTCTTTTAGCGTAAAGATCATTCTTGTCAAAGAGTCCTGGTGGGAGAGCTGGTTTTCCCTTCTTGAATTTTCTTTTCAACCCATGTATGCGCTGCAGGGCAACAGAACTGTTGTTTGGCATAAAGAGTTCTTCCCTTTTGAAAGGCATTTCCAGTTTGTAATGTCCATTCTCTAGCTGTGCAGAGTGATCCATTATGCCTAGGAATTTTTGTTCCTCTCTGGACATTTCCTCTTTTTCCGTAAAAGACTTTTCAATAAAGTCATAGTTGTATTGACTGATCAGAAGCTCTTCAGTTTTATCAACTGTAGTTCTGTTGACATGAACTGAAGGGTAGTCATTTTCAGAATTATTGTAATCTTCTGCTGAAGCATTTACAACCCATCCTAGGAGGCTTCTGATTGCATAGGGCCCTTTACCCTGACTATTTATCACCTCCCAAGGTTCCATTAGTTTGGATGCATTGGTTCCCACTAGTAGGTCCACACCAGCATGTATGCGAGGAAAGTTGATGTCCTTTAAGTATGACCATTTAGACAGTTCCTCCTCACTGATGATGTTGTCGGTGGAGACAGGCATTTCCTTTTGTGTAAACACAATGGGAAGCTGATAGAAATGGCTTCCATTTATTTCTGAAATCTCCAGCCCTTTAATGATAGAGGTTGCCACTGTTTTACTCTGACCCATTGTCCGGAGATGAATCTGCGTCTTTCGACCTTGTAAGTTGAGTTCATTAAGAAGTCTTTCAGAGCAGAAGGTATCTGTGCTCCCTGGATCCAGAAAAGCATACGTTTTAATGACTTTAGTTCCCTTTGAACTTTTCACTTTGACAGGCAGGATGGGAAGAATCCCTCTATGGTGGCCAGCCCCAGTATGACCACAAGTAGAAGAGGTTTTGCAGCCCTTTGCTGCTTGATCCAACTCCTTCTGCTGAATTTTTTCCTTCTGTTCAATGTGCAAAATGCTAGGATGCTTTTGGTTACAGTGTTTGCAAGTGATGCGCTTAACACAGTTCTTGCTTAAATGTCCTGTATTCAAGCAACCAAAACACAAACCTTTGTCTTTTAGGAAGTCTAGTTTTTCACTGTGTGACCTCTTTCCTAATTGTCGACATTGTTCCAATACATGACCATCCTGTGTACAATACAGACAGGATAAATAATGTGGTTTGTCAACAACAGCTACTTCTTTTTTGAGAGAAGGCATGTTACCGTCATCTTTAGCACAAACATGGGTTACAAAGCTGTTTCTTTTGAACTGTGACTTTATTTGAGGTTTGCTAGGTCTTATGATCCCTCTGACAGGTTGAGAGTCCTGTATATCTCCAAAAACTGGATCTGAGATTATTCTAATCTGGTGTTCAATAAAAGCAACAATATCTCTGAAACATGCTCTTTGACTCGTTGTCTCAAAAATTTCATTTGCTTTTGTTCTCCATTTTTCTCTTAGTTTAAAGGGCAACTTTTGAACCAAGATTTTCATGTTAGCTGGCAGGCTTAACTCATCCAAATACTGCAGTTCCTCCATTGCATTGCAGCATTCACGAAGGAACAGTCCAAACGCCTTTAATGCTTTAGCATCTTCACCTTTAATGTTGGGCCAACCAGTGACCTTTTCCATGTAGGCTGCAGTGATATTAAATTCATTGCCGAAATGTTCTTTGAGGAGCTGCTTGGCCACAGCATATCCTCTTTCTGCAGTCATGTGAAGGCAGCTGCGTATGAGGTCTCTTGGTTGCCCCCTGGTGTACTGTTCGAGGAAGTACAAACAATCTCCTTTAGAGCTGGTCTTTGCTTCCACACAACGTTTAAAGGCTTTCATAAATGAGTTGAACTGCAAAGGATCTCCATCATAGATGGGAATTACTCGATGTGGCAGTAACTGGCTTGATTGCATTTGAACCAGAAGAGCTGTTATGTCATTCTGCTGTTTCAGCAAATTGTAGAGATCTCCAGCAGGTTGATTTTGATTTGATGGAAGCAAACTGTTTTGAGTGGTAACATTGGGATCAGAAAAAATAGAAGCTTTAGAAGTTTGAACAACAGGAGGAGCTGTTTTTGACACCAAAGTATTGAAAACAGTGTCATCCACCTGAGGTGGAACATGTTTTTCACAGGCTGTGTTTAGACCCGACTGAACCTCTTTATTCAACAGCAGTCCAGCATCGTCTTGAAGCTTCTTTGCAGGTTTGGTAACCAACTGTGAAGCTTGTGGAAGGAGTAAAGCGGGCCTGATCTTGGGTTTAGCACCTTTTGTAACATATGAATTCATCCCATCAGAAAGTTTGGACGCAATGCTGCCTTTAGTGCTACCCTCTAGTACCATTAGCTTGGCATTAGCAGCAGCAATTTTAGTGTCCATCTCAAGTTGTTCTTTTCTTTTCTTTAACAGGTATTCCTGTTCCTCCAATGCGTGCTTCTCTTTTAAAGCAGCTGCACATGCTAGGAGTGCAGCTCTCTCAGCTTCTGCCTTTATTTGTTCAGAAAGCGTTGACGATCTGCTGGTTGTTACAGAAGAACCCCTCTGACTCCCAGTTTTTCTAAAAGACCTTACAGAAACATTTGAAATGCTGTCATGAGGTTCAATCTGCAGCTCCATTTCCATCATGCCACCACTGGCAGTGTTTGGTTCAGCTTCCTTATTTTCACTCTCATTTTCTTTCATATCAGGCACACCAGTTGAGCAACCTTGTGCCTCAGTCAACCATTTATGAGTAGCAGCAACAAAATCATGAACATTCAACATTTTAGCTTTAAACCATACATCATGCTTCTGTGCTTCATCCACAGGCAATAAACCCAACAAAACATGGTGTACCTTTTGTGTTTCTTCAGACAAACCCAAAAACCTTTTAAATTCTCCCTTAATATCATTCACACACCCTTTTTCATTTTTCAACACTGTAATAGTTTGTCTTAACTTTGTGAGCTTATTTAACTTTGTTTTTCCTTTCACTTTCTAAGTTATGAATTTTCACCAACAAAGCCTTGGCTGTTAATTTCACCTGTCTTTTTTCAGTCTCCCATTGAGGATTTTCCTCTTGACCCACAATGTTAATTTGACCCTCCTGATTCAGGTCAATGTTTTCCTCTTCTGCCATAATGGCCGACAGTTTATAAGTTTATTTATTTATTCGCAAATTGTTGATTGTTTGTTTATAGAGAGCTCTCTTTGCTTTAAGTGGTCTTCAGTCTGTTACCAATGCATTGGATTTAAGTTTGAACCTTTGTGTGCACACATAATAATAATAATAATGGCCATTCATAAATATCAGCGCTGATTCACATACCCCAATGATGCGTTGGCCGGCATTGATGATCTGCGCTCCGATTTCGGCTGCTACGGATCTCAGTAGCTCCAATAGCTCGATCCATGCAGCTCTGTTCTCAAGCGTGCGGTGTCGATCGTTCCTGTGCGGCTCCGATTCTGGTTCCGACGTCAGATGTCCCGATCGCTCCTCTGCGGGTCCAGTTCCGACGTCAGGTGTCCGGTACCGACGTCAGGTTTCCTGATCGCTCCTCTGCGGGTCCGGTTCCGACGTCAGGTGTCCGGTACCGACGTCAGGTTTCCTGATCGCTCCTCTGCGGGTCCGGTTCCGACGTCAGGTGTCCGGTACCGACGTCAGGTTTCCTGATCGCTCCTCTGCGGTTCCAGTTCCGACGTCAGGTGTCCGGTACCGACGTCAGGTTTCCTGATCGCTCCTCTGCGGTCCGGTTCTGGCGTCAGGTGTACTGTCCGGCGGCTCCAATAGCCTGGTTCTGTGCGGCTTTACTTGTCTGCCACAAGAATCCCAATACAGCAGGATCGGTGGATCTTCCGAACGAGGCAGTTTTCTACCTAAATGTAGCGGCTAAAATCCTATATTTTAGGCTACTGGTGGTTTCTGTTGGAAGGCATTGGTTTTACGTGCGCTCAATTAAGATTTAGAATGCCGATCTTCCGTTTGACATAAAACAAATCATTTATTTTCAGCACAAGTCCATTACCTTGCTGTTTTCCTTCAAGATCCACATAAAATGCAACATAAATCCAACCAAGCACAGTAGAAAACTGTTTGCCTCAGCCTATTAACCACACCTGAACAGAATTGATGGTTGACCTTAAATAACCCATCCCCTCATCAGACACTCAGAACTCAAAATTAAATACGCCCCCTGGTGGCGACAAACACCAAAGGATAATTGGCTCCTACAGTAACAGTGAAGGATCACTTAGGTTTTTTAGCTAGGTTGTTTGTGAAGACAATGGAAGTAGTTCCTTGCGGAGAGGACTCGTTTTAAAAGAAAAGGCCTTAGGTCATATTTGAGCAATTTAAAGCAAGAAACTGTCATAATGGGTACTATTTCTAGCCCAAATGCAGAACACCAGGAGACAGGGTAAAAAGTTAACTGTTTACTGAGATAACCACAAGCTGGGATCAGGTGCAGGAATCAGATCAGGGGCTGGTCACAAGGGGTTCACTGATTAGTGGTTCAGGATGAGCGTCTGAGGGAGGGTTCCGGTTGGATCCAGAGACTGAGGATTCAGCAGAGAGCTTAGCAGCGGCACAGCTTGGCTTCAGACTTTTGAGGTTCAGACCTTGAGTAGATCTCCAAGTTCTCTCCTGAGAACTGACAGACAGATGCAGACGGTAGATCTTCAGGTTTGGCTTATCAGAGCAGGCAGGCTGGTTTCCAAACATGAGCTCCACCAGAGCTCTAGGTTTCAGTCAGGATCTTCCTAGAAGAACAGAGAGGACAAAACTGATCAGGATCAGGTTCAAGGTTTCAGGAGAGTCAGAGAGTCAGGCAGACTGGTTGGCTCAGGTTGGCTAACGTGACTTATTCAACACTCTTGCACTGAAGAGAAGTCAAGCTGCTGCTTATATAGTTGGTATCCTGATGGGATGATCAGCCTCAGGTGTGCAGGTGGCTTCAGCTCAGGAGACCCAGGGCGCCCTCTGCGGGAGAAAGGTGGCAGATCTCCAGATCCCAACAGGAACAAATGAAGAAACAAACAAAAATTGACAGTTTGTAATTGCTTAAACTGGTTTTGAGATAATGTTTGTGAACTTGTTACTTCATGAACAACAGCTAGAAATATAGAAGCTCGTTAGATTGCTTTACTCAACAGTAAACACACAAATGATCACAAATAATCAAAAACACATCATTTTAGCTAGTAAAATTTTCTTTAACTTTACTTCATCTGTTAATCTCCATTTTTGAAAGGTAAGCGGTCTCTAACTTTCATGACAGCTTAGCCCGGGATGTGTTGTTGGATAGGTCTTTGTTCAGATGACCCTGCCAAGGGGCAGTAGTACCCTCTCAGTTGCTTCATGCTTCCAGTCTTTGATACCTCTAAGTTATCCCTCTAAACAGAGAGAAATTTTGCAGAAAGTCTGTTTTTTGCAGAATCTGGTTTCGAGATTATCCCCCAGGACCACTTGGACTTAGCTAGTCTTTGAAGTCTGGTCCCTGTGGCCTGCTTTCAGGAGAATGTGATGGTACTGCAGAGAGCTACCAAAGCAAGTAGAAAGAGTGAACCAAACAAATACCAATTATGCCAGGGGGACATAAAATGCCTATGACGGAGTGTTTGTCAAGGGTCTGCAGGTACCATTGGAAAGCAGATGAAGGCATTTGGCTCCAACAATGTTGAAACTGTTGATGACATGATATTAACATTCTATATTATTTTTTTAAAACCAAAACTAGGTGATCAATGCAATAATTTTAAGGGCACCAGCATAAACTAATTTTAATCAAAAGTCCTCTGCCCTTCAAAGGACTCCAGTGCCGCTCATTGACTGAGGGAGAAAACAGGAGTGATGTATGCAGGAGGCCAACTGATAGCTGGAACAGTGGTTATGTTATGGACATCTGCTGAAGTTTTAATGGATTAAGAAACAGCTATACCGTTGCTTTCTGTTGCACATTTTTGCTTCAACCTCCAGAAGGTTGGTGTTGGCTTATTTAAGCTTTCTAATGATCCTGAGTTTCTTCCAAAGTGGTTGAAGCAGGTCAGATGAGATAAGGAGCAGTTGGAGCACTCAATGGTTTCTCTTCTGTGCTTGGAACATTTTGAGAAGAAAGTGTGTTTTTATTTTGTTCCCTCATTAAGAGACTCACTTAGTTGTTTAGTGAAAACTACCGCAAGCAGCTGCTAACAGTCTTACGGCTTCCCCCTTGTGTGAAAGAGAGAACATTAACAATAACCGCTGTTTGATCCAGACACGGATGGATTGTTATTAAGAACATTGCAATGTCGCTCCATATCAAAGGTGAGATGAAGCTAAGATTAGAGAAAATGTTTAAATTTTTAGAAAAAAACCAAGGGCTGATGTAGAGCTTAATTCGTAGACTACTGCTGTTTCAACTAATTATTAGCTTCTGTAATGCAGCAGTTTTTCAGCTTTTATTGTCATTACACTGTCACAAGTACAGAGCCACGAAATTCACTCTCTGCATTTAACCCATCCCCTTGGGGAGCAGTGTGAGGTTAAGGGTCTTGCTCAGGGACCCAGAGTGGCAGTCTGTGGGATTGGGGCTCGAAATCAGAACCTCAGGATTCTAAGCCCTAACCACTAGGCCGCCACTCCAACCTTTGGAGAAGCTGATAATAATTTGATATACCGTATTTTCACGACTATAAGGCGCACTTAAACGTCTTTTTTTTCCCTCAAAATGTGCGGTGCGCCCTATGGTGCGGTGCGCCTTATGTGTGTTGTAACTGCGACTTTTGAGACCACCTCATTGAGGAGATGATGAAAGAGTGGCTGAATGTAAGGAGACCAGGTGTTTTTTTTCCACTCATCACCATCGCTGTTAATATGTAACTCCATGCGTGCCCATCTCACAGCTGATGTGAAAAACATGGGGAAACAAATTAACGCTGTGCTCGCTGTTCAACCGCTCGACATCGGTGTGAACCAGACCCAGCAGGTGCAGCAGAAGCAGCGAGTTTACATGCAAAGTCAATGGTTGACGCGCATATAGGTGCAGCAAAAGGTCCCGCAGCGCGTTTTGGTGCAGCACGTCGGGAGCGTTTAAGCATCTGACGCACCGCCAACGCGCTGCTGCTGCTCGAGATGGAAAAATTGAAGTTTTGCTGCTGGACGCGCCGCATCAACCAATCAGAGAAGCTGATCTGGGAGCTGACAGCGAGACAGACAGCGCTCTGATGACATATGATATTAACGCAAATGGAAAGGGCTGGATGGATGCATGGCTGAGGCAGGTGTATGTGAGAAGACTAGGTGGTTTTTTCCACGCATCACCATTGCTGCGTGCCCATCTCACAGCCGATGTGAAAAAAAAGGTGAATCAAATAAACGCTGTGCTCGCCGTTATCCCGGGGGTCTGACAAAGGAACTTCAACCGCTCGACATCGGTGTGAACCGGCCGTTCGAAGTAAGGCTGCGAGCGGCGTGGGAGCGATGGATGACCGACGGAGACCACAGTTTCAGGATAAGTGGAAGGCAGCGCCGGGCAAGTTACGCCACCGTTTGCAGATGGATTGTAGATGGACTAACGTGTCTGCTGGCTCTGTTGTTCAAGCTTTCGCAAAAGCCGGCATTATTTCTGAGGAGCCGCGCTGCACAGAAAGTGACTGACAGCGAAGAAGGGGAAACTGGCATGTCTGATTTAGCGCAGCTGTTTAATTCAGAAACAGAGGATGATGACTTTGATGGGTTTGATTAATACTTTGTAATAAATACATGAATAAAGCACAATCATACTCAGTTTTGCTCCCGCTCTATTTTTCTACCTGAAAACTTAATTCAACAGCAGCCTCTGGGCGCGTCTCCTCCTCTTCAGCGCGGCGGCTGGCAGGTGTTTTTTCATCTAAATAATCTAAATCTTGCAGCTATATTTGCTGTGATCAGTGGGAATAAAGTAGTTTTAATATGTTTTTAAGTGAGAAAGTCCACCTGAAAACTTAATAATTGCAGTCAGTTCATCCAGATTATCTATTTCTGTCGGAGGCGCTCAGACCCCCACATACCAGCGGTGCACCGACAGGAGAAATCCTTTCATCAGCAGCCTCTAGGCCGGGTCGCCTGGGGCTTACCGCGGCTGCTGGCAGGTGTTTTTCATCTAAATAATTTTAGCTGCAGGCACCAGGATACCGGCAATAAAAGCTAACATATTCCGTCGGCAGGTTTCAGGATTTTAAGTTAATTTAGGAGTGATCACAGCGCTGTGTCATCTGCGATGTGTCTGTCTCACGGCCAGCTGCCAGGTTTGATTAATACTTTGTAATAAATACATGAATAAAGCACAGTCATACTCAGTTTTGCCCCCGCTGTATTTTTAAATACGCAGTAGAGGTATTTAAAGGTAGTAGAGGACATGTACCTGTATATAAAAAACGCGCCCTATAGTCCGGTGCGCCTTATGTGTGTGTTAAATACAGAAATGGGACACATAACTGAGAGTGCGCCTTTTAGTCCGGTGCGCCTTATGGTCGTGAAAATACGGTACATAGATTCAGCATTAGGTGTTTTATAGAACAGAAGGCTCAGAGGAATTTGTGCTGTGTATTTTTATTGTGGTGGAGGGTTTTACATTGTGTTTGTGCTGGAAACATGCAGATTTTACAACCCTGGCAGTGAGGGATGGGTGGAGTTGCTAGTTATACCTTTAAAGAATATAAAAGAGAAATTCTTGTAACTTGAGTGGAGGATTTTGTTGATATATCCTAATTTATATTTCTAAAAACCAATAACTGGTTGTACTATGTGTACCTAAGGCTTTGCAAGCCGTTTTCCCCACCTTGTGTTTGCTTTGGTCATATCAGCCGTCACTTTGACTCTATAGACTAGCGGTCCGCTCTCAGTGGTTCTGATCTGTAAGGTGTGATGCCTCAATATTCTTCGGCATCACTAATCTCTTTTGATCTTAAACTGAATGATGGTTCAACAACACAAACCAATTCCAGAAAATATGTTTTGGAACACCAATGCTTTCGTCCATCTCCATCAAAAACATTGAGCTAATTTCAAAAGTGTTCTCTCTCTGACAACACTGCATGGAGATGGGTTTTCTGCTGGTTATAAATAGTGTTGCACCGATAACGATACCAGTATCGGACGGGGCCCCGATACTGCCCTAAAATGCTGGTATCGGTATCGGCGAGTACCAACAAATAGGGCACAGATACCATTTTGAGAGCCATAAGTTTATTCAACTATTGTCACCCACTCCTGGTAGGCAATAAAAGGTTTTACTGGATTCACTTTGTATTAGATTTTTTCCTGCTTCACAAAGGTAGGCAGCAGCTCGACAAAGCCATGAAGGCAATTATTTAACATTATTATGGTATCGGTATCGGCCAATACTGCTCAGCCAGGTATGGGGTATCGGTATCGGGGCCAAAAAATGGCATTGGCGCAACACTAGTTATTAATCACAGTGCTGCTGTAGTGCTACTAAATGGAGGATATTTGTGTTAAAATAAGCCTGTTTGACTTCTGATCACCTGGTATGTCCTGCTTTCATGATTTTAATGCAAATGTAAATGAAATCAATATTGCCTCATCACCTCTTTAAAGCTAATATCGCTGCTTATGGCATGGACTTCATAGCTTGTTGAATTAATGAAACTTAAAATGCAAATAGGCTGTATTCATTCTTCTTAAAGAATTTTAGAATCCCTGCTCTTTGGTAGTTTATGAAGCATTTTACAGTTTGAGTTTGTTTTTAAATTGCTCCAAATTAGGTGATCTGCAGCTTGAAATGGGAACCATTTTCAATACTGTACTTTTCTTTAGGAATAGAGTAGGAATTTGCCATCTGAAAACACACATTCCTTAGGAGCAATAAGGAGATTGTGAATAAATTTTAATAAAGTATCTTACTGTACAGTCATATTAAAAAGACCGTACATCCTCTGTCAACATAATGAGACTGTGAATAAATTATATGGTCTTGGCCACGCTCAAAAATATTCAGAGCTTACCTCCTCCAAGTTGCGCCATTATTTTAAGACCTGTGGTAAAAATTGTTTTTTAGTTTTTACATAAAACTGCACCTTTAATTGTTCCATGGTGCACAAAATTGAGAACAGTCAATGGCAATACCAGCATTACATTTCCTTCAGGCTTATCAGTAATGGCACATTTTTAGAGAACAAACCTTTTTTCATGCTTCCAATTTCAAAACGCTCTCTGAAGTGTTGCTATGACAGCTGCCCAGATGTTCTGCCGTGTTCATTTCCTGTCAACTAAATACAAGTGATGTTGTGTATCAGAAGGTTCTCTTTAAAGGACTGAAAGAAGAATTTTTTGATGGAATTCTACATCTGCCAGCTTCTGAATTTCCCCGTTTTACTACAACATTTCTCGGCAGAAGTAGCAAAGCAGAATATAACCTTTAAGGTACAAGGTTTTTCTTGTCATGCCAGTTCATATTTGCATGTATTTGGTACAGAGTTTGCACCCAGATCTCAATTTAAAAAGCTTCAATTTTAACAAAAAGAAGAAGCTCAATTAATTGCGGCTCATGTTCAGCAGTCTAACAGCTGCAAATGATCTGAAACATCTGAAAATGATTTAACTTCTGCATTAAAAATCTGTATTTTTATTTTGAAATTAAAGAACAACATTTAAACAAAGAAGGGTACATACAAGCCCAACCAAAGCAACACTTATTAAAACTAGCAAGTATATGAAGGTGTTAAATATGAAGATCCGTCATGTGCATGCTTTATCTGTATTGCTTTGTTAAAGTCTCTTTAAGTCTGAATGATCCTTTTTTTTTTTAAGTTTCCTGTTTGAAAATTGAAACTTTTACATTTTTAGAGACCTAGTAACAACCAAGAGACATTAAAGTTCAAAGTGTAGTTGAAGAGGTCTGGACTAAACATCAAACTATTCTACCTTTCCTATTTGCACAAGTTCATTTTTGAAAGCATATACAGTAATTACCTGCCTTTCATGATGCAAGACAGCATCCTAAAAGCAAGTATATATGTTGCATCTTGACAGTATGGCGAATGGCAATAGAAAAGGCTACGAATTACTACTTTGATTGCGGGGTCGTTTTTTGCAGCACATCAGTATTATAAAAATAGCTTTAATATAGATTGCAATAAGAATATCTTCCTACTTGCAGTTTTTTTCCTTTATAAAATCACATCTAGATATCAAAGGACATCTGAGTATACAGCTTTAAAACTTTAGTTACATTTTTAATGAGAAAAATAAGCTAAAAAGGTTTTTTTTTTTCTTGCTAAAATACAATAGAGCTGCCATATCTTTGGGTTCTTATTCACAACTCACATTGAATATTTCTGAAGTTGTTGAAACAAGAAATCACTTTAATGGAACCTGTCTGACAACATGACTTAGGCTTAAATATCTGCAAATGCAAAATTAGAAAAACATTAGAAAATTAAACAAAATAATAAAGGAAAATAGCATCTATCATTCTGAGAAAGGTTACAAAGCCTAGTCACTGTTACTCCGGTGAAACACAGTGGGAGCCTTTACCCACGAATTGACAAAGAAGTAAGTCATAGTCATTTCATGTTGCATAAAAGCATTGGGTCAGAAGAAAAGAAAAATATGATGGTGTGACGCCATCACTCTGAACTGCTGCAATTCACACAAGGAATTCTGTTTTTTCGAGAAGTTTTCTATGGAGAGTGTCTGAACCATCATTTTATGACCGTGAGCTCAAGCGAAACTGGTTCATGTAACATGAAAAAGATCACTCTAATGACATTAATTAAACATTCATATAAACTAAAAATTAAGTAACTGTCTTGTACATAAAGTCCAAACTTAACTGCAAGTGGTATTCTCACAGCAAAGTTAGATAATATTGTCCCACTCCCAAAACAATTTCATCTTTGAAAGGCTAACAACAAAAGCTTTAGGAGCATAAGTTATTTTAGTTTCTCATGGTGTGTTCTGCTATTTTATTCTATTTATTAATGTTTTTGACTAAAGCCAAACTTTGTAAAGCGTTACTGTGTCTTAAATGGTGTAAAACATTTCTGTTTTAGAGTCAAAAGGGTAATAAAGAACTAAGCAGTAAGGTTGAATTTACTGGAAAAGAAGAAGTAGGTCAGAAAAGAGAGCTGTCATAGTAATTTAATGAACTTCCCCTACTGTGCCATAAGAGATTCAATACTGAAGGAAAAAGCCTTAGTAAAAAAAGGGACATATTAGATTATGGAGAGATTCCCTACATATGACACAGCAAATAAAGTATTTGGATATTTAAAAACACCAGGATTTTTTTTTGAATAAAGGAAAACTGTCATCTAACACTAATTTAAAAAAAAGATTCAGAAATTATTAAAAACTTATATAACTGATATAAAACCCACAACACAGTTCAGGCCTGTTTGTCCACTGGTACAATTGTTGGTATATTTAATGTAATGTAAAACAGAGTAAAGGAAAGCAGATCCTCTGCCTGAGCCTGGGCATTGTCAGGTTTATTTGAAGGTTGAAGAAGACCCAAATGCAGAGATGAACCCCGACCCCCCCAAATGATGTCCCACTCGCAGTCGGAAGAATCCGTGTATCATTCGTTCTTTCTATTTTCAATTGTCAGTCAAAACACAAAAAATAAAAAATTGACTGGTTATTTTGTTTTTTATGGTTAAACCAAAAACGAAAAAAGGATTGGGTTTTTCATTTATCAATTCTAAGCTCCGATCAAGAATACGAAATGGAAAAACGGACAGCAACACAGAATTTGATTTTAATATTTAATCGGTACAATTTACGTGACCCGGAAGTTTGGTGGAGCGTTAGCTAAAAAAAACAATTGGCTTACCCCCACCACGTTCGATCAAGCTGCACCAGATAAGGCAGTCGGACCTATCAGCCATGGACAGTTACGTGTTATTTCGAGGATCCAAGCGTGTGACTCTTAAGGAGGAGGACATGACAACGGAGAAAATCAGCAGGATCTTCCAGGTATAACTTTTTTCTTGAAACTTTTCTGTGCACTGTACTTTTAACTAGCAACAACAAACAGCTTCTCGATCAACAGAGTGTGTGGTTCTAGCGTCGCCATGGTAGTCACTTCATTACCCCAACTGCCACGCAAAGAGCTATTTCCCGGTCACGTAAACTGTAAGGAGCTGTAAGCACAGTTCCATGACTCAAGTTTGTATGTATGTATATATATATATATATATATATATATATATATATATATATATATATATATATATATATATATATATATATATACATAATATATAATATATAATATATACAGTAGATATAGATATATATCTATATATAGCTAGATAGATAGATAACACAGTGAAATCTTTACTCTCGACAGGCTGCAGCCATGTCACGAATTCCTCTTTTCCAGCCACTTTTTCAAATCTGCATTGTCCTATTCTATAGCTCTTTCTCCGCATCGAACTTTTTTGCAAACAACTGCTTTATGGTCAATTGCAGTAGTTCTGCGCAAATTAATTGTGTCTAAAAATTGTCACTTTTTAAACACCACAATGTATTAAATGAATACAAATGCTGGGAACCAATTCTTTTTTTACATCTCTTTAATATTTTGTTCTATTCAGCTACAAAAGCATCCTCTTTAAACTACTAAGAATTGTACTATAAATGTGACTTTACCCGATTCCTATGTACACCTTAGTAATTTATTGATATTCCGCACAATGTCCTCCTTTTTGGTGCTATAGAAATGGCCATCCTACCAACATGTCAGGCTAACAATCAACATATACCGAACCGAAAACCGTGACCATGAAACTGAACCGAACCGAACAGTGGATTTTGTGAACCGTTCCACCCCTAATAACCTGGTGCTGATGGAAGGCAAGCATGTCGATTCATATGAAAAACTAAAACCAAACAGAATCTGTATTAATAGAGCTGTTGACAGATTTTCATGTATGGTCATATCACTGCATGCTTACTCCATAAGTAGTAATCCCAGGGTTATAGATGGATTTATTGATGAAGTGAAAAACAGGAGTGGAACTCCAACGCATATCATGTTAGACCTGCAGAGAACTGTTCAGTGGAACAGATGCAGATATTCTTAATAAGAAATCATGAAGACCAGTTTTGTGAGATATTCTACATTACAGGCTCAAGTAAGTGTAACCAAATATATAGATATTATCTCATAATTACGAGATATTATCTCGTAATTATGAGATAATATCTCGTAATTATGAGAAAAGATCTCGTAATTATGAGATATTATCTCGTAATTATGAGATAATATCTCGCAATTATGAGATAAGCTTCTTCGGTGAATGCAATACACTTCCGTAGACAAGGCAGTCCAGGGTGTAAAAAATTTGTATCTGAAGTGCAAAACAATGAACTATTAAGGGGCTCTCATAAATTATCGCGTTTCATTACTGCAGACACTAGAGGAGTTCCTAAAAAGAGTCAGCTGTATTTTCTAAACTATTTTGTTTTGTTTTTTTTGGCCTTAGGCATTGTAATCAGCATCGAAACTTTAGAAATATTGGAGCGTTGTTAGTATTCAGTTCGAAATGCACGCACTTCGAACTGCACTTTCCTCAGCTATGTATTTCACTCTTACGCAAGGCTCTCCTTTATGAAACCTAGCCATGTCTGCACTTTTTTGATACCTTATTTCATTGGCTACAAAACCAATGAAATAACTTAACCAATAACAACAGGACTGTATGAGGTGTAATATCGCTCTACTCTGTGCGTCACTGGCTGACAGGGAAGGAGCACTTGTGAGACTTCAGCGACTCTCCCTGACTCAAATCAAGTCACACAAATATGCAGATAATTTTGTCTTGTAGGTAAGAAGACGATGTAAACATACCAAACATCGCAGACGAATTTTTGAGGAAGTATTATTAGCAAGATGCTAAGCATTAGCTATGACGAATTAACTTTTCTGATGTCAAAAAACAGACACTATGTGGCGATTTTCTCATCATGAGATATTTGATGTGTAACGTTGTCTAACATGCCTATATTAGTAAAAATTTTACCGTTGTAAATTCCGTGCCTTCTCAGTTATTAGTTGTAAACGCTATAAAAGGATCATTTCTTATAAAGTAGAAATAACAGAAAAAGGTAAAAATAAGCTTTAAAAAGAACACAACTAATCCTTGTAGTAAAAATCTATTCCAACCCAATAAAAAACAAACAACACCCACACTCATACACATGGAATGGACCAAGTAACACACACTCCCCCCACACCATTTACACATGGAATGGACCATGTAACATACCCTCCCCCACTCCATTTACACTTGGAATGGACCATGTAACATACCCTCCCCCCACTCCATTTACAGTACACATGGAATGGACCATGTAACACACACCCCCCCCACTCCATTTACACATGGAATGCCCCATGTGACACTGTGACATCATTCATAGGCATCACTTAGAAGCTTTAATAATTCTAGCTCCGCCCCTAGAGTGACATCATCATTTAGTTTTCTGTGAGAACAGTACTTTGCTTAACCTTATCATTCTGACAAAGGACAGGCAACGTGTTCAGTCACAGTGACCAAATCTTCAGGAAACAAGATTTCTTCATACACATCTTTCAAATGGCTCGGAGAAGACAGCGTTTTACCTCTCAGAGTGAAGAACATAGTAGTCTTTCGTCTCACCAAGATGAATTTGTTGACAATAGAAGGCAACTAATGAAAGAAAACCAGGAACTACAGCATACTATAGATAATCTTCGCACCAAACTTGAGCGCTGCGGGAAAAAAAAGAAAACCAAACTTCGTACAGAAATTGAGGATCTTTCTGATGCAAATGATTGTCTCACAGCACAAGTTACTTCACTCCAAACAGTATGTCAGAACCTAAAGCAAGAAAACCAACGTCTGATGGCATGTTGTAAAACGGTGAAAACCGATTTACAACAACAGCTGAAGGAGTTTAAGAGGAAACTCGATGAAAAAGATCAAAAACTTCAACAGCTTACAAATATACAGGTTGACTATGAAAAGCTGACGACCTCTTTTCAAGAGTTAAAAGGGGAACTGGAACAGAATAATGAGCAACTTAAACAAAAGGACCACGATTTAAAAAATTCTCTGGATGCAGTCAGCAGTAAAGAACAGCACATTATAAAGCTAAAATCAGAGATTGAAGCCTTAAAAACTGAAACCATTCACCTTAACCACAAGCTGTGTGAGTCAGAGATGATCCAAACTCAAAAAGAAGACCAACTTCAACAAAAAGACCAGGAACTCCAAAGAGTAAATGAGGCTTTTAATGAACTTAAACTCCAAGAAAAGGCTAAGCTCCATGATCAAAATAAGAAACAAAAAATCCCTGAAGATATGCATGCGGATGCTGCATGTCAATGCAATCTAGACTGGGAGACTACCTTAGCAGAAAAACTAAAAGTTATAGCCGTTCAAATCGAGAAGGTTTTTTTTACACCCCAGTCAACGTACAGGTACTGGATTTCACCATGGCTTTGCTGAATCTGAATCCTAGGATTCAGCAAAGCCATGCAGGATCATCCAAATGATGATCATGACTTTTTGAGTTTTCATGTACATTTTTATTTATGTCTTTTTTTTTTAGTCAGTAATTGACTGGGTTCACTCCAGGTGCTCTGGCCAACCACAAAAGCCTTATTTTTTTAGTAATATTATTAGCATAGTAGGTTTAAGTATTTGTTTAATGTGTATCTCTGTGTTATCCTGCAATAGACCAGGTGAGCTTTCTTTCCTAATCAAGTTTGCCTGTTTTCCTTAGTTTATATAGGTTCACTCCAGGTGCTCTGGCCAACCAAAAAGCCTTATTTAGTAACAGTGTTAGCGTAGTAGGTTTAAATATTTGTTTTATGTGTGTCTCTGTTAAGCTGCAATAGACAAGGTGATATGTCTTTCCTAATCAAATTTGCATGTTCTCCCTTGTGTATGAAGGCTTTTTTCCAGGTAATTTTGGTTTACATCCAAAAAAAGCCTTATTTCTTTCATTAGTGTTAGCGTAGTAGGAATAAATATTTGATTTATGTGTCTCTTTATATCAGGTGAGTTTTTTTTACCAGTTTTTGTCCTGTTTCTCTGACCGTGACTGGCTGGATGTGCTCTCTTCGTCCTCTGGCATGGGAGCTGGCTCGGAGCTTGTCTGCCTGGCTGTGTTTCCTGGACAGGGTCGCCTTTTGCAGCTGCTTTTTGTCTCTCTGCTTCTGTTTCCTTGAACCCCAGTCGGCCTCAGCAGATGACCGCTCACACTAAGCCTGGTTCTGCTGGAGGTTTCTTCCCTTTAAAAATGAGTTTTTCCTCTCCACTGTGGCTACACGCTTGGTGTGAGGGATTGCCTTCGAGTCAGTGAGTCGATGCAATCAACTGGTTTTTTCTTAAATGGATCATTTTAAATAAATTTGACTGTATGATCTGTTTGAATTGTCTCTATAAAGTGTCACGTTAAACTTATTGCGTGGCCACGAAGTAGTATTTCGTGCGAACGTTATACTTATTGAGTGGCCACGAAATACTACTTGGTGCGCACGAAATACTACTTCGTGGCCACAGTTAAACATAAAAGAAATAACACCTGCTATTTATAGCTGAACTGCCTCAAAGGGTCGTCATAAAATGAAAACGGTAATAACAATGAAGTATTGTTAAAATGGAAACCCTCACATTTTCTTTTTCAGTCGGCTGTGGCTAAGAATCAGCAATCAGCAGCTTTCGCCTGTTTTAGTGTAGATAGAATTATTTTTTTTTCATTAGGATCAGTTTCGTAGCCTAATATTATTTGAAGTAAGTAGCGTGAATAAAACTCTTATTTCGTGCTCCAAGCATGCACACACAAACAGCGCACTTTCGTCTGGTTTGGTCTGCCGCGGTTTCCGTAGACTCATGAACGCGCTTTTAGGAAATCCTATACACTACTGTTTATGCTCCAAAAAACATTCTAAATGACTTCGTTTCGAGTAAATTATGGACGTTACCCACTCAGGACACTTGGAATACATTGGACGAGCAGTATGGAGGAATATTGACACATTTTTTGTGGACTTTTATGGACCTTTCTGCCTCGGGCACCATAGACTTCCATTATTTGAATGTCAGCAGACAGCAAGAAGCCTCCCAGATCTCCAGATGCATTTGAGATATCAAAAAAGTACTCCAGAGTGTTGTTCAGCATGGGGGTGAGTAGAAAATGAAGGCTAATCATGTTTTGGGTGTACTATTCCTTTAAGATCTCTTCTGTCTTCTTCCTCCATAAATCTATTTATGGTCTGTTTTTTTTTTTCTTTATTGGTAGGTAGGAAGGGAAACAGTCTGTTATAATTAGCTGATTTCTTCTAAAGCACTTTCTGTGGCACATAGCTTTATAAAAAGCACTCATAAGCCCTATTAAGCTAAATCGACCAGAGTTTGTTTCCTCCTCTTGGTTCTGATCTTTTGTGCAGGTCTGATTTAAGCCCAGCAAAATCTGGTCCAGACCAAATAACTGGATTGAGTCTTACTTGCTGAAATGGTCTTGGTCCACTTCATATTGGACTCTGGTGCAGGTTGCTTCAGGAATCATTACAAACTGGCCTCAGTCTCACCCAAATTCAAAAAGCTCAGAGCTTTTGGGCTTAGCAAGCTACTGTTGTATTAAATGTAGTACGGAAACTATACCTGATCCACCTTATGTTGCCTAGCAACATCGCTACCAGCAAGTGTTGAATCTTCTTGGGTGGTATAAGGTAGGTAATGAGGTCTTTGAAGACAGTAATACTTTAGTTAAATACTGTTTATAAATGTCTGTATTTGATTGTAAAACTGAAATACAAAACTATGAGAAATCTTAAAAAATATTCAAGGACAATTACATTTCAAAGCATATATTTTTTTTTTTATAACTTTTTATCTGATCAGTAAAAGAAAACCAAAAATAACCCAAATTGAACAAAGAAGAAAGTTATTGTTTAAAATAACAGCTAATCTATTTTAAAAAATGCATTCCGTGTTCAGCAGTTGGGATTAGAATGTTTGATAACACCTGGCATGTGATGTCACAAAGAGACTGCTGATGACATCACAGACTTTAGAAGGGATCTGAACATAAACCCACTCAGTGTTCTTATCTGTTCCAGACCTTCATCGAGACAGATCACTTTTGAGAAGCACGTTCGAACCTTAGCGAAACAAGCCAGACATCGTTCTCAGATATCACACTCCTTTTAGGTAGATATTCTGATTGATAGAAAGTTAGCCATGGAGCAAAAACAGTTTGTTTGTGGAAATGAAACTTCTCCAGCTAAACTTTCATGGGAAGACATGGTTGACTTCCCCATCCAGGTCGACTATGATGCCATAATTTTCCCAACCGAAGAAGACAGCTCCGTCACCAGCGAGCTGCATCTCAGCCAAGCAGAAGATGGTCCAGAGATCCAAGGGGAAGCGGATTCTTCTGCTACCATTGAGGCTCCCCCTTTAGCGGAGGTTCAGCTGAAATCATCTCTCGCTGCTGACTCTACATCTCTCGACTCAGACGAGGTCCAGCAAGCATGTCCGCCATCTCCGAGGTTAGAAGAACCAAAGACTCACCCCAGTGCGGGTCTTTCTTCTGAGGCACCGTACTCACACCGTCATGGTAAGTGTTTTATCTGTCAATACTAGGGTTGTCACGATACTAAACTTTTCAACTCGATACCGATACTAAGTAAAACATTCGATACTCGATGTCATTTTCGATACCACAAGGATAAAAACAAAGACTCCAAAATTCAACGGAAATTTTCTCATTAATAAACAAAATACAATAAATAGATAAATAGATACAATAAACAACATTTTGAGGTTGTATGCTGTGCACAATATTAAGCAAGCTTGATAAAAAACTTACAAAATTAAAATGAAGTGTTCCTTCCTTGGCTATGCTTTGCACACATAACACACTGCATGAAAAGTGGGATTGTCGTCAATATGCGGCACTGTAGATTGTCGTGGAACTTCAGGTTAGCGGCAGTTTACGGCAATTTGCATGCTTCGCCGAAAACTCCCGTAAATTGTCAGAAATTGATGTGGACTTTCTTAGGCAGTGTTCCCCCCATGGAATTCTAGGGGAGGCTTTAACATGTAAATGAAAATGCTGTGAGCTATACAAATGCAAATCAGGGTTGCAGGGGGGGTTTTACTCCAAGTGACATTTTTCTAAAAGGTAAGAAAATCTCTGATACAAAGAGATCAGGCTCAGTATAGCCTCTTACATTTTAGCTTGAATTGATTTATTTAATTAAAGTATAGAGACCAAAACAGAAATTTAGCTGACAGAGCAATACATTTAGAGCAGTAATTATATATAATAAAAAAAATGGCATTTAAGATAAAAAATAAAATGTTGTCTGTCAATATGCTCAATTCACAATTACTTAAGTGGAAAAGTTTCAAGAAATGAGTCTGAGATGATTCACTTTATAACATGGCACATTATCCTGCTGGAAGTAGCAATCAGAAGATTGGTACACTGTGGTCATAAGGTCCGGCCAGGTCAAGATCCGCAAACAGGAAAAAGAACATCGACAAATTCCGCTTCGTCAAATTAAAATATAGCAGCAACAGATGGGTGACTAGAAATTATAGCACAATTCTTATATAGCTATATAAAAAAAAAAGTAACACCGTTTATTTAAATGATTGGATCCAAACTATTGGTTATTCACCAACGAGGAAGCAGATTTCTCATCTCCATCAAAATATTTATTTTATACGGAGGGACTTAAACTTTAATCAAATCAATTCAAAAGAAACTTCTTATTACAGGAATGAAAAGAGATGCTGAGTTTGGGAGTAGTGAACAAGTTCATTAAAAAAAAGCAGTTTTGAATTATCCTTATCCCCGTTACAAAAATCTACAAAAATCTATATATATATTTGGGCAGAAACTGAACATATGCTGGATGATGGTGGGATTTTTTCAATATGTCATACTAAATTAAGCGCTCACAGGGTTCATACGGGAATGAGTGACTCTAATTTAATGCTATTTTAATGCTATTAGAAATTATTTTAATGCCATCAACAAGAACCATGTACACAAGTTATTAGTGTACATGAAATATGAAGCTGTAAGCAGAGTTCCATGACTCCTGTATTTATGTAAACACACACACACACATATATACGTATATATATATCCTCTAGCTTTTTCTCCGCCTGGAGCGATATAATATATCTGACGAAATTGTTTTTATAAGCATTTTTTATTAAAGAATTATAAATACTTCGATAAACATATTTAAATAATTTTAGTGCCAATTAAGGCCTTGATTTTAAAAAAATGAATGATTTTTTAATTATTTTTATTGATCCGCGGAAACCCTGGTTCATCTCGCGCATGCTCTCTACGATCTCCAAGAAACTCAGAGCGGGGCGGTCTGCAGCCACAGTGGAGGATGTATGCTTTGCTTTGTGCAGGCGGTCTGGAGCGGAGTATGTGGGATTTCGGGGTAAAACTCCTCTTGGACGCGATGGCGACTCTGCATCGAACAAGACGAACTCAAAGAAGAGATGCTAGCAGTAAATATATGTTCGATTACTGCCTGCTAGGCTAAAAGCAGCCTAGCCTAAGCTACGGCTAATAGCAGCCTAGCCTAAAGCTACGGCTAATAGCAGCCTAGCCTAAAGCTACGGCTAATAACAGCCTAGCCTAAAGCTACGGCTAATAGTAGCCTTGCAAGAACAAGCTTTTTTAAAGTGTATTTTTTGTGATTCACAGGAAGCAGTACGCCGTCTTAACAACTCGGAGACTAATTGCAGGCGCTATGGACCGGAGCAAGGGTAAGATTTAAAGAATATGCTTTCATTCTGCGGTAAAAGGCAATGGATACGGATAGATACCGATCATAGCTGTACATTTTGTTTTCACAGACCTCCTATTTGCTCGGAGCCATACAGCAAGTCCAGATTTGCACAATGTTGATAAAGACGACATTGTGTGTAAGTGACTTGTTTTAATGTTTTCTCTTTCCTTGTTACTGTGACTTGCGTTTGATTTTTTTATTCATACCACTCTCATTTAATTGTTTTCCAGCTGCCTGTAAGACGTATTTTGAGACGGTACGCAGGAGCTTCAGATATACGCAGCCAGCCAACACGTTGCTTGCGGAGGCTGCCAAGCAATCTGCTCGGAGTCGGGCCAGAAGAAAGGGGGTAAGACTTTATTTGGTGACTATTTTTCAGGTGCATTGATAGATGTGTTGTGTCCATACGCAGTGCGCTGATTCATTGTTTTTTTTTCAGCTGCTGAAAGCGAGGCAGAGTGTGCTAGCAGATGAGGAAGTGGAACTCTGGAAGTCCGCCACCGTCGGCCTCATGTCGGACGAAGAAGATGGCGTCGTTGGCGGTGTCTCTGGATGGATTGTACGGTCACCGCCATTTCGTAGGCCGGATCTCACTGAACTCTGTGTTAAGCTGCAGTCCCGGTTAGAAGCGATGCCGAAGTACAGGGCCGCGCACAGTAGGCGTCTGCACATCGGACCTGCCTCGGAGGGAATGCTGCCAGTTACCTCCAACCCCGAGGAAGCAAACGGACCGTTCACGGACTTGTAATTTTTAGATACGCATGTGTTTGGATACGCGTTGTATATAGTTGTGTGTGTTTTAATAAAGCTCTTTCTTTGCATAAACAGCTTCCTGGCAAATGTTCATTTCCTGTATAAATTCATTCATGTCCTTGATAGTAGCCTAATAATTGTGTAGTAGTGTAGGATAACATAAATACACAGCATATGAATGAATAAATATATGAATAAATAAATATATATATGTAAATTTATATGTAAATATATATATATATATATATATGCCAACCAATCACGAGCGACTTTACTTGTTTAAAAATAAGTGGTTCCGTCCAATACTCAGTAAGAAAATTAAAGCCTGGCGTGGCCACGTGTGGTTTTGCTGCCAATCACGAGCGATTTCACTTGTTTGAGAATAGTGGTTTCAGCCAATACTGAGTAGGTTATTCAAGCCAGACCTGGCCAGCCGCGCGGGTTTGCTGCATTCATATGCTAATTAGGGCCATTAGTACAGCTGATCGCTCTCCACATACGTCAGAGTCCGTTTCCGACAATTTGTGGCACGACAAACGCGGACAAGCGCGGGTTGCAAATTGTCGGAAACTGACGAAAATCAGGGAGATCTGCGGGAGTTTACGGGGGTTTACGGGGACGAAAATCTCACTTTTCATGCAGTGTACGTGAAAGGGACATGAGAGACCAGGCAGAGGAGCTGCGAGAGGAAAAGAAGCCACTGCTGCAACAACTACTGCTGGAAATTATAAACATGTTGCTCAAATCCAATTATTGGTAGGGACAATTAGGTCGGTTCGAAATTTTGGTAGGGACATGTCCCTATGGTCCCTATGCAAACCTACGCCCATCTCTCAAGGACCACAAGGGGAGTCTTCTGAAAATAGAACAACTCAACAGTGAGCTACGTTTGAAATTTCACTGTATTCTGTTGCTCTTCTTTTTTTAATTGGGTTATAGAACATTTCATCATTTAATCATATATAGCATTTAAGCATTTATAGAGATTTCAAAATAAAAATGTCTAAAAGAAAATTATGAAATTAAAGAAACGATAAAAATATGTTTAGGATATATGAAGTTTAGGTGAACGTTGACCCTTGCAATTCACAGGTCAGTATTGGTAGCCCTTCCTGTGACTCAGTACCCCTGAATTAGCCCTCAACTGTAAAAAGTTTGGTGACCGCTGATTTAGATCTACCATACCATGGTAACCGTGGCTGGTCACATGATGAACTTAACGTGCCCTCCCTCACTCTGCCTTCACTGCACTGATGTGCCCTTCTGCAACTAACCAAGCGCTGCTTCAGAAAAACACTATGACTTCCAGAAAAAGTAAACATCTGGTCCGGTAACTAGGTCCTGCGGCGGTGTTAGTTTGTGCACGGTGTATTGTTGCAAGATGAGTAGACTGACCAAGTAAAGTGAGCAATGAGCATCCTCTGTGCTTTCCAAATTTGCACACACCGCCTCTCTCAAGTTATAGCAGCTTGTCAGCGGCGCAAAAGTGGGTATGCAATATAATACGCCGGCCTGGCTGAACTGGAGAGAACGCAGATCCAATCGCAGTAAAATAATTTATATTACAGTTGTCGCATCCCTGCCGCTAGCAGGTTGACTACACATGCAAAGCGTGTTATGGGGAAGAATAAAGTCAGGTTTTTACTGTCTGTTTCTCCTGCCATGAGCAAAGTGCATTAGCACCAGAAATCCTGGAGAATTCCAGTTTTCCTGCAAGCCCCCCTCCCCTCTACAAGTTTGTGTATTCACTCTACCTTGCTTACTGTCCTTGTTGTCATGCAAATATTCTTTGATATGACCAGCCCTTCTACAGGAGACCGGATAACGGCTGAAACAAACTGGCATCAGAACAAGAGCATGCTCCAAACACTTTTCATTACCTGCCCCTGCAACATCAGACCTTTTTGCAGGAATATCTTGATAAGTCATATCTTAATCTTTTATTTAGGCAAACCTATTGAACAACCAGATATCATACGGGTCCTAGTTCCTGAGCTGGGAACAGGTCATAACCATGCTTTTCCAACAGGGCAAGGCAGAGCCTATTTATATTGTCCATTCACCAACAGACTCATTTATATTGCAAAGCTCACTATTTGAAAGAAAGAACAACTTAGAAAATAATTGTATTTTGTCTTGTCTCGCCTTTTCACGTCATTCAACATTTCAGCTCAGAGAATGACAAACAGTAGGATTTCAGTATTGGAGTAACATTTATTTCACCCAAGGAAAAGCACTACATATGAAGCTACAATTTAGCAGTTTTTACAAACCCAAGGTGAGTCCTTCCTGTTGCAGAGATTGCGCACCTGGCTTACTTATAAAAACAATTAAGAAATCTCAAAAAATAGAGTTTAGCACATATTCCAAAAGTAAGAGTTGTAGTGTGAACTAGATGAGGTTATCTATGTGTGCTACAAGTTTTGTGGCACTAAAATGATCTATAGTGTAATTATTGGCTATTATATGCTTATAATAAAAATGAATAAAGCTCCAAAAATACAGTTTGGCCTATCTTTCCAAAGTAAGAGTTGTAGTATGATCAGATTAAGTTATCTGTGTATTCTGGAGGCACTACAGTGATCTATAGTTTAGTCATTGCCCATTTTATGAGTAGATCCACCTATGGAATAGTGGCAACAGAAGCATAAATCCAACAATGACTTATCAAGGAACACATGAACCAGAATAAAGGGGAACACATGTGTTAAGGAGGTAAGGTAGGAATGTAGAGAAAACCCAAATAGAAAACCTATACAGAACCAAAAAGTGCAGAATCATGTCAAGCATGCTGGAAGGTGTCTGGAGCATCTGAGCTCAACTGTTGATCTTCCTTTTCCTCAAAAGTCAAAAATATACATAATTTTGTAGAATCAATCCCTAAACTACTCCAAAAGTATTTTTTTTTTATGTGGAGAAGCGAAAGATGAAGCAGTAATTCCCCATGAGTTCTTTATTGTGTAGCAGAAAAGGTCCCTATCAGCTAAAATGGCACTTCTGGTACTGATAAAAGAATTCGCATTGGTAAGAAGTGGAGGAATTATTATCCCGCTTGCAGCTCTCTTTTATTTGCCGGTTTGGAGCATTTTCCTCGAAAAATAGAAAACACATGCGAAGCATTGTTAATGCATGTGCAAAAATTGCGGGAAAATCCCTGAAGGAATTCCAGGACATATACAGATGTTATAGAAGGCCCAACAGATTTCCTCTGACCTAAGCCGCACTCTGTGGTTGGAGTTCAAACCACTCCCATCTGGTCGCACATTCACTGTCCCTAAATGCAGAACACATAGACACAAGAAACATTTATTCCAGTTGTTATTATAATTCTTAATCAATCACTGTAGTTCTTCACCTATTATTATATATGTGTTTTACGAATGTGTCTGTGTTTATGACAAATTGCCCCTCAGGGAAAATAAAGACTCTTGAACCTTGAACATTTTTGACTGAACAAAATGTTTTTGACTGAACATGTCATACATGTTCCTACATGTATGACATGTAAGACTCCTAAACCTGTTCAATGCAAGCTGGACTATTAATTTTGAAGAAGTTAAAAATAAGGTTAACATACATAAATGCTGATTACAGCGTTATTCGATAATCATCAGTAACATTTCATGTAACGCATGATTGACTTTGATTTACTTTGGATTTTAATTTGCTAATTATAACCATCAAAGTTCTGCTCTTTCCAGCTAATATCAATATCAGTATGAACAGGGGTGCTCTCCTTGTCTCAATTTGTCATGGACTGTTGAGTTAAAAATTCTCTGAAAATTAAATGCCAATCATGAACATCTACAGGCACTGCTTCGGTTCAAACTTCTTCAACAAGCATTGTCACAAATGGCAGTACTACTGATGAGCAAATTTTGAGTTATTCACATGCTTAATATCATTCCAATTTCACCTTTTTATCAGCTGTCAAGTTAAGTAGGAGATCATTTCTCTTTTAGCCACGGAGTGACTTCAAAAGTGTTTCAGGTGAGTAGGAGGAGGTTTCCATAAGCCAGAGAAAAACTATTCTATTTAATGTGCATTTCAATGCTATGAAATTGGTTAAATTGGAGTATATACCTTTCCAACAAAAATGAGACGCCTCCATATCCCAAAAACAAACCTGCTCTAGCTATAGATTCCCCTTTGTTGTTCTTTTGGGTTTAGGAAGACAGACTAACTTTTCCAGCAAGGTCCCTTAGTTCATTTTTCCACATTTCTGAGAACAGACCTGTGAAAAAAAAAGAGAGCAGATAAAAACCTAATGAGAAGATCCATTTGGGTGCATGCCACCAAGCATACCTGATTTGTTTTTGTTTCCACTGCCTCTGTAAATACAGTATGTGAGGCAAATGAGAAAGTAATGACTCAGCTGCTTTTTAAGAAGACGTGGCTGTTGAGAACAGAAAAAATAATGAGGTGACAGACCAGTTATGTCTAACCATGCAAAGGGAGCTACCATTAACTCCTGTGAGGTAAACTTACAGAGGACTTGTTCCACTGACAGGCTAGGAGAGCATAGTAATCAGAACAGCAATTAAGCCCTGGTTTAAAGATCTTCTGAATACTTTTGCAAACACTTGTTTAGTCCCCATTGGCAAACTTTTTAAATAAATGACTGAAATGAAATGTCTTTTTTTTTTTCAGAAAAAACTGGATGGAATAATGTTTAAGGGAATGAGTACAAACATGTTAGGAGAAAGAACTACCAGTGACTTGATTTTGGTAATACATTGTTTGAGCAATTTATTAATGAAAGGTTAGAATTTTTGAAAGCCTTAGTCAGAAATAGGTTAAGTTCAACCTTAGACCGATTTCAGTAATTCAGTTTAAATTTGACATCCATGTAATACTGGTGTGGATTGATTTGGCATTCAGCAAAGCCTTAATTATCTTCAAATAAGACTTCCTGGTTTAACTTGGAAAAACTATATAAAAGATAACTCTCTCTCTCTCTCTCTCTCTATATATATATATATATATATATATATATATATATATATATATATGTGTGTGTGTATATATGTAAACTGTATAACTATGGAGTTGGAATATTTTTTGCCATATCTGTAATGAAAAAGAGAATATAAGCTAATGTATTCTGGTATTTCAAAGAATATAGGTGGGTAATTCAGGTCCAGAAAATAAAAACCCTGTACAGAGATTAGTGCCAACCATTTGCATATCCAGCTCTGGAACACACACTGGGAGCTAATCACCTGGTTATGTGAACAGGGTGAGGTTTTCACTTCCTGGACTAGAATTTACCACCTCTGTAAAAAGAAAACAAAAAAAAACTAACATTCACTTGGAAAATAGTTGTTTACTCTATGCACAATTTTAAAGAATTAGATCAATGTATTACTATGTATAATGAGGTAAAACACACTAGATGTTGGTAAGAGAGCCAGCAGAACCACATCATACGTGAAACCAAACCAGACCCCTGCTGTCTATAATGATCATGAACAAAACAGGAATTGTTAATTACTGAAAGTTGCCAGGTTAAAAACAGCTTCACAGAAACAGAGATCACAGAGATACCTTAATTAATTAATAATGTGAGGGTAACCCTCTGTATATAATTATTTAATTCCTCTTCTGAAACCTTTACCTCTTCTGCCTCCCTGCTCACCTGGAATGGGCCTCTCTCTGTGAGGATGACGATTCTGATTGGAAATTAATACATTCTGAACCAAAGTTAGATTTTCATTCACCTCCATCTTGCAAAATTTAGCTGTAAATTCCTTCTGATTATTCCACTGCTGCTCCTGTCTCCTGCTGTTCCCCTAGAGTTTTGCCATTGAGCTCTTAACATTTTGAAGTCAAAGCCAGAACTTTGGCCTCAAAGTGAAGGACATAAAAATGCTTAAGTAAAGGATTATTTTAAGGCAATGTGACAAAAATACCAAAAACTGCAGAGCAACCACTGATTACAAATAGCTCCCTTTAGATGTAATAAAAGGTTGTAAAGACTATGCTGCATCACAAGCTTAGCCCTCTGTTTTCTAACATCACTATTTTCTCCAACAATAAGCTCAGATTAAAAATACATAAGTATGTTTGAAGCAGCTCTTTACCTTAGAAAGTTATCTCAAGTAGAAATCAGAGGTGCTCATCAGTTTGTGTTCAGTACACTATGCTGCTTAGAAACCTAAATTGAAGTAAAGAATTGCATCAGTGTGTTGGCACCTGTTCAATTTTACTATGTTTTAATGTCAGCTACATTCATTCATTCTATTTCTAACATTCATCTCATTCTTGAAAAAATAGTATAAAACATTTTATGTTTTGCTGTTTACTTAATTAATTTGCCTCCTTTTTCTTGTCTGATAAACATGTTTGTTTGTTTTTTTATTAAAAAGGATTTCTGCATTCTTGCCAATCTTAGCCAATCTACTTTGCCTGCTGTGGAAAGTGGATTGGCTACTTTATTGTCAATCAAAAATTTTTTCCTACGTGCTCCCAGTATGATATTTAAGTAGGCTCCAAACGTAACTCATAAATTGTTTAGCTTGCGGTCTACCATTACGTTGAAGTACGAATAAGCACCCCTACGCTTTTTTGCTGCTGCAGCTTTTTTTTTTTTTAGCTATATGCTCTCTTTTTTGTGTAAATTTGAGCATTAATGGCCAAAAAGAATGTTGACCAACCGAACCAGAAGAGAAGCCTTTTTCAATGTAGTTGAAAAGAGGATAGAAAGTGGGAGAGAAAGGAAACGGTTAAGTGTTGAGGAGATTCTTTTCAGAGATTGCGCGCCATGAAGGAACAAAAGGGTCTGAAAACAGATGCTTTGGTCCCTAAACTTCTGCTGGACAGGTAAATAACAGTTAACTCTGTAGTAAGTTGAGGCAGCAGAGAGAATACGTCAATAAATTGTAAATATGAAATGGCCGTTGGACATATCTTCCACCACAGAATCCTCTTTCCTACCTTTAAAGGAAATCAAAAGTCTTTCAGATGCAAACACAGGAAAAACACAGGCACAAACAATATATGATTAGAAGCAAACAGTTGAAGATTAATGAATAAGCATGGATATAAAGTCATTTAATGTTTTGGGCAACATAGATGCAGAAAATATAACAATGTGAAAAAAAATAATACAACCATTTTTGGCATTTACTTAATCATATTTAGTTACTTTAACACAATTGTTTCATGTTAGCAGGGTAGGACATAAAACAATTGTGTTACAGTAACTAAATATGATTAAGTAAATGCCAAAAGTGGTTGCATTATTTTTATCAGTTTAGAATAAAAACAAATATTGATAGGATTTTCTGGAATCGAATCATAATTATACAGCTATATTATTCACACTCACTGACTGGAGGATAATCTCTGCAGCCCTATAATTTATCTTTCTGCTCTTAGGGCAGTCTGTAATGTAAGAAGTGCTGCAATCAAAAGCCAGAGAGGAGATTCTGAATACAAAAAACGCATTGCTTCTGAAATAAGAGTGTTTTATATGATACATTTTTTTTTCTATGACTTTTCCCCAGATCTTTTAAAATAGAAAAATTATATATATATTATCACATATCATTGTTTTACCACCTTTTATTCAAAGGTTATTTAATATTTTTCAGATGATTTACTTTCCCTTACATACTAGAGCTGCTTTTTGAAATCATCTGGCAATTAAAACAATTTAATTTCCCCCATTGGGAAGATTAAAAAAGTAGAAAAAAAAAGATTGTATCTCAAAGTACTTCAGTTGGACAAAAAGACAGCTGATAAAAAATAAGTAAAACTACCAAATCAATTAAATGCAATGACAGTCACTCTCATATCTCATTTAATGAAGGTTCGGGAGAGCCCAGTCTCTGGAGAGACCAGCTGAGTGCACAGGTGAGGGGGTTTTAGGACCCCCCTGCAATTTTCCTACCAGCCCCTTTTAAGAGTTGAGGACGCATCATCTAACTGATGTAAAAAGCCCATATACTCCTGGATGTCAAGGGAGACACTGTGAGAATGACATTCTAAGGTGCCTTCAATACCATTCACCCTCTGCAACTGGATGTGGGTGATGAATCTCAATAGCTCATTGATCTACCTTATAAGCAGGCCATCATTTGTCCCTCTGGGCAGTATTCTATCTGATGTGGTGCTCAGTGATACAGGAGCTTCACAGGGGGGTTTGATCCCTTTTCACCCTGTAACACCTCTGACTTTCAGTACAATTCTGAGTCATGTTACTTGCAGAAGTTTTTAGATCACTTAGTTGTTGTAGAGGGGGAGAGGAGGGTGAATACAGGGCACTGTTGAACATTAACAAGACCAGAGATAATTACTTATTTTATTAATGAATTAATAGATAATATAATTTAACTTTATTGATCTCACATGGGAGAAATTTCCATCTTCATTTAACCCATCACTTCGGGGAGCAGTGGGCTGCCATCGTGGCGTGCCTGGGTAGCGAGCGGGGGTTAAAGATCTTGCTCAGAGACGCAGAGTGGCAGTCTGTGAGAGTGGATTTCGAACTCACAACTTGAGGATTCCAAGCCTTATGCCCTAACTACTAGGCCGCCACTCCCCCGATTTCCAGAAGGAGAGGGCACCTTCACAGTCAATACAGAGTAGGGGGAGGTAGAGGACTATAAATATCTGGGAATAGTGAAACATGCCCACAGGAAGGGGAAGAGAAAATGGTATTTATTGAGGAAGCTGAGATCCTTCAATGTGTGCAGCAACATGTTGAAGATCCTCTGACAGTCGGTTGATGCTAGAACCATCTTTGCTGGAGTATGTTGGGGCAGCAGCATCAACACCAGCCACACCTGCAGACAAGACAAGACCACCAAGAAAGCTGGCTCTCTAGTGGGTCTCAGTGCCATGCTCCAGGCCTGGGTACAGGGCTGGGTTGTCTCTTTCTCTCTCTCTTCCCTGCAGGGTGGACAGACAGGTGCTCCTCATCACTGCTGATTTCAGCCCTTCTTAAGGAGTAGAGACCAGGAGGAGGGCATCAGTTCTTTCTCGCTTCGAGTGTGGTACATGACCCAACAAACTTTTCCAAGTTTCCTCCGAACCAGACCTGATACTTTTTCTCTGTCTTTTTTCCCCTTAGAATCAGTAGTCCAAGCCAGAGAAACCACAAGCCAGGAACCCCAAGGGAGCTGGACTTCTCTGATCGCCTGCCTGAACTAGTCCTCCTCTTTGAAGCTCACCTGCCTGTCCACCCTCTAAAACCATCTGCACAAGAGAGAGTCAGGGACCACCTCCTTCGCCCCTCCAAGCAGACCAGAAGATACCAAGCCAGACATCACCAACACCTGTAAACCAGAACTTTACACCAAATTTAACTAGCTGTCTGTCTCTGTGGTTGCTCTGATCCTGAGTCGTTCTTTTCGATCATGACACTCAGGTCTTTTGAGATGTTATGAAAAGAAGGGTCCTCAAAAACTGTTATCCGTCATGGACAATGAGAGGCACCCTCTTCATCACACTGGAAAAGAGGCATATTTTTAACAGATAGCTACAGCTCCGCTGTCAAAGGGACAGATACAGAAAATCCATAGTGCCATTAAACCATTGTAAAACTCCTGTTCATTACAAACTGTGTACTTTACCATTTAATACTTTTATTTTTTCTTAATTCTTTATGTAAATTAAAATATTTTTCTCCTTTTATTTAAATTGTAATTTTATGTTCCTATCAAAATAGAATAAAAAAACAGGAAAAAGTATGAAAATAATTAAAAACATTGGGGAAAAAGAAAAAGGCGTATTTTATAATGCATCATGGTTTGTGAAATACTAAGTACTATAGAGGCAGAATGTTGCACAGCCAAGGGACAGAACAGATAAAGTGTGGTCACCATGGTGTGGTGTTTGGAAGATTAGTGTTGGAAGAATGCAGAGATCATGAGGAACTATAATCTCTGTATGTTCATGTAAGAAGGACATGGCAATAGTGAACTTTCTGCATTAGATCGGGAGAGTAGGGGCAGGATATTTGCCATATGTCTGAGGTGGAAGGATAAGATTTGGCAAAGTGCTTGAGATGCTTTCGACTAGTAGCTGTTAATGAAAAATTACATCAAGATTGGTCAACATACTGAAAAGGGAAATGTTCTGACCGAAAAAGGTTATTCTTAAGATTTTTTTAAGCTGAATTTGGTTTTGAAGTAC
Source organism: Cyprinodon tularosa (assembly GCF_016077235.1). NCBI lineage: Eukaryota > Metazoa > Chordata > Actinopteri > Cyprinodontiformes > Cyprinodontidae > Cyprinodon > Cyprinodon tularosa. The sequence continues at coordinate 2,933,499 of NW_024039607.1, read as the reverse complement.
CAACTTATATCACTTCAGTTTTTTTTAACTGTAATGATGGAGAAAATGTTGCTGTTATCAGGTGACCTAAATGCAGAGGTGAGCAGGCAGAGATGAGTTCTTGCATATTTAATGTGGTGTAAATGGCAACAGAAACACAAATCCAGGAACAACAAAATAGAAATCAAAACCAGGAGATGCTCATTAAGAAACTGGAAAGGAACAGTATATATTGGAGACAGAACAAAGACAAGGATTAATCAGCTGACAGGGAGCAGGAGTAGAAATAATCAGCTAGAAGCTTGGTGAAAGGAGACTGGCACCAGGGGGCAAAAGAGACCAGCACAAGTAACTCGTGTGTAACATTCCGGAAAGGTATTCCATCTCATTTGAAATATTAATGCAATGTTCATAAGCTGTATGCAACGCAATTTCGTTCTGTATGCACTCTGTGCATACAAAATGACAAATAAAGTAGTCTAAGTCTAACACAACACTGCTTAAATATAACTAGAAAACCACTACAATGACACAAAATGGAAAAGACACCAATTACCAAGAAAATACGGAATGACAAAAATGTAAATGAAAACTCAAAAAATAAAAACAGAACCAAAAAGTGAACAAGGGGCAGGATCATGACAGCTGTATTCATGCCTTTATTTCCTTTAAATAAGAAATGTGTTGCAGGAAAAAGTAACTGACTGGATGGAGGGGTCGACAATAATGACGATGGAATAGGTTCAGTCTAAGGCACATTAGTTTAAGGTACAGCTGAGTATCATCAGCACAGCAATGAGAAGAGATCCTGTAGCTGCTGATAATTTATCCACATGGTATTATGTATAGATTGAAAAAAGGGGTCCAAGAACTGATCCTTGGGGCACACCTTAGGAGACAGGCAGTGTCTAATCTCAGGGACCAGTGGAGATAAATTCAGGTCCGTTCATCAGGTAAGACAGGAACCACTATATATCAAGGAAAACTCAAGGCTTTGCATTTGAGGTTTTTATAAAAAAAAAAAAAAAATGTTTTAAATATATGTGGGTTTTTATTCCACCTGGTATGTCTATTCTTTACGTTCAACCTGTGCCCAGTTTTCCTTCAAGCTTTTTGCTTGCTAGAGACAAACAGGCTAAGTTACCAATATTGAAAGAAAAATTTTAATAAATCAGCTCACCTTTATCTACACTTTAGTGTAAAGGCTTTACCTACACTACACCTCCTTTTCACTGCCGCTACAAGCATGCTTAGTTTGAGGGATTGCATTCAAGTCAGTGAGTCAATGCAATCAACTGGTTTTCCTTAGATAGAAAACTTTGAATCAATTTCACTGTATGATCTGGTTGAACTGTAAAGTGCCTTGAGATGACATGTGTTGTGAATTGGCGCTATATAAACAAACTGTATTGAATTACCTAGGACAAAGAAAACAAACAAGGCTAATAATGGTCCATTGTCAGACTTACACAACCCCTGTAAAAAGCACCTTTTAATCCTTCCAAGATTCCAAGATATTTTATTAAAACAAGGGAGGAAAAAAATCCCTGTTACGATGAGCAAGAGATGCACATTTTTATCTCTTACCTTTGGGGATCATCTAGATGTTTGTCCTTGTCTAATTTGGTCATTGGTGGTATGAAGTTGAAAGTCTCACAAATCTCATTTCTAGATATTAACTGGGACAATTTATTACCTATTTATGGGGTTATAGTCACAAAGGGTTACAGACAAGTATGGCTATTAAAATGGTAACTTATAGGTTCCATTCAAAGCATGCTTCAAAGGTATCAAAGTCCTTGATTATATGGAAGATGAAAAAGAGACAGTTATTTATTGTTACACAGAAAAGGTATATTTAAGAGAGGCAAGTTAACTTCAACAAACTAAAATAACAAAAATAAACTAAAAAACACAAAAATTTCAACATACACCTTAGGTAGAAATTATTTTAAAGACAGCAATGAGACATAGGAGAGATAAAACGTTCTCGGTAGAAAGTAGATTTAAATGCAAGAGCTCCTGCTGTGGTTTGTGCTGTGTTTATTGTATTTGCATATTTCACATGTGAGACCAACACTGGTAAATGTGGGGAAAGAAAACCGTCTATATATACCTCAGGTTACTGCGCTGCTTTTATTCCTGCCATTAAAAAAAGTCACAGCCTTGCTGCATACATTACTTTGTAAGTTATTTCTTTATTCTTTTCATATAATTAAAGCAAAACTCTTTCTAATAACAATCCTACAACTGTTATTTACATTTTATATATGCACTACTCACTAGAATAAAATTGTAGAAAAAAGATATCAGGCTTTTTATCTTTTAAGCCATCTATTAGATTTTTTTTCGGAGTGGGTAGACTTAGGGTATAGAATACAGATTGAAGGGATTTAGATACAAAAGAAGCTGGTCAGATTGAATTTGATGTATATGATGATGAATCAATAATTGAGGCCTTAGGCTGAGGTTCATACTCCATCAATATAAGGACCCTAAACATGTTCAGCACCTACAGGGGAGTGGTTTAAAGCATATAGTTCAAAGAACAGATTCAAACTAACTGGAAATTGTGTAAAAACCTAAAAATGTAAAACTTTATAGCTTCTATCTCAAGCTGAGGAACTTGAACTGGACCTAAAGTGAAGGAGATTAAGCAATTATGCGAGAATTAAAGTTCAAGAAGGCATTAGGAAAAAAGTAAGACAGAACTTCTTTCAATAGCGTGTTCATAGAGTGAAAGAGGGCAGACATCTAGGTTACTATGGTCCCTGTGAGCAGTTCAAGAGATGACAAGCCTAGAAGAGTCTTCAGCATGATGTAAGTATGCCTTGAGAGTTAAAGAATAGCCTCAGCATCACTGGGCAACCAGGAGCTCCTAACCAAAAGATACAAGAAGTGAAAAAAAAAAAATGAAAATAAAATAGAAGCAAGAAAATCCACAAGCAGCTAGTGAGTGTGATAGCCACATGCTGCAGAAACAATTCAGTCTTTCCTTACAACTCATCTTGGATTCCTGAAACAATTTGCCTCCTACAGAAACTCAAAATGGGGGTACTGCTATGAGGAGAAGTGACACCATTCCTAGTGTGCTGTTTTAGTTTCCTCTGATTAAAACAGAGATAGGCTAAATAAATGTCATGTTATTTCTTTTAATAATGCAATGATCAGAACAGGTGGACCCAGAATTCAAATTAGACAACCAGTGTGAAAGCTTAACACAGTTTATTAAATCAAAACTGCTACATGTTAGGGTGTGGTGTGAAGGTTGCAGCACCTCAGACTGGGAGAACGTGAAAAGAGAGGTGAGAACAGCAGAGAGGATCATCGGGGATCCTCTTCCCTCCATAAAAGACATTTCACCCCAGCACTGCATGTCCCTAACCAGTACCATCAGCGACCCCCCCACCATGGACTGTTCTCCCTGCTGCCTTCTGGGAAGAAGCTTTGCAGCATTCATGCAGGTTCTATAACAGCCTTTTTCCACTGCCATCAGAATGTTGAACTGTTGAAAATTCTAATGCACCATATCTATTTATATATTTTTTGCACTGCTCTGAAGCCTCCACATCAATGCCTTTTGCAACATGTCTCTCCTACACAGTTTATATTTTGCATCATGTCTCTCCAATACTGTTTACGTTTTTGATCACTGCTGCATTTTATAAATGGAAATGTTCTTTTTCACTGGCAAGCTACTGCTCATGCACTGTCGGAAAGCTGTATGTAACAAAATTTCATTTTGTATACAGTCTTTGTGTACATAATGACAATAAAGTTTGTCTAAGTTTAAGGAGACAGAAGATTAGTGACCAGGTTAGCTTTCAAATGTGCTTCAGTTGCAATGGTCATTAACCTTCTCTTAGTCCTCAGTTTGGGAAGAACGATGAGATGATCCATTGTCACTTTGTTGGGCTACTCTTTAAATCTTGGAACTAAATGCTAACCCAGACATTTTGAATTTAAAAAGATTCCTGGATGGGAATTGAAACAGCTTCAGACTTGGATAACAAAGTCCAGTGGATTGTTTTTTAACTTTTTAAACTTTTTGGGAATTCCAATGAAGCACCATACGGAAATCCAGGACGAGGTCCAGAAACATTGCCAGGTTAGGCAACAGGCAGGCAGAAAAATAGATCAAAGTCTGGCAGAACAGGCAGGCAGCCAGGTCAGACATGGATCAGGCAGGCTCAGAAACACAGACAGATCAGGTCACGCAAACAGACAGGAAGTCTGGAATCAAAATGCTGGAATAAACCTCAAAAATGGCTCGAAATAATCTGGCAAGGATGTTTAGTCTGAAGGCTGGTTATATACTGATAGGTGCAGAAGCAGGTGGATTTTACAAGCTGATTTATTTTTCTATCTTGGAATAGTTTTTAACTGACCTAATTTTGTATACCGCAGGAATTATTAAGAAATCAAATATAGTTAGTCCAGTTATTTTGTGTGACATATGATTCATGGTTTCCTATGTTTTAATGTTCTTTAAAAGATTATGAAAATAGACATGGTCCAGTCTTCCTCCAGACTTGCTTTTCTTATTTGTTGCATTGTATGTCTATTCCTTTGATTTTAGTTGTACTATTGTTCTATATCATAGGACTTTATAGCTTCTTAGTGTTTGCTCGATATTCAAAGTTTGCAGCATGCAGCTATGATCTACTGAATCTCTGGTTTATTATTGGTTATCACATATTTCTCTTGTTTACTATAAGGGCAAATGTATCTAAATGCATTTGATAAACAGAAAACAAACTTGTAAAAACAGATAACGTCTCCAATGTTTAAACATAAGATGAAGCAAAGGCTTTACTGATGATTCTGTAGAGAAGGATCATACTGTGGAGGATATATGTATAATCATGACTCATCGAGACCAGATGAAAAAAAAACTCAGTGTTATAGAGTTGTTTGTCCAAGTATATGTGAATCACTTGCAGTTTGTTCAGAGGAAATTTAATGTTCTCTTTGATGTGCTTTAGTGGAGTGATGAGATGGTGTTGAAGCTTTAAAAGTGGTTTCTGATAATTGTGGTTTGTATACAGGAAATGTGTTTGTAACCATACTCTCTAAAAAATTACATTTCAGACATTTTCAGTGCTGCACTGCATTAATGAAATGTGCCTCTAAAAGTCTGAGGATTTTAAAAGCGTTCACCAAAAAACACTGTTTCTCAATCTTAAACTAAACCTCAGCATATTGGATAGCTTGTAACTACAGGTGCTGGTCATAAAATTAGAATATCATGAAAAAGTAGATTGATTTCAGTAATTCCATTTAAAAAGTGAAACTTGTATATTATATTCATACATTACATACAAACTCATATATTTCAGATGTTTATTTTGTTTAATTTTGATGATTACAAATGACAACAAATGAAAATCTCAAATTCATCATATCAGAAAATTAGAATATTACTGAAGACCAATAAAAACAAAGGATTTATAGAAATGTTGGCCAACTGAAAAGTATGAACATGAAAAGTATGAGCATGTACAGCACTCAGTATTTAGTTGGGCCTCCTTTGGCCTGTATTACTGCAGCAATGCGGCGTGGCATGGAGTCGATCAGTCTGTGGCACTGCTCAGGTGTTATGATAGCCCAGGTTGCTCTAATAGTGGCTTTTAGCTCTTCTGAATTGTTGGGTCTGGTGTATTGCATCTTCTTCTTCACAATACCCAGATTTTCTATGGGGTTAAGGTCAGGAGAGTTTGCTGGCCAATTAAGAACAGGGATACCATGGTCCTTCAACCAGGTACTGGTAGCTTTGGCACTGTGTGCAGGTGCCAAGTCCTGTTGGAAAATGAAATCTGCATCTCCAAAAAGTTGGTCAGCTGCAGGAAGCATGAAGTGCTCTAAAACTTCTTGGTATGTGGCTGCGTTGACCCTGGACCTCAGAAAACACAATGGACCAACACCAGCAGATGACATGGCACCCCAAACCATCACTGACTGTGGAAACTTTACACTGGACTTCAAGCAACGTGGATGAAGTGCCTCTCTTCTTTTCCTCCAGACTCTGGGACTTTAATTTCCAAAGGAAATGCAAAATTTACTTTCATCAGAGAACATGACTTTGGACCACTCACCAGCAGTCCAGTCCTGTTTCTCTTTAGCCCAGGCAAGATGCTTCTGACGCTGTCTGTGGTTCAAGAGTGGCTTGACACAAGGAATGCGACAGCAGAAACCCATGTCTTTCATACGTCTGTGTGTGGTGGTTCTTGAAGCACTCACTCCAGCTGCAGTCCACTCTTTGTGAATCTCCCCCACATTTTTGAATGGGTTTTGTTTCACAATCCTCTCCAGGGTGCGGTTATCTCTCTTGCTTGTACACTTTTTTCGACCACATCTTTTCCTTCCCTTCGCCTCTCTATTAATGTGCTTGGACACTGAGCTCTGTGAACAGCCAGCCTCTTTAGCGATGACCTTTTGTGTCTTGCCCTCCTTGTGCAAGGTGTCGATGGTCGTCTTTTGGACAACTGTCAAGTCAGCAGTCTTCCCCATGATTGTGTAGCCTATAGAACTAGACTGAAAGACCATTTAAAGGCTTTTGCAGGTGGTTTGAGTTAATTAGCTGATTAGAGTGTGGCACCAGGGGCCATCAATTTTGAACCTTTTCACAATATTCTAATTTTCTGATATGATGAATTTGAGATTTTCATTTGTTGTCATTTGTAATCATCAAAATTAAACAAAATAAACATCTGAAATATATGAGTTTGTATGTAATGTATGAATATAATATACAAGTTTCACTTTTTAAATGGAATTACTGAAATCAATCTACTTTTTCATGATATTCTAATTTTATGACCAGCACCTGTATAGTGGATCTTTAGGTTGGTCACACCATCTGTTTTTTTCACCAAAATTTTGTGTGGTGTTTTCTTAAGAATATATCTTCCACATAACACCTTAGACACACATATCTATTAAATATGATATCGTAAATATTTCTTCTGTCACTGTGACTGTCATGATTTTATCTAAAGCTTGGACCCACATGCAGTGAAACCAATTCAGAGAGACACAGATGAAAAGTTTAACAGGTTTATTGAAGAGTTAAGGCTCAGTGCGGAGTTGCTCAGAACTCAGCTTGACCGGAACTGGAAGGTGAAGGGAAGACAAACGATTAGTTCAGTCTAAGTGGGAAATTTCATTCGTGGATATGGGGAAGAGGCTCTATTCTCACATTTCCAGAGAAGTTGTAGGATGTTTGACTGCAATCTGTGTTATACTAATTCGGTGGAGGGCGGAACAGGATTTACCCAGAACTCGGATGGTTGATGGTGAACGGAGAAACTGACTGCCACTCAGATTTCTTGCGGTACTTGAACGGGTCGTAATGGAGACGATTCCCTTGCTCAGAGAGTTAACTCAACGTCCTCTTCAAGGAAGAATTATCCAAAGCTCCTGTTTGAATGCCGAGCTCGGTTTGTGGCTCAGTTGATTCCTTCTGGGAGAGAAGGTCCGAAAAGATCCAGTTTGCAGGAAGATTCCTGCCAAGAGGCAAAGACAAAACGAAGTTAAAACTCAGGTAGAACAAGAACTCAGTCTTACTCAGCTAAAACTCAGCTTGGCTAGAGTACCCAAAACTGGCAAACACTCTGGCGTCGAGGTAGTGGCAATCAACAGCTTAAGAGCACTCCGCTAACGAGGCAACCATCACCAGTTGTATGAGGAGGCGGACCAGAACCAGGCGCCTCCTGCTGGTGGAAGGGAGAACAACACCAAAAGACAAACACAGACTGGAATCCTGACAGTGACATCATAAAACAAAGCAAAAAAGATCCCAACTCTTAGGTATTTAAATAGAGAAGAAACTTAAAAGAATAACTGAAAATTGATATTGAAAACTGCTTAACATCCAAGGTGATTTTAAACTTTACTGCTAGAAAAATACGGTAAAATTGTAATGATCTTGACACTGATGGTTAGCCTAATTGCTCAATCCATTCACCTGTCTAACTCTGCCCGGTTGTTCATTACTGCTCATCTAATCCACCTTCTGCTGCTTCTATTTGTATGGCTCAGTCCCAGCCATTGTTGCCAGATTGATGATGCTGATGCTCTTGTTCATGTTCTCATTCTCGGGGGCCAGTGGAGAGAGCGTTTTTAGCTTTTGGTAGCGTCCCGTAGCGTTTTCTGATTTCCTGATCCTGATCTGTCTCTCATCCACTGAGAGTGCCCTTTTCCTGTCCTGACTCAGTGGAGAGAGTTTTTCTTAGCACACCGTAGTGTTCCTGATATCCTGACCTGTTCTGCCTCTCAACCACTGAGCCTGCCTGTACCCTGTAAAGCTTTTTTTTTTTTTATGAACTATTGTAATACAATTATTCCACTGTTACTGTATATAGCCAAACATTTCCCTTAACAGATTATAAAATACAAAATAGAATAGATATATCAGTTGTTTTTATTCTAAAAATTCTGTACCAGTTTTTGTATATTTACAGTTATATTTTATTTATTTAGATATGTATTCAAGTGAGGCGTGTTTTTTCTGATTAAAAGTAACTTTTAAAAGTAAAAACCTTAATCAGGAGTTAAACATCCATTCAGTAAGACAAGATGTAATTATGAAAATTGTTTTTTATCGATCTTTTAATTTTCTATTTCCATAAAATGTCTTTTTTATTAGCTAAAGAGGAAATAACTTTATCACTGAGAGGCTTGAAACCATTAGTCTCTGTGTTATTAAGTTTATGAGGTCTTTCCTTTAGAGAATCTGTGAGAGCACTCTGGATAAATTAACATACATCTATAAACAGCTTAATACAGTGTTATGCAATAACTATAATTACTGCTTGTCCAGTTTTGGAAAATATTTTAATTTATCTCATCAGTTATGGACTGTCTTGCACTGTATTGTTCTGTAAATGCATGATCAACTGGCTGTGTGTTAGAACAACATATGAAAGTGTGAATAAAACTTAAATCATCATCTAACAGGTAAGTCTAATTCACAACTTCCATTCAAAATATAATAATTTATTAACAAAAAACATTGAACTCCAAGGCAAACATATTTCTGGTAAAAACTTAACTAAACTATGCTACTAAGTACACAAAACAAAATAAATTAAAAATGTTTAAGAACCATAATCAATAACATTATGCAATTATTGCACAGCTTGCTGTGGATTTATGTTTGAGAGCCCAATTTTTATCTTGGAGAAATTTGAATAAGGTTATATTAGCTTTTAACTACTAAACTGCAATTGGGATGTCTTGCCTGAGTTCCTTTAAATCAAGACTAAAAAGACATTTGTTTAGGATTGCCTTCGACTGTTCTAGTTAAACAGTTCCGCTGAAACATCATTATGAACAGAACATAATTTTTAATGTTCTTTTTTGTTTCTGCATTTTTTATTTTATTTTATTTTTTAGTCCCACTTTCTTTGATTCTGTTTTATTTTCCTATATTTTAATCATGTAAAGCACTTTGCATTGTCTTTGTACTGAATTGTGCTATACAAATAAATTTGCCTTGCCTTGCCTTTAACCAATTCAGTGTAAATACAACAGGTAAAATGTGGTTTAAAAAAATATTTAATTCATGATTTGGCCCAATTAGAAATCAATAACCTTTTAGTTAATTGATTATTATCCTTCTGTGCTGTTCCAAATGGAATAAGCAGGGGACGAATCTTTTTATCTCCTTTTGCTAGATTTTGTTATTTTAACAACGCATCTAGAAGTTAGCAGTCTCATTTAAAGTCATATCTTGGCAATTAAATGTAATGAGCATACCAAGAAACACAAATGTAAATGTTATATTAGTGTTCAAACCCTTAATGAAAACATTTTTTCAGCTTTATAAACAACAGCTCAAGATACATCAGCACCTTCTTGTAAGCATGCTTTAAAAAAAGTTAATGAAATTATTAAAAATTTTAGCTGTAATCTTGTGTCCTAACTTTGCCAACCTGTAACCACTGTTGATATTTGTTTTGAGAAGGTAAGGTGTCTCCAAAGTGCAGGAAAGCTTAGCATGTCAGGCCTGCAGCAAGGAAGCTATTGTACTTTCCTCTCAGAAGAAAGCCTCCAATTTCTCTCTTCTCAAAGTTTCCCGTAACCTCAGAGACAAATGTCGCTAAACAGTCTGTTTTGCAAGAATCACATCTAAGAATTCCACTTAGAAAAACTAGAATCTGTAGTCGGTCTTGATCGTTCTTGATTCAGCTCCTGAAAGTTGTTTCACGAGGCTAATCAAGCTTTTACCAAGAGGAAAGCCAGCCAAATGGTGGAGAGAAAAAGTGAAGGGTCTGGTTAGGCTTGCTTCAATCAGATGCAAGGAATAAAGCAGAGGCCTTCTGGAACCACAGGGAACCAGGTCCTTTTGATGGGCCTGGAAGAGTAGGAGCTGCAGAGCCTGCACCTGCCAATCACACCCCAAGAAAAAATAAGGAGGCACACATACACCAACCTTCACACTTAGACTTAAGCGCGTTTTACGCTCCCCTCTGAAAGCCAATTTGTGCCGAGCTTGGATCAGTTAACCGTGCCGAGTTTGGTTACAAATGGAATTCCATAAATAAATAAATGATATACATGTTCATTGTATCTCTTTGACAATCTATAAAATAGTTATTCATGTACCTCCATTGACATTCAGGTCAAATGCAAATATGTAAAGCATATTAAATTAATGTGCCCTTCTTCATCTTGTTCCAGTAAATTAATATTTTGACTGCGCTACAGATATACACAGCATGAAGAAAGAGATTAACTTCTTACACACTCTGCATGCATGATCATTCTTTGTTTGTCCTAAATTCTGACCCCAGGCCCCTATCCATTCATTTTTTTAGTACAAGGTGTTGATCTTCCTGACTAAATATATCTTCTTATGGTTTTTTTTCCCACTTTACTCTCCATGACTTTATAGCAGGTGGTCATTAATTAAGCAATTTTCCTCCTACATATGTCGAGCAGCAATGAAGATTGGGACCCAAATAGAACTATAAACACAAATCCAGTTCTATTGAAAAATCTAATTTGCCTTAAAATGAATAACCACCAAACTACAAGAAACATGCATTTAAAGAGGGTGGTAATAATTGTTACAAATGGCAGTAGAAATCTTCGCCCAAAAATGATGAAAATAAAAATGATTTTATATTATTATTTCTTTTGACAACCTCTTGTGTTACAGTATGCATATTTCTTTCTAGTAACATGAGTAAATACATATCTTAAACATGAATATTTTGGTGGCTCATTGTTGTAGCTGAGCCGCGTTTTCGTCTCCCAGTTTGTGAAAAGGCAGCCCTCCCTTTTCACAAATGCCACAGAACAGCACGCTACAATGTAGCTGGCTAACGTCACACACACTTCCTGGTCCGACAACTTCTCCTCCCCTGGGAAACACGAACTGTGGGTAGGGGAATAATTTATGTCTCATTCAGCCAATCAGAGGCTTTGATTACCTGACGGGGTGAAACTGAGTGTTTGATGCATTTAAAATGCTATTTTTAGGTGTAATGTTGATGTAATGAGAAATGTGTTTTATTGAATGTATGCATACAGTAATGTGGTTAATGTAGATTGCTTAGGCATGTAATTTAACAGTGAAAATGAAGTAGTGCATTGTTTCAGCTGTACCTTTTTTTTCTTGCATAGTGGTCTCATCCAATCAGTCAGTGATTTAGTCCAGTAGGCATGCAATTTGCCAATTATGTCTGTTTGTATAAAAACCCTACTTTTTCCTCAGTTGGTTGGTTGGATGCTAGGAGAAAGGTTGGTGCCTGAGACTGTCGTGTTCAAAAGAGGTATTGCTCTCTGTGCTTAGATTTATTATTAGTTATTATTTTGAACAACCATCGTGTTGATTTTGTTTATGTTTTGGAAAGTCTTTTTGTTACTGCACTTTTTGGTTAGAGCACTGTAAATAAATATACACCACGTCATTTGCACTGGACCTCCTTGTTGAGTGCTTTCATTCCATTTGGGTGGCCATCCTGCAGTGAAACCTGAGCCAGAGGGCTCACCAGTTTCACACAGTTTTTTACACATCATCATGTAATAGCAAAGAGTGGTATGTTATTAAAACCTCATAGTTGCAGTTAAGTACCATCAAACATAAAATAAAAATGTACTTTAACTGCAATTTGACAACAGTGCTTCAGCTCAGAACAGTGAAAGTACCCTTCCCATTTTTTGTGTGAACATTGAATGTATAACACTCTGATAAAATGTAGAGTGGTCATTGTAAGGCTTTTATAGCTATTATTTTACTCAGCACAATTCGACTCACAGCTACTCATGTCTATGCTGCTAGCAGCTTAAGTGAGCACACGCCAAACTGAAAATGTCAAAATGTGCTCAAAGTTTCTGTTTTTCTTAAGCACTGCTTTAACTCTCTGGCCACTGGAGTTATTCTCCACCTCTCTAAGACAACATTACAGAGCCATCTGAGGATTTCCTCAGTAAGAATTCAGGGCTGTAAATATAATTGGCCAGAGCAATACATTTTAACCTCCTTTTTCAGGACCAAAGAATCTGGAAGTATGTTCAAAATCATTATGTTCAGTAGCAATAGGAGTCAACAATGGGTTTCTTATTGCAAAAGCGTTTCAGTGGAAAATAATATCAAGGAAAAGATTATTGTATTTCAAATGTAAAATTAATGTAGAACAAAAAGAAATACCGTATTTTCACGACTATAAGGCGCACTTAAACGTCTTTTTTTCCCCTCAAAATGTGCGGTGCGCCCTATGGTGCGGTGCGCCCTATGTGTGTTGTAACTGCGACTTTTGAGACCACCTCATTGAGGAGATGATGAAAGAGTGGCTGAATGTAAGGAGACCAGGTGTTTTTTTTCCACCCCTCACCATCGCTGTTAATATGTAACTCCATGCGTGCCCATCTCACAGCTGATGTGAAAAACATGGGGAAACAAATTAACGCTGTGCTCGCTGTTCAACCGCTCGACATCGGTGTGAACCGGACCCAGCAGGTGCAGCAGAAGCAGCGAGTTTACATGCAAAGTCAATGGTTGACGCGCGTATAGGCACAGCAAAAGGTCCCGCAGCGCGTTTTGGTGCAGCACGTCGGGAGCGTTTAAGCATCTGACGCACCGCCAACGCGCTGCTGCAGCTCAGATGGAAAAATTGAAGTTTTGCTGCTGGACGCGCCGCATCAACCAATCAGAGAAGCTGATCTGGGAGCTGACAGCGAGACAGACACAGCGCTCTGATGATATTAACGCAAATGAAAAGGCTGGGTGGATGCGTGGCTGAGGCAGGTGTATGTGAGAAGACTAGGTGGTTTTTTCCACGCATCACCATCGCTGCGTGCCCATCTCACAGCCGATGTGAAAAAAAGATGAATCAAATGAACGCTGTGCTCGCCGTTATCCCGGGGGTCTGACAAAGGAACTTCCACCGCTCGACATCGGTGTGAAGCGGCCATTCAAAGTAAGGCTGCGAGCGGCGTGGGAGCGATGGATGACAGACTGAGACCACAGTTTCATGATAAATGGAAGGCAGCGCCGGGCAAGTTACGCCACCGTTTGCGGATGGATTGTAGATGGACTGTGTCTGCTGGCTCTGTTGTTCAAGCTTTCGCAAAAGCCGGCATTATTTCTGAGGAGCCGCGCTGCACGGAAAGTGACTGACAGCGCAGAAGGGGAAACTGGCATGTCTGATTTAGCGCAGCTGTTTAATTCAGAGGAATGCTGAGGATAACAGAGGATGATGACTTTGATGGGTTTGATTAATACTTTGTAATAAATACATGAATAAAGCACAATCATACTCAGGTTTGCTCCCGCTCTATTTTTACTTAAACTTAATTCAACAGCAGCCTCTGAGTGTGTCTCCTCCTCTTCAGCGCGGTGGCTGGCAGGTGTTTTTTCATCTAAATAATCTAAATCTTGCAGCTATATTTGCTGTGATCAGTGGGAATAAAGTAGTTTTAATATGTTTTTAAGTGAGAAAGTCAACCTGAAAACTTAATAATTGCAGTCAGTTCATCCAGATTATCTATTTCTGTTGGAGGCGCTCAGACCCCCACATACCAGCGGTGCACCGACAGGAGAAATCCTTTCGTTCACCGCGGCTGCTGGCAGGTGTTTTTCATCTAAATAATTTTAGCTGCAGGCACCAGGATACCGGTAATAAAAGCGAACATATTCTGTCGGCAGGTTTCAGGATTTTAAGTTAATTTAGGAGTGATCACAGCGCTGTGTCATCTGCGATGTCTCTGTCTCATGGCCAGCTTCTAGGTTTGATTAATACTTTGTAATAAATACATGAATAAAGCACAGTCATACTCAGTTTTGCCCCCGCTGTATTTTTAAATACGCAGTAGAGGTATTTAAAGGTAGTAGAGGACATGCACCTGTATATAAAAAACGCGCCCTATAGTCCGGTGCGCCTTATGTGTGTGTTAAATACAGAAATGGGACACATAACTGAGAGTGCGCCTTTTAGTCCGGTGCGCCTTATGGTCGTGAAAATACGGTATGCTTTTTAATGGTTTACTTTGGGTTCTGACTGAGAGCTAATGAAGCATTCTGTTTAAAAAAAAACAACAACTAATTATTACCTGAAAACAAGATTTATATGTATACCTGTTTGTGAAATTAATGTTTTCAGTTTGAATCCAAACCTGAATTAAGTCAATGACAGAAGGTGAAACATTAAATGTTGTCTTTAGAGTTTTGCGTTTGTTTTCAAAACGTTGCTAACTAATTTTCTCTGTGTAATCATTGTATTCCGTGAAAATAATTTATTTTCCAACTTTTGCTCGGATTGCTTCATTTTCTTTTTACCAAATATGAATTGCAGCTGAGCTGTCAGTTACCGCTAAATAGGAGAAAAGATGCAGCTGCCCTGGGGTTTTTAAGAAATTGAAGAGAAAAAATCTGTTTCAGTGGCTCAAAATTGCATTTGTTAATCGAATTTATAGAACACGTCCATTCCATGATAGCCACAAAAACACTCGGCATCTTCCTCAGATTATTTTATGCAGATTTCCTTCTCCATCTTTAGATTTTAAATGAAAAAAAATCTAATGAACTATTTGTCTAATAAACACCAGCAATTATACTATTTGGTGATTGCTAATTGTTTTTTTTTTTTTTTGCTTTTACCTTAGCTTATCATTTTTATAACTCATCTCTAAAGGAGAAAAAAAACATGCATGTTTTTTTATTTTATTGGTGCACCTTTGAGTGGTCCTTATTTTTTACTGGGATGTAAAATGAAGCAGATTGTCTCTTCTCTTTGGCTGCATCAGAAATCTTTTATTTTTTTCTATTAAAAATGTATTTTGAATGTTTAATCCTTTATCCTGGATGAGTCACATGCTCATCCTGTGGGAATAAATCGCTCAATGTCAACTACTCAATTAGCTGGGTTTCCTTAGATAAAAAAACCTTAAACCAATCAGTCTGTATAATCTGATTGAATTGTTTCTGTAAAGTACCTTGAGATGACATGTGTTATGAATTGGTGCTTTGAACAATAACTGCAATAACTACATTGAATTACGTTTGTTCATGTACAGAATATGAGAGCATGAGATCATTAAACTGAGCTTACAAAAGAAAAAATAAACCTGTGTATTTCAAAAATGGTAAAAAATATACACTTTATTTGGTTTTGACTTTTTCCCCGCTCTGCTTGCATTGATATTCATTGATTAGTTCTGATCCACCTACTTGTTTTTAGGACTGCAGGTGGATTTCCATAGAGTATGTTGCCAATTTTTACATTCTGAAAGACAGCGACAACATTTTCTGGAAACATCTGCCTTTTCCTCTGTTCCACATTCATTTGTTAGAATACCCTGTTTTACATCTAAAAATGCACTTCACACAAGGGTATCCAAACATAAATGTCAGAGCCACCTCAGCTGACTCTCAAGGGAGAAGCACAGGGCACCTTTACTTTAAAGGTGATTTCACACCGAACGCGTTCTGGGTGACAAAACATTGGATTTACATGCAAAGTGTATGGGGGACAGCGTAGAGCAGCGTCAAGAGGTCCTGTGACAGGTCTGAGCATACGGAGCGATGCATTGGAACATCTGGGCGTCGATGCATTGGAACATCTGGCCGTCAGAGCATCCTAGCCTCCCAGCCATGGGGCATCTCAGTGTTTGCCTCTGGACTTCAGAAATGTCAACTTTTGCTGTTTGACATGTCAGCTGATCAGAAAAGCTAACCCAATCGTTTTTTTGGGAGACAGACACTATATGTTTAAATTTGAGCTCGAGCCCCACTCCCACAGACTGCTAATCCGGGTCCCTGAGCAAAAGAATCTTAAAAACCCCCACTGCTCCCCAAGCGGATGGGTTAAATGCAGATTGTTCATGTTGATGCTCTGTATTTGTGACAGTGTAATGACAACAAAAAGCTGGAATATGTGCACAGGTTTTAAAAAAGCCAGGAAAACAAGATGCTATGATAATTACTACTGCACTGAAACATTGTGGAACTGTGGCAAAACAATTAATAGACCTAAACCTAAATTAACTAAAAGTGCTAAAACCTGTTGGTGAAAAGTCCATTTTATATTTTGGAACATACAATTTTTACCACAAACCTTAAAAAACACTTCATTTTAACTTCAAGCTAATCCAAAGGTGGCAGGAAATCCCCCACAGCCTAGCCAGCTTCAGACAACTTTTACCCAGTAATCCTAGCGCTCTCATCCATTGGTATATGGCGGATCTGCCACTCCAAAAAAGGACTGAGTATTTTATAACCCGATTGAACTGACTGCACAGATGATGTTTTGTGGTGGACTTCTTACTTAAAAATGTCTTAAAACAAATTTTCCAACTCATCAAAATAAATAAAACCAAGCTGCTCTCTAGTTTGTAACCACAGAACAGAGCAGAAAAACAACCAGAGCATCCAGAGCATTGAATGGTCAAAGTGTTAAATTTGAGTTGATTTTGTTATGAGTCCTTCCATTTACATTTCTCTCATTCTGTGTTCGAAGTTTAAATGTTATGTTTGTCTTATTAACAAACCAGTTACTGCTGAAGCCATCTAATTTTGGCATGCACAATTAAAACTATTACTTGGAATATGAAATGTGAGCCACAATTAAAAAATTAGCATTGTATTATGTTTTTGCTGACTTGACAATGAAAATGTAGATACAATTTTACACATTCAGACCTATTTTCATCAACTATGATTTAAAGAGCTTTTAGACCCACCCAGGTGCAAGGGGGTTTGAGCAGCTGCATGTTTGATGCATGCCTTGGACTGTATTTGTACACACATATGTAATATGAAAACATATCTAAAGAAGAGCAACTATCTAGAAGGAAATTAGATTACAAACTAGTTATATTTCTAAATGCTTTTCCCAGGCTGTTTATGGAAATAGACTAATATTAACAAATTTTTTTAGCTAAATTATGCAATCTTTATTGGAGGGTTCAGCCAGACTCTTGAAGTACATCATTCTTTTAATTTATAATATTATTCTTAAAGTTTCGTGCCTGTCAGACAAGTACTTACGGTATTCATAAAATTGAATAAATACTAGTTTAAAAGATTTTCTTTTGAGTGAAACAAAGCTTGTTGCTGTAGAAACAGCCATTAGCAAGCAAATGGTTGACACCCACACAAAGAGATGATGAAATAAAGCCAAGATCCTGGATTCTTCCAGGGCTGACTATTTACTTCTACACAATCACAAGCTAGTTGACTACATTCTGACAGTTGCATCCAGTTAAAATGCATTAGCCAAATAAATAAAGCAGGTTTATTAAGACATTACTGTAACTTTTAAAGAATGCAAATAAAAAAAAATATTTTTTGATCTTGCTATAAAGTTAGGAAAATACAACAAGAAAGCACTAACAGATATTTTTAATGTAGGATGTTTATGGTATTCATTAAGGTGATAAAGCAAATTATTTGAAATTAGTTGTGTTAAAACTGCAAATAAGACACTCACTACAATATGATAAATGTTTTTCTGAAAAAATAAATATATATATATTTATATAAACATAATTTCATGAGACACCCTCCAACTTCAATGTATCTTAATAAGGTTATGTGCTGTAGAACTACACGTGTAAAGATGCAATATGGAAGAAAATGAAACATGATTTGAAAAAAAATAACTGAGAAATTGGTCTTTCTTTTGTAATTTTCCTAGTGAAAGTCGATACTTGAACCTTCTTTAACTTCTTAACTTCTTTAACAAAAAAATTAACTCGAGGAGGATAAAAAAACATGATTATAACAGCTCTGTATACTAATTTTACTTGCATGTGCTGTCATAGTAACTGAGAACGATATTAGATCTGAGGGTGGCTGAAGCAGGACATGGACAGGTAATATTGGGCGAATATTTGATCCGTTTTGTTAGAAAGGTTTGCTTATCTCTATGTTTACAGATAATGAGAATGTAATGGTAGGTGAGTTGTATTAAGCTGGATGAAAACATCAGTTGTCTGATTTATCGAGCTTGCATATGCACCAAATTTGGTATGGAAACTAGTTGTCCCTCAAGCTAACTCTGGTCAGTGTGACACACATTTTGGAGGAAATGGGAGAACAGAAACACAGAAGGTGAAGAGAAGGATTAAAGCGAGATTAATTTATCTCAGAAGTTCAATTCCACTTGATATAAAAACAATGATCATACATCAACATAATCATATCCAATTTTGAAATGTGAAGACCTGTCAGGCAAATACAAATGCCCTTTGAATATGGCCACCCCAGCCAATCATTGGCCACCCCTACCAGGGAACTG
The DNA here is from genome assembly GCF_016077235.1 of Cyprinodon tularosa. Classification (NCBI taxonomy): domain Eukaryota; kingdom Metazoa; phylum Chordata; class Actinopteri; order Cyprinodontiformes; family Cyprinodontidae; genus Cyprinodon; species Cyprinodon tularosa. The sequence continues at coordinate 2,914,774 of NW_024039607.1, read as the reverse complement.
GTTGCTCCCATGTAGAGATGATGTGCCATCTTCACAACAAGCCTTGCGAAATTATTCGGCCCCCTTGAACCTTTTGTCACATTTCAGGCTTCAAACATAAAGATGGACTTGCAATTTTTTGTGAAGCATCAACAACAAGTGGAATACAATCATGAATTGAAACAAAATGTATCGGATATGGAATAAGCATGAAGGAAAATGGATGGATTTTTAACTTTCTCAACTAACCCTATGGATTAGTTGAGATCAGAGATGGCAAAAGTACTCACTTTCCATACTTGAGTAAAAGTACAGATACTTGTGTTAAAAAATACTCTGGTAAAAGTGGAAGTACTGATTAAACTTCTTTACTCAAGTAAAAGTAACAAAGTACAGGCTTGTAAATTTACTTAAAGTATAAAAGTAAAAGTAGAAACCACTTTTTTCATGCCGTTGCCTACATTTTAAATGGATGTCTGCCAATAGGACTAGATCTCCATTGTGTTCATTTTCAATCATCTCGTCATCCAGACTACTATGCTAACGCCACCGCCACCAAGCTGCAATGATTTGCCGCCAATGAATACCGCCGAATCTGTCGATTCATCTTTTAGTGGTGCGTCAAATGCAACGTAGATTCCCATCCAATTAGATTGAATTTGGTATTGATGACGTGAAAAATAATAACGGTAACTCTATTGAAATGATTCAAAACTAAAGTAACTAGCCAATTTTTTAAAATGTAAGGAGTAGAAAGTACAGATATTTGTGTAAAAATGTAAGGAGTAGAAGTAAAAAGTCGCCATAAAAATAAGTAGTAAAGTAAAGTGAAAATATCAGAAAAATCTACTTGAGTACAGTAACGAACTATTTGTACTTCGTTACTTCCCATCTCTGGTTGAGATTAATAGAAACAGGTGAGTGGGAACCACAGCAGTGCTTGTTAAGGCCTACAGCAGAATCAGCAGAAAATGAAGGAAACGAGGAGGATAATACTGAACAGGAAAAAAACAACAATATTATTACACACCCTAGCTTCTAGAGAGGCTTGTCCTTTAGAACTTTTGCACAGACTTTAAAGTTATTAAAAATTATGCAAATATGCACAAAATCCATATCCTAACAAAAGGTGAAAAACATTTGAACATAGAAGTGTCCTTTTAGATGGTGATCATTTCTTGAATTCTACATTTCTCCAAGTTGTTGAGGAGAGTTATGAACCAAAGGCAGTTAGTGAACAACAATAAAACTTTTGCTTGTTAAGTAATAAAGCTAAAGTGTGCTGTAACTCATAAATCATGTATTATAGCCTTTATCTTTAGTTAATCTGCAGCCCTGCCACCACCGTCTGTTCCACTGATTCCCAAAAACCTAAATCCTTTGAGGGATTATATGTCATCAAGTTCTGGGATTTGGTGTTAAATAATATAATATCTAATAGGTTTTATATTATTCTACTATTTTTTTTCAAATTCTAAATTAATTTGTGGAAATCACACTTTATAGTTTAAAAGAAAAAAGTAAATACATCTGTTCATCATTAAATATGTTGGAATATCTCTAAAGGATTTACTAATGTCACAATGCAATCCATTAACAATCCTTAAATAAAAGTGAAATTAATAATGTTAAGAAGCTTAAAGTGTACTTCTTAGACTAGTCATATGGAGCATATAGAAATCATTTAGATATTTTAAAGCTGGAGCACCTACATTATTTTAAGTAATGCATTTCTGTGTGATGAAACAAAATTTTTAACACTGTGGCTCAACAGTAAAAACCAACAAGATAACATGGGTGAAGGACCATCAGACTATAGGCTTCCTTTTTCTTGTAATACTTAAATGATTTTTTTGCGAAAGTGGACAGTATTTTGAAAAGTTCAAACTAACGGCACATTCTGATTTAAAATATTCAGAAGTACGGAATAAGATGGTTGTTTTATATTAGAGTATGATGATAGAAGCCCACAAGCACATATTGAGATTACAAAATAAATGATGGCTTCACTATAATATGAAAGCATGATAAGCATGATAATTAGGTTGGGATTTTCTGGATATCCAGGCCAAATTAAGCTGCGACTTGCTTTCAGGAAAGCAATAACATATAAGCAAGCAGGCAGGCTTACTCTAACCTGAGTCCTGTATCTGCTGTCATTTAAGACACTGATCAGAAACCAATGAATTCTTCTTGGGATCATTAGCTGCTGGAGGAAACATTAAGAGACTTTGCTGCCATCTATTGTGGATAAACTTTGGGCCAGAGTATCTGACCAACAGAATTTATACTCCTGTAGATCAGTCTGTTTTTCAAAATACTTAGAAATTCTGCATATATCAAAGTAATGAGTTGTTTTCATTGATGCCACCCCTCATCTGCATGTTGTGGTCATTTTTATCAACCAAGTAAAGGCAAGTACTTTAATTATTTTATTTTAACAATGCTATGGTAGCCTATACCATTATTAGCTTTATAATTTTCTATGTCGACATTGTTTGTGTTGATTGTCTTTTAGAAGAAGCTTTTGGAATAAAAAAATGGGAAAACCTAAGATAGCGGACCATTTGCTGTTTTAAAGAGCAGTGGTCATAAGGCCAGTAAAGCTTCCTCTGTGATTTGAGCTTGTATCAATGATTTTGTTCAACATGACTGAAATAAATTCTGATAATACTAATATTTCTCCCCATTATTTCCCATCCGGGTTCAGAACAATGGGATTATAGAAATGCCCATATTGGATTTCTTTCCCTAAGAATTGCCTGCATGAGTGTTACTGCTTTTCTGATGACATCCCTCATGTGTGCAGACTGCTGGGACCCAAAAATCAGGTTCGCACAGAACAGAGCAAAGTCTTTACCTTTACACATTTGTGCTTGGCTCAGAATTTCTGCTAGTGGTATGTTTCTATATGGAGTAGGAGATGCTGAAAATCTTAGCAGAAAGTATTTTCTGCACTATTAGAAGTCTGTATTTCGCATTAGAAGGATAATGCACACATCTACATTACTCTCTCTACCACCGAAGAAGGAACTACATCAAAGAGGGATTGTACAATTTTGTAGTAAAATGAATTAAGCCAGATGACATCACTAAAGAAACTTTGGAAGAGGTAGACAGGATTCCTTTATGTTATTCTGAACACATCCTATTGCTTCCAAACATGTTCCTTCCTCTAAAATAAGTCTCTTTTTTTATGCCGAAGGGTCAGATTTTCTGCCAGTGTAAATTCTGGGAATAAAAACATTTATGAGATTGAAAAATCATATCTGCTGTTTAATACATTTTTTCATGCTAACTTTCATGAGGTAGCCTAATTGAGATTCATGAAGTAATTGTGATTAAATGCCAAGTGTCTCTTATTGAAGGGAAAGAGTAAAACCACTACACCAAAGAGAGACCGAATGTTAAAACAGAAATGTGACACAAATCTATAAACTTTAAAATCTGCACGCTACCCTGTTAGCTCCCATTGTTCATCTTAAGGTTAATAATTGTTAATTTACAGACAAAGTAACTCCTTAAAGAATTTTGTTTTTAAAGACGCTGTCAGACAATGATCATTTAAGGCTCTGTAAGCATTTATTCAATCAGCTTTTGTTTGCTGAATCTGTAAATCAGTGATTGACCTCATGGTCTCTGGAAGAAAACTGCAAACTGGCATTTAGCTTGATTACTCATACCTGGCTTGCTGCTAGACCTACTAAATTAAATCGCAAGCATTTATTTCAAGACTGCATTGGGAAGTTAAGGAGCTGGTGATGAGGATGGAGAGCAAGAAAGCTGTGTTGTGGCATGAAGGCTGCCTGGTATTCATCTTTCCTGACCTGACATCAGCAACTTTGAAGCATATGGCTTTTCAGCAGCTGGGGGAGAAATGCAAAGCCATGAAAACCTAGTACAGCTTTAGGGGCCCTGCCAGGTTCGAAATTACAGTCAACAAAAACACAATTGTGTTTGACACCCCAGCCAGAGCCTAAACTTTAAGTCGAGAGTCTTCAGCTACGTTCACACTTCAGGCTGCAGTGTGAACATAGCCTTAGACTGCGTCACAGGCTCCTGTGTGGGCTAGAATCAACGGCTTTTCATTATCTGCACTGTAAGCTGGTTGAGATCAAATACTTTGTTAAATCCTTTCAGTGGGTTTGTTTTCATTAGTAATTTTATTTAAATATGGAAAGACTCAAACACAGCGGCAGATAGAAAGTTAGATAGACATGAAGAAACTGTTACGATTTTGGGTCTTATACCCAGGTAGAACACACAGGTGCTTAACTGTAGAAACTGTAGATAAAAGCCTTCATCTTATCCATTATGCTGAAGGCAGAGTTCTGATGAAAAGTTAAAACAGAGATCACATTTCTATCTTAGCTTCGCTTCATTGGCTTCCGTTTAAATCCAGAAAAGAATGTAAAATCCTCTTCTAATACATAAAGCCCTAAATAAAAAAGCTCCATCTTGCAACATAGCACTTCACTCTCCATCTGTAGTGATTCCTAAAAGTTCTGAAAGTAAAATGGAAGGCTGACCTTTCAGTTATCAATCTTCTCTCCTGTGGTACCAACCACCAGTTTTGGTCCGTGAGGCAGAAGCCCTGTGTACTTTTAAGGTTAGGCTTAAAATATTCCTTTATGACGATGCTTATATTTAGACTTGGGATACAGCCTCACTGTATATCCTGAGCTATCTCTATAGTTATGCTGCTATAGACTTAGACTACTGGAGAACATTGGCACCACTTTTCTTTATTCTACTTTATTCTGTTTTCTCCCATTCTGCAATAATTTTCTAGTTTCACTCATCACTGCATGTTCTCTCTGCTTTTGACACCATAGTAGCTTCAACTGGAATGGAGGCTGGAGACTCAGGGGAGCTGTAGGGAGGTTAGTGGAACGAAGGTAGTGAGGAGGGTTACATTTATGTAGGGAAGCAATGATTCCCTAGAATCTGGAGCCCTAAAAGCAGAGTCCTGTACAAAAATTGGTTTGGAGCACTTCATAGGAAAAAAAGGGTAAGGCAGTTTATATGCTAACTTTGGCGATTATGCAAGTTTTGTATGTAGTTGTGACTTGGAGGTTGGGGTATGAAGACTGTCCCTGTGCTAGTTCTCTCCCTGAAGTTTTCTGTGTTCAGTTCCCTTTATTTGTTGTTCAGATTTTTTAGCACTTGCCATCGTCAAAACACCTCAACCGTATCCTGCTAAAAATATATCACATTGAAAATCAAGTGCTCATTTATGGAGTGGGGCTCCCATTAGTAGGCTAAAATGAAAGTGGATTAAACACCAAATTAAAAAAGAGGATAAGTTTTTGCTCATTTACGTAATCTTAAAGCAGAAATAACTGCCTGGGAACTCGGAAACCAAAAACTAGAGCATACATACAACAAGAAATGAAGCAATGAAGAGAATCTATCAATGAGGAGCTTCACAGCAGGTGTATATATGGGGGGCAGACCAAAGAATGGGCTAATAAGCTGATATGGAGCAGGTGTGAATAGAAGTAACTTGAAGGGAGCTATGGGAAAGGAGGCTGCTGGCACAGGGGGGAAACAGAGAGTAACTAAAAAACTAACACTGCTTAAATATAACACAAGATGGGAAAAAAAACAATGACCAACAAAACAGAATGACATAAATAACTGACTGAATAGCTTAAAGAAACTTAGACAGAAGTCCACAAAGGGCAGAATCATGATCATTGTTGTTTTTGACAGCCGTCTTAGGGTGTGTTGGATTTTAAAGGCTGCATCCTCCAAGGACAGAGGCTATCTGGACTGGATCCTTCAAGGTCCATGAAAATAAGGAGACTGGAAGAGTTTTGCCTGTGAATTGAAACTGGTCCAGCATTCTATGGCTTTTACCGCTCTGTCGCCTAGCAACGATGAGAATTAAGATACAAAGCAGAAAAACAATGAATACCAAAATTTTCAAAACTGTTTATTTTTCTTTTTCTTTTTTTTATTATTATTATTGTAAAGTGAACAAAGACTACACTCATGATAATAAAGAGTAGAAAAAAGGTGACAACAACTGGGAGCATGAACAAATCAAAGTAAATGTAATGATATAAAAGTAGTAGAAAGATATATGTAAACCTAAACAATGTATGTATAAAGTATATTTGCTAAATCTTTTATATCGAACAACAGAAAATACTTAGTTAAGGAAATTGCACAAAAAGCTAATAAAAAAATAAAAATCATATTAGATTTATACTGCAGATATATTAGAATCTGTCCTTAAATTACAGCCAAACCCATTTACACAGTAACAGATAAAACCATTACCCATCACATATCTGACTCACAACCCATTTAAAAAAAAAGCTATTTTCTTAATAAAGCAATTTTGGCTTTATTTCCTCAATTTGCACCTTGGTTACTGCTGCTCAGGAGTTTTCACAGGATTTTGATATTAAAAAATACAGAGAGAACCTACATAATTGCCCTGTAATGCCATGACAACCCAGACCTAAATTGAATGAATATTCTGACTAAACTGTTGAAATATTTAAAGGAAGGAGAGAAAATGTTGTAATGACAATACAAGGAAACATTTACATCATATTTGAGAACTATGAGAAAGAAATATTCAAAGATCCATGTACCTTTTCATTGGGGTCTTTATCCAAAAAATAAACAGAATTTAATTACGGTAAATATTTTCTGTGGATATACACTCATCGGCCACTTTATGAGGTAAACCTGTCCAACTGCTTGTGAACACTTAATTTCTAAGCAGCCAATCACATGGTGGCAACTCAGTGCATTTAGGCATGTAGACATGGTCAAGACAATCTCCTGCAGTTCAAACCGAGCATCAGTATGGGGAAGAAAGGGGATTTGAGTGACTTTGAACGTGGCATGATTGTTGGTGCCAGAAGGGCTGGTCTGAGTATTTCAGAAACTGCTGATCTACTGGGATTTTCACGCACAACCATCTCTAGGATTTACAGAGAATGGTCCGAAAAAGAAAAAACATCGAGTGAGCGGCAGTTCTATGGGCGGAAATGCCTTGTTGATGCCAGAGGTCAGAGGAGAATGGCCAGACTGGTTCGAGCTGATAGAAGGGCAACAGTGACTCAAATAACCACCCGTTACAACCAAGGTGGGCAGAAGAGCATCTCTGAACGCACAGTACGTCGAACTTTGAGGCAGATGGGCTACAGCAGCAGAAGACCACACCGGGTGCCACTCCTTTCAGCTAAGAACAGGAAACTGAGGCTACAATTTGCACAAGCTCATCGAAATTGGACAATAGAAGATTGGAAAAACGTTGCCTGGTCTGATGAGTCTCGATTTCTGCTGTCATGGTGTGGGGAATATTTTCTTGGCACTCTTTGGGCCCCTTGGTACCAATTGAGCATCGTTGCAACGCCACAGCCTACCTGAGTATTGTTGCTGACCATGTCCATCCCTTTATGACCACAATGTACCCAACTTCTGATGGCTACTTTCAGCAGGATAATGCGCCATGTCATAAAGCTGGAATCATCTCAGACTGGTTTCTTGAACATGACAATGAGTTCACTGTACTGAAATGGCCTCCACAGTCACCAGATCTCAATCCAATAGAGCATCTTTGGGATGTGGTGGAACGGGAGATTCGCATCATGGATGTGCAGCCGACAAATCTGCGGCAACTGTGTGATGCCATCATGTCAATATGGACCAAACTCCCTGAGGAATGCTTCCAGCACCTTGTTGAATCTATGCCATGAAGAATTGAGGCAGTTCTGAAGGCAAAAGGGGGTCCAACCCGTTACTAGCATGGGGTACCTAATAAAGTGGTCGGTGAGTGTAATTTAGGGATCCTTTTGGTAGAAACGCTTGGCAGGGGATGATCAGCCACATAGTTTATTAAGCAGCGAGATCAGGAAGAGACAGATTGCTCAGAGTGAACCATTAGTGTGGAGCATAAATTGTAGAGTCAGAGCTACGTGCATGCAAAGACACATTTCTGCACAAGCACAGCACTGGGAGAGCAACGTTTGTCAGAGATGAGCACACAATAAAGATGATTCCATGTTTTTTTCTTACCTGCCGCTGCTGCCATGATCCATCTGAAGTCATGCTGAATGTGCTATATGCCAAGTGGGCGGCGTGACCAAACAAGATGCATGTGCATGGCTGATGCTGCTTAGCAGCTTAGCAGATTACAGCACAGTCCACGTGATTTACCGCAATAACAAAGCACCATAATTTCATGTAATGGACTGGATTTTGAAGGAAGAACTCTTTCTGTCCTCAGTTTTGTAACTAATTTTCTTATCATAATAATGAGTCATTGGCTTTGCTTGGAATATTTTACTTAACTTTGGTGAATTCTAAACTCTGTGCTCCTTAATTATGTATGGGCTTTATTTGTTTTTAACTGTCTTAGTGTCTAGAATGGAAAAAACATTCAAAAACATAATTTCCCCATTAACATGCTTGACTGTGTGAAATATGCAAGAAATATGAACTTAAGAAAAAAAATTGCATTTTAAGATCTTTTTTTTTTTTACTTTAAGTCGTAAGTCTGGCTTTAACATGTATATAAATGATTCTTTATTAGACGATATTATCCCAAAAATTTGAAAATTTCTATAAAAAATTTTTATAAAAGATTTTAAAATCTGTGGGGGGGTTTTCGTTATTTTATGCAGGCCAGTTAGTTATACGTCAGCTTGTACACCTAAATTCGGCCAATTATATATTAACGTTCATCTCTCAATCAAATTTTCGGTCATAGCATCTTGATTCATATGTCGCAGCTAATGTATGCAACAGTTGAAATAAGAATCATTATTTACTCTACTATTGAGTAACGTCCCAGTGTTCACAGGGATGGACGTCTGTGTCTTCGGCAGGCATAGAGCTAACAGAACTGGCAGCGTTGCGAGGCAAGGGTTTAAACATGTACAGCTGTAAGCCTTCTACACCAAACCAAGCTTTTGCCGCCCTGGCGTCCTCTTCCACAACATCTTCGTCCCCACTTTCCTCCTCTACATAAAAAATGTATGACAGAGGAGACTCATCCACGACCTCGGACACAAAACTCTCCTCTCCTCCACTTTATTGGCATCAAGTAAATAAAAAAACATCTCTCCAAATAGCAGTCAATGGTCATTAATGTAAAAGAGCTTAAAATAGGAGACTAAATTGAAAGTTGAATTGCCTTACGTTTTGAAAGAAAAGAGGTTAGAAAATGAAAACGCCCTGCTCCAGCATTAGGGTACCACTCTGTACATTCATCTAATGTTTTTAATTCCCTAAACAACATTTTTTTTTTTTATATGATGATTAATGTGAAACATCATACCTTTCTCTGTACCCTATCAAGACATTGTAAATAGTTATTCAAAGCAGCCAAAGACTAGCTTTATTAAACTGGCTATAAGGGATAACTATCTATGATTACATGTTTTTATACGATTTAATCAATCCCTATTGTTTGGTTAACTCTTATCTCAGGCTTTGTAATATGCTCACCCTTGAACAATAAAATGTACCTATTTGTTATATGTGTTTTGCTTTATATGTTTTCTGCCTCAACAATAAATGTTCTTCTAAATTTTAAACTGTTAATCTGCATTTAAAACATTAAAAAAAACTACTGATCTCACGAAATACAATTTTATACTGACAAAATAAGAAAAAAGCCTCAGAAAGACTGCCAGGAATTTATTTAATATTTAATTAAACAAATAGATTCGGTTCTGTTGCTGTTTATCCATGCTTTATTTTTTTGATGGTTGCAGTATATACAGTTTTAAGTTAAGTATTAGATAAATCCACCAACTCATTGAATTTGAGTGTTTCAATCAATGCCAAGGTCAGGAGCACATGAAATTAAACCTAGGGAATGTGGACAATTTAGACAATTTGAAAAAAAAAAAACAAAAAAACTGGTAACTTTTAAAATCTCTGTAAATTCCAGAATGGTCACATGAGAGGGTGGCAAGTGGGCAGTCAGTCTAGTGAAACTGGTGAATGGGTCACATTGTCAAGTATTATATGAGTATGACTGATATTGGGAATTAGGGTATAAAACAGAGTCAGACTTGTCATCTTGAGTTATTAGCCTCTTCCTTTGGTATTCCAATATGGAGGTTCAGAGCATTAAATATATATGGTGCAAACATGCCGTCTTTTGGTTTGGTGTTGTCAGAGTGATGCAGAGCCTGTGACATGATTTAGAGAATTTACATCATCTCTGCAAAGCTGGTTCAAGAAAATGAATTTTGAAAATAAATCAAAACCTACAAAAACGATTTACCTCAAGATTATAAAAAATACAAAACAGGGGTCAAGCATGATATTGATAAAGACAAATATAATTCAGAATTAAATATCTATGGAAGAGGATTAGGGCCACAGAAAAAATTTTAAAAAGTTAACTGATTTTTAAATTTTAATTCAGTAAATAGGGAAAAAAGTCATAATCCTGTGAAAAAGGTCAGAATTCTGAGATTACAGTGAGAATTGTGAGATTAAAGTCAGAATTCTGAGAAAATAGTCATAATTTTGAGATCAAAGTCATAATTCTGAGAAAAAAGTCAGAATTCTGAGATTACAGTGAGAATTGTGAGATTAAAGTCATAATTCTGAGAAAAAAGTCAGAATTCTTAGATTAAAATCAGAATTCTGAGAAAAGAGTCATAATTCTCAGATTAAAGTCAAAACTCTGACTGTTTTCCCATATTAAACTGAAATAAAATGTAAAAACTTTTTTTTTTTTTTTTCAGTGGCCCTAATCCTCTTCGGTCATTATCAGATAATAATCTTTAGTTTCATTATTTTTTTCTTAGCCTAAACGTGCAGTTAATATCCAGAGAGTGACGGTGGAGAGAGAAAGAGAGAAAGAGAGAGACCGTGACATGGAATGAAAGAGGAAAGCAGCTGCTGCAGAAACAGCTGACATCCTGACGCACCTGGAGGATGGAGGTGAAATCTCAGCTCTGAATTGCGGGGGTTTATTCTTCTGTCAAACTTTGCCTCGCAGTTACAGCCACTTTTAAAAACCATGGCGGCAACAGCGACAGACTCGGGACAGGGTTCCTCAAAAATTACCCCCGAAGTCCTGCAGGAGATGCTCCGCTTCTACAACCTGAGCCGCCAGGAGTTCATCAACACTTACAAGATCCAGCCGCTTGTTTACATCCCGGAGCTGCCGTACAGCGCAAAGACAACCTTCGTCATCATGTATGTGGTGATCTTCGTCCTGGCTCTGGCTGGAAACAGCCTGGTCATCTACATAGTGCTGAAGAAGCGCGCGATCCAGACCGCCACGGATATCTTCATCTGCTCTCTGGCTTTCAGCGACCTTCTCATCACCTTCTTCTGCATACCTTTCACTTTGTTGCAGAACATCTCCTCTGAATGGTTTGGAGGTGAGTCTAAATAACTTGCATTTTGTCTTGTTTTCCACGAAAATCACACTTTATAACTATTTTCTGAGATATTTCAAGTAGTAGGCTATGTCCCTCTCAGTTGGAGGAAATAACAGAGATGATGATATGCAGGAAAGATGCCTGATGCAGAGGTGTTGCTAGAAAATGTTTATTAGGGTGGCCAGGCAACAACCAATGTACACTGGTGGGGTGGCACCAGAACCTCAGGGTCAATCTACACTCTTCCAACAGGAAAATTAACAAGCAAAACATCCATATTTTCTAAATAAAGACAAACTATATTTTGGATAAAATTGATATTTACAAGTGCTAATATCTACCTACATTTATTATTTAATATGTTTTTTTTATTAAAATAGTTATGTATCTATGATTTCACTGAAGACTCCTAGATGACTTGCAGAGACACATCATTTTCTCTTTACCCCATGAAACACAAAATCTAGTTATGGAAAGAGCATGACTTCTGTACTTATCATCTTTAATGTTAGTATTTTAATGTGCATAATTAACCACCTTGTTTTTGTTGTCAAGTAATTGTTAATATATGAAAATTTTAAATGGTTTGAATATTCCAATTGAGAGTATTACTGCTGCCACTGTCTGTATCAGAGGGAAAAATGGTAGGGGTGGCCACAGGGGTGGCCAATGATTGGGTAAGGGTGGCCATGGCCACCCCTGGCCCCCCAACTAGCTCCGCCCCTGGCCCGTTGAAACGCTGGCATATGGAAAAAAATTAAAATAGCATCAAAAATACTCTTTTTAAATTCATATACATGACAGATATTTTTTTATTTAACATTTTGGTTTTTTTAAAGTATTTTTGATTGTTTAACTAAGGTTTACCGCCATGGAAATAATTTAACTTATAAGATTAATTTAATTTGATGACAGAAAGATGACAGAAATATTATAATGCTTATTGCTTATTTGATAATTGCCCAGAAAACTTTCAGAGGGGAAGCAATGTCATTGCTGAAGCAGCTGCAATGAAGTTGCTACAATCCAATCACAATGATGGAAAGTCGAGAGGAAGGAAAAGCTGTTACAGAAAAGCAATTGCGACTCAGGCTGGTTTAAGAATTTGAGTGGAAGTCATAACATGTGGACTGCTTTAATATTATTTTACTATATTGAGTTAATCATGTTATTAACATTCAGTTATTTTGCAGTTTCTATTATTGATTCAAGTAAAAACTTTTTTCATAATCATCTATTTATTAAGAATACAATTGAGAAGTTTTGCATTCAATTATATTTACATTATATTTCATTCTCAGATGCATTTTAAATATATTTAAACTTATTCATGAGGTTTTTCTAAGTAGTGTCGACTCCTGCTGTCAGAAACATTTCACTTCCACATGTCCAACTTGATCATACAGATATTTTTAAATAATATAATTATAATTAAATTATATAATGTATTAAATATGCTTTTTTTATCTGTTTTTGTTTTAAGTATGGATTTTCTGTCATTTGGCTTTCTCCTCATAATGAACAGAAATAGAATGCCAAAATATCTTTGTGTATTAGATCATAGAAATTATAACTTTCTTTTTTTTATGGTGATGATAAATTCTAATTTACTTAAAATAGGAAGCTATTTCAACTAAGAGGAGCTTTGCTCCATGACAAAAGGGTTGCCTGGCAGCAAGACATGCACCTTAACTCCAGTGTTTATTTATATTATTGAGTATTTATGCTATTTAGGAAGTTAATTGTTGAAATTGGGCTCAACTTTACCGGTTTGCAGCAAAATGCTTCTATGAGGATCAGATAAGACTATCTAACACCAACATGGCTGAATGTTGGTGTGAGGTGAAGGTGTGACAAGAGTCGACATGGGGTTTAAAAACACCCCTGATTACAGATGCTGGATTAAAGCCAGCAACCAAGGCTAAAATTCAGAACACATTTTAAAGCAGGCTATGTTACCCAGCACGTAGACGCCTTCTAGGTATGAATCCAAAGGGATAAACCTAAGCCACAGCTGGATCCTATGCATTAAAATGACAAATAAGCCCTTGAGGCTCCCTTAAAGGTGAATGATGGAAAATGATTAGAAAAAAAGGCATACCAGTTTCTGTGAGAACCTTTTGGGAATATAAGGAGTGAGTTGCGTCTGGCTCCAACCGGCCAGCTGATCATATTTTTTCCTCCTAGGACACTCCACTAATGGGCTGAGAAGATAAAAATGATGAGATGTAGCAATAAAGAAAGAAAAATTGATAAAAGAAGACAAACACACTCTTATGAACTGGGTCTTAATCAAACCTTATAAAAGATAACCTCTTGCTATAATTGTTTGCAGCATTGACAGATTTACCACACATACATGAGCAAGCAACCATACTGATGTCATTTTTTTGTTGACATTTTTTTAATTACAGCTGAAAACTTTAACTTTTATGGAAACATTTTTCAGGTAAATTCCTCATAAGACTTTCATGTTCTTTTCTCATTATCACATTTGTTAGTGTTGTATTATCCTCTTACTGTAGTGGAGGAAGGTGCTTCTCTTCAGAAGAGCTCAAAATGAAGCTTTGTGGCACAATGTAAACAAGCCATTCTATTGTTGGAGATGGCAGTGGCAGCATCATGCTGTGTAGCGCATGGACCGTGAAGCTGGTTGGAGTCGACAGAAAAATAGATTGAACTTAGCAAATACTGAATGAAAACCTGTCAGAGGTTTTAAAGAACACTTTGGGCAAATGTTTTCCTTAGAGCAGGAAAACTTGGAACATCAGCCTGAGCTATAAAGAAATTATTTACATAAATACATATTCATGTATTTGCTCAGTCAAATTACATACCAACATCCAACAGAGAATCTGATGCAAAACCTGATATTTATGTTCCCAGTTGCTCTCTCTATATAAGGATAAATTTGCAGTTTGTACATCCACAGGTCTCCACCAAGTGATTCACAAAGTACAGTATAGACTCAGGAAAGTAAATGGGTGCCACACTTTTCAGACTGTATTTATTCTTTGATTTTGGGTTGATGAGGGCATAGTTGACATGAAACCATTTTCCATTTGCACAGATGATGTCTTTATTTTGTATTTAGGTCATATCAACAGTGTAATGAATTTATTAATAAGCCAAGCCGATCAAGATTTAACTACGTTCAAGAGTAAAAAATTAGTGTAAAGACACATTGGTAAGTTTCTGTTGTTTACGTTACTATTACATTTCAGATTAAAGGAATTGGTTGTAAAAATAAAAAATAAAAATTCAGTGTGTTTGGGTGTTCTACCATCTTTGCTGTTGGATTTTAATGATTTAATTTTGGTCAAAGCAGTTCGAGGTCAACTTGAGTTGTGGTCACCTTAGTAAATGTGAGTCCTTTCCCTGTCCTTTAACCTTTTTAAAATAAAAAAAAATAATTATAATAGTAAGCTAATATGTAATGTAGAGCTCTAAGACTGATAAAACAGGTTAAATCCACTCTTTATCGATAAAGATAGTTATTAAATGATTTTATGTTGAGTAAAAATGCAGCCAGCACCTGTCCTGTACTAAGTGATTTTCTTAAAGGATGTACCTGTATTTAGCTCCAATGGGCACTGGCAATGGAGCTGCCTGATAGTGCCACCACCATGTTTCATCATGTAGATAGTGTGTCACATAAGGTGTAATGTGCTATCTTAGTTTTTCTTTAAACAATTTTTCGCATTTCAGTCAAATTGCTAACTTGTGGTCATATGTGATCCAAGCACTTTCTTAAACGTTTGCTCTACATGGCTATTTACTATGCTTTAAATCAATGGTTTTTGATGCGGGTACTTATTGCATTCCATTGTGCTAAAGAAGCTTGTTTATCATCTATGTGTTTTTGTTTATAACACTTTATACACAAAGCAGGACGACCTTAGGAGGTGGGTTGAAAACCACTTCTATAAATGGTTCTAAGTGAGTTGCTATTTAAGGTGTTCCTTCCTTAGCTACTGTATTTAAAATCTTAACACTGAAGGACAAAAGTGTTTGTGAACAGCAGTACTTCTATACCTCATGGCCCCTGAGAGCTGAAAGCATCTGTCACTGTTCCAACAAACAGTTAAGAGTGCATCAAGGTACGCGCTGTACTTCGTTATCTATGAAAGCTCCACTCATCAAGCTATTGGAGAAGACGTCGGGGTCACCTTTGTTTCCTTTCACAGACCTTATATCTTCACTGTTCTTCATTAACCTCTGCCACTTTTCCAGCCGTTATCTGCTTCACCCTTTTGCTTTGCCCACAGGGGTTCTCGTTTGCAAGACGGTTCCTTTTGTGCAGACCACAGCCATAGTGACAGGCATCCTCACAATGACCTGCATCGCCATTGAAAGATACCAGGGCATCGTCTTCCCTCTGAAAATGAGGCGTCAGTACTCATCCAAACGGGCATACAAGATACTGGGTAATACACTTCATTTAAAAAAATCTGATTTTTATGATTGGTGCAATTGCATTAGAAGGATTTTATTATTGACTATCATTTATTCTGCTTTGCTCCTTCTTACTCTATGTAGGATTCAGAATATATTGAGCACACAGGCTCATATTATGAAATGAGCACTTCTCAGTTTTAAAATAAAAGGTTCCCAGAAATCATGCAACATTTGGTTATGTACATAAAAATTGGGATTTTTCAATGTTGAGACAAATAAATCCATGAAATGTTGGGTAACCTGCCTCTAAGCTTATTAATGATGTAAAAAAAGGTTACTTATTTTAAGCTGTTGTGTTTTCTATTGTTTTCTTTTTAAACAAGACCTGTTTATTCAGATAACATCAGTGTATTACTGTGTGATTCCTACAGGGCTCGTATGGATTGCCTCTGTGATAGTGGGTTCACCAATGCTATTTGTGCAACAGCTAGAGGTAAGTGTTCTTCATAGCAACACTATCAACTGGCTATAAAATAGGCAGATAAATAGTGCTTTTCAAGCAACTGAACAAAAATAAGAAATACTTTACATAAGAATTAAACAGGATTTACAACAGTCTAGAAAAGGAACATCAGCACCATATAATCGCAGTATTTCTGTGTGAGTATACAATATAAACCAAGTGAATTCTGTACGAGACTGAGAATGAAGAACATGTGTAAATAAAGGCAGCCAGCTGTCAGTTAGAGTTGATGACCAGGAGAGGTGATCCGGGGAGCTTTTTTAGATTACAGCGGCTTCTAACTGACGTATATAAATTATTTGTTCCCACACATAATGAGAAAATCACAGGAGCACTGAGGCTTTGACTTCAGCCGGCGCTTTTCTTTAGGAACGCTGTCAATGAATCAGGGGTTCTGCACCAACATATCTTCTTTATTTCTGCGTTCAAGGCATGCTGGGAGCAGAGAAAGTGCTCTTATATATATATTAAAAAAAAACCCACTTTGATTGACCAAGTAACATAACGTCCATACCAATATGTGAAAACTAACAAGTTAGATTAATTTTTAAATCAAAACCTAACGCAGTTACCAACACCGTTATTACAATTTATACACCTAAAAGACCTTTCATAAAGCAACTTAAACAAAACAAATCAAAATAAGCAGCTCTGTTTTATACGCAGAACAAATTTGGTTTGGTGGTAGAAAGCTACACATACATTCACATACAGGATATTTATAATATTTATGGAAATATATAACATATAACAAAAAACTACCATCATATAGAAAGGAAGAGTGCGATGATATATCTTAATAATATACTATAATAATAATATAAAAAACTATTTACATCAGCTAGGGTATTTGTATTATTTGCAAGGCAAAGTGTAAGTTGGGGGATGTGTTAAATTGGGCGTACACTGTGCGATTTTTTTCAATCGTTGCAATCAGCTGCTACTTACACTGTACGACTAACCGCAGTTTAGTCATACAGTGTGAGTTCAGAGCTCACGGTTTACGTTTGGCCGGACGCTCTCATGCGATCTACCTGCTCCCACTGCACGACTAAAAACCACGTCGGACTCAGCTCCGCAGAGAGATGGAGCTGCTCTGACCCGTTTATCCGAAAGCCAAACAAATAGAAGGGGAATATGAAGCTTGCTAGAGTGAAACGTGCTGCCTTGGCAATTTGTGCAATTTTGTGCTGAAAGCTCTGAAAAGAAAAGGTGACGACATATTTGGAAAAAAGACATGGCTGAGCAAACGTGGCTACTACGGTCTGTCAATTTTACAGACAGAGCTGCATTTCACTCATTGCATCCCTGCCATGTTGCTGTGTTTACATCTGAGAGGAAGAAGAAAAAGAAGATTCCTTCTTTGCACATGCGCCCTGAGCGTTTTGCCAACAACATCTTTGATTTTCTCCCGACCTCACGATTCCTGATCAGGGGGCGGTCATGAGAGGCTGATCGCCCCTCGTAACCCCATGTACACTACACGACTGACGGCGTACGATCAGGCTGAAAGTCGGTCCGATCCAAAGATTCTCGCAGGACTGTAAAATGATTCTAGCTGCAGATGAGAAGAATGGGTTTTAGTGGCAGGAGGTTTTGGGCCTTAAAGACCATTGCCTCCTGCTAGAAGGGAGAGATTGTGTCTGTGAACAACTTGTGTCCAAAAAGGGTCACATGTAATCTTTCCTGCTTGTCGCAGAGTCCAAGAAGCATGCTGTTCCTGAGGAGGGGGAAATCAGCAGCCAATCACCATCTCTGTAGTGATTGGCTACACCATATATCACCATCTCTGTAGGGTGATATATGGTGACTGACTGGTGAATTACACCTTAAAGTTTCCAGTGAGATGTTTAAATTGTGTGTGAACACCAGAGAAAGCTGATCAGCACGATATTTTAGGGTGGAAAGAGAGACTTTAGGGTTTCGGCCCAGCTGGGACTGAGGCTGAGTGAAGGGGTCACTTGGCTGATTGACTTTACGAAGCAGTAATAATAATAATAATACATTTTATTTAAAAAGGCGCCTTTCTGGACACTCAAGGTCACCGTACAAAAACATAAAAAGTGTCAGAAAAAATAAAAATAATAATTATAAAGACAGTAGAACTTGTTCAACCAATTTGCAAGTTTAGAGATGTTAATGGAGTCAGGGACTTTAGATTTATATTTTGTGCTTTGAAGCCCTTTAGGATCCAACCCTTTCAGGGGACATACTTGGGTCAAAAGTTATTAACTGTGGTTTATAATCCACAAGGACCGAGGTAGTCAATCATGTTATCAGATTGACCCAGATCCGAACTGGGGACATCATGATAAAGACAGCTTACTGTGGTGTAGAAGTGATCAATTGGACACTTTATAAACTGTCTATATTTTTGGGATTTATTGGCTAAGTTAGATTTTTTTTTTATTTTTTTATTAAACAAACCAAAAACAACATTAGAGGAGTCCAGGTTTGCTGCTCCATACAGTATCCTGTTTGAAAAGCATGAGCCTTTCGTCAGGCATATTGGCCAGGAGTGAAATTCAAACATCAACCATGTTGAATAATGCAAAGGGTTAATGATAAAATATTCTAGATTAGATGAGCATACAGCTGCCACATCACTGTCTCATCCGTACACCAGCATCTTTTGATGTAATCACAGATACCTCCACCCTTACATTCCCTTTTGGGATATATAAAGTACTTTTGGATATAAATTAATATATTTCTGCTTTTCTTTACCTTAGTTTTGTGTGACAGCCCCTGTGAACAGCTGGAAGCCAGCCAGCTTCAGCTCAGAGTCCAGTTTTAGTTCAGATGAAGCATAGAGCAGAAGTTGAATGAAATTCTTTGATGCTACCAAGCAGTAGCTGAAGTTCATCCCGTTTGTTGAACAGCCAGCACAACTTTGAAAGAACTATTGCCAGTAGCGGTGCAGAATCCCTGCTGTTGAAGACGCACAAGCTGCATCTCACTGGGCGTACAGCAGTGAGCGACACCTACACCAAATTATACTGGTGACGCAAAGAAGGATGGAATAAATCAGTTGGGAGTTGATCCCCTGATGTTCATGAACTCTTCAATTCTGTAAGAGCTCCGGGAATCAAACACACACACACTTAAAAAAAGGGCAAAAATATTTATATTGTATATTTAATGAGCCACAAAGCCAAGTTTGCAGACTCATGTTGTAACATATAAAAACTGTGATCCTATCTATAGAGCTGGAACTTATTACTAATGCATTGTGAAAGTAAATTGTATATATTAAATGGTCTAAGGGACGAATCAAAAATGTTCTCTTTTGTCAGCGCATATCATCATAAGAAATCTTTATTATTACACTGCAAAAGAAAGAAAATGCCTAAATAAATCTATTTGCCCTTAATTTGAGTAGGCAAATAAGATGATCTACCAAAACAATTTGTATTTTTGCACTTATAACATAATTAGATATAAAGCTAGTGAAATAAGTAAATGGGGTTGTATTTTCTTATTTTAAACATAAATAATATTCTTCTATTTCAATTTTCTAACCCTAGATTTCAATTTTTGCAGTTTATTATTTCTGTACAGGGGCCTGGACCAGTTGTACAATGGGCACTTGCGCCTGTCCCACCACGAAAAAATTGGTGAAAAAGACATTGAAAGAAAACATTATTTACGTCAAAATCAAATTAACATTTGGTTGAAATATGAAAGGCCATAATTTTAAGATTGTTGAAAAGACGTTAAAGGCTGGGTTTGCAACGTATTTTCAACGTCTATTATTGGATTAAAATGGGACAAAATCAAAACGATCAAACACAGCCCAATATTCAACAATGATTTCTGGATTAAATCATGATGGACCGACCAGATGTAGCCTAAAAACCAACGTCTAAATGAAGTATGGTGTTTGGGAGGTTGGCCCTGTCTAGAAAAAGAAAGCTAAAGATATGATGGACGTAAATATTGGACTGTTAAAAAGGAAAGCAGCTATGAGCTACAAAAACTTCTGACCGTACCCAAAGGTTCACCTTCAAGAAGGACAATGAGCCGAAACATACATCATTACAAGTATCCATTAAAAGACCACATCTTAAGTAGTTCTTATCCAATTTATGTTTCTACACATTAGCAGTTTAATCTGACCTAATCTGAGCTGATCGATACACAACAGCATAGCCTACCCAGAAAGGCTCTGAAATAACTCCAATAGTGGCGTTGGAAAAGTATTAAGTAAGAGGGGGAAAAATGGATTAGTGAAAGTACTCATATTTATACATAATGTCCCTTCCATCTACAGATAATAAACTGAAAATAATTGCTTTTTTTCTTAAATTTAACAGATAAGTGAGACACTTTACATTGCATCTTATTTCAAGTGCAAAATATCTAATTATCTCATTTTAAGGGTAAAAATGGTCATTCTATTGGCAGATCAACTTATTTTTTCAACTCAAATTAAGGTTAAATACACTTATTTTAAGAAATTTTTACTCATTTTAAGAACATTTCTGCAAAGATTTAGACAAAACTTAGTTGTTGTTTTGTATACACAGAGTGTATACAGCTTACAACAGTGAAATGAACATTATTATAAAGTGCAGCACTTTGAATATTGCCTTAATCCAGCCCATGTTTTTTTTAAAGTTTATTCTGTAAGTCCTGACATTTGAAAAAGTGAAATCCAAGCTCAATTTGAGTTACCTTTTATGTTTTGAGCCTCCACCCTTTTCTCGTTCTACCTCCACAGGTGAAGTATGACTTCCTGTACGACCACTACCATGTGTGCTGCCAGGAGAGTTGGAGTTCACTGACCTATAGACAGGCATACACCACCTTCATTATGGTGGCTCTTTTCCTACTACCTTTGGCGGCCATGCTGTTCCTCTACACACGCATCGCCATCGAGCTGTGGATTCGCAAGAGGGTGGGCGACGCTTCTGTTCTGAACACTATGAACCACAGGGAGATTGGTAAGATCTCCAGGTGGGTTTCTCTGCAGTAGTGTACTTCAAGTAACAAGATATTTGCTAACATTTATATCCTGTGAGTAAAGTTATTTTTTTTGTCTTGCTTCTGTATTCCTAATGGAACTGGTGCAAAGAAAAAGGCGTGTAATTTAAGGCATATCGATTGGATAGTGTCATAACCTGACTAAGGCTGCAAGAAAAAGGGAGATAGACCAGAACTATCAGAATTCACAGTAGGTTGCACCTTATGTGCAAGAGTAAGAACATGGGCCGCTAAATGGTAAAGGATCAATGAGGTCAAAAGAAGGAAGGAATGTAACTGGCTGGAAAGGAACCTTTTAACACCTTAATTAGGCTAAAGGCCTAGCTCCCTGAAAAAAAAAACAGAACAGCAAAAATCAGGACAATTAGTGGACTGGAGCGGTAGTTCTGGTAGATAATTCAGATAGGAAAAGTACAGAGCCTGGAAACTGACACTGAGGAAAATATATTTAGTGTGCACGAAAAATGAAGTACTTCTTCGTAGAAACAAAACACTAATTCCTGTCCATGACATTTTGACTTGGGGCCACAAAATATATATAGAACATGCCCTCAAGCTATTAATTCCTGCCCACAGAGTGCTTATTTGAGACCACAACATAGATATGAAATATATTGTTTAGCAGTGCAGGATTTTAGGGGGTGGGGGGCAACTCTTTTTTTTTTTTTTTTTTTTTTGTAACAAAAGAAAACCTGTTTTTACAGTAATGAAAACATTTGGGGGTTTAGCCTAACCCACCTTTCTCTAATTCCTTCTTTAGAATTTGACCTTTAGAGACTGTAGTCATGCATTTTTCCCAAAGTGCTCATTACTCTCCCAGCACTGACTTAATTTTATCCCACAAACACCTGCTTAATCACAGCCTCTCTAAATTAACTCTAAATTAAGTTGGTAGAGGAGAATCTCACACCCAAATCAGGCTTTTTTTTTTAAGCCATGGGAACCAGTGAAGATCAGAGCTCTAAGGCCTGAACCTCCACTCTGGGTTAACAGTCTGTATTCAACATTCTGTTTGTACAGGTTTCACCATTTAACCCTATTGCTTGTAGGCAGGGCTGTATGCAGTCTATATGCGACTGCCCAGACCACAAACGTAAAGCATTTCCTTACGCTGAACAACTTTAGAGTTAATCGTCGCCATGCATTTGTAAATACGTGCTCAGAGGCGCCCTGAGCACCACAGAGGAGAAATAGGAGAAAACTCAGCCTCTGACTGGTCAGAGCAGAGGCTGTTGGGCGGAGTTACCCTATCCTTTCTTTGCCTGTAACAATGGCAGCTATATTTTCTGTGATCAGTGGATAAAAAGTAGTTTTTATATGTTTTTAAGTGAGAAAGTCAACCTGAAAACTTAATCTGTGCAGTCAGTTCATCAAGATTACAATCCTGCCTTTAAATATTATTTCCCTGTCGGAGAAGCTGAGACCTCCGTACACGTGTGGTGCTCTGTCACTGGGAATCCTGTTCAACTGCAGCCTCTGGTCTGGTCGCCTCTTCGCGGTTTTCCTCTACTGTTCGTGGCAGCTGGAAGTAGATGTTAGCATTTTTCATGTACGTAATCCAAACTGCAGGAACCAGAATAATAAAATCGAACATACTTTGCCGGCAGGTTTGGACATTTTAAGTTAATTTAGGCGTTAATAAACTGTTTCAGAGGAGTGATCATAGAGATATGCATCAGCAATGCTGTGTCCGTCTCCCTGCCAGCTCCCTGATCAGCTTCTCTGATTGGCTGATGTGATGCGTAAAGCAAAAGTAAAATTTTTCTAGCAGCTCTAGCAGCTGCTGCTTCTGAAGCTCGCCGGAAGTCCTTCATACGCGTCAACTATTGACTTTGCATGTAAACTAGCTGCTTCTGTTGCCTCTGCTGCTTGCGGTCTGAACGTAGCATTAGACAATAGGTCCTTTACATTTTTTTTATTTTATTTGTTATTTTAAAAGATCACCCTTACAGAAAAGGTCCTTTTCTCTTCCTCCTCTGCTTGCATCTAAGTGTGCAAAATGTGGTTGCCTTTAGGATGCGGAAATACTGTCAGAGATGTAATGAGTTCACTTCTTTGATGCGTTAGTACATCACACTGCATATTCTGTAAACATACCTCCTAGAATTTCACGTTGAGACAAACATGTCAGCTGGACATTGGCAGGTTATCTTGCTTTATTCTGGTGAAGATTCTCAGTCATCCAGGTCAGTTATTCCAAAAAAGTAAAAAAGAAACAAATACTGGACTTTGTTTCCAAGTTTGAAGATGTTTCACTTGCCATCTAGGATGCTTTTTCAATTGAAAATGTCAGAAATAGCATTGACTGCGAAGCTTTATAGAGTAGCCCAAACCAAAGCCTTGTTTTGGTTAAGAAAACATGCATATTGAACCGGAAGAATGGGCCCACCCCTTAGGAATCGGGGGTTGTTTGGGTTCTTTATTAGCCTGCAATATCCTATGCTGGTCTATGCCTCTAAAAGGGGGGTCGTCAGGGGCATTGTTGGCCTGCCTGACCATGCTAGATGTTTTGGTTCCCTGCATGGGGGTAGGGGTTGAGATGATAGCAGGAAAAATAGCTGTACATATAAGAAAAATAGCTGTTAAATAATTGTTTTTACTTTGTTATAATGTGATCCAGTCAAACGGTGGACGATGTTTCAATGTGTAGGACACCAGTACAGATTTGAAAATTTACAACAAAGTCCTGAAGATATCACAGAATATTACATAAAATGTATTTAGACTGCCTTTTTTGTGTTTCCTTGTTCCTATTCCCCAGTTTCAGCAGTTCTGTAGAATAATTGGGTTTTTGTATTTTGCACCTTCCACCTATGTTGTGTCTACAAATATGTACTCAATTGTAAGCACATTTTGTGCATACATTTTTTTTAGATTTTTGTGGCCACTCTGGTTTGTGCAAATAAGTATTAGTAATGGGATTTCTTCCATGATGCTTACCTTGCAGAGATAGCTTTTAAAAGGCTTTTAATGAGAGTTTCGATAAAAAACAAGGAATAAGAGATTGTAGGAGGTGAGACTGTTAATGGTCTTTAACAAAAAAAAAATCTTAGACTTTGACCTCCTTCGCTGTTCTTTGATGAATAAGAGATGACCTCTGCTTTCTATGTGGACTAAACTCCTCTGGCCCTCAAACACTCATCTGGATTACAAACACAAATAATATCTTATTGATTTTGAAATGAACCATTATGGTCGACAAACACTGGAAAATCTAAAGCAGAAAATCTATGTGTTCTTTCTCCACAGCTAAGGTTCAGTAGAGCAGATGCTGTATATGTGTAGCTGTAGGGATCCGGACTGATCCCTGCAAATCATTTGTGCTTTTATCTTTGAAAACAAGAACGTAAACAGGATTATGCTTTATCTGTCACATAGCTCTGCTTACTCCTATATGTTACTGTGTCCTTTACAGGAAAAAGAAAAGAGCTGTAAAAATGATGGTCACAATTGTCCTGCTATTCACCATCTGCTGGGCACCATTCCACACTGTCCACATGTTGTTCGAATACAGTAAGTATAGCTTATTTAACTTCTTATGCAATCTTTAAATGTGAATAAGCATTTTAGCTCAAAAATATTTTTTTTCTAAGTTTCTATCAAGCAACGGTAAAAGAATAACAGTTATTAACGGGTTGTGTCATCCTTGGCAACAATACCTTCCATAATATTGTTTGCAAAAAGCCGATAATGAGTCTCTGACATCTCTTTGGAGGAGATTTTTGCCACTTATTTAGGGTTTTCAAGCCAGACCTGGTTTTGGTCAAAGCCTGTAATTAAATTTATGGTTTCGACTAAAAATCATTTTGGTTTTATTTTATGACATATTCATCTGCTTTGGATTTTTTTTTCCTGTCATGTAACCGAGTATGTGGGCCTCCATATTGCTCAGCTGGAAAAAATAAATAATGTTTAAACAATTCTGGCTATTTGTGCAGGTTCAGAAACAGCAAAGGTGTCAGGTTGAGTGGAGGTTGGTTGAGGACCCAAATGCAGAGATGTGTCTCGCTGATTTAATTAATAAACAAATGGTAACAGAAGCATAAATCCATAAACAATAAAGAGGAAACCCAAAAAACAAGAGACACAAGAAAGAAACACACAAGAGGAGCAGTTAATGAAGAGCAACCAGCACTGATGGGAGACAGAACCATAAGTGGAATAATCAGTTAATTGGGAGCAGGTGTGGACAGAAAAGAGCCAAGGGGAAAGGAAAATAGGGCACCAGGGGGCAACGAAGATCAACCAGGGAAAACAGAGCTTAACTGTTACTAGAAAACAACTACAATAACATAAAACCCAGAAAAAACAGATTGACATAAATAAAAATGTAAATGTAAACTCACAAAAAATCCACAATCAGTGGGATCAATACAAATGGAGCCTAATAGACACACTATAAGCGACAAAGGACAGCATCAGAAGGTTATCTTAGTTAGTAACAAACGACAAACAAGAGCAATGGCGGCAGTTCTGAATCACGCTGTCATGTCGCCTCAAAGAAATATTAGTGATAAAATAAGAGGGGTTTTGACAGCCTGTGATACACAAGGCAGTAAGAATGAAGAGTCTGGATTTCATTGATTGCTTGACTGGAGGAAAGCAAGCAATTCTCACCTCAACACACGTTCCATAGGAGAAATGTTTTTTTACATAAATTACCCCTGAATGCTGCCAGATGAGATGTTTTAACACTGTTCTTTGTTTACTTTGCTGACTACAGTTATGGCAATAAAGTTCTTTCAAAAGCAAAAGAAAAAAAGTTCAGATCTGACATTTTGGAGGAAATCACCTGATGTCTGTGGAGTCTATTTTATACCTATAACTAATTTAATACTTTTGGTTTATCTCATCCCCTAAAAGCTAATCCTAATCCTTAAATTTGTGGATGAGAAACCTTAAAATAAAGTGTTTTAGTATTAGTATTAAAGTATTAATAGGATTTAATATGACTTATTAACTTCCAATTAGAGCCGAATTAAATATTGGGACAAATTTCAGATGTGCATTTATGGCACTGATCATAAAAATGCCGTCCCCCATTCCCGGTAGTTAGGTACTCTTGACATTTTTCTTTCTTGTTCCTGAATCAATAACACTGCTCTTAACTGAAGCATAGGACATCTGTAGTTTTATTATTCTGGAATCCTTTCTGATCCTCTCTACAAGTCTTTGTTTTGCTTTGTCTTTGCTTTATTGGCTGTTAACAGAACTTATTTTTTCTTATCCAAACTCAAGTTTGAGGTGAGCTAAAGAGACTGACTTCTGATACCTGATAATGCCTTCAATAATTAAATTTTATTATATTTTTGTACGTAATTGTCTAGATGATCTGGAGAAGAAGTATGATGACGTCACCCTGAACATGATCATCGCCATTGTTCAGGCCATCGGGTTTTTCAACAGCTTCAACAATCCAATTGTTTATGCCTTCATGAATGAAAACTTCAAAAAAAGCTGCGTCTCTACCCTCTCCCACTGCCTCCGTAAACCAAACCACCAGGGTGCCGCAACAGTGGCTCCGAGACGGAGTGTGCAGTTCATCAAACCCCAAAGCAGAGAAGCATTCGTGAACACAGATGAAGGCAAGAGCGTGGAGCAGCACTCTGCAGAGAAAGGCGCTCTGTGCTCATCGCATGGAGAGAACTCTCTGGAAATTATTGGAGAGAAAATTTCCACCATCCAAACTGAGCTCCCTCCAAATAGTTCCTCTCAAGTCAAATAAGACATTCAGGTGCTTTCGCTCAGCAAATCTCTTGTTGGCCATCAACTGCTGTCTGAATATAACAGCAGTTCCAAGACTCAACTACTGGAAAAGGCTCAAAGCTCTGCTGCATTACTTGTAGTGCCAGCCGCCAGAGCAAAAGTGATTAAAGCGCTCAGGAGAAGGATTTTATTAAATAAAAAGGAATTCACTGTAAATAGATGAAGTAACAGAAACAATGTTGAGACATGAGAACAAGAGTTCATAATCGAGACTGAGGACTCGTGCGCTTTGAAAAATATGTTTTTTTTGTCATAATGGGATCGTAAGCAATGATCTCTGAGCATTTAATGCCGTTTCATCGTTATTGAACCTTTACTTCAGTACTTTGGTTTTCTGCCATATTAGCAACTATTTAGAGATGCTGACAAAGATGTTTTACAAGACAAACTTTAAGCAACAAACAGTAGCTGCTTTTTTGCTTTACTGATTTTTGCTTTTGGTTTACCTAAATCAACTCATTACACTTCATGCTAATCAAGCACTTTTTTGCTGGCATGAAACTACTGTTTACAACGATTTCATGACGTGGCTTAAATGTATTTACCTTATTAACTGAATGTAACTGTAATTTTTTTTTTTACACACAGGACTAAAACTCAGATTTTAAAGGCCATGCTCAATGCAGTAAAGTTTGAATTCATATGCAGGGTTTGTAGCAAACACAATGGGTAGAGCAGCAACCTGCAGAAGGTAGTAGGAAAACATGTCTGAGGGATTATCACCCTCTTTTGGCATAAAGGTTTGCATTTATAAGCACATATGACTATAAATGTATCCCACGTGTATCTCTACACGATTAAATAAAAGGTTGTCCTAGTTTAGTAATAAATGTAAAAAAAAAACATATATAGTACTGATTATTTACACACAAACTAATTTAGATGATTAAAGTTTTGCTTGTACTTCAGTTTCCCAATTCAAAATTCAAACTCTTAAAATTTAGCCTATTAATAGGGATATTTATCCACTGTACAGTTATTTTTTTACTATCCAATACTTGGTTGTGGTTTCTTATAGCAGGACTTACTGAATCAATGTTGCTTTCCATAGAGGTAATCAAGGTGTGGCTCAGCTGAAGCACACTTAACCCTCTTCAGTTAGTCTGCTTTGAGTCTGGTGTCACATCTTCTGCACTTGATACATCTTCTATGGATTTTTAACAAACTAATTTGTTTATTCCTAATTAAGCACAGCTTTATATACTGTAGGTCATTCAGGCAGTTTAGGTGCTTATGGCTGTGTTGACAAATGGCAACTTCTGTTGGGAAATCAAACATTTTAAAATTTCTTTAAAAGAGTACAGTTGCACTGACTTTGTAGTTGATAAAACTATCCTTTTTTCTACCACTTCTATGCCTGTGTAAGGCACTGTGAGCAGCATGCTACTTAAGCAATGACCTTTTTTAAAGCTAATTTTACTTACTGAGGATGCCACTAAGTGTCTGGACTCTTAATGATGATGTACTCCATAACATGACAATATACAACTTTTGAGTATGAAAATTCCACTTTAATGGTCATATTTAATTATTTTTTATTTTATAAAGCAAAAAAAAAAAAAAAAACACCTTAGCAGCAATTAAAACCAAACATCTGACATATTTGTATTTAACCTTTTTTTTTTTTTTTTTTTATAATAATCTAATTAAGAGGCAACCAATTTTTTTAGCCTGTGACCCCAAAAAAATGACAATGCAACAAACTGGTGACCTTCTAAAATCCATATAGATACTTAAATAAATATTATATACATAAATATTAAGTGAAGAAATTATAATTATTTTAAATAGATTGTTTTAAGTGGCAGACATTTCCTGAATTTAAATATATATTTTTATTTTTTAATGGGGCATTTTATAATTTTATGGTATATTTAATTTATTAAATATACTAGATAAATACATTTTACATCTATTTATTTCATGGTTAATTATTCCATGGAGCAATCATGTTTCTTTATTTCACTAACTTGTTTTAACCCTCATACACCTCAGGGATCACATCACAATGCCCCCACTGTAGTAACCCACAAGCTAATTAATTGAGTTGAAGCCTGCATACTGTGAAAAAGGCTATCATTCGAACTTAAAAAATAATAATAAAATGAATGAATGAAAAGTATCTGTATGCTCAACAGTTATCACCATGAGGATAATAACAGCCTTTAGCAGCGTGGACCAATTTCAAGTGCTTTTAAGGAATTCATAATGAGAGTGACTGGTCTTTACCATTTGATTTCTCATCTGGGGGGGTTTAGTGATGGTGCCATTTTCTGTTATGGGTTAGGTCACTTAAGAGTTGTATTGCATAAATATAGATCTTTAAAATGTCATCAGTCATTTCTACCCTTTGCGAAAAGTGTTCTTCAAAAATGGCAATGCCTTTCTACAAAGCAAATGGTGCAGTAATCTGTTGAAAAACCACTTTTATATAAATGCTTTCAATATATGTAGATGGGCTTATAATTGAGATTTGACACAAAACTACCTTAGATAATCCTTTTTTGAAAATTCATACTTCAGCCATTTCAAAATCTGTCCCTGTGATTTTCTAAATGCTAAGCGGCACTCAAGGTACACTAATGGCCGTATATCTCTTGTTCTGCTTTATTAAGTAATCCAAAATTAAATGTTAATCAAATGTTAATGTCAATTAACATTTGAGTTCCTAATTTAAAACATATCCTTCAGTACTTTGCTGCAGACCCATTGCGTTGCTGATTTTCATTTTAACTTTTATTTACACATTTAAAAAGTATTCACACCCCACCTATTTAATTCTTTAATATAACAACAAATGTTAGTGTATTTTTTAGGGTTTTATGCAACAGACCAATATGAAGGAATGGCAATTGTAGAGTTCAAAAAAATAATAATATGGCATGCATTTTTAGGTAGCATGCCATGGGTTTATACTTTGTAAATTGTTTTACAGCAGTTATAGTTGCAAGTTTCTCTAATCTCCATCCTCCCATTAAGGCTGACCAGCATTCCTGTCCTTTTGGTTTTATCTGACTTCTTTCTTTTCCACAAGTTGATGTTTTTATGAGCAATTTTTGAGTATAAGATCAGTGGAGTTTGCAACCATATGTATTTTTTGACAAGAGTTTGAGGGTTATAAGAAGTCTGGGTGCTCTGTCTTCTATTTCAGGGTAAACGAATGGGGAGCTTTAAAATAAATGAAGAGCAGACTTTTCAGATATTTGTAAAAATATTGTACTAACTTGTAAGCTGATTCTTATTAGCTTTATCCTTTTCAACTAGAACATTCATCAATGCACTGAGGCCCTATACCTTGACAGCCCCCCTCTTCTTGTCTGTTATCTTTTTATCACTCTAAATAATAAAATACATTTGACTGCATTGTTGGATAACTAGGCTTCCATTGGAATCTGAATATATACAATAAAATAAAAGCTGCTTTGTAGAATGTGTTAAAACAAATTATAGCCTAGATTTATGTTGAGATGATATTTTGGCTTGATCTGGTAATTATATCTTGTAATAACAGCTTGGTTTTAATTCACAGTTTTGGACAAGGTTAAAGTCACAATAATTTAAATCAATCAGGCTTGTACTAATATTTTTTTTGCCACTCTCCTTATTTTAATTCTTTATTTATTGATGCATTTTCTTTTTTTGGGGTGGGGGGGAATTAATAGGACCCGTCTTTGCTTGGTGCCTAGATATTATCCCACACC
The DNA here is from genome assembly GCF_016077235.1 of Cyprinodon tularosa. NCBI lineage: Eukaryota > Metazoa > Chordata > Actinopteri > Cyprinodontiformes > Cyprinodontidae > Cyprinodon > Cyprinodon tularosa. The sequence continues at coordinate 2,884,046 of NW_024039607.1, read as the reverse complement.
TTACCACAAGTGTCATAAGTCATAATCTTGATTGTTCTGAGTTTTACAATAAAAGACCTTTCTTGCATCTCATTTGATCATGCTGGCATCTTTTTTTTGTAACAACTGTTTTTAAATATTACCATTACAAATATGTGAATGTATGAGGTACTAGTGTGAATTAATCATTAGACATTAAAAAGGCAGGGACGTAATGACAGTAAAATAGAACAAGACAAAATTAACAACAGAGTACAAGAATGATAAAAACATCTAAAACATCCATTTAAATATCAGAAGAAAATAGGACCTCCTACAACAGCCTGTGTTTTTCTAACAATTTAACATATTGATATTTAAAGTAATAACAATATTCATATATATAAAAAAATCATTCCAGCTTTTATTTACACTTACTATGGCAAAACTAGATAACTAGAAGATTGATTAACATTCAGAATCAAAAATGCAGATTGTCGTTAGCGTAACTTGGCTGTATATGTCTTTAACTGACCAATCAGAGGACAGAAAATTGTGATGTTTTGGTGGGCCCCCTAGCTGGTCCCATGCAGGGAATCTGATTGGTTGAAGGAAATGTTCCTCATATTGTTAGGGTAACAGCAGCCAGCACTGCTGGTTCTAAAGGCTCTGGGGATATTTGAGCGACATAGCTGAAATTGGATTGGACAAAATATATGCCAACCACATAAACGCATTACAGCAAAGAGAAACGCTACAAAATTAAAAGAATATGTTGTTTGGAATAAATTAATACAGATCCATCAAGCCAAGACAAAGTGTGGAGAGAATTTTGTTGCAGTGCAGGGTGGCAATACCATGTCAGACCCAGGAGAACCCCAGTCAGGAGGCACCCAACAGCACTGAATATCTCTTGGCAACGGCTTTGCCTTTGAACCACAGAGCGGTCAACCCTGATGCCTCCCGGTAAACTCAACCTGCAAAGGACAGAGTAAAATGGTCCGAAAAAGGACCTAATAAAAGAGCCAGGACCAACATCCTCCAGGGGGCACAGGGGTTGGAGATGACAGTTGACCTGGGGAAGAAGCTCACTTTCCCACCCATCATCAGACCGCCTTGAGGCCTGATGTTGTCATCTGGTCAAGGCAAGCTAAGAAAATCATCCTGGTGGAACTGACTGTGCCTTGGGAGGAAGGCTGTGAGGAGGCCCATGAGAGGAAGAACCTAAAATACCAGGACCTCATCATGGACTGCAAAGACAAAGGCTGGCAAGCATGGCTGTTTCCAGTGGAGGTCTGGTGTAGAGGATTCCCAGCAGTCAATGTGGTCTGTGCTCACTGCACTTGGCATATCTGGCAAGGAGAGGAAGACAGTTGTGCACAAGATTGTGCAGGCAGCAGAGAGCCTCATGCTGGTTGTGGTTTAAGAGAGAGGAGGGGGGCTGGAGGCCTGGAGATGGTCATTGACCTGGCCACCACTGCTGACCCGCCAGCTGGTGGGTGTAGCGGTTAAGGGTCGAAACGACCCGTGAAGGTTGGGCACCGTCTGATGACATCAGCTCCAGGCCAAAAGCCACCCACAGTCACATTAGGGAGCGGCTGTACGTATAGCATCACGTGATGTATTGAACAAATTTTTTATTATAATAAAAAGTTGAGGTCAAAAATTAAGAAGCACGTGTGCTACTAAAAAAAGAGGTCTTGGTTTACCAGTAATTGGTGTAAAAACCTTAACTTAAACCATTAAAAGATTAACTCATATAAATCCTTTATTGTCTTTTAGATCCAGATCTTTAGGACTAGTTATTTTCTTAGCATCACTGTCAACAGTACATCATTAAATGTAAACAGGTATTTAATTATAAGCCAGACAACAACCATAACAGAAGAAAACAGTCGTTCACCTCCAACTTTATTTTCATTTTTATTATTATTATTATCCTTCTCCATAGAAACACAAATATCTTTTCAAAAGCATAAAACAAACAAGGAACTGTTAAATAAAAGCTGCAGAGTAAAGCCTGGATAAATTCAACAGAGAAAACTAAACTCAATGAGAAACTTTAACTTTCTTCATGATTAGGAAGGTAATGAATCATTACTCTGATAGTCTTTATACCCATCAATAGTCTAATGGTCTTTTGGTTGACTTTGGGAACATCAAGTTATAGAACTGTAGAGGAATAGTTAAACAGAAAATGGTAGAAATGTTTTTGTATTTAGAATCTTAAGTTATTTGTGCGGATTGATAAAATATATCACTATCCATCCCAGGTTGACGAGCTTTTAGAGCATCAATCTGACAGTCATGACATCAGGCGGCGATGTGATGCGTAAAGAAAAATCCAATTTCTTTGTCGGATCCTTTAAAAGGAAATTGGACTCCCAGCAGGCACTTTGATTTTTTTGTCTTGAGAAGCTGAGTGCCTAAGCTCGACACTTTCATGCCGTTTCTTTTGTTTCTATGTGAACAGAGGTAAATGAAAGTCTGCATTGTCAAAGAGGAGCGGCCTGGTGACAGGAGTGGGATCCTTGTCTGCCTTGTGTAGGAGTTTAAACAGTCCTGTTCCAATGTTCATTGGGATTCCCATAATGATGCATTCAGACACACCTGCAGCAATAAAACACAAAGCTTTAACACCAGGGTACTACGAAACAAAAGGCTAAATTAGACTTTATAATACAACGTTTACCGCAGACTGAGTCCTTTTGTCCGAAGTAGGCCGCATCAAAGAGGTGATCGGCTGTTTTCTCAAACGAAGCCAACATGAGGACACTCTCCTTCATTTTGGCCAATCCAAACCTAGTGATTCCCAGGATCTCACCCTTTGCAGAGAGGACTGGATGTTAAATGAAGCATATAAAAGGACACATCTGCTGCTGCAAGATACGTACAGACTAAGTAAATACAGTAAGGCACCCGAAAGCATTTTCCTTATTAACAAATGTTGAGGCACAGATTCTGGCTGCATCAAGTCAATGAAGTCATTTCAAAGCAACACATAACATTAAAGCCCTCTGCCCTCGGAGAGGAAGAAGAATAATAGACACAAATTCATGGTAGCTGTGAGTCAGAGATGGGGGATCTGGGGTCAACAAGTCATCTCTATGTGTGAACAGCCACTGAAGCAGGAGAGTCCAACGTGTACAGTGAATTAACCTGTGCAGATTGGACTAACCTGTTCCAGTGGCTGTTCAGAACAAATACATGACTTAGAGATGACCTTTTGACTCTAGATCCCCCGTCTCTGCTTTGAGGGAAGAAGTAGTGTCTGATATTTTATGGTTACAAAAGCATTGAGTGAATGTGGTTCATAAAAAAAAAGGGTCTGAAGCATGTTTTTATCACCTACACTAATCAGGCCGTACATGAAGACTTTGCAGCCCATGACTGCTGATTGTCTTGGATCCAGGTTATTACCATTTGTGGACTTAATCAATAAAGCAAAGTACTGTATTTTCCGTACTATAGAGCGCACCTCACTATGAGCGATGCCGACCAAGGAAAAAAAAAAAAAAACTTGAAATGTACATATAAAAGCCACAACGAGCTATAATACACTGATATCTACTGAACTGTCTCCCACCTAACCTGTAGGGGGAGCTCTACATATAGCCCCTGAAGTAGGGACAAAGAAGTATGCTAGCTCCCGTTAGCTTGTTAGCTCAAAGCAGTAAGAGCTTCTACTGAAAAATGGGGCTTCATCAGCTCTTTATTTCAGCTCTGCAGCAGTACAGCTCAGTGTCTTTATCGGTTCGGCAGCTTTAATGTGGCAAAAATGTCAAATTGTGTGAATTTGTTCTCCGCTGTGCCTGCTGTTAGCATGTCGTTGTGCTAAATGAAATCAGCCTCTTATTCTTTCATTTCCAACTCTGACTTCCCCCTCTGGCGGTTAGGAAAAGTCCACAGAAAAGTCGCACCTTCTTATAAGCTGCATGGTTCAGAGAATGGGGGGGGCAAAATGGCGGCTTATAGTCCAGATAATACGGTAGTGTTTTTCCAAGCTAAAAATCAATTATATTTCAACAAAAAAATAAATACATGAAATACTGTAAATTTGTCTGTTGCCTTTGTTTTGAAATCTCCCTTTTGATTTGGGAATAAAATAATGTATTCTGTCCTCTAAACACTAAAGGAAACATTTCCCAGAGGCAACATTTAGCCATGTCTTTCATTTTAATGAAATCCAAATGTCTGCTACTGCAGGTAAAGGAGCAGCTGTTGCAGCAGGCACTTCAGGACAAATCATGATCACTGATCAGCCGGTTGCTGGCCAGTCTTCTGAACTGATTGTCCACCTTAAGCTACTGGAGTAAAGGGGACAGAATACAACTGGGCACCTCTCTTTCAGATTATGATTTTCAGAAATTGTGAAACTAATGGTTTTTCTTTCACCACTTTGCATTTAGGTCTTAATGCATGTTTTTTGTAAAATAAAATCATAAGAAAACAGTGTAAATTCTGTGGTTGTAACATGTAGAAATGCTTGAACAGAAGGAAAATGTGTGTTACCTTGTAGGACATGAGATCTGCCAGAAGCATGACGTGACGACGATCGATGCTCATGCCGTGGTTCACCATGGTGTACTGAATCTCATTAATGATGGTGGATCTCGCAGCCTCAATACCTAAAGTCTTCTCAACCTAAACAATAGGACATTAAATCAGGTTGATTTTGTTTGGTTTTCAAATTATTGGTTAGAAGCCACCAGCACAAAAAACATCTGATTGCTTGAATGTAAACAAGCAGCAGGGGAGGAAATTAAAAAAATAAATCAGGATTCTTTTGAAAACTCCAACTAGATAATGAACTCCCAAACAGCATGGACACAGCGTCATACTCTGAGCATCATTTGGTTTCCTTCCACTCGCTGTGGACTATTATAGTCTTTAAAACACAGGCAGACCAATACCTCAAACGTGTTGTTTGATGTGGTCCGGCTTCCATTGACACCATGTGTGGCCATGACAGCTCTCAGGTTGTCGCCCTCCACCAAGAGTTTGTACTTGTTCTTTCCGCTTTGTTCGTCGATGTGAATGACCGCTCTGGCAACTTCAGGGATTCCCTGAACCACTACCTTTAAGGAAAAAAAGTGGTAAGACATGTATGTAATCACAAACACTTATTCTGCATTAAAAATTCACCTCAACTTAAGAGAGCTATAGTGCTTTCTTTTCTCCATCATCAGATTTAAACCTCAGCTCAGAAATGTAGGTAAAATAACCATAAATCTACTTGACATATAAACAGTTTAGATTGAGATATTTAAGCCACATGGTAAAAAATGCATCAGAAAACTGAATTCCATTCATTTGCTGCATGGATAACTTCATTTCAGACAAATAAGTAAAAATATAATAAAAATTAAAAGCAATAAAAATGTAAGACCCTTAAACAAGACCAACAGAATCAAAATACTACATTTATCTGTGTGCTGCGAATCTATATGCCATTGGAACTGAATGAAACTAAGCTGTTTATCCACTAATTTAATGGATTAGATAAATTTTCTGAAAATCAGTTTTCAATCCACAAAGGAAACTTTTGCTGCTTTCAGGTGAAGATAAAAGCTGCCTAATCTTCTCTGAGGTCTCTTTTCCTCTTTGAAGCTGAACAGATCAGTATCTGCATGAAGTATCGCTTCTTGACATGACCATAGAGTAGAGCTGGGCGATATGGCAATATATATCGTGAGGACGAGAGAAACATGTCTATCGTGACCTTTCTCCTCTATTTTTTCTATCGTGATAAACTTTTTTATTATTATTATTACTGCTAATATACATTTTAATATAATTTGTTAATATAACATTTTGCGTTTTTGCTATGCAAACTCTAAGTGTATATAACGAAAAAAAAAGAGAATAAAAAGATAATGTGTAGAGAACATGGTTTTGCGACACTACACCGCTTTATGTCACGCGGCTTTGCACCATACGTTTGCGACATTACTGACGGAGAGGGCCCGCGAAATTTCTTTCCGGCTTGAAAAAAAATGAATGATGGACACCCAAGAAGATGTTACCACAGCAGCGGTTACAGAGTCCGAAACGGTTGCCAGGTCACAGACACAACAAACACCACTTTTGCCCAAAAGGGGAGGCAGCTCGGTTGTTTGGTTATATTTCGGATTTCAGCCATCTGATAAAGAACAAACGCAGCCGATATGTAAACTGTGCAGCAAAGCCGTTCCAGCGGCTGATGCAAATACTTCCGGCCTCTTTTACCACCTGAAGAAAAATCATGAACAAGAACACGGGAAACTACAACCACTCCGATCAAAACAAACAAGGGATGAAAATACAGGAAGCACTGGAAAGAAATTCTCACAGCCGAAGCTTAAGGAAGCATTCGCCCAAGGATCACAATATGAGAAGACGTCTCAGCGACACAAGCAGATCACAGGTGCTATTTCACGCTATATCTGTAAAGGCATGGCCCCCGTTTACATAGTCGAGAAAGACAGCTTTCGGGACCTCGTCCGTACACTCGATCCCAGATATGTGATGCCTAGTCGAAAACATTTCAGTAAAGTGGAGCTGCCTGGCTTATATGCTAGTTGTCGGGCTGAAGTGGAGAGAGAGGTACGCAGTGGTGCGACACATTATGCGTTGACTACGGACATGTGGATGAGTAGAGCAACACAGCCTTATATGAGTCTCACCATCCATTTCATCAAAGACTGGACCCTCCTAGTGGAAAACAAGGTAAGTGAAAGACAAGAGAAAAACCTGGCCTTAGAATTTTATAAAATGTCAATAACAAACGAATATTAAATGATTAATTACTGCAGCGCAATAGCCAAGATTCTATACTGTTCACTGTCATGGCCGCAAATTGCATAACTGGTGTTCTTGGTTTGGGGTTGGGATTCTCATATTAGGAAACAAGATGATGGGTAAAAAATAGGCGATGAAAGATTTTTTTCAACCCTGTCCATCCGACGGACTATGAAAACATAAAATGCAACATCAGTTGTGGTATATCGTGATATATATCGTTATCGTGATATAAAATAATCCATATCGTGATATAGTTTTTTTTCCATATCGCCCAGCCCTACCATAGAGACTTAACATTTGGATTTAAAAGTCACTTTGTTCCATCCTGCTTTTCAAATCGATGCTCAGGCTTGCAACTGTCCAACAGAAGCAGGGTGTTCTTATTATGTTCAATAAAAACACACAGATTAAGCAGATTGAAAAACTCTATAGAGATACACAGTCCTGGTTTCCTGGGAGCTTAATCACCAAGAGCTGTACCTCATAATACAACAACATAGAATCAAATTTCTGAATTTGTATGTAAAAAATACCCCCCAAAAACAAAAATGTATTCAGATAATGTAATTCTGGAGTTAATAAAGCAGAATTTACAAAGATCATACATTTATTTTTACCTTTGGAAGTTCTTCTTTTAATGACTGCAGTACGTAGTACATGGAGCTTTTGCTGTTCTCTTGTGGAGACACACAGACCACCGCTTCACCATGCACGGCGATGTTTGCAGGCTTTACTCGTAGCTTTGACATGCATATCGAATAACGCACAGTTTCTGCATTCACCTGGTGGACAAGAAATTTTGCTAATTGAGCTACAGGCAGTCAGGCAGCAGGAAGTTTTCTCAGAGCAAGAAGCGTAAAATATCTTTTAGACAGCTGTGAAACAAAGACTTCACGGATGAATAATGATGATACTATAAATTAATCAACGGAGAGTTTGCCTACTTAGTCACAAAAAAAAAATATTATGCAAAGCACTAAATTTTATGTCTATATTTTGAAACAAATGTCAGTTTGTTCCAAGTAACAGGAACAAGATGTACCTCCAACCGTAGCAGCCTTATTCTCTCCAGAGACAGCTTCACCAGAATGAAGCAGTCATCGGGTAGAAAAACCTCTTCAATATACTCTGAAATCTGCGGGGTTAGGAAAAGGAAATGTCGATTTAATAAACTTCAAAACTCAATATTGTTTACGTCTCAAAGAGTCCCTCTTTGTAAAACAATTTTTACAGCAGAATAGCACCCGATTCAGGCATTAGGGAAGATTACCTCTCCAAGAAGAGTCTTCTCAATTCTGCCCTTCACCAGCCGGGCAAAGTCGGCGTCATCCTCTAGATCCAAGTGGGCCGTGATTATAGGGGTGCTAAGTGGTGAGCAAAGAACTCTCAGTAGCTTATTCATAATAAATTAGGGGAGCATTTATAACTGTGATACATAATGGTAAGAAGAACTCGTTTTAGTTAAATACTCTGAATTAAGTGCTAAGCAGCAGCCTTTTCAACATGATTCTCAAATAAAGTTAGGCTGACCCATTAAAGAACATGCTCTTATTCATTTGAAATGTGATTATAATTGAAAACCTGATCTATACAGCAGAAAAGAATTGCAGCCAATTTTTTAGACTCATCACTTCAAAAAAAAGGAAAAAAAAAAAAACTTTCCTCTAAATCGACCCGTTAAGGACACTGAATTGTATTTGTAATTACTTGCCTTATATTCTTGGAAGCATTAATAATTTCTTTGATGCGAGGCACCCCCAGAGTGATGTTCATCGACGCCACTCCAGCAAAGTGAAAGGTTTTCAGTGTCATTTGAGTTCCCGGCTCGCCAATGCTCTGAGCGCAGAGGGCCCCGACGGCTGAACCTGGCTCCATCTGAGCTCTTCACAAAGAAAAAAAAAACGGTTTGAATGAATCAAACAGCAAAAATCATGGAGTAACCTCTTAAAATACAGGGTCAGAACATTTGATTAATACAGATCATGCAAGACGGAAATGCGCTGGTATATGCCTCTATGAGATGTTTAAATACTTTGTATGAATTATAAACTCCAAAATAGAAAACAACTGGGGACTCAATAATATTATGCTAGGTGATGAAACAACAGTGAGACATACAGGATTCAAATTTAAAAAGTATGTTTTTGTAATAACCTCTTCTAGCATGGCTGGACAAGCAGCTTTGCCCGTCCTCCTGACTTTGGTCAATTTGTAGCAGGCTTTGTACCTAGCAGACTGTTCATTTTTTGGTTTCTATGACAACCAGCAAACATTGCTTCCTTTGGCGAGCCATGCATCCTGATATTTGCATTTTCAGTGCAATGCATTATACTTTGACTTCACCTGATGAATCTGATGCATCTGATGTCACACATACATTAACTATTTTGAAAAATTAGATGGAATGTTGAAAGAAGAACATTTCAAACCCTCCAAAACAACATTTTTATGGGTGTTAACAAAAAAAATCAGAGCCTCTAATATTTAAAATTGAAAAAAAAAAAAAAAAACTATAAAAAAATGGGAACTCTGTACTACATGGCATAGGGAAAAGACCTCTGTCTCATTTTTTAGGAGTTTATTTCTTTTCATTCCTGAAAGATGTGAAACACCTTCTTGGGTTTCTACCAGAAAAATGTCTATAGTATCAAGAATAAATATTCTACTGCAGAGGTTTTGATATAGACCCACACCGACATACATACTTTATCTTTTTCACACATTACTTAGTAGTTTAGAAAAGTACAAATATTATTTAACAAGTTAATGCCAGGAAACACTTGCCCATAAGTGTTGTAAACAGACACAAGGAACTCATTGTATTGTTAACATCTTTATACTTGAACTGTCTTCTGTATTCTTTAAACTGCAAAATTCTGTTTATTCAAAATTTGTTTCCATCCTTCACAATTTATACTGAGACTTCATTAAACAGAAGTGGACTAACTTATTCAGTACAATTATCATCTTTAAAAATCATGGATGATATTCCATCAATAGGAGATGAGATATGCATCATTTTGATGTTGAGCTTTGTAGATACAAAAAGTTTGAATAGTCTGAGAGTGAATGAATGCTTTTGTGAGGTGGAATCATAAAATTTGCAATCAGACTTTCACATTAGTTTTTCACAATGATGGAGATTGATGCGAGCAACAGATTTTAGGGAATCCTAACATGAGTTTGGTACCTCATATACTTGTCTCTGCAGGTTCCTAAAAACTTCTCTAGTTGGGTTGGGGTTATTCGGTCCAACTGATAGAGAACCTTTGGCTGCAGGGAATAAAAAATGTAAGGTCAGATTTTGAAGTGATATTATATCTAGTGCAGTAAAGAGCAGAAACTTTATTAAAAAGCCCATACCTCAGTAGTCCCGTTATCATTGATGCCGTATTTATCTCTGGTCTTCTTGATCCTTTCTGACATGACCTTTATAAATTTCTTTATTTCCTAAGGTAAAGGGAAGAGAAAAAAATAAAACATAAAAAGGCCATTTATAAACAGTCATTGAATCCTTCAGACTGTGGTGACTGCAGGCTGTTTTCCACATGGGTTCATTGTCATGCAAAAGTTAGACACTGCAGTACGCCTTTTAAAACTGGATGCAATGCACTAAATTACATTGCAGACCTCAGAGGAAAAAAAGCATTAAAGTGAGCCATTAGACATTAAATGCATCAGTGTGATGGACAAAGATTATTGAACCACAAGACAGGCTTAAATTGAAGGCAACTGGACTTCCGCTCAGTTTTTCCAGAGATGCTTGGACATCTATCCGTGAGTGTTTGTCAGTTCTGGTGACTCACACCAGAGCAGTCCATAGTTAGAGCACTAATGTATTTAAGCAGCATGGAGGTCCATCTTTCTAAGCACATTCCAAGACAGATTTAAATGAACAACGCTGGGTTGTTGGAGTCTGTTATTTCGTATGGGTTTTGTGTTTGGGCATTTGATTCATATTGTGTTTGTTGCCTCAGAGTGAGTTCAAGAACCAATCTGTAGATGGCTGGAAGCTAAAACTACAATCCTCCTCCTATGTTCAGTGATGGCTTTTCTCTTAACAGAGAGGGATTCCTTCAATCCTCTATCAAACCATCTGCACTCTCTGTCCAAAATACGAATTTGTTCATGGAGTTGCAAATGTACAGCTGAATGTTACTGGCATTTCTGTGCTACAGCGTACATTTGTTGAGTTGTTTTGTTTCTCCAACAAAGTCCCAACAGTCCTTGCTGCACTAGAACCCATATTTCAAAGTCGCTCTGCTTTGGTTTGGGCGTTGTCTTTGGAATGGACCAGTGTTTTGTTGGGTTTGAAATTCACATACACTATATTGCCAAAAGTATTTGCTCACCCATCCAAATTATTGGAATCAGGTGTTCCAATCACTTCCATGGCCACAGGTGTATAAATTCAAGCACCTAGGCATGCAGACTGTTTTTACAAACATTTGTGAAAGAATGGGTCGCTCTCAGGAGCTCAGTGAATTCCAGCGTGGAACTGTGATAGGATGCCACCTGTGCAACAAATCCAGTCGTGAAATTTCCTCGCTCCTAAATATTCCACAGTCAACTGTCAGCTGTATTATAAGAAAATGGAAGTGTTTGGGAACGACAGCAACTCAGCCACGAAGAGGTAGGCCACGTAAACTGACGGAGCGGGGTCAGCGGATGCTGACGCGCATAGTGCGAAGAGGTCGCCAACTTTCTGCAGAGTCAATCACTACAGACCTCCAAACTTCATGTGGCCTTCAGATTAGCTCAAGAACAGTGCGCAGAGAGCTTCATGGAATGGGTTTCCATGGTCGAGCAGCTGCATCCAAGCCATACATCACCAAGTGCAATGCAAAGCGTCGGATGCGGTGGTGTAAAGCACGCCGCCACTGGACTCTAGAGCAGTGGAGACGCGTTCTCTGGAGTGACGAATCGCGCTTCTCCATCTGGCAATCTGATGGACGGGTCTGGGTTTGGCGGTTGCCAGGAGAACGGTACTTGTCTGACTGCATTGTGCCAAGTGTAAAGTTTGGTGGAGGGGGGATTATGGTGTGAGGTTGTTTTTCAGGAGCTGGGCTTGGCCCCTTAGTTCCAGTGAAAGGAACTCTGAATGCTTCAGCATACCAAGACATTTTGGACAATTCCATGCTCCCAACTTTGTGGGAACAGTTTGGAGCTGGCCCCTTCCTCTTCCAACATGACTGTGCACCAGTGCACAAAGCAAGGTCCATAAAGACATGGATGACAGAGTCTGGTGTGGATGAACTTGACTGGCCTGCACAGAGTCCTGACCTCAACCCGATAGAACACCTTTGGGATGAATTAGAGCGGAGACTGAGAGCCAGGCCTTCTCGTCCAACATCAGTGTGCGACCTCACAAATGCGCTTCTGGAAGAATGGTCAAAAATTCCCATAAACACACTCCTAAACCTTGTGGACAGCCTTCCCAGAAGAGTTGAAGCTGTTCTAGCTGCAAAGGGTGGACCGACGTCATATTGAACCCTATGGATTAGGAACGGGATGTCACTTAAGCTCATATGTGAGTCAAGGCAGGTGAGCAAATACTTTTGGCAATATAGTGTATGTTTAGAGAAAATCTCAGAAATTCCTGACACATACAAAATTAGAATGTTCAGCATCCCTCCGTCTTCTCCTCTGTGTAAGATGCAGTGCTGCTCTTCCTGTTTTTTGTTTTGGACAACTTAACGAATGCCCAGTTTGGATAACCAAATGCTTTGTTTGTGTTCTTTTTGCTTCTCCTCTCCTATTAAGGGAATATTGTCCATCTGTTAACTTCAATAACAAAAAGTCTATGTTCCAGTGGGTGATGCGAGTCAAAATTCAGATAATTGTCTGTGTGTGTAGGTTTCCTGTTAACCTCAGTATTAAAACTGCCCTTGTCTTCAAAGTGCACAGTACCGTCCAGAAAGGGGAACATGTTATTCTTGACATCCTGGTGAACTTGATGTGTCTGTACACTCAGTTAATGCGGTTGGTGAAAGCCTCGACTTTCAGTTTGGAGTTGATGTCACTGGCATAACTGAACCGGAGTGTTGGTTCTGTTCAGTTGTATGTGCAGAGTGCTCTGCTCTCCACCTTCTTCATGTTGAAAATTTTGCAAGAGAGGTGAAGGAAGCAGTCTGGGCAAAAAAAAAAGAGCCATCACTGAACAGAAGGTTTGCAGTGTAAGCTCTAATGCATCTACAGTTTGGTGATGGAATACCTTCCAAAGAAATGACATAAATAAACCAATTATATATAAAATGGCCAAATAAATCGCCCCTGAGAGTTCAACAACCCAGGAAAAGGGGTTGGTTGTTGATTTGTATCTCACTTAGAATATGCTCAAGAAAATGGACCTCCATGCTGCTTAAAAACAAATATTGGCGCTTCAACTAAAAAGTGCTCTAAGGTGGGACAACGGAATTGATAGAGAGTCCTGAATAGGTGTCAAAATGTCTTCAGAAAACCTAGAACCAAATTATTTAAAAATTTACACAGGCACATTGTCATTTTAACATTAACACTGTTATTCAATATATTTGAAAAGAATAATCGTGATGGCACACCATTCCGGATTTATTAAAACAATCCAACATGCTTGGTCACTGTACCTCCAGGTACTTCTCTGCACCAGTCTCTGTTAACTCCTTCATAAAAAGAAGTAACATTTTATATTATAAAAGGCAAAAATCTTTAAAAAGAAAGGAAATATTTACACCCAATAAGGAAAATGTTGCTCCTATAACACAAAGGTAGCTTTTAATTCTAATGATAGCATTTCAGTCACATTTATTTTGTTATGAAATATTAAAATGCCTTATAGAAGAATGGAAGTCCCTTTTACTCATTTTGTGATAGCCACAAACTTTAATGTCAGACCATGGCAGAAAAATTAAAGAAAACCAGACACCATGCATGGGAACCGTCATTGGAGGAGCTCTGGAAAAATCTAACTTTATGGCCTATATGAAAAATGTGTATGGTTAGCAGAAAAGTTAACCATACACATAAATATCAATAAATTCATCCCAATAAAATGTACTCAATAAAGTGCGATATGATATTTCTGACATTTCAATGCATTACATTCTAGGGTCACAGTATTTTTCACTGACCAATGTCTGATTTGATGTTTTTTAAAACAAATATTTCTAAAATGTCATATTAGAGGAGCTTTTATAAACATGGCAGAATAATTATGATACGATTGTACAAGCCTCTATTGTGGATGTTCTTCGTATTCTTTCTGAGGCTTTTATTTTGTAAATATGAGTATTGAAATTGCATCCCTATGGAGCGAAGTTAAGAAAAATTGACATCATTATTGCCTTGAGTTGCAACAATATTAATGCTTTGGATTTGTAAGGTGATTTGCAGTTGACTTGCATTATGTGCTTTAGCAGAGGAAGCCAAAAAGGTCACTTACAAAGCAATTTGAGCAAATATTTTATTCAAACTTTTATAGATTTATCAATGTATCAATATACTGGTTGATCAATCAAGACATTAATTTAGACATTTATTTTCAAGGTTATAAAAATTATGACACATCAGATGGATATACCCTATGATTGAATGGGCGGATCCCAGAATATGGGTGTCACAGGTGGGGGTCTATATCTTACCATGGGGAGTCAAGACCATCATCTGGCCTGCCCATCACCACAAGTAAATTCTCAACCAACCGGAAACACTGTATCAACATACAAGTTTGCTATTTCATCCAGCCATAAATGCCTAACTCCTGAGACCAGATTCATACAGTTTGTATCTTGAAAAGAGGATTTTAGGCAGTGGCAGCTGGCCAATAGAGGGTGCTAGGGCACCACCGCACCCACCACTGACCCTGTTTAAGACATATATTTTAATATGATAAAATAATATAATGAATAATAATATAATTTAATTTTAAATTGAAATTTAAAATATTTATGAATATATATATTTTTTTAGATGTGCAAGATAAATATTTAACCTTCAGTGACTAGTAAAGCGTCATTCCATTTTTCGCCAGATTGGTGACATATTTTCTCCCTAGGGTGCAAAAATCCTTGCCCATAGACCCTCGTTAAAAATTTTACAAAGGTATAGGAGAGCTGGGGGCGTAGCTCAGGTGCGTCCCGAGGTGGCAGGACGTGTATTTGCTCACCACCTCCTGCCACAATGCAGGCATTTTGCGGGTGATCGACAGGTCGAGTCGCGGGAGTTAGAGATCCATTAGAGAGAGAGAGAGAGAGAGAGAAATGGTGCAAAAAATGTCCCTTTCCAGGACCTGGTTTAGCGAGAAGGCTCGGCTAACTGCATTTAGTGAGGCTAACACTTTATTCTGCTTTCCCTGCATCAATTTGTCCTAAACATCAGGATCTGACCCAGCATGGATAAAGACAGGTAGGACTGATTTAAAGCCCTTTTTTTTTTAGAAAAGTCAAAGAAGAATGAACAATCTTGGATTCACATGGAAAATAATAGTGTACTTTTTCTAGGTGTTTGTTAATTTGCATAGCTGCTATTAAATACATTTTCAGAAAATAAATAGTTTTTATATATAAAAAAATATGAAGCTAATATTCTCCATTAAACTGGTACAATATTTTTTTTTAGGTTTGTGAAACAATACTGAGCCATGCAAAACACAGATTTCCCTCACAAAGCCTCAGAAGGGCAAGATTTATGTACAAAAATAAACCTGTAGATGAAATTATGTTTTCTTTTTAAAAAGTGTTTTTATAATGTTTTTTGTTGTTGGCATTCATATAAATATAATGGTGTGATAACTTAGTATACGTTTGATTGGTTTTTGGTATACGTCTATTTTGAATTTATATTAATCGATTAATTGAAAAAATAATCAACAGATTAATCGATTTGTGAAATAATTGTTATTTGCAGCTCTATCACACCTTAAATAATGTTGAGCGATTCAAGCCAGGTAAGTGGAACTGAGTCTATTCAATACGTAAGTAAAACACCCTTTATTTCTTGATGTTTTAGATGACATAACATAGGAAAGGTTCAAAGTAATTAGCAACATCAGAAACAACAGAGACAAAAGCACTGGGTGGCTGAACTGGTCACATATCAAACACATTATAAAATCCACCCCCTATAAAGGAATGCTTTGTAGAAAGATTGAAACGATATCAATGGTGTTAACAGTGAACTCATTAGTGTTCCTCCGTTTGGTGGATCCAACAGTCTCTAGTAGGGCTGGGCGATATGGAAAAAAAACTATATCACGATATGGATTATTTTATATCACGATAACGATATATATCACGATATACCACAACTGATGTTGCATTTTATGTTTTCATAGTCCGTCAGATGGACAGGGTTGAAAAAAATCTTTCATCGCCTATTTTTTACCCATCATCTTGTTTCCTAATATGAGAATCCCAACCCCAAACCAAGAACACCAGTTATGCAATTTGCGGCCATGACAGTGAACAGTATAGAATCTTGGCTATTGCGCTGCAGTAATTAATCATTTAATATTCGTTTGTTATTGACATTTTATAAAATTCCAAGGCCAGGTTTTTCTCTTGTCTTTCACTTACCTTGTTTTCCACTAGGAGGCGCCTCGCCTATTTAAGAAGAAATGTGTATTTACAGATATAGCGTGAAATAGCACCTGTGATCTGCTTGTGTCGCTGAGACGTCTCCTCATATTGTGATCCTTGGGCGAATGCTTCCTTAAGCTTCGGCTGTGAGAATTTCTTTCTAGTGCTTCCTGTATTTTCATCCCTTGTTTGTTTTGATCGGAGTGGTTGTAATTTCCCGTGTTCTTGTTCATGATTTTTCTTCAGGTGGTAAAAGAGGCCGGAAGTATTTGCATCAGCCGCTGGAACGGCTTTGCTGCACAGTTTACATATCGGCTGCGTTTGTTCTTTATCAGATGGCTGAAATCCGAAATATAACCAAACAACCGAGCTGCCTCCCCTTTTGGGCAAAAGTGGTGTTTGTTGTGTCTGTGACCCTGCAACCGTTTCGGACTCTGTAACCGCTGCTGTGGTAACATCTTCTTGGGTGTCCATCATTCATTTTTTTTCAAGCCAGAAAGAAATTTCGCGGGCTCTCTCCGTCAGTAATGTCGCAAACGTATGGTGCAAAGCCGCGTGACTTAAGCGGTGTAGTGTGGCAAAACCACGTTCTCTACACATTATCTTTTTATTCTCTTTTTTTTCGTTATATACACTTAGAGTTTGCATAGCAAAAACGCAAAATGTTATATTAACAAATTATATTAAAATGTATATTAGCAGTAATAATAATAATAAAAAAGTTTATCACGATAGAAAAAATAGAGGAGAAAGGTCACGATAGACATGTTTCTCTCGTCCTCACGATATATATCGCCATATCGCCCAGCTCTAGTCTCTAGTCTCCTTTTTCCTCTAAATCAAAACAACTCTCTTACATTACAAACTAGCAGCCAGACTAAAAAATGCTGCTTGTTTATATAATTATATATGTACATATATTTAGATAGCTTTTACAGCAATAATCTAACTGTAACTGTTTTTGCTTGTTAAGGTATAACACTGCAGCTTCAGAAAGGTATTTTTGTTCTGGTTCAGTATGCTCTTTCTAAGATATAAAATTAGCATTAGTAAGTTTTATCCATTTTCTAGTTCAAATTTCTGTTTTTGTGACCATATTAAAGCAGTTAGCTGTTATAACACATCTACATGTTACACCACCTAAATGTTTGATTTTACAAGTAAAAGATAATCGTTTTGTCCCTCCTGGATGTGAAACTAAGGAATAAGCTATTTTCCAGATGGAAGATATGCTACGTTTTTACAAAAACAAAGTGTGAAAAAGTCTGTATTAATGTTGGAAGTCCTTAAACTGACTACGGCATCCTTGCAATCGTTGTTGCAGCAATCTGTCAGCTGTATAATACAGCTGATTGAAGGACATCCACTGAAAGTAGTTCTTTTTGCTGCCAGAAATGTTAAATCAATAATATTGATTCCAAGATTCCCGTTATTTATGCAATTATTGCTTTTATAAAACAGAGTCATTTCAAAAAGTAAGTGTAAAGTAACAGTTGGCTACCAGTTAGCAAGCCTGCTGTAGCTTTAACGTCTGTAACTCAGTCAAATATATCATAGTACCGTCCTGGTTATGCATTTATTAGCAGAAAATAAATACATAATAAAACAGATATACCACAATGATTTTAAACTGACATTTTTTTTTTTATTTTACCTCCAAGAAGCTATCTCTGCAGCACATGAAGTCAGCCCTTTTCATGATGTTATCAGCAGTGAGGATGAGCTCGTTCTGACTAAGGGCAGGCTCATTTGGGCATGTGTAGACCGCCTGGGGAGAACAAAGAATCAGAAGCAGTCATTCATACAATCAGTCACTCGCAGAAAGGCGGTGACAGCTCAGAACGAGTGATTCAAATGAATTTTTAAATTACTGTGAACATGAGTAGAAACACTGACTGATGAGTCACATTGAGAACGTAAGATCCACATGGAAAATCAACTGTGCCAAGTTTTCACGTTTTCTGATTTGTTTTTTGGCAATTATGAATACTAGTATGATAACAAGAGATTCTATATCATGCAACCTGTCAGATTATTACAAAAACCGACAACAAGGAGACCTGTAAATATTGGAACTGACGGGAAAACAGAAAAAAATCCTATTATATTTAGAGATTGAAAAAATATTGTGAGTACAAGGAGTTGAACATAGAACATTTAATAGCCTGGGTGCCAGTCCGAACTTAGTCCCGCCCACAAGGTTTGAGTTCGGGGAAGTTCGGTCTGGCTCTGCTCCATAGTAGCGCGAGTATTAAAGCCCACTGTCAGGCGATCCAATCAAATTGTCAGGGCGGGCTTTATACGATGATGGACAGATGATCAAGAGTAACGTTATCAACCACGTGACCAAAGCGCGCTTGGGTGACAACAATAACGGCTGCCGCTGGAGAGTTTGGGTGAGTAGATTCTGCTATTAGGTCTGTTCTAGAAGATATCGACAGCAAATTAATTTTAAAAGAGGAACAGAGAAACGCGATCAAGTCTCATCTTCTTATTCTAGGCGTGAAACTGCACGCTTTGATTTTTGTGGACAACAACTATGCCTCGTTTAAGATACATCACGCACTCCGTTGCTCTTATTGGTTGTAGATCTATCCAATTGAGTGCAGAGGCATTTTTTTTTCCTGGTCCGTTCAAAACACGCCCCATAATCACAGCTCTATGGAGCAGTATCAGACTCATATTCTGACTAGAATTGAGTCGGACTACGTCAGGCTAAACATTTAAAGCACTGGGTGTTAAATTTAAAAATGTTTATATCTTAGTACCCTTGATATGAAAAAGATGATCAATGTTACGTCCAACTGAATGTAAAAATTCTATTGTTAATAAACAAATTCAATGACTATTGCTGATATCTTTAGGATTTCTTAAAAAGAGAACTTCTGATTTCACAGCCTACACCACAACATGCGTTAGAGAAAAAAAAAGAAAAAAGAAAAGCATTAAAAAACAACACCGGGC
Source organism: Cyprinodon tularosa (assembly GCF_016077235.1). Taxonomy (NCBI): domain Eukaryota; kingdom Metazoa; phylum Chordata; class Actinopteri; order Cyprinodontiformes; family Cyprinodontidae; genus Cyprinodon; species Cyprinodon tularosa. The sequence goes on along the minus strand of NW_024039607.1, from coordinate 2,864,787 downwards.
ATTCGCCAAATAAGAATGTCCACCAAAATTGGTGTAAACTTCAGTTTCTGCACAGCAGTTAAAGTGAACCTTAGAACATTATAGACCATATTCAAGAAAGCACTCATTCATGAAATGAGAAAGAAGGAAAATACAGTGATCCAAACAATTATGCAGCAATTCATGAAGAAAGCCTTATTCTTTTAAAAAGTAGTTTGGGTTAAAGCAACTTCTGACAAAATCCAACTAAGAATTATTTCAGCCTTATTCCTGTTAACATTTTGAACCAAACCACCAGCTGGAAAATAAGATTTTGTCTTTCTAATTAACTCAACACTGGGCCTGTTAATTTAACCAAATGACACTGGAATGAATAATGACTTTCTAGATTAAAGAAGACTCCCATTGGGATGTGGTATTAACACTTTTCTTTCATTGAGTCAAAATGTTTGAAAATCATAAGCTGAAACCTGATGTCGTTTATTAAGAAAAAGCAGACACGAACAAGAGGAGGCACAGTGTTTTTCTAAAAAAAACACTTACAGCTCATTTAAACAATTCTTTATTTCTCTTTCAAAGCAATTTTATATATATATATATATATATATATATATATATATATATATATATATATATATATATATATATATATATATATATATATATATATATATATATATATAAATAACTGGAATCTAGTAAAACATGCAAACAGTGTTTTGGTGGCCTGCAAATGTGCATATGTGTTAAGGAGAAAAAAAAAAAACCCCAAAGAAAACATGATGCTTAATGGGCCAACAATCTCTGGTCTTTTTGCTCACCCTAATATTGTCCAGAACTCTCTTAAACTCCAGAGGCTCATCCTTTCCTTCCATTGCAGCTGGATCCAGGCCATCACCACCATAAATGAATTGGATGATGTCTCCTGTGGAGCTGCGCACGGTCAGGTCATACTGAGAGCATAGATCCTCAAGGGACTTCACCAAACGCCTCTATTAAAACAGATGTTCAGCAAGTTACCAAAAGCAAGCTAGCACATTGATGGATCATTACTTCCTTTTCATCTACAAAAAAAGTACAACAAATAACTTTTTGTTATTTGTTATGTACTTTTTGCCAGGGCTATGATGTGGTGAAAAAAAAGATGTATACATTATGCAGACATAAGCTTTTAGTTATTTATGAGCCACCTAACATCTGTAGAGTGATAAACATACCCCCTGGAAGAAGAGTGGATGCTTCCATTAGTATTACCTGCATGTATCCAGTCTCTGCAGTTTTGACTGCAGTATCTACCAGACCCTCTCGACCGGCCATGGTATGAAAGAAGAACTCAGTGGGTGTCAGACCAGAATAGAAGCTGTCGGCCACAAAACCTTTAGCAGCAGGCAGCTGGGAAAAGATTATCATCGAATCATTTAACATGTCTCTAAGTATTCTGGAAATGTCCATGAGGATGTTGATGTTACCCTGCTTTTCTCTTATTTTCTCCTACAGTTTATTTCTTTATCAATTAAGAAATAAGAACAGAGAAAAACCTATAATATGTTAGATAAGCTGGTATAACATCAACGACTGATAACAGGTCCATCTAAGACCAGAATGATGCATCACAGAAACAACCAAGCTATAGTACCTCATTCACCATTTAAGTTCTCCTATTTATTTACAATAAACTAATGATGCTGTCAGTAATATTTCTGATGCATTTAGTTTCCCTGTGTTTGCTGTATAAGTTTGTACTTGTGTATGTTTGTTTAATTTCATTGTATTATGTAAAAAAGCTATATTTTTTCCATGTTAGGAATAAAGGTTAATCTACCACCATTATTTAAAGGGTCCAGAAGGAATGTGATTGTTCCTTACTCAATCTGCTCACTCTTTTTTTTTTCTTTTAAGTAAATATTCACTGTAAAAAAAAAAAAAAAATGCAGTATTTACATTGTATAATTTGAATGTGTATGTTTTGCTTTTATGTTGATTCTACCAAGATAGGGAATTGGAGACGCTTAGGCTCCATTTACGCTACCAACCAGCGTGGAGCTTGGCTCAAGTCACCATGCTGAGCTTGGTTCCTTACAACCCTTTACACGCCACTATAGCATGGTTCCTCGCCTCCTAGTGGCGATCTACGGTAGTACTGCTCTCTGGAGCTAAATAAATCAACATGGCGAAGAGTCAGGCGAAGAAGGCAGCCTTTGCTGAATATACTTGGCAGTCGTTTTTTTGGGAGGTGGATACGACAAACGATAGTCTAATCAGGGCTTACAGATGCAGGAAACAATGACAGGAGTTGAGGTTCATCACACTGCTTAGCAGAATCATCACTGGAAATCATGTGGCATGGTAGCGAAGTTCGTATTTTTTATGAATTTCTGAAATGTCATGATGATAGAGGCTGACCGTAATGAGATGATGCGGTCTGCTAATGCAGTGTTTGTTGTCCGAGAACTGAACCAGAAGTGAATTGCGCCGAGCTCTACTGATGAACTAGTACCATGTTAGCACAGTTCAGTTGTGTCTGGCGCGGTCCGGTTCAGTTGTGTGTGCCATCTAAACTCAACAGTTATCTCGGTTACCATGCTCGGACCGATCTCGGTACAGTTTCAAAAGGGTAGTGTAAATGGGGCTTTTGCTTCTAATATGCAGACCAACATGTATCTAATAAGGGAGTAACTATGCTTTCTAGTCATTGCTTTGTATAATTCACATGTATATTTCACTAATGCACCAATCTATTTTGTGAAGCACTTTTCCAGGTATCGTCCTGGTAATAAAGTCTGAGCTTTTGCATTGAACCCCAAACATAACAGGGGCTGCTTTCATCTTGGTACTCTGAAGCTACACTTGAGATTCATATTTTGAAGATGGAAAGAAAGTTCTCCAGATTTGTTGGTTGAGTCGCAAAAACAATAGGCTACAGGGCATTAAAGAGACTGCCACTCTGCAAGTGTTTTTTTTTTAGCAATATGTTAGTATTTATAGAAAAACTAAATGCTGAAAGTATGGAAATAAAGAGAATGGAGGCATCAGTCATTTGATCAGTTCTTGTTCATTATCTAAATGTTTAAAATCACTGTTTTATTAATGAGGATACTTTTATTTTGTTTAAAGGTTGGTTAAAAGGCAGTTACAGGCCCACTTTAAATGTTAATTACGAGACGAGAGAATTGAGAAAGACCTTACTTTGGAGTGTTTTTCAAAGTGAGGCAAGGATCGGTTTTCAAAACCATCCGGGACTCGAGAGCCACTGATAGCCTGCTGACCCACACACGCAATCATCTGGGAGATGTTGATGAAGGATCCTGAGAAGAAGAAAAAAGGAAAAGAATTGGGTAGTAAACAGAACATTTGAGAATGAAAACATAATAAAATATCTATAAATATGCACAAGAAATTGCATTTATTCAGTTTCAAATTTGATACCCACAGTATAAATTTCTTTTTTGTTTCTTTTTTTCTTTTTCAGTTGTGAACATTTTTCTTATCCAATATTCATATTTGTACAGCAATTTTAATATAGACTGCAGTGTCTTGATATTACAAAGAGACAGCCACTAAATAAATCATCATGATAAAAAGCTTGAATTGTATGCATTTTCTAGATTGGTAGGGATCTTGTTTACAAAGAAATAAAGTTTAGATTTATGGAAAAAAGCAGAAACAGAAATACATTCTATTAATACCAGTCAGCTTTTTTTTTTTTATCTGTAGCCTAGGGTCAAGCAACATGGACCAAAAATGATATCTTAATATTTTTAACCTGTATGGACCATATTCTATTTTTATCACAATGTTTTTTCTTTAAGTCATTTCTTAACATCTCTGAATCAAACCTTTGTCCCAAATGTCACAAAGACAGACTTTTTTATAAACAGTTATGGATAAACATGAGAAATGTCTTTAAAAAAAAACCTGCCTGCACATGTAAGCATATAACAATAATGCAATTAATCTCATGATATAAAGGATAAAGTCTCTCCTTGTATCTAGTTTGAAAAAATCTAAACATTTTATAAATCTCTATATTCCAGCCCTAATATAATCCTTTTTTTTAAATACTTAAACTATTGAGCTTTGCATTTTACTACACAAACAAAAATTTTATGTAATTAGAGGACTACTGAACATTTGGTTATAAATCCACATATATAAAATATATGTGGGGAACCTAAAGGTTCAATCCTACAGCAACGTCTATGCTATTTCTATAATATTATATTTACATGTAATATTTTACATTATTCCCATACACAAGTTATTATTGATCCTAAATGCTAAAATCATGCTGGATTGAAAGAGTACAAAATATTGCATTTTTTGATGTAATGATGGATGACAACCTATCCTGGGAGCCGCCAAATATAAAAGTTATTATGAATTAGGCGATAAAATTGATGCAAAATAAAAATGCAGTAAAGCAGATGAAGATAAAAACATACTAAAAGCAGGTTGTAAAAACAAATAAAACAGTTGGACCCAAGCTTTCAGCAAATAATATCTCAGTTAACAGTTTAATGTCAAAAATCAAAGTTTGTTCTTAACAAATGGGTTTTTTAACTTTGACTTAAAAGAACTCGGGCTTTCAGCACTTTTACTGTCTGCAGGAAAATTGTTCCAGATAAGTGGAGCATAGGAACTAAATGCTGCGTCTCCATGTTTGTTAGTTCTGGGTAAACAAAGTAAGCTGAATTAGAAGACCTGGATTTTAAAGTCTATACACTGAGCTACAGGGAGCCAGTGGAAGGACTTCAGAAGTGGGCTGATGTTCTACTTTTTTGGTTCTGGTGAGAACACGGGCAGCAGAGTCTGATGGACTTTTAAGGCAAGCCCATAAAGACACTAAAGATATCCTGGAAATGTTCTTCAGCTGATAAAAGGCTGACATAGTAACTGGCTTTATGTGCCTCTGAAGGTTCAGGTCTGATTTCATCATGACACCAAGATTTCAGCCATTAATCAGTGATTTCTAGCTGCAGTAGCTGGGGTTGGGGATTTTATAAACATAGCTTCTGCTCTAAGCGCTTTTAAAATCATTTTAATGTATCCCTCTTTCTCTATTGGATTATTAATGTGAATATTGATTATGAAATTATCAGATTTAAAAAAATTAACAATTTATCCCACAAAACAGTCCACCTAATGCAACAGAAGCTCATTACTGTCGTCTGACTAGGATGTGTTATTTTATGTCCAAAAGGTACCTTCAGACCTAGAAAAGTTTTCTCGTTTGGTTTGTAAATTGTCAGGTTATTCATTGTGTTAAAGCAAAACAAGATCACTCTATGTAATTGTACTGAGCGGTAATAAATATTTTGGCTGAGGTGAGGGTTTCAATTTTCTGAACTTGTGATCTGATCACTTTCAAACAATTTCCTAATGCTGTCTAAAAGCCTCCAGGACTAAAGCAGCTCATGCAGACCATGTTGTCTCCAGCTAACTAAATCAGCAGCCACACTTAGATGTTGCATCATTACTAGCAGCAGCTTTCCAGGCCAATGTAATCAGATAGAATGGGGTGAAAAGTTGGGGTCATCTGAAATAAAAAGGAATAAGACCAATACTAAACCATAAGTGCTGGAAGTTAGACAAAGTAAAGACAAGGACTTCCAAAATGTCATAATAACTGTGGTAGAAGCAGCTTTCTATCTGAAATATGCAAAATAAATTAATAAATTATACATATTATATATATATATATATATATATATATATATATATATATATATATATATATATATATATATCCTTACAACTGTACAACTGAACAGGGACAGTTATTTGATGATCTGATGAGTCTTAAACACTTTTAGATTTAAGGCAACATTTCATCAAAGTACATTACACACAAACATAAGACAATGACAGGACAATGTTTGGGTGGTTTTTCGTGAAAAAGCTCTAATTAGAATAGAGATGTTTCAGAGTAGCTGGTACTTATAACAACTTTCAACTGCAGTGAGCAAGTAGTGAAGGTTGGTTTCATTGGAAGGATCTTAGAATTATGTGGTCAGAAAACCAACCTTGAATTCTCTTAATACCCAAAATGTGTATAAAAACTAAGGTTTAACCAGAAAAGACTATGATCCCAAACCAGGCAGAAATTCTTAAAACTGTCTGAAAAGGGAAAGACACAAAATGGTGCAGTGGCCCAGACAAAACATAGAACACACCCTAAAAAGAGAAGTTCAAATCTCTGAAAAGGTTATTCAGAAAAAGAAAACTGCAAACCAATGCTTCTAAAGGTGGTTCTACAAAACATTTATTAATGAAGAATCCTACGTTTCCCTCATCACAGCATGATTAATCAGGAAAACATTTTCTCTGATGATTGTATCCTTGAGGAATTGGTACCAGGACCCCCCCTAGATAATAATGTTTATCCTCACAACTGCATCCACAGTATGGTTTTCAGCTGGTCAGCTATGATAAGAGAAAAAGTTTTATGCTCCCTCCATCTCAGCCTTCACACCCTCCTTTCTTCCTTTTTTTATTAACCCTTTTTGTGTTTCTTTCAGTGATAACTACCAATTAAGAACATCTTATATGTCCAATATGTCAGAGGGCTAATCTTAAAATAGTTTTTAGCAGGCTTACCTTTGGAACCACACAGAGCCATAATGAGGGGGCTGTTGCTCTTATCCAGCTCCCTGAGACAGGCACTGCCAGCTCGGTCTCTGATCACAGAGAGCTCTCTCAAAATGAGAGCCTATTGAAAAAGCAAATAAAATAAACATGTTGGTGGACAACACAAACCGTTTCACCTTAACATGCAAGCAAAACTTTCAACTTAACTTTTATCTTTTTTATGATGAAGGTACACCAATTTACTTTTTATAACATAAGTTGCTCAATAAAAAAAGACAAAATAATCTAATAGTCTATGCTTCACTATGAGCAACGTTTATTGATCGTCTCCCCTGAGACAACTATAATTCCACTAATTATTAGGAGCACATCAACCGTTTGGGTGGAAACTTAAAAAATAAAAGGGTAGATGAATAAACTCAGGCCTCTTTTTGCAGTTAATGTCTATAATTTGAACTTCTATACAATCAATAAGTCTACTTCACATGAAAATAGCTTTCAAACAGTCACAGGATTCTGATTGCCTTCTTCAGAGGTTAAAAACCTTGTTTTTATTACGGTAGTATAGAAAACTACAAATCCTTCTGGAACCACGTTATTAAAAGAACAGGAACATATTTTTTGGATATAAGGTCCCAGAGACCACAGTGTTATGTATCTGGGTTTGACTAACAGTGAACTATTAAAAATAAATTACATATGCCTATTTAACTGTCAATAAGGGCTTTTAAAAAGTGCATCGCTAAAGGTTTTTTTACTCTTGAAAAAATAGAAAGGAGAAACTCTGAGTACAATAAAGGTAAAAATATATCACTAGCGGAATTTACTCGCTTTCTCAACAAAGACAACCTGATTGGAGTCATAAGCATCTTAAATTAGCAGGAAGCACAATCAGCATCACTACCATGATCCACTTTGGAAATCAGTCTCCCAGGGTTTCCAGGAGATTTTGCATTCCCCAAGCTAAACTATGCAAATTGCTGGAGACAAACATTCGCTGATGCTGACTGCTTCATAAATGATGTAATTTAATATTTTAAAAGGACAGATAAAAAAGTATATAGAGCAACCTTGCTGTAATAAAATCAGCCTCATTGCTATTTGTTGCAGTTAAAAAGTTTAAACCTAAATAAACAGACAGGCCCTGTGTATAGTTCAATGTATTTTCTAAAAGTTTCATAAATGTTTTCCTGATCACTGTTTTTTTTTTTTTTTTTTTTTTTTTTTTATTAAGACCCGTTCAGTCATATTTCTTATTTAATAAAAAGATGCTATAATCTAGCGACGCAGACTTTCTTTTTTGTAATCTTTAAAAAGATGTTGACAACGGAGCCAACAACGTTGACCTTTAGGGTGCAGCAAATTCAGGCTGAACAGAAAGAGTCTCAACGCATTAGCAAAGCCATCCAATGACATGTGTCCAATTTCAACATCTGATGAATGAGACAAATAATGTTGCACATAGATTGTGTGGAAAGAGTGATGGTTACAATCAGCAGCGAGTCACACAGCTTAAACATAGAGTCAGAGCTTTCCTGTTTAATACATTTTTAAAGCACCAATTCACACCACGTCATCTTAAGGCACTTAAGTCAAATTGGCTAAGAATTTCTATAAAAGGAAACCCAGCTGATTGCATTAAGTCGTTGACTTTGCAGGATTCACTACTCCTGGATGAGCAGTAGATGTTCACTTGTATTGGCTGTGTTTCCATTCAACTGATATTCAAACTTTAAGCGAATTTTTAAAAGTTTGAAAGAAAAAAAAAGAAATGCAGATTTGCTGCATCTCCATTTGGTGTGATGCGAATTAACCAAGCACCACAAAGAGTATTTCAGTTCTACATCATCATCCAAATTACACCATTATGCAAGGCTGTAGTAAAGAGGAAGTAGAGGCTGCAATCTGGCACAGACAGCAGATCAGAAATGCAGGAATGTTTTAATGAAAGTGTTGCTATGGGGGGAGCTGTTCTGACGTCAGATAGTTTTGTCTATGTTGCCATGTCTACCCCCATAATAGGAACATTCAGGAAGACACAGAGAGCAGGAACAGCTGATCAGTCATGTGAGTAAAAGTTTGGTTCTCACTAGGGATGCAACCGATCCAACTTTTTCACCTTCGATACGATACTGATATCTGAAGTTTAATGTCGACCGATCCGATACCAAAAACAGCACTGAATTATTACCTAAAAAATGGTTTTAATATGTGAAAAAAAAAATGGGATAATTCTTCTGTACATATGATTTGACTTCCCTTTTCTTAATTTGCTCAACATGTAAAAGAAAGTGTCATTAACAAGAATCATCTCTGTGATTTTTTTGGCCTGTATATTGTTACAGGGAAATTTGTCACTTCTTTCCTCTGCTTCCATCAAATTTATCTGCTTCCTGCCGCTTCCTTTTTGTTTGCAGAGTCCGATAATCTCAGCATGTTCCTTGTTATGAAACTTCTGGAGGTGTTTCATTAGTTGGTGGTGTTATAGTTTTATTTAACACTGCCCCTCGGAACATTTCTCCCACAAATATTGCATGCCATTGGGCTAGTAGGCTGAGAGAGTATGAAAAACGTCCACACCGCAGATTCCTTCGCTCGCTCCATCATAAAGACAAATATAGCCGTATTGTGTTGTTGCGCTGGCGCATGACGGCAGAGCATAGAGTTAGAATGAATAGATCGACCCCTATATCGAGTCAATTGTCAGCGATACCGATCTAGTTTTTTCCCCTTATATCTGGACCGATACCAATAAAAATATAGGATCGGTGCATCCCTAGTTCTGACATAACTGATTATAAAAAGTGTTTCCACAAAAGCCAAAAAAACACCTCAAGTGAGTATAAAAACTTTTTTGCAAATAAAATAAAAAAAAAATATAAAACATTTCTATAAGAGGCTAGTACTAAAGCACAGTATTAATACTTTATATTTACTGCTGAAAACCAGAAAACAGAGTCCCTGCAATTATTCATCATCAGAGCGGTAGTGAGGCAGCGTCCAGGTGACATGAGCATACCTCCAGAGTCTCCTCTGCTGTGCAGCCTGGCTGCTGCTGCAGCTTTCCTGTCTGCAGAGCTTCAATGTATTCGTCACACTTCTTGTAGCCGTCATCCAGCAGGTCCTGTTTGGCTTTCAGCAGACCTGTACCAGGAGTCACATCACCGATTCCGATAGAGAAACCTCTGTTGGCTGAAAACGGAAGGGGAAAAAAAAGAAAACTGCAAACTTACATTTAATTACATTATAGGAGCATCTTAATGAAGTTGAATATATTGTAAAGGCTGATGTATTGCAATAATTCAATACAAAAGGTGAATCTCAAGTATCGTTGTCAACCTTCAATAAGTCCAACATAAATGTATGATGGACTTGTACTGGTGCATTTTTTTTCTCTCTCTTCAGTGTCCCTTTAGGGGGTCAGTAATAAAGTCGTATAGTGAGTTGAAAAATATTATTTCTTTTTAAAGAAATCTACCAAACAAGCAGAGCAATTGAAGATGGATTACTGATGAGATTAACATGCCAGAATGTGCAACAAGTGTTTCTATCATTTTAGAAAAGCAAATTTTAGAGACTGCTTAGACACTGTGGACTACTTACAGAGATACACTGGAGCGAGTCTTGCCAGGCGGGACATGGCGTTAGCCGCTTCCAGCTGGCCCCAGTCTCTCAGCAAGATGTAGAAAATATTGTTCTTTGAGCCGGATCCCAAGGTGCCTTTATCCATGCTTCCACACATCAGCTCACTGTTGTGTATCACTACAACTGAGGTGTGGAACAAACAACAAATAGGTATAGAGATAGAGCGATTAGATCCAGAATAGAAACACAGACAAATTCAATAAAATGGAGGCTGTTGCCCCATGACAGCCAACACTGATAAAGTGATGTTAATTAAATATGAAACAAAACATTTTTTTCCTAAAGAATTAGCAACGCATTAAAAGATCTTTTGAAGAAAAAAAGGAAGAGAGACTTCCAAAAACGTTGATTTTTCGTTTTTTATTTCTAAACTTAAATGTCATTTTTGGGGGGATTTTATATGATCAATAAAAATAAAAAGAAGAAAAAAACAACAAACATTTTAATTTGAAAGAAAGTGATATTTTAAATTTTGTAAAAAAAAAATACGTATTTAAAATCTAAACTAATCTTGTGTGTAGTTAAATTTATATAATATCAAATTCAATGCAACCGGCGCCGTTAGTGATCCATGAGGACAAATCAGACATTTTCCAGTTATTCAGGAGCATCAAAGATCCATAAGGATTAGTAGAATCCAACAAAGATATGGGTCTACTTTGGGTCTCCTCCCAGATAAAAGGAAAACCCTCAAAGGGAAGCAAATATGGATTCCTTTCTGCAGTTTGCCATGTAAAGGACATGGCTGCGTTCACACAGCAGCCTTGAGTGACCCAAATCCAATTTTTTTTGCCCACATGTGACCTGTATCCGATCTTTTTTTATGACAGTCTGAACAATACAGATCTGATTTCTCCACTTGGCTATGTGGTCGACACGTATCTTATCTTTTCAAATGTGACCTGTGTCTGAAGAGCCAGGTCTCATCCATCTGACCTGAACGTCATTAATACCCATCAAAGGTCCCTGTTCTGTCTTGCTACAAATAAGCAGTAAGAAAAACGTTTATGGACCTTGAAAAGATTTTGTTGAACCCCCAGAAGGGCCTCGCTGGGGCATTACAAACATGGCGACGCTGGAAGACTCGCCTCTCAATACTGCAATTGACTCGGTTTTTAGCTAAAAAAGCGACAACTTCTCGGTTAAAAAAGGAGCAAAGCAAAGCAGTTTGTGCATTTGTTCCCGCTGCAACGACTGGCTTAGGGCAGATTATGGAAGGCGGGTACTAGCTGGCACGTCACCCAATCAGCTAAAAGTACTGTACTAAAAAGTCCCACCTTTTCACGGATAGAATGAACGGCAGCCATCCCAAATTGATAACGTAGAACTCAACTCTGTTCTACACATATCAATCTATGCAGTTCACAGAGGAGATAACACACAAGTTGCATATACGTGGAAATATGAACACATATGCGAAAGAATAGGATTTCACAAAAAAAAAGAAAAATGGAATTGAGCATTAATGCCTGCAGTGTGAACGTAGCCTTAGAGGAAGATGCTCAGGTCAAATGAAAATAATCAGCATGACAACATCACAGTGCTGGATCATGGTGGTGGTGTCATGCTATGGGGTTGATTCTCTTCATTGCTGAGTGGAAGATGGAATAAAGACTTAAAGTGGATGTTTGCAGAAGCTTTCCATTCAATTAGACTATTTTTAGCCTGTGAAAGCTTATGAAAAGAAAATGTCAAAACGCTATAAGAGCAGACAATGGGTTACGACAAATTATTCACTAATGAGGCTTGCATAAATCTATCCCAATTATGAGCTACTTGGTGTTGACTGTTTACACAACAGCCCAGTGTGATTAGGTTCTGTGAATAAAAAGCAATAATTTAATCAAAGTAAAATTCTGGCTTTTCAAGTTAAACTTACATGAGTCGTTGTGACAGAGATCCTCTCCTTTCCCGCAGTATTGTTTCCCTTTGGTCCGCAAGTTTGCATTGACAGGACAATCCTTGCTTGGCTTCAAAATGACACTGAAGATCTGTTTTCCTGTCCACAGAGCCATTGGCTGATGGGAATAATACAGAATGTTAGCAGCTAAAGGAAAGCGGAGTTGCATGACAAGGATCCCTATAGGGGTAATACCTTTATAATAGCAGGGCGAGGGAGAGAGATCCGGATTTTTTCATCTTTTCCTACAAGCATTGATGCAACTATCTGGCAGGCTTTTGATCTGTCAAAAAAGGTGTCCTTCAGCGTCAACAGGTATGCACCTTAAAGGCAAAAATATTTTGTAAGGTCAGTGGAGGTGAAAAATAGTTCCTCGATCAGTTTTTTTTTTGCATTTGAGGCATTTAAAGATTCGAATCAGACAAAAACACAACACCAGTAACTTTTTATTCTCCATACAAACCTGTTAAAAAGTCCTGAATTGCAGCAATCAGGGGTTCCCCGTTTCTTGGTGTGACAAGATTAGCTTTAGTCTAAACAAGACAGGAAGAGGACATATAACTCTGTTATAAACTGGCAAGTTCACAAGAAAAGAGACTTTCTATGAGGAAATGTCTAATAGTTGCCAACTGCAAACTAAGTAGAATCTCATGGCAAAGACGTGCAGAAAACTTTCAAATAAATCACTTCTGTTGCTGAGGGTTAATTTTTCCCCACTAAAAACATTTTGAAACGATCACTGGTTCCACGATAGAACCGTTGCTTGTTTTAAAGAAAAAAAAATATTTATTTGCAGTATTTTAATATATGTGTACATTGTAAATTTAAGCAGTTTCTAGGATCTTTATTTAATATGTGACATACTTAAACCATAGGTATAATGTGACACACTAATTTTTGTCCCCAACATCAAAATGGTAGACAAGAGAACATACATTCAAGTAACGCAAATTCAATAGTGATTTAAACAAATAATTGGTTTGATAAATAATTGAATTATGGTTTATGAGATTAAAATGTTTTCCCTCGGATTAATTAATTATATCGCTTAGAAAATTCTTCGGTGTTGTAGTGTTAAGGGCCTTTAATGACAGGCTGCGGTGTGCGCTTTGCCGCTTTATACTGACTGCGACTCTGGGTGTCTCGGTCAAAATTCGAATATGCTGAACTTTGACTGCGGCGTGCGCAGAACCTCTCTTGAGCTGCACTTTGCTATATGCATGCCATGAACGTAGTGGATTTCAGAGTGCAGTGGTGTGCGAGCTAGGGATGGAACGGTTTATGAAAACCGTCCTGCTCCTTTTTCTCATAGGCGAAGCGTGTACACTCCAGACACTCCAGCCTTTTTCATTTGATTGTATTTCAAACACTGCAGAATTAACTGAGTTTTGATAATCAAGGAATTGAAAAATGTCATTTTATCTTGAGTTAATTTCAAACAAAGGGGCCTAAGTCTAGTTTTGATAGAGCCTATGCCTCTTTGTTAAAGATTGTTTGCCAAATAAATGAAGCACATGTTGGAACTAGCACTGTTTCCTCTCTTGCAATTCCAGAATCTCACCTACTTTTAACCTAAGACTATCACAATGATGTAGCAAATGTCAGACTGCTTTTTTCTTTCAGTTTTGACTTGACTATACAAGACATAATAGATTTTCCTTAAATCAACATATACTGAACCGGACCGAAAACCGTGACCACAAACCGTGAACCGAAACGTGGATTTTGTGAACCGTTCCACCCCTAGTGCGAGCTGTTCATGTTTAAAAGCCCATTTACCGCTATGTAATGCCAGAATGGAGGGATGCTAAAGCAGAAACATGAGTTGAGTCCAATCTCGGATTATTTACGCACTTAGATAACGACAAAATGCAGAATTCATGTGGTTATGTTTGTAAATATAAACACTAGGGCTGCAACTTAAGATTATTTTGCAAATCGATTAATCTGTTAATAATTTTTTTATTAATCGATTAACAATCGGGATAGCCCAAGGTTCCTTAAAGAGGATTTTTTATGAAATTAAAACAAATCAAACTAAAACTTTTCCACTTGAGGAGCTCTAGACAGAGCATATTGAAAGACAAAAGTTTTCAAATTACTGCTCTGAGTGGGTCGCTCTGTCAGCTAAAGGCATGTTTTAAAGGCATGTCTCTAAACTCAGTTAACGAATAATCGATTACTATATTAGTTAACCATTATTTTAATAATAGATTAATCAGGATTTAATATTTCAGCCCTAATAACCACTCAATTCACATTAAACACTAAATAGCTCCTATTTAACCTCCTGTTTAAAGACACTGCTAGCAGCACAAGGTCTCTGGCACTATTGAATGCCAGAGAAAAATAAAAACAAAAAGCTACATTAAAATCTAACTCCACTTTATTGAAAAGTAGTTGTAAATAGTCTGACAACATGCATCCTGTCTTTTAATGATAGTTAAGCATTTCTGTACATAGAAAATCTTAATTGTTTCACATATTTATTTAATAACCTAGGTTCCCACTTTGTAAGAAGTCTTGTTTTGTTTATTCAGTCATTCAATACAGCTGCCAGAACAACTAGTTAAATTATAATAATGTACTTGTCTTTAGTTTATTATATTGTAAACTGTACATATACATATAGCCCTTATGGAAAGATCCTCTTTATACAAGATAAAACTGAGTTTAAAAAAAGAAGAAAAACTTAAATCGAATCTGCTTAGCAAATAATCGCAAGTTGATCAATTAGTTCAATCAGCTTTAGATTAGTTCATTAATCAATCTTGCAAAACTAAATGCAAATGTATTTAGTTGCCTTCAAGAAAATGGCTAAATACCTAAATAAAGAAGACTTAATATAAAGGATGTAAAAATCCGGAACCCTTTAGTTGCACCTCTGCTTAAACAGACCTGAATCAAATAATGAGGTCCTCTGTAGGAATCTGGAGAACTTGGCTTCAACAGAGGAGCTAATTAAGCCATTTGATTTAGGTGTGTTGGACCAGAGCAATGTCTTAAAGTTCCAATTATATGAGCAATATTTTCCATATGCTGCTCATGACAAAAAATGCAAAGATGGACTTAAAGACCGATTATTAATCAGTGCCAAATCTAACATGACAAGAAACACAAAAGCACAAATTATTTGATTAGATTTGATTAGAAACAAAGAAACCAAAATTGGTATTTTATAATAATGAAGGTATCGCCATTCTCACCACTCTGTTAGCTTTCTCAGTTATAAAACAGTTGAATGACCTTCAATCAGGTCTGAATGCATTAAAACAGAAATACTGTAGCTTTTCTCACCAGGATAAACAAAATCTGCACAGTGTAATAATGGATAATGTAAAACTGAGTGCTGAAAAAATCTCCTAAAATAAAATAAAATAATATCATGGTTTACTTTTGCCAGTCAACTAACCAAAAAAATCTTTAAAATAATGCAAAAGAAAATTGCTATGTCAAATTTTGTATGCTCAAAATGTTTTTCAAAGCTCTTCACACGTCATCGCCAACAACTACAGAGTAAGGGGAGATGTAGTGTTTGAACAATGCGAGGACACAAACCCCCATCAGGACCAGCGCTTCAGCTTTGGCTTCTTCAGTCTGAGGCAGATGGAGATTCATTTCATCACCGTCAAAGTCAGCGTTGTATGGGGTGCAGACGCACTCGTTAAACCGAAAAGTCCTGTGTGGTTTGACCTTAGCCTGTAAGGTTGACAGAATATTGCCCAAAAAAAATGATTAGAAAGGAAAAGAAATAAACTCAATGCTCAACCCATTGCCTGCAATAAATAAGTGAAGAAAGAAACCACTTAAGACAACACAATAACCATAATGACCCATTTTGCTCCTACATAGTCCTTTGTAAAGACTCCATGCACAATTAGTGCATCATAGAAATGATTGTTCTGGTTTGGTGGGTGAAGTAAAGTGCCAAAGCATTCATGCAAGTATATTCGTTTCTGCCTTTTGTTTACATCTATATGCAAATTAAAAAAAAAAAGTTTCAGCAGTAAATCAAAGTCTAAATTCATTGCGAGGCATAGTACAATAATTGTGCCTATCATAATGCGCAAAAAGGTAACATCAAACGGCAGATCAACTTGTCGATGTAGGAAGAAAAAAGTGAATCCTATGTTGTAAGAGATGTTAATGTTTGTTAGGAAACATGTGACAACCTAAACCTTTTTAATACTTGGAAAAAAGGGGAACCATTTAAATTATTCTCCAGATTAAAGGTTCATTAGATCCACATATTCTTAAAACAAACTAAATCTAAATATTCAAATCTGCAGACGTTGTAAAGGGCAGCTCATTGTTCATGGGATCGTATGTGAATCAGGCATAACTTTAAATCTTTTCAAATGAGTTTGCTGATCAAATAAATATGAATTTATTGTGTTTAAATTTCGATCTAATAAGACTGTACTTATTTGAAACAGAAACTGAACATTTGATTTGTTTAAGAATGTGCTGCACTAAATCTCTAAGTTTAATTTAAACCTAATAGTTTTATACGGTACAATACTAGAGCAATTTATCTGGCAAAGTGCTGAATTAAAGATGTTTGTTATGAGAACCCAAAAGCATTTTTTCCTTATAGAGTTTGTGAGAATGATTTTATGTCATGTACATCGTTTACCGTATTTTCACGACCATAAGGCGCACCGTACTAAAAGGCGCACTCTCAGTTATGCGTGCCATTTCTGTATTTAACACACACATAAGGCGCACCGGACTATAGGGCGCGTTTTTTATATACAGGTACATGTCCTCTACTACGTTTAAATACCTCTACTGCGTATTTAAAAATAGAGCGGGAGCAAAACTGAGTATGATTGTGCTTTATTCATGTATTTATTACAAAGTATTAATCAAACCCATCAAAGTCATCATCCTCTGTTTCTGAATTAAACAGCTGCGCTAAATCAGACATGCCAATTTCCCCTTCTTCGCTGTCAGAGTCACTTTCCGTGCCGCGCGGCTCCTCAGAAATAATGCCGGCTTTTGCGAAAGATTGAACAACAGAGCCAGCAGACACGTTAGTCCAAGCATCTACAATCCATCTGCAAACGGTGGCGTAACTTGCCCGGCGCTGCCTTCCACTTATCCTGAAACTGTGGTCTCCGTCTGTCATCCATCGCTCCCACGTCGCTCGCAGCCTTACTTCGAACGGCCGGTTCCCACCGATGTCGAGCGGTTGAAGTTCCTTTGTCAGACCTCCCGGGATAACGCCGAGCACAGCGTTCATTTGATTCACCTTTTTTTTCACATCGGCTGTGAGATTGGCACGCAGTCACAGATTAACAGCGATGGTGATGCGTGGAAAAAAGCACCTGGTCTCCTCACATACACCTGCCTCAGCCACGCTTTCATCATCTCCTCGTCCATCCAGCCTTTTTCATTTGCGTTAATATCATATGTCATCAGAGCGATGTGTCTGTCTCGCTGTCAGCTCCCAGATCAGCTTCTCTGATTGGTTGATGCGGCGAGTCCAGCAGCAAAACTTCAATTTTTCCATCTCGAGCAGCAGCAGCGCGTTGGCGGTGTGTCAGATGCTTAAACGCTCCCGACGCGCAGCGCCTGCTGCTCAAAACGCGCTGCTGGACCTTTTGCTGCACCTATACGCGCGTCAACCATTGACTTTGCATGTAAACTCGCTGCTTCTCCTGCACCTGCTGGGTCCGGTTCACACCGATGTCGAGTGGTTGAACAGCGAGCACAGCGTTAATTTGTTTCCTCATGTATTTCACATCAGCTGTGAGATGGGCACGCATGGAGTTACATGGTGATGAGTGGAAAAAAAACACCTGGTCTCCTTACATTCAGCCACTCTTTCATCATCTCCTCAATGAGGTGGTCTCAAAAGTCGCAGGGGAAAAAAAGACGTTTAAGTGCGCCTTATAGTCGTGAAAATACGGTATTATTTTTTTTTAAACCAAAAATAAAATAAACAAAAGACAAAACAAATTAAAATTCTCTTATGCCTAATCTTCAATGAGAAAGTTAAATGCACAAGACTTATTTTTTTTGTTTTTGTAAAAAATCAGACTTACTATGTGGGCCATGATGCTGAGTTTGTGGAGAGAAGGTTGTCGATTGAAGAGGACAATGTCTCCATCAATCAGATGTCTTTCCACCACATCACCAAATCTCAGCTCCTGAGCAATCTTCTCACGGTTTCCGTATTTCAAAAATCTGATTGAAAAAAAAAAAAGTAACTTTTTTAGCAATCTTTAATACCGGTAAGTGCTGCTTTTATTCTGAGAGATGACTCAAGTTTACCTTTTCATCTGTGCATTACTGTTCTGGATGAAGTTTGCTCCGGGGTGGACATCTGGGCCATTACGCACAAGTTTCCTCATTAGCTCCAGATTGGCCTTGTTTACCTTTAGAAGGTGTAAAAGCCGGATACAGTAACTTTAGTGCTTATATGGGCCAATTAATGAATTTCTTTCCCTTATGAAGCCTGGCTTACCTTTTCTGGATAAGTCAAGATTTTAGCCACATGAACAGGAACAGCAACCTCATCGATCCTGAGATTTGGGTCAGGAGAAATGACAGTTCTTCCAGAGAAGTCCACTCTTTTTCCTGAGAGGTTTCCTCTAAATCGACCTAAATCATAGTAAATATAAAATTTAAATCAATTGAATCAATTGTATGTAAGAAAGTAAGTAAGTAAGTAAGTAAGTAAGTAAGTAAGTAAGTAAGTAAGGAAGGAAGGAAGGAAGGAAGGATGGACGGATACATTCTCCTTTAACAAAGGATAAGTAAGGAAGGAAGGAAGGAAAAAAGGAAGGAAGGAAGGAAAAATTCTTTAACAAAGGATAAGTAAGTAAGGAAGGAAGGAAGGAGGTATAAATCCTGCTTTAACAAAGGATAAGTAAGTAAGGAAGGATAAATCCTCCTTTAGCAAAGGATAAGTAAGTAAGGAAGGAAGGATGAATCCTCCTTTAACAAAGGATAAGGAAGGAAGGAAGGAAGGAAGGAAGGAAGGAAGGAAGGAAGGAAGGAAGGAAGGAAGGAAGGAAGGAAGGAAGGAAGGAAGGAAGGAAGGAAGGAAGGAAGGATAAATCCTCCTTTAACAAAGGATAAGTAAGTAAGGAAGGAAGGATGAATCCTCCTTTAACAAAGGATAAGGAAGGAAAGAAGGATAAATCCTCCTTTAACAAAGGATAAGGAAGGAAGGAAGGAAGGAAGGAAGGAAGGAAGGATAAATCCTCCTTTAACAAAGGATAAGGAAGGAAGGAAGGAAGGAAGGAAGGAAGGAAGGAAGGAAGGAAGGAAGGAAGGAAGGAAGGAAGGAAGGATAAATCCTCCTTTAACAAAGGATAAGGAAGGAAAGAAGGATAAATCCTCCTTTAACAAAGGATAAGGAAGGAAAGAAGGATAAATCCTCCTTTAACAAAGGATAAGGAAGGAAGGAAGGAAGGAAGGAAGGAAGGAAGGAAGGAAGGAAGGAAGGAAGGAAGGAAGGAAGGAAGGAAGGAAGGAAGGAAGGAAGGAAGGAAGGAAGGAAGGAAGGAAGGAAGGAAGGAAGGAAGGAAGGAAGGAAGGAAGGAAGGAAGGAAAATTCTCCATTAACAAGGGAAAATAACATTTGCTCTTTGATCAACATCAGAAATTACTGGGGGAATTCAACTCAGGATGCAGATGTTTCTCTATTGACTCTACCTTGTTTTCCCTTCAATCTTTGCACAAAACCTCTGGTCCATTTTTTTGGTGCCATATTGAGAGGAATGCCAGAAAGTTCACTGTTGATGTAAAGGGCGCACTGAAGCTGCAGGAAGTCCCAGTCCTCCATAATCATCTGGGTTTTTGCTCCAGTCATTTTATGCTAAGAGATAAAAGTTTGATAAGGTAAAACTGTCCCAAGAGAATTTGACATTTAATTTAATCATCACATAGACAATTTGTAAGGTGGTATTTTTAAATGGAATCACAGATCATCTCCAAAGATAAAAGCAGTCAAAATGTGTTAAACATTGCCTCTGACAAAGCTTGCATTTTAATGAGCTAATACCAGGTCTCACTGAGAAGCCCTGTTGGCAAAATAAAGAAAAACATGATTTGCAGGCAATGATGTGACATTTTCAAAAAGACTATTTAAAAATCAGACGTAAGCGTTTATCTAGAGTGTCTTTTGGCTGTCTGGGTTCACTGGTTCTAGCAATCAAAGCCTGGCAGCTATCCATGAAGACTTTAGATTAAATAATAACTCATGAGGCTTAAAAAAACAATCTGCATTTTAATAACAGGAGTAGAGCAGACATTCAAATGATTAATCACAGTCTCTGATTTGCAGCCAATTATCTGACAAAGCCAACTCTATGATAAAGGAGTTGAAAGACATCTCCTGAAAAAAGGAAAAATACATATTTATGCCCTGTAAATAAAGGACAGTTTATAAGCTTAAAAATATAAGTGCTATTTGACATCAGAATACTTCGGTAGCCCTCTTTCAAGGATTCCAGAGGATACTAAAAGGAGGGAAGACTTACACTATATTGCCAAAAGTATTTGCTCACCTGCCTTGACTCACATATGAGCTTAAGTGACATCCCGTTCCTAATCCATAGGGTTCAATATGACGTCGGTCCACCCTTTGCAGCTAGAACAGCTTCAACTCTTCTGGGAAGGCTGTCCACAAGGTTTAGGAGTGTGTTTATGGGAATTTTTGACCATTCTTCCAGAAGCGCATTTGTGAGGTCGCACACTGATGTTGGACGAGAAGGCCTGGCTCTCAGTCTCCGCTCTAATTCATCCCAAAGGTGTTTTATCGGGTTGAGGTCAGGACTCTGTGCAGGCCAGTCAAGTTCATCCACACCAGACTCTGTCATCCATGTCTTTATGGACCTTGCTTTGTGCACTGGTGCACAGTCATGTTGGAAGAGGAAGGGGCCAGCTCCAAACTGTTCCCACAAAGTTGGGAGCATGGAATTGTCCAAAATGTCTTGGTATGCTGAAGCATTCAGAGTTCCTTTCACTGGAACTAAGGGGCCAAGCCCAGCTCCTGAAAAACAACCTCACACCATAATCCCCCCTCCACCAAACTTTACACTTGGCACAATGCAGTCAGACAAGTACCGTTCTCCTGGCAACCGCCAAACCCAGACCCGTCCATCAGATTGCCAGATGGAGAAGCGCGATTCGTCACTCCAGAGAACGCGTCTCCACTGCTCTAGAGTCCAGTGGCGGCGTGCTTTACACCACCGCATCCGACGCTTTGCATTGCACTTGGTGATGTATGGCTTGGATGCAGCTGCTCGACCATGGAAACCCATTCCATGAAGCTCTCTGCGCACTGTTCTTGAGCTAATCTGAAGGCCACATGAATTTTGGAGGTCTGTAGTGATTGACTCTGCAGAAAGTTGGCGACCTCTTCGCACTATGCGCGTCAGCATCCGCTGACCCCGCTCCGTCAGTTTACGTGGCCTACCACTTCGTGGCTGAGTTGCTGTCGTTCCCAAACACTTCCATTTTCTTATAATACAGCTGACAGTTGACTGTGGAATATTTAGGAGCGAGGAAATTTCACGACTGGATTTGTTGCACAGGTGGCATCCTATCACAGTTCCACGCTGGAATTCACTGAGCTCCTGAGAGCGACCCATTCTTTCACAAATGTTTGTAAAAACAGTCTGCATGCCTAGGTGCTTGAATTTATACACCTGTGGCCATGGAAGTGATTGGAACACCTGATTCCAATAATTTGGATGGGTGAGCAAATACTTTTGGCAATATAGTGTATTTCTATTAAAGAAAGCAGAGCCTCTTTGTTCATTATATTACTTATATGTTATTTTCTGAACTCAATCTCTGAAATAATCTAGGTAAACATTTGGTATTACAGTAAAACAGAGGAGTTGAACATGATTACAAACACATAGTACTGTATGCTGATCATAAAAACCAGAATGAGAAAAAATGCTGTGTGCCAGATACTGAAATCATTCCCAGTGCTGTCTTTTATTATTTTTTTCATTTTCTCTCTCTCTCTTTTTTTTTTTTTTTTTTTTCAGGAAAACCTTACCAAACTGCAGAGAAAATGACTCATTTGGCTATCCAATTGTTAATCGAAAATATAATCGACAGATTAATCAATTTACAAAATAATTGTCAGTTTCAGTCCTGATTTTACTTCATCAAACTACCAGCCTGTGACACTTGGTCAGCGAAGAGAAAATCAATTATAATAATAAAAAACAAACTCTGCATACCTCTTAAAGTTGATCGCATTTTTTTTCAAAGTGAAAAGCCAATATTTTGATGTGTTTTTGTTCAGAT
Organism: Cyprinodon tularosa; assembly: GCF_016077235.1. Taxonomy (NCBI): domain Eukaryota; kingdom Metazoa; phylum Chordata; class Actinopteri; order Cyprinodontiformes; family Cyprinodontidae; genus Cyprinodon; species Cyprinodon tularosa. The sequence goes on along the minus strand of NW_024039607.1, from coordinate 2,842,394 downwards.
TTTTTATGTTCATGCATTAATGAAATTATTTTATCCAAAAGCAAATTAGGAATGATAATGATTTTCTTTTAATGCAGCTACTGTTCACAGATAATTATTTTACTTGGTCTCTAAATAAAAGGATATGGCACAAGTTTTTAGATTTTCCCTTTGAATAAACAAAAACTAGGGTACGATTATAATCCTAAAAATATGCAATATTATTTGCTGGTGTACCACATAAACTAATAAAATACTGCTTCTGTCACCTTGAAAAACACTGGGCCTGGTTCTGCTGGAGGTTTCTTCCTGTTAAACGGAAGTTTTTCCTCTCCACTGTCGCTACAAGCATGCTTAGTGTGAGGGATTGCCTTTGAGTCAATGAGTCGATGCAATCAACTGGTTTTCCTTAGATAGAATACTTTGAATCAATATGACTGTATGATCTGGTTGGATTGTAAAGTGCCTTGAGATGACGTGTTGTGAATTGACACCATATAAATTAACTGAATTGAATTTAACTTAGAGGTTTCTGATGTGATTTGTTGACAGCTTTGAAAATAACATCTCCCTGCATTGCTGTTAAAATACGGACCTTTTTGATGACATCGTTGAGAAAGATTATCTCTGTCAGCTTCATGGTGAGATCATCCTCATTGGTGCCGGACTTCAGATCGCTGACCACAGACGGCCGGATGCAGAGAGGAGGGACAAGCAGGCGGGTGATGATGAGATCTGCAGGCTTCCCAGCCTCTGGATTCATCAACAGCAGAGGGATATCTTCTGCGGGAATTCTCCGGAACAGGTTCAGAACAACCAGTGGATTTAAGTTTTCCTGGAAATCGTAAGAGAATTAAAGCAAATTAGTGTGAAATCTTGGGAAAACAGCAATAATTTAATGGTTTACAAACTGCATTTTAGTCTTATAAAAGTGCTGATTTACTTGTGCCTTCGGCAACAAAGGCTCCATTAGCTTGTTGTGCTCGATGGCTATATCAAACGACTGCAGGAAATCAGAGACGAAGGGATCGACAGCCTTTTTAGTTGTTTTATACTTCTCGTGGATTATCTTCAGCAGGCCACACTTTTTCACAGGTCCATTGAAAGCACCACAGTTCAAGCAGACTGTCCTTTTGCGACACTTATCAGAGATCTTCTTCTTCAGCCCTCGTTTTTGCAGATAGGCCAGGTTGGGTCGTTTCAAGTAATCCATGAACTGCTGCTTGTCCTCTTTGCTCAGCATTATGCTTGAACAGGTCTTGCAAATCATCTGGACACAGAAAAAATTGTCATTTTTAGAACACAAAGATGGAATCGGTCATTCAAAAAAGCATCAATAATGAGATCCAGGATAACTTACTTTGTTTAAAGTTGAATAAATATGCGTTTAAGGGTTTACTTAAAATATTTTACAGATTTAGATGAATGAAAATGCATTCAAGTTCAAGAAAAATGTCTGAAACTTCCATTTATTGTCTTGTCCTGGTTGTGGCACTCTAGTGACACCTACAGGGCGCTTATAGGAATTTCATTAAATCTCACACTTTCCTTGTATGCAGGTTAATCGCTCTTACAGATCATGGTGATCTGATATGTTTCTTGTAAATAAAAACAAGAAGTGAAATAGTCAAATTGACAAAAAGGTCTCCTCTTATTTGATAAAAGTGTAAAGGTTTGAGAACCTTACGATCACATACCTGCAAAATACCAATAATTGCTTTGAAATAGCCGATGTGAAAGCATGGCAGCTCCAGATCCAGGTAGCCATAATGCCCTAAACAATCGGCCAGATTTTTCCCACACGTCAGACATGGTCTATCTTTCTCACTGGTTCCCTGCAGAAAGTATAAAATATGTCATATAGGTTGAGCAAAAAATATCTGTCATGTTATACTTTTGCAATCACATTAGTATACTTCCAGATTCACCTGTTAGAGGAGTTCTCAGCCATTTCTGTCCAATTATTAAAAAAAAAATGATGCTATATATTTTAATAAATTGGTGGAAGTTTTTTCTACAGTGGGCAGACTAGGACTAAATTCAGAGGAAGGGAGGGGAGGAGAAAGGGGGACTGACTCGCTGAGGAGAGGGGCCACTGTCCTGAAGGTTTTCAATGTTTCTTTGTTTTACCAAACCTGAATCAAATGATTGCAGTTCAGCAAGAAGCATTTTAATGCAACATCAATGGAAATCAGTTGTACTGAAATAGGGGAAATGTCCAAAACCTGCAGGACAGCGGCCCTCAAGGAACAGCTTTGAAAATCCTTCAACATAACATTTAAACAACTGGACAGGAAATAATGTCTGACCATAAAAAGATTACAAAGAAATTAAAAGCTCCATTTCACATATCACTTAACTCTTCTCTCCCATCTTTAAATAAAGTAAAAGATTAAAAACAAAAACACCCAACAGGTTTGGTTCCATGTTCCATACCATTCGGTGGTCCAGCACTCCATAAGGTAACGGAGTACGTTTGGTGTCTTGGCTGTATAAATTTTTACTGACCACCTGGATGTGGGCCTGTTGTCGCATCTGTTCTGCAGATTTCATCCCAAAGCAGATGTGGCTTCTGCAAACAAACAGAAGGAGTCAATATATCAGGCCTGAAATGTTCCAAATGCTTTCTTTTTTTTGTTCAAAACAGTTCCTGCAAAAGGACTTGACACATCACTGTCACATCATTAAGGAGATTTTCAGGGTAATCATGCAAAGTGTAAGCATTTGTTAAAACAATTAGTCCCTTGAGCTTTAATTAGATGTTTTTTTTTATACAAATATTCACAAACAGCAATATTCAGCTAAATTTCTTTCGTAAAGATGGTAAGAAACTACTTTTGTTTTGTACCCGTTAACACCTTCTTCTCATAAGAATGACAAAATTGTTTTAAACCTAAAAAAGTTTGTTACTTGGCCTCGAGACACGGTTTATAGTCAAAAGGGGTTAAAATCTGTGTCATTTGCAACTGCTTTTTAGCTTAGGGAAGGGGTCTCCAACGTTTTCCAGGCCAAGGACCCCCAAACTGATAGCCAGATGGAGCGGGGACCCCCTACTTACATATATTGTATGAAATTGTGTTATATCAAACTGGTCATATGGTCACTCTATTACAGATGGGAGTCATGTAACAAAAGTATTTCTGATTCTGATTCCTCATAGATGGGTCAGGTGTTGTGAATGAAACGGTGTCCAGCTTGCAAGAGCTCCTGTGTTTCGCTGAATGTGTGCATTGATGACTGAATGACATCTTCTGCCTCCATTTATCTGTTTACTTCAGTGTGTTGAATTCATTCAATTTGTGGAAAAATTTGCAGGGAGGAATAAAAAAAAAAAAGTCTAATCAACCCACTTGTGTGGACCCCCTAGGGCTCACGGACCCCCTGTTGAAGACCTCTGGCTTAGGGTTTGTCTTTCTCCCTGCTGTGTCAAGGCTTTGCACAAATTGTCTAAACTGATAAAGATGAAAGACTATTTCCAAATCATTTAACTTTATTTGAGCTCAACTTTTATGATGGTATAAACTTAAATACTATTGAGATTTTCAACAGGGCTATGACTCCAGGTGAGCATGAAAATGTAACCCTTTTAAACTGCTTGGACTAGGATTAAAAATCAGCTTTGCTTCTTGAATAAACCTGTTAGTATGAGCATTGGATTTTCCAGTGGAAAGAACATTTAAATTTCAGCCAGAATTACACCAGAAGTTACAACAGTGATTGGTTTTTCTACACCTTAGAGACCCAACATCAAACATTAGTGGGAGTGTTTGGCTATAAAATAAACCCACTGTGGATTAGAAAGATGACACAATAAAAGCATAATCTGGGCTCTTATTTGAATCAATTAGTGTTTCAGCAACTCTGAAGGAACAATGTTTCACTTAGAGGTCACGAAAGCTGAATTAAACAGTAAACAACAAAATTAGAAGGTAGAAGTAAATCCTATGAGAAGTTAAGGCTTAATATCGCGAGAATACGTCACAATGTGTCTGTATAAAAAGATAACGCAGTTGCTTCGTCTACAATGATTAAATTGGCAAATTAAATTACTGTATTTACTAATAATTTTCAGGTACTTTTGCCCGGAAACAGTAGCCCGTTTTTTAACCTTCTGAATACATTTTGCAACACTTCACCTGACTGCGGCTATCTAACTGAGCTAAATAGCAAGCACTGTGTCACACTCACATTTTCTTCGCCACATCTGTTTCTCTGAACTGCTCCTTCACCATTTTTGCAGTTTTTAATACACAAACCTCTGCACATAAATGGAAGGTACGCAACCTTTGTATTGTCTACACACTTGCAGACATGCTGCCACAATTTCCCCACATGCTACAGAGAAACTAGCAACCGTGCAATGTGTTGATAGCATGTGAGCCACACTGGTGCTGCATTCAAGGTCCACACGTTTAGTTGAGGAGCCCTTCTTCTTCTTCTTCTTCTTCTTCTTCTTCTTTTATGGCGGTTGACAAGCAACTTATTGATGTGCATTACCGCCATCTACTGGAATGGAATGTGGATCGGTGCCATATATAAATTAGTTGAGGAGCTCACAGCCTTCCCGAAACTTTACAACCCTAAATAATGCAGTTAATTTGTAAACTTTTTTTTTGTTTTTTGTTTTCTTTCTCTCTCTCCTTTTTTTGTCATGGGATCCTGTGGATTTATTATCCCAGCACCTTCGAACGTACGGCTGTTTGCAATTGTATATTCTGTATTTGTAAATAAAGTTTATTAAAAAAATAAATAAAATGAAAAAGATGTAGATACCCTTCCTAGATCTGAATATATCTTTTTGAGGAATTAACATTAGGTAACATTCACATTATGTAAGATGTATTTTCTATAATCATAAATACAATAATATATGGCGATTTAAAATGGTTTTGATGACGATTGTTTTGTTTTTATATTGTCATTTTGCGTAGCAACTTAGATTTATATAATTTTATTTACAACGTTGCTGAATTCAGTTAAATTTTGGTTTAGGATTTGGTTAAGTGTGTTTTTTTTTTTCTTTGTGAAGTTTACTTTTCGAGGAACACGTAAACGCACCGCACACTAACAACAAACGAAAAGAGAATGCTCAGTGTGAGAATGTAGGATGCGCTGCCCCCTTGTGGTTAGGAATGTTACTGTTTTGTTTTTGTTTGTTTTTCTCTCTCGCTTATGTTTTTACATTATGTGCTTAACAAAAAACGTTCTCCAGACATGTTCGTCGAGGGGAGAAACGACTTGTTCTTTTCATCTGAGGTGAGTGCGTCTCCGGGAAGCTTGTTCGTATATAACGTTGAACACAGAGACATAGACCTGTGCATGCAAAGACTCCTTAAGCCTGTATTTAGCTCCATATCCATTTTATCCATCTCTGAATTGCTTCCTTGACTCCAATGATTCAAACTTCTATTTCTATTTTTAGATTATGGAATAAATAGCTTTTTAGAAGATGCTAAATTTGGGCAATTGTTTTAAAATATAGCCTAGTGTTAGACTATAACTCTTTTTCAGAGTTGTCTGATTGTTTGCGTGTATTTATGATATATATTTTCAATAATTTTTGAACTATGAGGCTGTTGCAGAAAATATGCATATATAAAACTAGAATTCTGCAAACAGGGACTGTTTGCTCTGAGTTATAAGAAGCCTGCTGCTGTTGAAGTATAAACCCATGGAGAAGCTCAGTAGGTATGAATATTTTGCGAGAGACTTCTTAACCATATTTACTGCAACTAATACATGTACTTTTTTCATTTATTGTAAGAAGAAGAACAAACCAGGTGCATGGCAGAAATTTTCATCCTAACAGGTGTATCGTTTATATGCAGTGAGTCTAACTGGCCTCAAGAGGGCGACAAATGTACAGTATTTTAGCTGAAATCACACTGAGAGCAGGCTGTAGGCACTGAATAGACTGGCACTACTTATGATGTCTGATATGTTGGAGTGGAATTACTGATGGCAAGTGATGACTTCCTGAAGAGAATATCCTTCCACTGAGTGCTTGCCTTGATTAATTCTTGAAAATTACCTGAATCAGATTTTTTATTTTCCAGCTTTGTTTCCACCTCAAGTAAAAGCTTCTTAAAGACTACTGATATGATGTTTTACATGATCACTCTCTTAAAACAACACATTTCTTTGGTTAAATCAATTCCCCCAAGACCTCCTTCTCTGTGGGGAAACAAGCTGGCTTTATAGCACACAGATGCATCTTCCTGTATAAATATATCCAAGCAGTGTATGAAGAGGTCCTTTAAACCACTCAAGGGACCACTACAAATAATGATCCTAACCATGAGGAGTTGCTCAGTTGGCTCCCTTTAAAGTGCCTCTTGAGCATCGCTGTGTAGAAAACTGTACATCAACTATAGTAGAAAAGGCTAATCGACCAATCATGAGCTTAAACACACATGTATAATCACAATATTCCCAGTGGAAAGACCTAGTATTTCAGGCTTTTGAAGTCTGCTGAATAAAACTGTCTCTAACTGGGCAAAGAATCCACTGAATTGGTAAACATTGCTCCACAAATGAACTACATTCAATTTGTGTCTATTGAGTCATTCATTCATTTATTCCATTATTTCCATTAAACATATTTTTGCTGTGAAAGTAAGTTATTAATTCCAAATCAATTTGGTTTAATTACATGTGGCCTATTCACAACAAATGTTATTATCAGTTCTGAAATGGAATGAAAACAATGTGTTTGTACAGTTTTATTATTATTAGCGTTATACTCCACTAAAAATGTTGGAAGGAAAAGCAATCCTATTTTAAAAATGTTTTGCTACTCAGAGAAGAAACTTCAGATCCCCTGATTATGGGTGGGGGGCCTATTATGAAAGAGAGCCCATTTGAGCTTCTAAATCTAAAACTGAACATAAACACTCCAAAAGTGTTACATCAACTTGTTCTTTGGGGACAATGAAATAGGCCAAACCTACTTATGCTTTATTTTTTCTTGATAATATATAGCAATGCCAGAACCAGGTTGCAACTTAAATTTTTCAAATTGTCTGTTTTTGTTTGTTTAAGACACAAATACAGCGGGGGGGGGGGGGGGGGGCACTTTTTAGCGCACGTGTAACACTTAATTATAAAAAAAAAAATAAACGCATGTTGAATGAAATTTGACTTTTATTTGTAACATTCTCTAAACGTGAGTTTTCAATGGAAAAAAGTCACATCACCAACAGAACAGACTAAAGCATACTTCTTTCATCTGGCTCATCTCCCTGTTTTCCCTCACCCATCTGTTCTCCCTCACCCTGGTCTTTTTCTGTCTCTGTGTCTTCCCTGAACTCTTCCTCATCTCCTGTCCTGTTATATGTTGATGGTATAGAGCTTCCCTGCTGTGACTGGCTACAATATATTAATAATAACCATCATGACAATAATAATAATAATAATAATAGCTTTAACAAATATGCCACATTAGTTTAAATAATGGGCTATTAGGGCAACATGACTGGAAGTCTTGTCACATGGATATGACTTATGGTAGCCTACAAAATAATAGCTATTTTAATACCTGCTGCACAAACCACTTAAAAATAAAATGTGAACAGCTTTTAAGATTTTTCAATATGATTAACCCTCCTTTCTTGGCATTGTGCTGCAATTACTAAATCAATATACAATTAAGACAATAAAGAGACCAAAATGTGTTAATTTATGTTGCCTAACAAAACCTATACAACAGAAAACGTTTGTCTTAACACATAGATTTGTACAGAAGAGGATTAGGGCCACTGAAAAAAAAAAAGTTAACTGATTTTTTAATTTTATTTCAGTTTAACATGGGAAAAAAGTCAGAATTCTGACTTTTTTATTGTCAGAATTCTGAGATTAAAGTCAGAATACTGAGCAAAAAGTCAGAATTATGAGAAAAAAGTTAGAATTATGAGATTAAAGTCAGCATTCTGACTTTTTTCCCATACTAAACTGAAATAAAATTTAAAAATCAGTTAACTTATTTTTTTTTTTTTTTTCAGTGGCCCTAATCCTCTTCCGTAGATTTGCAATTGCAAACTCTAGTATTTGTAGCCTATGTGGTCGTCCTCACGTTATCTGTCATTGACTTGGGCTACAGTGTAAAACTTTCAGAATCAGAATCAGGTTTATTGCCATTGTTAGTGAAGGAGTTCACAAACTAGGAATTTTTTGTGGTACAATTGTGCAACATGAAACATAATATGGAATAGGTAAATAAAATTATAAAAATATCTAAAAGCTGTGGGTATACGTCATGCAATAAAATAGACTAATGTATACACTTAAGATAAAAAATATGGATACAAAATATAAAAAGTAAAATAGCATCTTACAAGGAGACAACTAGTTTATCTGGTGACCAGTCGGCAAAATGCTTGTTTGGTGCTGCTGAATGAGACATTTTAATGCACAACAAAATGATTCTGCTTGATCTGTATATTACCTGGCTAATGGGGCACGGGAGAAGCAGCCTGTCAGCGACCGTTCCTGCTATCTGAAAACTGCTATGATGCTGCGCATCTGGCATGCCCTGCGGGCGACTGCGCGAGTTCACGTGACAAAGGAAGAGAGATACAGTAGGCTGGTCGGCTGGTGGCTCATATTGGGGCATTGTTTCAGTCGTTTTTAATGGCTCAGGTTTTCAAAAGATCATTTCAAAACCGACCTCAGTAAAATCTTAATAATATTAATAATAATAATAATAAAAAAACGAGTTTCAAAAGGGAATTTTCTTTGATAGAGGGCAAACTTCCTAGTGCTTTAGCACCACCTAGTGTCTATGTGTGCATGCCCCTGTCAGCTTATACACCTAAATTCGGCCAATCATATATCAATGGTCATCTGTCAATCAAATGTTTTCAGTCATAGCATCTTGATTCATATTGCGCAGCTAATATACGCAACGGTTAAAATAAGAATTAAGAATCATTTACTTTACCATTGAGTTCCATCCCAGTGTTCACAGGGATGGACGTCTGTGTCTTCGGCAGGCGTAGAGCTAACAGAACTGGCAGCGTTGCGAGGCAAGGGCTAAAACATGTACTGCTGTAAGCCTTCTACACCAAACAAAACTTCTGCTGCCCTGGCGTCCTCTTCCACAACAACTTCCTCTCCACTTTCCTACTCTAAATAAAAAATGTATGATGAAGGAGACTCATCCACATCCTCCGACACAAAACTCTTCTCCTCTTGCATGTTTCTGCTGTCCATAGCATTCCTTGACAGTGTCATTGCTAAGTGCTACTTGGTCCCATTGAAATTTTCTTGGTCCCATTGTGCTAATAGGTTCCATTGGGAACCTTGCGCCACAACAATCCCGCTCCCTTGATAAATGATCAATCACATTCACTTTATTCACTCATGTAAAGTCGGGCACCACTTGGGAGAATTCTGAATTGCAACCGTTGGAACAGCCGCTTCCGTACGACTTTAACATTCCTGTCAACTGCTGGAACAACTGAATTCCCTCACTAGGATCAGTAGGGAATATTGATTTTTTATTCTATTGTATTCTGTTCTATTGAATTCCATTTTATTTTTGTACTTTAACCTTACTTGTACTTGTACAAGTCATTTTTTGTGTATCCAGTACTGGTTTGCGGGAGTAGTAGTCTCTGCTAAGACCCCAGACTTCGATTTCCCCAGACACTTCCTCTTGAGTTAGCCCAATGTATTTCAGGGCTAGCTGAGAGACATAGTCCCTCAAACATGTCCTGGTCTGTCCCCTGTGCCCCCTCCTGGGATGTGCCTAAAACAGCTCCATAGGGAGGCATCCAGTGGGCAACCAAAAGTCACCTCAGTTGACTCCTCTTGATGAGGAGGAGAAGCGACTCTACTCCAAGCCTCTCCCGGATGCCATAGCTCATCATCCTACCACTAAGTGAGTGCCAGGCCACTGTGCAGTGAAAGCTCATTTCAGCTGCTTGCCTCTGGGATCTCATTCTTGTGGTAATAATCAAGATTTGGTGACCATATGAAAGCGTAGGTATGCAAGTAAGTCAAGAGCTTTGCTTTGTGGATTAGCTCTTAAGTCTAACGTGTTCATCATCAACAATATAAAGGTAGGCTCACTGATCTGTCTGTTGATCTCCTGCTCCATTCTCCCTTCACTCAGAGCAGGACTCTAAGATTCTTGAACTCCTCCACTTGAGGCAAGAACTCTCCTCCAAACTGAAGAGGGCATGCTACCCTTTCCTGGGTGAACCATGGCCTCGGATTTAGAGGAGCTGACCTTCATTCTGGCTTCTTCGCAATCAACTGCCAATTACCCTAACGCATGCTGTAGGTCTTGGCAAGGGGGAGTTAACGGAACTACATCATCTGAAAAAATTTAACTGGTTGCCAAATCAAACCCCCTCCACTAGTTTGCTGCACCCAGAAATCCTGTCTAAAAAGGTTAGGAACCGGACCAGTGACAGAGGGCAGCCCTGCCCTAGTCCAAAATGTACTGGAATCAAGGTTGAGCTTTTGCTTGCAAAGAGTCTGGATGGCACCCCGTAAAGGCCCCCTGAGGCCGTACTCCAAGTCCACAAAGGACATGTGGGGAAACTCCCATGAGCATTCAAGCACCCTGTAGAGGGTGCAGAGGTACTAAGATGTTCCACAGCCAGAATGAAAACCACACTTTGTTCTAAAGAAAATATTAGAAAATCAGCCAAGCACCCTGACATATTCTTTCCCAGGGAGGCTGAGAAGTGTGATCCCTCTGCAGTTTGGACACATCCTTTTATCACTTTTCTATCAAGGGGTACCACCAAACTGGTCTGCAAGTCCAGGGGCACTGTCCCCTACCCCCATGCAACATTGAATAGGTATGTCAACTATGACACCCGAACCACATCCAGAGACCTAATGTATTCAGGGTGGATCTCATCCACCCCCGAGGCTTTTTAACTGTAGTAGGGTTTTTGACCACATTTTTGATTTCAGCCTGGGTTCTGGACAAGTCAGTCTGCGAGGGCCAAGCCTCTGCTTCTGCCATGGATGGCATTTCAGCCGGGTATCCTCAAAAGTATTCCTTCCACCATCCAACAATGTCCTTAGTTAATGTCAGCAGCCCCACTCCCACAGAAAATACAATGTTAGCAAAGCACTGTTACTTCCTTCAGAGGACAGTTTGCCAGAATTGATTAGAAACCAACAATTATTCTGTCTTCATTGTCTTTCTATGGGGGGGATTCTTATGTTTACAAATGCTTTTTATTATGGATAATCATTTACTTGCACATAAGTCCATAAGGAACATCACTTGGGCTCTGAGGGAAGTTCCTCCCAATTAAGCCTGTCCAGGTGTCACGGTTGTTTCCCACAGTGTACAACTGCAACAGCAATCTGCAAAAATAATATCTATCTGTCATATATGTGATTTTAGAGACCCTTAAGCAGCAAGTCAAGATAGAAGAACATTTACTAGAATATTTATTTATGAAAAAGTGAGAGTCCAAGTACAGCAATTTGTGGGGGGTTCCATAGAATCTGAAAGTTCATATGCAGTTAAAGTGAAAGATATCCACGTAACAGCTGTAGTGCATTTTGGAGCAAGCTTACTGAGATCCGACAGAGAGTATTCCAGGGATGAATGACTGTGTAATCTGTGTGGTTGTGGCTGTCTACTGTAGCAGTGACGGTGTGGTCACATGGAGCTTGTGAGTGTTGGAGGGCGGACAGGCAGTGTCGCAGGTAGCGTCACAGGGAGGAGAGAAAGGAGGCCTCTAATTTGTCAATTCTACATCTCCTCTACACTATGCATATTACCTATTTGGTACCTAATGGCAGAAACTCTAGCTGTAGTGCCATCCACAATGCCTGGCATACCTCTGACACTATACCAGACAGCGTACAGGGTGCTATTTTGTAGCTCTGTGCGACGGTCTGTTGGTTTGCTCCTGAGGCCAAAATACGCAGCGCCACAGCCAGTCTTTTGGGAACACTTGGGTGAACTGTGTGCCGTCCCGCATTAGATGAGGGGTTGTAGATGGCAACTAGCTCGTCAAACTGACACACGGACACCCACAATCATAGCTAGTTTGTGATTGTCCCTGTTGTGCTTAGGCGTGGAATAACACAGTGCAGACCACGCCTCAAAATTGGGCATAAATCAAAAATATCTGTGTCATACCTGCGACAAGCTATCTGCGATACACTGCTGCGGGAGTATACACAGCCCTAAAGATAGAGACAGTGGCTTTGTCCTTAAGGCACCGTGTGGGGTAGAACTGCATATCTGTGGGATTGTCTTGTGACAATGTTTTAGAGAGACAGAGGGGTTGTATTGATTGCAGAGGAGATTTCTCACAGCCAACGTTGGAGCAAAACTGCATCTTCTACCTCGATGAACATGGTTAATATAAAACATGGATATTGGTCCCCATTGTCTTAAATTGTTATCATGGTTAATGGCACAATATTTGTAACAACAATAATATATAAAAATCTAAATCAAACTAAATCAATTGCTCTGCACTTAGCAGTCACTGGGTTTGCTTATAACTGCTTCATGCACTGGGGTAAACTCCAACATGAAACAGCTAACCAGGGGCAGACCAACCTAAGCCCTTGTAGAAACTTGGTAGACTCTGCACACTGTCATACATTCATCCTCCAGCAGGAAGGGGATGCTAAAAACTAGGGGTGTAAATAATAATTGTTTTGTATCGATGCATCGATCCAACAGCCAACGATCCGATGCATCGACACGTCCGCAAGAGAATCGATTCATGTTTTTTTTTTCCTCCGGTCTATTTTTATCCACTTGCTCCTGGGTGTAATTCTCCCTCCCGTGCTGTGGTGGCGCTAAATCTATTATGCCCTCCTACCTCGCTTCCTGGTTATCCTCCTGCAGCAGTGTGTTGCAGTGAGCTTGACACAGACATTTTTAACTTATGCTCAATGTTGAAGGGTGGTCTGTGCTACATGCTGTGGGTCTAGATACGGCCGAGGCGGCGAGGAAGTGGGGACGAGTTTAGTCCGACGACGGAGGGACATGAGGGCCAAAAAGAGTGGAGATCCAGGTGGAAAAAGGGTCCCAGTGTTCTCGCGCAACTCACTCTTCTAGCGGGTCAAACTTCACGAGTTGTTTTCTGCAATTTTGGTCATAAAAACAAAACAAGCCGGCCTCCTGTCTGCGGCACTGTTTGCGGTCAGCTACAATTTGGGAGAGGTGCAGCGGAGCGTCTCTGAAGGGGCCGGGGACGTCTGGAGCCGAGGTATTGCATTGCACTCATTGCACTGATTATGTGCAGTATTTTTGCAGTATTTTTTGATGCAACTTTTCTACTTCTGTTATTTGCTGTTGTTTCTAAAAAAAATAAATGCATAATGATATTACAGCTTTCATTGATTTATTTCAAACTTGAAACTTTGTTTAGCCTGTAAGGTGTAAAAAAAAAATAATAATAATAATAATTAACCGATTAAATCGATTAATCAAATCGAATCGAATCGTGGTGTATTCTTGAGTATTGAATATAAGCGAATTGTTGGGTCAGGAAATCGATACTGAATCGAATCGCCATGATGGATGTGATTTACACCCCTACTAAAAACATAGCCTTAGCTACAGTTCAAAGGGTTAAATGTCATTCCTTAAAGGATTACATGTGTTAAAGTGGACCAATCCAAGTCCAGAACTGACAATCTGTAGTAAAACTAAGAGCATTTTCTGTTATTATATTTTTAAGCATATAGTTATGAAAAAAAAATGAAAAAAGACCTACATATATGTATGAATATGTATATATTTATATATATATGTATATATATATACACTACCGTTCAAAAGTTTGGGGTCACATTGAAATGTCCTTATTTTTGAAGGAAAAGCACTGTACTTTTCAAAGAAGATAACTTTAAACTAGTCTTAACTTTAAAGAAATACACGGGTACTATTTAATGAAGATGCCAGTTAGGGACCCATGAGGTCCCCAACTGGCATCTTATCTTCTTGCTCAGTTGTGGAACGTGGCCTCCCACTTCTTTTTCTACTCTGGTTCTAGCCTGTTTGTGCTGTCCTCTGAAGGGAGTAGTACACACCGTTGTAGGAAATCTTCAATTTCTTAGCAATTTCTCACATGGAATAGCCTTCATTTCTAAGAACAAGAATAGACTGTCGAGTTTCAGATGAAAGTTCTCTTTTTCTGGTCATTTTGAGCGTTTAATTGATCCCACAAATGTGATGCTCAAGAAACTCAATCTGCTAAAAGGAAGGTCAGTTTTGTAGCTTCTGTAATGAGCTAAACTGTTTTCAGATGTGTGAACATGATTGCACAAGGGTTTTCTAATCATCAATTAGCCTTCTGAGCCAATGAGCAAACACATTTTACCATTAGAACACTTGAGTGATAGTTGCTGGAAATGGGCCTCTATACACCTATGTAGATATTGCATCAAAAACCAGACCTTTGCAGCTAGAATAGTTGAAACTAGTTAAGACTAGTTTAAAGTTATCTTCTTTGAAAAGTACAGTGCTTTTCCTTCAAAAATAAGGACATTTCAATGTGACCCAAAACTTTTGAACGGTAGTGTATATGTATACATACGTATGTATACATATACGTATATTTACATATATATGTATATATATATACATGTATATATATATATATATATATATATATATATATATATATATATATATTAGTGCTGTCAAAATTATCGCGTTATTATCGCGTTAACGCGAGGCCATTTTAACGGCGATAATTTTTTTAACGTGAGATTAACGCTATGTGGTTTTATGGTAAAATTTTCCAAGTACATCCCGCTGCAGCCTGCGGGGAGGCGGGGCTATTTTCCCCCAGTGTATGCATTTCTCATAGGCTTCCAGAGCGGAGCTCCTCAAGGGAAAAAGACGCTAGTGCCTTTTCTTTAAGCCCCACCACCAACAAACAAGTTGAGTGTCTGGTAACTAGTAGCAACCTGAAATACGCTGAGAAAACAGATTACTGAGGTGAAATGGAATCTGCTACGGCACTCTTGCTGTCACAGGTCGGTATCGTGTGTGTGTGTGGGTGGGTGTGTCTGTGTGTGTGTGGGTGGGTGGGTGTGTGTGTGTTCTCATTTTTGTTAAGAGGCTGAAAAGTAACTTTCATAGACTACCTCCATCTATTTATGTCGGTCTATTGATTTTGATGTATTGATTGAAAATTGTTCATTATTACCTTGGTTAATTAACATCTAATGTTAACTGTACTGCATTTTATAGCGGTAGGGTAAAATGCTTGTCTTTGTTCAAAAGACTGTATTAACTGTAAAGACTGTCTTTTACATCAGCCTGTTTTCAGGGCCTTTTTTTGGCTACATATTTGTTATTTTTTGCTACATGCCTCCCCATCTTCTTGCCATATGTTTCTATGGCATAAATCAGTATCTGTGACCTGTTCTCATTTAAAAAAAAGAACATTGGCACAAACCTAGCCTGTATGTATTTTTTGTATGTCATCGAGAGTATTTAAATGATTTTCAATCAGAAAAAAAATTTGCGATTAAAATGCGATTAATCACGAGTTAACTCAGGCATTGATGCGATTAATCGCGATTAAAAAAATGTAATCGATTGACAGCACTAATATATATATATATATATATATATATATATATATATATATATATACGAGTTAAATACGGCTTCATATTGAAAGCTTAATTAAAGTACTTAGGATATTATAACTTCGTCCCTCTTCATTTTTTATTTAACAATAGAAGACTAATGAAAAACTGTAAACATTTGAAAAGTGTATCAAGATTCAGGCTTACAGGTGGAATATACTACTGTGTAATAATGATTATTGTTATTAATCAACATAGTTGGCCCGAGACTTCAGCAGCTCAATTGGAAACTGATTGGAGAGAAACTTATCTTAACAACAGGTCTTTTTTTTATCACACATGCAGGCTTTTATTAATCCACTTCCTTGATAAAAATGAGAATTAATTCCATCTCACACTATCCCAGTTACAACACAACTGTGATTAAAGCAGAAAAATAATGAAAGGTTACAGGGCATGAATCATTCTCCTCTCTGTTCCTCTCACCTGACCAGGGCAATTGCTATTCTAAATACACCAGGGCAACACTGTATTTACTCATTCTTCTATCTGCATTCTGCTAAATGTGTTTGTGGATCAATGTGGCCACCATCTTTGAGTAACACCAGTAGTTGCTTCTCTTCATTTAAAAGGCCACCCAAGGTTCATAATAGTGGCTGCAAAACATTGACCTGTAACAACTGATTGATCTCTCCCTTCTTTAAAACCATACTGCTGCTAATGACTTAGTAATGAGTAGATAGTGTGTGGCTAAGGTAGCTAATACTGTTTCCCTCTCTTTATTTCAACTGGCTTACCCCCTCTTCCTTTAGACAGTGTTTTCTGCAACAAAGTCAGCTCTGCTCTTAAACTCCTCTTCCATCTAGTTTTTCAGTGCGTGTCAGCATGCGTGTTGCGTGTGCTGTTCAGTAATCAACCACACAGACTCGCCTTTGGTGGCTGAAGACTGATTCAATATTCCATCGGGTAATTTATGCAGAACTAATTCTCTACAGGAATGGAAGGGCTTGGAGGAAAGCGTTGGGAGAGAGAGACATGCATTGCAGAGAGGAAGAAATCTGTGGTGAAATAATTATCCTTGGTGTCACTGCAGCAACATTCTTTGAAGTTGATGTCAATAAAATATTGAGCTACACAATCCATTTCAATTTCACCTCAAAAAGGATGCTGCCGAAGGGTCGGGGTGGCTGCGGGAGGAAAAATTTATGTAAAAAAAAAAAGGGGGGGTAGAGTGCTGGTAGGAAGAACACATCCACACAGACACAAACACATATCTGTTTAACTCACAGCAAGGCGGTGGCTGGCGACGTGTGCTGCTTACAGACTGACTGAGACATACGTTGTTGCCTGTAGTCATTTAACTTGTCAAAACAGCAGGGTTCTGTGTCTCCTTAAATTTGGGTTTAAGGGGGTTTGAATTACTGAAACAAAAGAAAAGAGGAGGGCTATAAAAAAAATGAAATAAGGGGAGCTTCCCAAGGGAGCCATTGGGATCACAGTATAGATCATAGTCATTTGTGATGGACGGGTTGGTAATAGGAGCCCTTCATTCTTGTTCATGTGTTTGACTGCACTAAGGGCTGGGATGGAGATAAGCGCTATTGTGTTTTTTGCCACTGAAGTTACATTGATCCACAGTTATGTACACACCGTTGTATACTGCTGAATTTATAAGAGATGTTTGAACCACATGTTTTATGGTGCCTTACAAAATAATTACCTTTTTGCAGTTTTTGCAATTGCAGCCGGAAAGTAAGTCTCTACAATTACACAATTACAGTTTCGGATAGTGATTCTATTCTATTCTATTCTATTCTATTCTATTCTATTCTATTCTATTCTATTCTATTCTATTCTATTCTATTCTATTCTATTCTATTCTATTCTATTCTAGGGAAGTTAAAGGGAAGCTTAATTCCAACAGTTGCTCTTCACATCGAGAACCAAAACATTTTTACCCATTCTAATATGAAAAATTGCTCAAGTTAAGATAGTTGTGGAATTCATCTGGAACAGGAAATGCAAGGCTAAGACATTTTTTTTTTTTTTACTGAGACCCCAGAACCCTGTGGAGGAATGGGTTTATCACAGTTTCAGTTATATTGGTGGGCTTGTAACTTAAAAACTATATCATATTGGTTATTCCGTAAAAGTTCAAAAAAATATCCACAGGACTTGGTTTCCAAGATTTGAAGACGTTTCGCCACCTCTCCAGGAAGCTTTCTCAATTCAAATGGTATATCATATTGGATTCAGAAAAATTGCCCCTTCTGACATGGAACGGACATCAAACAGTAACGTTGTGCCCCATCTTTTCTTTTTTTCCAGACATAATTTTAATAGATTTGAGAGTCAAAAGTAATGATTTAGTTTTTAATTCTTTAAAAATGTCGAAACAACTTTTAAAACACGTTGGTCTTTGTGCCAATCCACTGCAGAAACCTATTGTTAAAATTTGCTGATTCGTGTAAAAGAGCAAATTTATGAACTTGTTTATTGATTATGCATTTCATTCATTTGGAAAACTGAAAGAAAATTTAAATGATGTTTTTTCGGATACTTGCTAGTCCAAAATTTTATTTAAAAAAAAAACATAACACACCGTTTCCCAGAATACCAATAACACTGCCTATTGATATTTCTGATATATTTCTGAATAACCCAACTGCTAAAGGTGCATTTCTATTCTATATAACAAACTGTTCAAACTTACTGGTTCTAATACTATAGTACTTAAGAAATCCATGTCAAGAAGACCTTAGAATAGCTTTTTCAGAGGAAAAAAGGAAAACGAGTCTCCATTAGTCCATGTATACAAATTCTCAAATGTTCTGGAGTTGCTCTAAACTGTCAACTGTCGGGTCAAACTTTTTTTGTTGTTGAAGGCTCTACACATAGCCATAGATCTTAATCTTCTTACAGCAGTTATTGCAGTAATAGACCAAAAAGCAGTAAAAAGGCAATCACAGCGCAAAGTAATGTTAATTGCACGTTTGCTTGCAATAGGATTGATTTTACTGACCGAAAGCAGGTAGAGCCCACAATTTATGTAATTTGGTTCAGGGATGCCGGGATTCACTTGGAGCTGGAAAAAATAGATACTCTTTGCAAAGGGGAGATGAAATTATGGTTGTCTTTTTATGATTTAACAGACGGGATAAAATAGACCAGATTTATAATACTGAATTGCGAGGGATAATAACTAGCTCATCAAATCTTATTTGAAGCTATAATGGAGGATTTTCACAAATTATTGAAAGGACCCACCCTCTCCACTTTAAGAAAATGAACATGCACAACCCTCTACCTACTTCCAAGAGGGAACGCCTATTAAATGCGTGCAAGATCATGCACGAGCCCATTTCTCCTTGTGCACGCTCTGTTTAAAAGTTGGTGTTTGCATCGCTCTTACTAGCTTACTTTCCATAAGAAGATTTGCAACTCACAACCACTAAGTGAAAATGCAAGCTCGTAGGATGGCCATATGTAAATATATCACCAGAATGATTGACCACTTTTTTGATCATCCACCTGGAAAAAGAACATCTTCCACTATACCTTTAATATATATTTTCTGTCCTTTAAAAAAATATATATTTGTAAATTTTTTCCTTTGCTCTTTTTATGTTTGCATCATGCAACAATGCATCTTGTTCTGCTTGTTTTTCTTTGCATGATTTTCACATTGTGTCACATTGCTTACAGATTTCCATGTTGTGTTTTATTTCCAATGCACTAATTGGATGCTCTTCCCATGGTGTTGAAGATGTATCTGATCAAATACTTTCTTATTACTATTATGTTTGAGTGTATGAAACAGTATTAAAAACAGAATACATATGTTTAGTCAGATGGGTACATTCATCTCCTTATTATCACTGAGAATTACTTCCCTGTCCCTGCTGAAGCAAATCATCACAGCATGATGCTGCAACCTCTATAATCACAGTGAGAAGAATGTGTTTTCATGTATACAGAGCGTCGTTTTCTGTTTACTTGCTCTGTCCCTGCCGTGGTTTGTGACAAGAATTTCTGACTTTCTTTCAACAATGTTTTTCTTCTTGCATCCCTCTTATTTTCTTTTTACTTAAGATTTATTCATCACTTTGTGTGGTACATCAGATGAAATCCCGATGAACTAAACTGAAGTTCATTTTTAAAACATGATCAAATACAAAAAAAAAATAAATCCTTAGAAATACTTTTGCAAAGCACATTGCTGCACACCATCTCAGTGAAGACCAAGCTGCAGGAGCAATAAAGAAGGAAACCATGACACATGTTGTGGATTTCCATAATGGTTTGAAATTGTATCAAAATTCAGTATAGCAGTCCACTGTCTGAAGGAGATGATTATTTCTCTTGAACATCTACGCGCTCTGCTTCCAGACATCTCATTATTTAGCATTTTCGTCACTATTATTAAAGCCATAGATCTTAACTTGAGGGCAGTGCCTGTCGATGTGGAGGAATACATACATGCCAAAACATTATCTACACATATGAAACATTGCTTTTTCTTCTCTGCCTAATGAATAATTTATCCAAAGGAATTATAATACCTGTTTTCGCCCCCTTACCAAGACTTTTGTCCATGATACATACCAGCTAACATTTCACTTACACGATGGGCCATGCATAAACTGCATACATTCTCTGGACATATTAGCATAGAAACGCCTTAAAAAAATGGTAGTAGGTGAAATGGGAGCCATTAGGATTCATGACAGCCTCCATCCCCCACATTAAAAGGCAGCAGCTGATTGAAATGGAAAAGTGTGGTCTTATTCTGTCTTCTTGTTCTCTTCCTGGTCTTACAGAAGAGAATCGTTGCAGACTTCAACTTGCAGGACAGGTCTAGTATGTCTTTAACCTTTTAATCTTCATCCAACCTTCAGCACATGACCTGTAGATCAGGGCCCACTAGAACTTTTTAAATCAACCTGCAGGAGCAAACTACTTAAGGAATATAGGTTGACAACATCATCAAATACCAAATGATTAGAAGTTAATAAATACAACAGCTCATGCTCTGCAGTTGTTTGAAACAGGTGACAGAGTCCTTGCAGTGGAAGTCTGGCTCCTGTGAGCATGTGGGAGGTGTATGACACAAACAAGGATTCCAGCTCGCAGAAAACAGGAACAGATGGCGCTGGAAAATGAGGCACCTCTCAGAAGCATTGAAACCTCCTCGAACGACCCTCCCCACTTTTCTCAATCTCTCCTACATTCTGTTTTCCCCCCCTCCTGCTGCCTCCTTCAACATGCCACTTTTACATAGATTACTTAAGAGCACTTGTTGTTGCGAGTGTTATTTTTTTCCTTGTTCTAATCAAGCTGTCACAAATAGAGATGGAGAAATCTCTTGCGGCTTGCTTTGAAATATCTGGCCGCATAGGTATTTGTTTACCTAGACCAAAATGGCAGATTGCAGGGTTCGGGTTGTGGTATCTCTAGGGAAAGAACAGAAACTTATGGAAAATGAAATGTGTTTCTTCACTTGTTCCCAGCTGCACTCCTGTAATCTACTGCAGCTAAACAAAAAAATACTGTTTGGGTTGAAATATACAAGTTGTTTCATAAATCATTACTGCTCACATGGTGTTTTGTTCAGTTCAGTGGCAGATTTTAGAGAGAGAAGCAATTCACAAGTCATCTGCTTAATGTCTCTGAGCCTTTACTGCATTAATTTAAGCAGTAAACAGATATGAGGATTGATGGATGTTTATTGTGTCAGACACTGGAAATGAAAGGTGTCAAATAATTGTTATGCAAATGAAAAAGGATGAATAAGTTTTTCTTTTTAAAACTAAAAGGCTAAAAAATGTAATGCAATTGTATTTGGTTTTGTTTTTTTGTTGTTGTTGCTTTGACAGCGTTAAATATAATCAGAGCAATTAGTTGCCTTTAGAATTCTCCTTATTAGCAAATTGAATCAAGCTGTGTGTAATTTAATCTCAGTATAAATTCAGTCATGCTGTTAGTGCCCCAGAGGTGTCATATACCTCTTTTCCACTGGATGAAAGTGACTCAGTGACTCGTGTCTACCCAGGTCAAACAACTCGGTAAGTGACACATGTTAAAATTGCCTCAACCCTGACTGGCATGATGTGCGAAGACCCGCTGATTTAAATGATACCCAATGTATGGAAGTTAACACACCGTGCCAGTTGCGTCTGATTTGACAAGTCAAAACAACTCTTACATTTACATGGCGCAGCACTTGTAAGAGGGATTTGGATAGATAAAAGAGAAAAACAATACAGCACATTTACTATGGCCTGGCTTTATTACATGTTGCTCTCCATTGTTTACTTTCCTGATTTCTGTCGCACTGGTGACATCATTAATGCCAACCCATCATAATGGCATCACCAGACAGGTGGCAGTGGGGGGACAGAGGCCATGCAACTCGCAAGGGGTGCGCCAGACCCAGCATTTTTTGCCATTGGGACGGTAACAAAATGTAGATTTTTAGAGGGTGGACACACATTTGAAAAACCCAGGTTAACCTGCTAATTTCGGTGGGAAAGATGCTTCAGAGAACATACTGGATGGCTTAATCCCAAACCGGCCCCTAAACACTAACCCTTAACTCTGAAGTGTAACTCCCAATGAAGTCACACTTACAGCTGTGGAAGGCACCTGCATTGTAAGTGGGGAGTATAAAGAGAATGGAACAGCCTCCTCCCTCCAACAGAAAGGAAGAAGTGGTTGCTATGCACACTGATGCCACATATGCATGGCTGTAGCTCTGTGGTGCAGGTTGGCCTGCCATCAAACATTTGCCCCTTTCTTAAAAATAATGATATCCAGTTAGATAAAACAATTTCAAAGAGGACTTTGCATTTAGGGATAAGGGACATTTCTTTTCTGTTTCCTAATTTGGTATTTTCTGTCAGTGTGACGAAGTTGCAGCAAACCAGTCAAACTTACATTTTAATGCACATGTTTCCTCTGCCACTAGTTCACAGCGAAACTCCCTGCAAGCCTGCTCTAATGCAGACTGGCTATTTAAGGACTGAATGGTCCACTCGCGAGTGCTTGGTTTGTGACGGCCTTTAATGTGGCAGACCCTCTGTGGGAAAGCACTACCAGAGGGTCCTGCTTTAGCTTAGTGTTGAGTGGCCGGTTTGGATTCAGCCATTGATAAAGAATAAGAAACAGCAGAAAGAATAGAAAAACATTTTTGGGATGAAGCTTAAACCACAGTTAAGTCATAAAATCAGTATTTAAGCTTTTAACATCTTCTTGATGACTGATAATTTATTTTTTTCTATGTAATTAGCTGTTGATGTTCTTAAAAGTGCTATTAATGTAGCAAGACAGATTATTTTTAATTCACTTCGTTAAAAACAATGAAGATAGAACTAGTTAAAAACCCGCCCTGTCTTAGAGAGAAAAAAGACTAAACAAAAAAACTCAGTGCATCATGTCACAAAAAAGGGAAATGGCGAAGACCAGTGGTGAATATTGTAAGTACAATATAATATATTACAAATATATGAATATTTTTTGTCTTAAATATGAGTATGGGTGTAAATAATAATAATTTTGTATCAATCCAACAGCCGACGATCCAATGCATTGACACGTCCACGCTCCTGGACGTAATTCTGACTCCCAAGCTACGGTGGCGCTAAACCTATTTTGCCCTCTTACCTCACTTCCTTTAGCCACTACCCTCTTTCCGCATGCACACACACAGTCCAATTGTGAATATGTTTACAAAACTGACATTTTTTTTGTCCAAACCTGATTCTAGAAAATACCTACAAAATCAGAAGATCAATTTAAAACAAAGAAGCACATCATTATATTTTAACAATTTTTTGTCCCATCTGTATGAAATACTAATTAAACATACAAAACATATCGGTTTTCTCCCACTTCATTAAACTCAGACATATTTTTGAAATATTAAAAAAATATATAAAAAACTATTAGGTTACTAGTAAATAAAGAAAATAAGATAAGCAGAAAAAAAGGGAAACCCTTAAAATCACCCATGGTGTCAAACTACCATTTAAAGACCGGTTATGTCGCTTTGATAGATTGTCAAACTTTACTGCCACTTCCTGTAGGTGGAGTGGATAAACTGTGGTCCACAGTGAACTGCAAATGTATTTACTCATGTAGAGATTATATGTAACGTATGTTTGATCTTTAACATGTCCCTGACACAAAGTTCTTACAGGCTTTACGTATTAAGAAGCAGCTTGTCATGATTAGTATTGTCTTCGGCTCCTTTCATTTCTGATTGGGTGACATGAAGCGAAACATTCTCTTTGCCATCCAGTCACAGAAACTGCTTACTTAACCATTTCTAAGCAGAGGGAGGGAGGGGGGGTGTTCATTTAAACTGTGGTTGGTTTTATTCCTCCCCTAAGTCCACATGAATATTTAAGATGCTGTGTGTAGTGGATGAGACTACCTCACGACGTGTTTAACCATGGCAGACAGTTTTTTTCCAAGGCTCCCTCTTGTCTTTAACTAATCCAAGGCCCCAGTGTGATGCTCCTTGAACACAATTGATTCATAGTCATCTATTTCATAGCTGAGGGCTGGGTAATCACAGCCAGAGAATTGAATGTCGAACAGTTCTGCTCCACCAGGGAGACGAGTTTGTGATGAAATCACCCTCCTCTTGGTCCTTAATTGTCATTTTGGCTAGTGGCACCAATATTTAGGAGCTGGATTGTTTTTTGCTGCACTTGTGGGAAGTAGGAATAAGGCAAGGCAACTTTATTTGTATAGCGCAATTCAGTACATGGACAATTCAAAGTTCTTTACTTGAATTAGATAATAAAATATAAGAAAAATAAGCAGAATAAAAGCAAATAAAGACAGACACATGTGTAAAACAAATAAAATAAGGATTTAAATTGTCTAACATGGTAATTTCAAATGAAAATGTTAACCTAGTATAACTATTATTTGGGGTAAACTCTTACCAGTTTGTGACAGCCCTCTGATCCAACATACACACAGCTGAAGATGCACTTGATTGTTTTTCTTTTTGATGCTCTGATCCAACAGGTTTGCTTTGATTGATACAGACAGACATTTTTATCCCTGATTCAGAAAATGTTGCAGGGCAGCAAGAGCACCATTCTGAGACTGCAGAGTTTCTCTACTCTAAGTTTTTGCAGTTCGGTCTTCCAAATGATCCTACTTTTTAAAAGTAGTTTTTAAAGGATTAATCTTATACTCAATGGCGTAAATATCGGTAAGCAGAGACGGTAGTTGCTTAGGGGCCCCCGACCTCTAAGGAGCCCCGTCACTGAAACCTGGTGGGCCCCCTACGCAATTGTGGACTAGGACGTCTCTTTATAGATGAAATGGTGCAAAAAAATTCTCTTAAACCGACCTAATATTAGTTTGATTAACCAGACCTTATTTATATCCCAACACATGCCAGATTTCAACATGATGGTGAGTAGACAGTGGTACTTTTAATTACTGTGTTAATAACTGTGAATAGTTACCAAAAAATAGATACCAAAAAAGAGGTACTTAAGCGGATTCCAGAAAAGAAAAAGCAAAGAAGAGCTGCTGGAAGAACGGAAAAACTTCCCAAAATAAACAGGTTCTTTCAAAGAACCGAAGAGGGAGAGGTGGACGTTGCTGCTACAGTGAATAAAGATTGCGACCAGGAGATAAAAGGAGAGAGCGTGGGTGAGGAGCCTAATAAGACTAATTTTACAGCAGAATATCTTAAATTAAAATCATGTCTAGTGAAGGTGAAGAATGATAAAGTGGGTATGTATGGGGCATGTTTCGGGTCGGTTGTTGGGGGGTGATGCCATGGGGTGTTGTACTTTATATGGAGCCTGTCACGATGTTTTTAAGAGATCTGACCCACATGCAGAGAACCACTCAGAGAACCAGGGGTAAAGTTTAACAGGTTTATTGATAAGGAACACAGGAGTTGTATCTGGAGCTCAGAGCACAGGTGAACCGGAACTAGAGGGTCTGGAGAGGAGATCACTGTGATTAGTTCAGGGTCCGTAAGAAATCTGATTGAGATCTTGAAAGCTGTTAGAATGGAACTCACATAGGAGGGGGTTTCTTGCTTGTCCTTGAATCCAGTTGGTTTGGGTTTATACAGAGAGGAGGGAACTCGTTGGAGGGCGGACAGGTTGATTTTGGTTGGACCCTGATGAGCAATGGAGCGGACTGCCACTTGGATTTCCGTGGGAACTTGAACAGGATGTGTGGAGGTTTTTCCCCTGCTCAGTGTGAACACAAACAATCCTTCCAGGGGGAGAAGGCTCAACATTGAGTATGCAGGAAGGCTTCCTGCCAAAAGGCAAAGACAAAAAACAACGTTAGTCTAGGAGAAACAAAACTCAGATTAGACTCAGCTAAACTCAGCTTGGCTAGAGAACCCAAAACTGGCAAACACTCTGGCATCGAGGTAGTGACAGTCCACTGCTCAAATACTCCCCAGTGATAAATCATCGAGCCGCAGGTGTGCAGGCGGACCAATGAGGACAGGGCACCACCTGGTGGTGGAGGGAGAGAAAAACACAAAAACCATCCACACAAACTGGATTCCTAACAGGACCCAAGCCGTTGCTTACCTATTGTTGTGTCGTTACGCCATTGCTTATACTTCCAATGTATAAAGGCTACTGTTTTATAAACTGCCACTATAAAAATTGCTGCCATTATTTCTAATTTGATAGAAGATACACATCTGAAAAAACTTTCTAGGCAACTGTATAATGTTTTTACTGGAGCACTATTGTGATTATCCTGTATTCTCTTGATTGGTGCTTGTGTATTATAAAACTCTTCATGAGCACAAAGGAAGTTTAAAAAAATTATTTCTTTGCCTGTTATCTATTTTCTCCTTATTTAAAGTATGAGGTAAATGAGGAATTAAAAAGTTCTCTGTTTTTATTTATTTATATATATATATATATATATATATATATATACATACATATACATAGTTCATTGTATTTTATTTTCATGTAGTTTCAAATTGAAATATGAACAAGTGACACAAGGATTCCCATGAAAGCTAATGAAACAATTCCCAATCAAGCCAAGACAGAAAGTGTTCCTTCTGTGCAACAAGGGTGAGAGATTGATGCAGATTTTGACACACAAATACACTCCATGCACTGATTCACTTTCAACCAACTGTGGTCCCTCTCTCTTCCTCTCACATGGTGCAGCATGCAAATGGTTTGCCGTCAACTCGACCTGGTGGGGAATGACAGAAACATTTGATGCAGTGCCGCTTTTTAGGGAAGTCCCTGCAGAAAGCTATTTTCACAGGATGTTATGTATGCATTTTTCAGACAGATTGCTGCAGGAGACAGGAGCTCAGGAGGTGGGGTGGTTGGGGGGAGGAGGAGAAAACACGACTGGAATGAAACACAAACCTTTCTCTGCTGAGTGAAGCCAACCAACCGCAGGGGAAGCCATAAAGAAAGCTCTGCATTCATCCCACATTTCTGCAGAGGGAAAATAATGTGTCATAAATGCTTTTTAAAATCTGTATATTGGTTTTAAAATGTGATTTTAAAAACATAACAGCTTGATTTTAATCCCCTTATTTAATGTAGGTGTTTGAGCCTATATTGAAACTGTCATTCAGCTCGCATATTACAAACATTGAAGTCGTTATACCATAAACTGAGATCCCCTAGAAATTTTAAAAGATTTGCATAAATATGTAAGACTATTGCTACATTGAAATCTTTGTGAAACGCAGACGTTTTAAGCAGTCCAAACAAATTACTATAACACATAATATGCCTTCTTGTTAAAAATATTGATACTGTGATAATCTGCTCCTTGCCACTGATTTAACAATCACAGTGAATTATCTTAGCAAGTATGTAAGATGTTGAAAGCCCTTTAAACAAGTTTTACAATAAACCTAGCAGCTTCTGGCTAATCGAAAAGGAAGGGAAAAAAAACATGATAATCTAGTTTATATTACTGCCACCTTGATAACATTTTGTGTACTTAACCAAGAAAAGACAAAATTTCCTCCACCTAATTCATGCGATAAGATTTCTACTAGATGTCTAGGGTCCTCAAACCCTATAGAGGACCAATGTTTTTAGCTGTTGGAGTGTTCGTTTAGAATTTGTAGTTAGGTTTGTTGAACCAGGTAAGCATTTTGCAGGATAAACCCCCCAAAACACTAGATTTTATAAGTTTTAACTTTTAAAATCTTAGTTTAGTCTAAATATGACTGAAACTTGGGTCTTAAAAGTCAAGTATCCAGCTTTTAAAAAGTACAGTCCCTCTCAAATATTTTTTTTCTTCTGTTTTTGCCATGTTACACGTTTCAGGTCATCAGATGAGGTTAATCAGGGTTAATATAAAATGTATTTCAAGATCCCAGTTGAGAAATTATAATCAAATTTTCTTTGCAAATTTTTTTATTCAAACACATTGGTCAGAGTAAGTACAACACCATGTGGCGCCAGCTCACCGGTCATGTTCAAATCAGCAGCTCAGCTAACAGCATCAGCATGTCATGATGACCTGAACTGCATGACAACATGGACTGTTACCCTGGTTGTAGTCACAAATGACATATTTTCCATCTTGCTGACGTGCAAAGGCAGATACTGAGCCATCTGACAAACATATAACCAGAGAGACACACACAGACTAACATCAATCCCATCATGCTCTTTCCCTGCCCCCATCCCCTGGAGGATTTATAAGAGATTATGTCAAAGCAATTCAATTGTTTGAGTGGAAGTAATGAAATCTGTTTATTTTTGTATTCAGGGAATATTCAATTGTTAACTGTAAGAATTATTAGTGGAGATGGGAAAATAATTACAAATACAACTTGTAAAAAGATATTTTGATGGCTTCAACTGTCACTCATACCTCTTACAGTTTAAATAGGTATATTAATACACACAGTGTTCTGATTTTTATTTTTTTTTTTTACAATTTCTGACATTAATTCAGAGTAAATGTATATTTTTTCTGTTCTGTTAGATTTGAGGAAACTTGCTAAATCACAAACAAATTCAAGAGAGAATGAAAAGCTTTCATGTATTGCTGAAGATTATGCAAATTCCTCCTAATTAAACGGGTATAATTAAGTCAGGCTTGTTTATTGTATTTTTGTTTTTTTTCATACAGAACTTTTCAGCTTTGCCCACAAGTCTTATTATTTTCTACTGAGATCAGGGTTTTGCCATGAGCCCTTCAAAAAATTGTGTTTTTACTATCCCTCAGCCACTTAGGTGTTAATTTGTACCTTTATGTCTAGATAAAGTACTTTACTTTAATACTTCCAAGTAATTTTTTAGAACAAACCTCCCCAACAACCTGCTGCTGCCACCTCCAAACGGTTTGGGATTTGGTTCTATGGCTTGCCAGCTTTTCTAGTTTTTAATAACTTAACAATTTCAATAAAAGAAAAGGTTTCAGTTTTATCACACCACAGGACTTGTGTCAGAAAATTGCTGTCTATCATTTTGCGCAAATATAAACTATAACCTGGGTTTGTCTGATTATTGGAGTAACAGTTTTTTTTCTTTGCCTCCCAGCTCATGTCAGTATAGACTATCTTCACTGTGGAGTCTCTTACTAGTGTCATCAGCATCTCCCCATTAACTTCTGATTTGCATTTTATGCACCTATTATACATCTAACATGGCATTTGTAAAAAAGCGAGACCCAGACATGTTAATTTCCACAGTTCTCTTTCCAAATCTTGGCTGGGTTATCTTGATTTTCTCATAATAACACTAAAGGAGGACATGCGTTTAAAATATTGCCTTAAAATAGGGCCACAGGTGTACCTCCATGTAATCCAAAGGTTCTGAATTTGGGTATCAGAAGCATTAATTAGACGCTTGAAAAAAATAAAACGTACAACAACAAAAGCACCTCATATTTCTTGGCCTTCTGCAAATTCTGCAGCATTGTTGAAATCAGAAATGCCCGGTCTTTAAAGTAAAACTTCTTATAGTGCATGTGTCCTATTTCAACAGTATAATATATAAGTTGTACAGTGTCACCAATGAGCACATGAATGCACCATTTTAGACAGAATCCCTTTATATTTAGGTCAGTGGCCCCAAGTCCCTTTATGTTCTCTTTCTTTTGCAGTGGAGAAGCTGCCCAGCAGGCAGGTGTCATTAGAGCAGTTTGTTTGTAAGGTAAGCAGCTACAAGAAGTGACAGCAGTGGAATTACTAATGCATTGGGCTGTCATTTCTCCCTCGAAAAGCCCCTACAGGGAGGGCCTGATTAAATTGATATTCAACCTTCTACATGTTGTGGGCCCATGCTTCATTAGCATAGGGGTTTAGATTACACAGAGTGAGGGCTAGCATTAGTGTTGTAGGAAGCAGTTACACAGTGCACTGTAACTAATTTTCCAATTAGAATGGTTGCCTACAATGAAGCATATTAATGATTCAAAGCACATTATTAACAGTGCGTGTGTGTATTAGAATCAGGAGGGAATGTGTGAGAAAAAGAGGTTGCATTTCACACAGCAGTGGTTCACAGGAAGTGTCATTACACATTAAACGGGATCCAAACAAAAGAAAGCCTTGAGCTGCGATACAGGGACAAAAATAGCATCCCGTCAGACTCCACTTCATTATTATTCAGCCTAGGTGAAAGGAAGGTCAGTGTTAAGGTCTATAGTCATATCAGAAAACCAGGTCAGCAAAGTAACATTTTATACGTCTCTGTGCCAAAGGCTTTGGTAGAAAAGCTGGTGAATTAGAGGCTTCCATCCTGTAAAAAGGAGACACGAGTAATTATAGTCACATTAAAAGAGTCACTATTAAATGTTATTGTTAAAGAGAGTTGTTAGCAATAAAATCCTTTAGTTTATTTAGTATAAGGAAAATACAATTTAGTAATTGTTGCTAAACAAGCAAACAACTAGATATTTTTATTTATGAAACCAAAATACTTATTGAAAGTAATTAAAACAGCTGCCTTTGTTCATTTCATACTAAATGAACCCAGAACAGTAGTTAGTGACAACTGCTTTACCATAGACTGTGTATTGATATATGTTTAAAAGTCATTTCACCTTTATTTAATAATTATAATGTTGTGATATATATGGATATTAAATAGTGGTCCACCACAAACAGAAAGACACACATTTCACAGCCTTATTAAAAGTATATCTATGATATGCATTCAATACTCTCTTAGCACTCCTTCTCAATGAATAAGATATCAGAGCTGCATGGTATGCAAAGTATCAAAGCCCAGAGTGCTTTGATAGCATCCTTCAGCTAGTCTGCATTGTTCAGTCTAGAGTTTCTGATCTTCTCGACAATTTCTTAATAAAGCAGATGCTTTGTGCAGTTCTGCACCTCTTTCTCAAGACTGGGGGATTTGATTTTAACAAAAAAAATAATAATAACCCAAAAGATTAAATGCATTAAATAATAGAGACACACAAAAAACACACAAAGAATGTGTCAATTTGTTAGCCATATCCTGAAATTTTTGTGTGTGGTGAGTGAATCTTAAAGGAATAGTACACCCAAAACATGATTAGCCTTCATTTTCTACTCACCCCCATGCTGAACAACACCCTGGAGTACTTTTTTGATATCTCAAATGCATCTGGAGATCTGGGAGGCTTCTTGCTGTCTGCTGACATTCAAATAATGGAGGTCTATGGTGCCTGAGAGAGAAAGGTCCATAAAAGTCCACAAAAAACGTGTCAATATTCCTCCTTACTGCTTGTCCAATGTATTCCAAGTGTCCTGAGTGGGTAGCATCCAGAATTTACTCGAAACGAAGTCATTTAGAATGTTTTTAGAGCATAAACAGTAGTGTATAGGACTTCCTGAAAGCGCGCACATGCGCGTTCACGACGCTACGGAAGCCGTTTCTCTGACTGTGACTGGTTGGATGTGCTCTCTTTATCCTCCGACATTGGAGCTGGCTCAAAGCTCGTCTGCCTGGCTGTGTTTCCTGGACGGGGCCGCCTTTTACAGTTGCCTTTTGTATCTCTGCTTCTGCCTCCATGAACCCCAGTTTGCCTCGGCAGATGGCCGCTCACACTGATCCTGCTGGAGGTTTCATCCTGTTTAAAGGGAGTTTTTCCTCTCCACTGTCGCTACAAGCATGCTTAGTGTGAGGGATTGCCTTCGAGTCAATGAGTCGATGCAATCAACTGGTTTTCCTTAGATAGAAAAGTTTGAATCAATTTGACTGTATGATCTGGTGAACTGTAAAGTGCCTTGAGATCACATGTGTTGTGAATTGGTGCTACATAAATAAACTGAATTGAATTGAATTGGCTGAGAGGAGGGTGCAGTCAAAGTTTGCATCCATCATGGACAACACCTTTTGCCCCCTGCACCAGAGTGTGGAGGAGCTGAGCAGCTCCTTTAGTAAAAGACTTTTCCACTCTGTTTGTAAAAAGGAGCACTATTGCAGGTCATTCATCCCTGCTGCGACCAGACTCTACAATGTGACACTTCAATGGCAGTAACTTAATATATAATGTACAGTTACTATTTAATACCCTGTTTCTTTATATTTGATAACCAGTGCAATATCTATATATTTCAATATCACTCTCTATAAATACCCATGCAAATACCCTGAACCCTGTATAATAATCCTGCTATAAAAAAAAAAAAACAGCTCTCATATGTGGATGTACTGTATATACTCAATGCACCTTTTTCTTCCTACGGCACTTTCTTCTTCTTTTTTTGACTATTTGAGCTGATGTAACAATTAAACCTCTCCACTGTGAGATCAGTAAAGTCAATAAATCAATCAATCAATTTTCAAATCTATAAGCCTTGTTATATCACTTTGTGAACCAACCCCCAGTATACAGAGTTATTATACCAAATCAAAGTAGCCTACTGCGATAATGATTTTTCCCACACAGCAGTATTAATCAATATATTTGGATGCTCTAGAAGAAGCTTGAACTTTTTACTTCCCCAGTTCATGTAAAACCAGTGGGTAAGCTATTAAATATAATTCCACTCCTCCGTTATGGATCACTTAACATTAAAACATGTTTACAACTGGTTTAAACTAAGATTTGTTTTCCTTTATTTCTTCATGCTTTGTTTTTATTTCCCTATGAGACTCATCCTTTATACATCAACTTAATGTCAGAATCATTCTCAAAGCTCCCTCTGGTATTATCTGTGTGTTAACATCTAAAACTGTGCCGAAGACCGCAGTTAGCACTGGGCAAATATTTAAAGGCACTGCTAAAGACATCATCAGCACTGCAAACAAATGAATTAAATTCTGCCTTGGTCTCATTCCCCCCCTTTACCTAAATGGATATTGGATCCCTGGGGAACACCTAGCACTTTGCAATCTGTGCTGGCTTCCTGGTGGCGCTTCCCCGTCTTTCTGAGAAGCAAGCACTGACTTTGAAGTCTGTGAAACTGATGATAAATATGCTAATGTGTCTGGGGGTGACTCGACATAGCAGATAGCGCTGAGAGGGGAAAGTGCCACCCATCGTTTAATATATGGAGAGAAGGATCGAGAGCTTGGGAGGAGAAGGGAGGCAACGTTTCGTCACTCTAAGAGATTTTACTAGAATAAACAATGGGGAAAAAATTTGTATTTAATTGCTTTTGTCTTATTCTCGAAATGGATCCCCGGATATAAAATTTCGCGAGGGAATAAATTAACATTTACCCTAAAATAAAATGTTGTAAAGGTAGTTGCAGTCTGATTGAGTTCAAATTATAATTTAAAACACAAAAACCTGGGAGGCAGTTTGTTGGCGCTTTACTCAACAGTTAGCAAGGCCTACCTGAATGGTCACATTACTGTCTCAGTTTGTGATATTCACACATACTATCTAATGCAAACATTCAGCTTGAAACAGTTTGCTTATAAATGTAAGATTATTTTAAAAAATCTGTACTGTTTCATTTTTAGAATTCTGATAGTTTATCTAACATTTTTTGATATTCGGTCAACAGAGTGGCATGGATGTTTTTATACCCTGTGTACATTTTCACATAGTATTAATTACAACCACAAACTTCACATTTTATTAAGATTTTATATAATAGACAAACTTCCATCCATCCATTCATTTTCCGACACACTTATCCCTGTTGGGATCGCAAGGGGTGCTAGTGCCTATCTCCAGCTGTCAATGGGCGAAAGGCAAGGTACACCCTGAACAGGTCGCAAGTCTATCGCAGGGTAACACAGAGACAAACAGGACAAACAACCATTCATGCACACTCACATCTAAGTACAATTTAGAGAAGCCAAAGAACCTAGCAGTTATGTTTTTGGACTGTGGGAGGAAGCTGAGGAACCCACGCTTTGCACTAGGAGAACATGCAAACTCCATGCAGAAATACCCAGAGCTGGGAATCGAACACAGAACCTTCTTGCTGCAAGGACATTTTGCACAGACGTTTTGCAGGTGATCGACAGGTCCAGTCGCGGGAGTTGGAGACACATTGGAGAGAGAGAAATGGTGCAAGAAACGTCCTTTCCAGGACTGGGTTTAGCTACAAGGCTTGTCTAACTGCATGGAGTGAGGCTAACACTTTATTCTGCTTTACCTGCATCCTCTTTCAAAGGTCAGGATCTGACCCAGCATTGTTAAGGACAGGTAGGACTGATTTACAGCACGTTTTACAAAAGGCAAAGAAGCATGAACAATCTGGGATTCACATGGAAAATAATATAATATAGTTCATAATATAGATGTTTGTTAATTTGCTAGTTTCTCTTAAATAGTTTTTATATAATAAAAAATATAAAGATGACTAATAGATTCTCCATTAAGAAACTGGTACCTTTTTTTTTTAGGTGTGTGACACCATATTGGACCATGAAAAACACAGATTTGCCTTTTATAAAGCATCAGAAGGGCAAGATTTATGTTCAAAAAGTGAACCTGTACAGTAAATTATGTTTTGTTTTTATAAAGTGTTTTTATAATGATTTTTCACCAGCCGCCACTCCCATAAATAATACCAAAGTTTTCATAAACCAAACAGAAAAATATGCATGTTTAAAAACCAATACTTCCACTGGAACCTGAAGCTCAAAAAAGTACAAATCCCACATAATTGAATTCTGTAGTTTCTATGTCTTTTACCTCTAGGCCTTTTTTGCTATTCTACGTGCTCCTACCAATGTTTACCTCCCAGAATGAGACCTTCCACTTAACAAATAGTTGCAAACTGTCTGTTTGTGTCTGTGGCGTATTGTGTGCCAAGCTGCTGTCTCTCAGTCAGAGTGCAGATTTTAAACCCTGAAGGTGACAGCAGCAGATCATTTGCAGGTGTCAGCAGGAACATCAGGACTGTCAGAGAGCATTTGCGCACATGGCTCCGACATTTGATTGGCTACACCAAAGAGAGAATTAACACTTATCAGGGCATTATTTTTTTACAATTTCATTGCTCAGCTTGGCTTCTATCATTAATGCCACAATGGCTGCTTCCACCTCAACTGCTGTAGGTGTCACTGTCGATGTTATTGTGAACCGTAGCAGTCATGTCTGTCGGTGTCCAGAGCACCACCCAGCCCCCTTTTAAGGGAGGTATTGTAAGTCAGATGTTCAGAATGCATGGAGCATTGTCTGCCTGGATGTTCGATGGGCTGGCAGCAAAAGGTGACATCTGGTGACTAATGTGCTCAGATGTGAATGCTACTCCCTCACTTTACTGGGCAGCAGCTGCTCTGCAAAGGCACAAATGAGACAAGGGGAGCACGAGAGAGACAGCCAGGAAGAGATTCCGGGTGGGGTGTGGGTTTGCTGGGCTGAGATGGGGGGTAGGGCTACAGGTTTGAGGAACATGTCCCTAGATGTTTGAGGGTGCACGTGTTCACCACGCCAGCCGTCTGACACTGAAGGGGGTGTGTTTCAGGGGGGTGGATATGTCATGGGAAAATCAATGACGTTCCGTCTGATTTTCGAGGACATGAAAGACGACTGCCTTCCCCCTTGCTTCCCAAACACCATGTTTTCCACATTTACCCCTCAACAAATAGACCGCACAGTTAAGAAACAAATCTGCATTCTATCTGCTTTGTGTCAATAACAACCAAGTGCCTTTCAACTGCTATGTAACCCTCTACAAAAATTAAGTGCATCATAATCCTTGTGGTGAACAAAACAAGCTGGTGACAGAGCTTGCATGGCCAGTGGACCTAGAGAGCCAGATTTTTTTTTCAGATGTGCCCTTCTTGGTATCAAGCCATGTGGAAGATTTTGGTTTCACGTCAATGGTTTTCAAGATCCATCTGTCTGCTTATTGTTGCCAACTTAAAATAATTAAGGTGAATCACAAAATGAAATTTATCTCATCTTTGAACATCCCTGTTTTAGTCTAGCCACAAATCCTCAATTGGAATAAAGTTTTGACTTCGACTAAGCCATTCTAACATGTTATACAATTTCATTGTAGCTTTGGCTGTATGCCCTGTTCTTTGCTACCCATTAACTTTGAAAAGTTTCCCTGCCCCTTTCTAAAGAAAATCATCCTTACTAAGTGTTACCCTATGGGCTGTATGTTCAAGGTGATGTGCAGCGTTAGTTTTCACTACGCATACAATTGTACAAAAATGTTTTTATCATCCTTGCTTTCTGTAATATCTTATATTTCAGGTGTATTATCAGAGGAAAACAATGAACAAAATACATAAAAAAAACAAGGTGGTATAATATTTTTTTCATGACTGTGTAGCATTTTGCATGTAAGCCATTTCTCATCCAACCAGAGCACCTTCCTTAATACTTTTGCTATGTTCACTGGGTAGGTTAATGGTATGCTAAGGATAGGGTTTTTATTGTTTTCTCTAGTTCTTCTGGCTTTCTTTTTGACACTGTTATATCAAAGGTTAGTTAAAGAATAGTTGTATCAGACTTTTCTGCTTGAGCTCTGGATCTCAGCAGCAGCTACAGAGAGCAGTTTCTTTGAGTAACCATATTCTTGTCACAATTCAGAACAGAAGGAACCAGTATTTGGGGCAAGACAGACAGTGGGATTTTTCAAAAGGCATGTATTTAAAACCAGCACATCGGAGTAACAGTGGCTAGGGCGTCAATCACAGGAAACTCTCGTTTACAAGTTCGGTCCATGCCCAGAGAACAAGGTTGATTCCAGCCGGTGGTGCCACCTAGAGTGTCCCAGATGCTGCAGCCCCAGAAAAATAGCAGGAGTCCCAAGACAGGTTGGGCAAACAGACACAAACAGGACCAGGCAGGCTCAGAGGTCCAGGAATCAGAAGCCAGTTCATGCAAACGGATCAGAACAGGAACAGGCAGGCTCAGAGATCCAGGAATCCGAAGCCAGTTCAGGCAAACGGATCAGAACAGGAACTGGCAGGCTCAGAGATCCAGGAATCCAAAGACAGTTCAGGAAAACCTTTCAGATGGGAACAGGCAGGCTCAGCGGCTGAGAGGCAGAACAGGTCAGGATCAGGTAATTAAAAACACAGGTACGCTTAACACTATCACCATTGAGATCAGACAAGAAAAGGCAGGCTCAGTAGTTGAGAGGCATAACAGGTCAGAATCTGGAAATCTGAAACACCAAGGAACTCTATAAACACTCTCACCAATCACTAGAGAGAACAATAATAATCTGGCCTTGATGACTGGATGCAAGAACCTTAAAAAGAAGCAAGAGCTGGTGGATAGGATGAGCAGTGATGAGAAATCGGACAGAGTTAGACAGGTGAATGGAATGGCTAATTAAGCCAGTCATCAATATCAAGATCATGATACTTCTATCTATCTCTTTAAAGATATCTATGTAGGCATGCTGCTATGCTCTTTTCATTCTCTAAAAATGGCTAAAACTAGTTTCATTATCTTTTTCAACAAATTCATTTGGCTCAAAACACAAGTGTAAGAAAAAAAAAGCTACCTTGTTTACTCTGCGTTTAGCTCATAAGATATATCACCACAAGTGATATGATTGCAAAGGAAGAAAATTCTCAAACCTAAGCTGAGCAGTATTGTTCATGCAGTCCAGAGAAGCTAGGACTGCACTCCTATATTGGAGAAACTAACCAACAAGTATGCATGAAGTAGCATCGGAGAGCCATTAAGTAAGGTTCAGCCTTACACCTGCACCTTAACAACAAACGAAACACTTTTGAATAGCAAAAATGTTCAGATTTTTGACAGAGGGGTGAAGGAAGCAACTATTGTTTAAAAGAGAAAAAGCATTACTGAAAAGAGGGGGATGATTAAGGTTTCAGCTTTCAACTCTTTTACAACTCAGTCATTGAGCTCTCATCATGATTCAAAAAGCCAATTACAACCCCCTTGCACAA
This sequence comes from Cyprinodon tularosa, assembly GCF_016077235.1. Classification (NCBI taxonomy): domain Eukaryota; kingdom Metazoa; phylum Chordata; class Actinopteri; order Cyprinodontiformes; family Cyprinodontidae; genus Cyprinodon; species Cyprinodon tularosa. Next base: position 2,804,586 of record NW_024039607.1, on the reverse strand, counting down.
CAAAAGACTCCAGAGAAACAAGTGGTGACTATTTGATTTGCATCTGACTTGGAATGGGCTTAGGAGGATGAACCTCCATGCTGCTTAAATACATAATTGTTCCAACTACAGATTGCTCAGATGCAAGGTGACATAATTAACAAAGGCTCCTGAATAGGTGTTCAAATGTCTTCAGAAAAAAACAGAGAGAAAATCCGGTTGCCTTCCAATTTAAGCCTGTTTTGTGGTTGCCATGACTAAGAATTTTAACTAGCAAAACTAGTATACTTCAAATTCATATTTTCCAAGTATACAAAAGTATACATCCCAAGTTACTCTAGTTCACTGATGCAAGTATACTACAAGTTTAATAAAAATATAGTCCTTGGTGCTAAATTAGCCTACTTTAAGTTTACTTTGAAGTATACTTAAGGTAGTCTTCCTGCTATACCTTACTCAAACTTCAAAGTCCACCCACAGTTTATAAAAGTATACTTTGAATTATACTGATATTAACCCTTTAGTTTAGTGAAAAATGTACTATTACTATGGTGACATAACCTGGTTCTGATAAATGTGAATTCGAGAAGTCTTTTAACCTATGAAACAAGGAATCTTGACCTGGGTGGATCATTGATGTTTAATTTATTAAGCAACCAGTTGGTCACAATATCACCACATGAGAGTCTGGTGTGCATAAGTCTCTGCCAATTTCAGTTACTATAATTTTGAGTAGACTCAGTTTAACTATAATCTGTTATGATTAGAAACAACACACAGCACTTAAGATGAGCATAAACAACAAGTTTGGGAGTTTAACATTTTTTTCACTTTAAGTTTTTTTTTAAATTTTGCTTAATGTGCACTCATCTATAAAACTATTATTTTCTTCAGAGGTTTCATCTGATCAAGTCTCAGGCAGGTGTGGAAGAAAATGTGACCCTGATACATATATATACCCTTCAAATTGAAATGTCTTCACTTTATCATAATAATATTGTTCAACTTTAATAAATTCTTAAGTCCTAAAACCATAGGAAAGATAGGATTACACAGATTAAAGTATTTTAAAAATGTGCCATTGTGGTGTGGTCTGGGGTATGATGTTTTTGCATTAATATGCTGTTGGATTGTTTCGCTGTCAGTTTTTTGTATATGCCATGAACTCCGAATTGTTTTTTTAGATCATTTAATAATGTTCCTTTGTTATAAGGTCTATGGGGCATTTCCACCCTTTATTACCATTAACCTTAGGCTTTGCATTGTGATAAGGGGTCGGCCTTTTATCTAAGGGGTTTAGTTTCGTTTCCTCCTGTCCACCCCTTTTGTTGTACGGAATCACGTGTGAACTTCATTTATATCTCTTCCTGGACCTGTTCTCTGTTTGAATGTTTAAGACTGTGAGCCTGCTTTAAAATCTGTCTGACACGCAATTCCGAACCAAGCTGACCATATCTGTGAATCTCCTGCAGTGCATTGTTATTGTCATGGTCTTGGCACTGATCACTGATGGTCAGCACATACCTGCTTAGCCCCGCCCAGTTCTCATTACCCATATATCTGATCCACCTGCATTAGCCTCTATTTAAAAAGCCTTCAGATCATTCAGCAGTGTCAGATTATTTTGAGCCATGTGGTGAGACTTACTCTGGCGTACTTGAGCTCTGACTTCATGATCCTGATCCGTTCTGCCTCTCGACCTCTGAACCTGCCTTTTCCTGTCTGATCTGTTTGCCTGATCTGTCTTCTGAGTCCTGTCTGATCTCTGTCTGCTTGTTTTCCAACTAGAACTGTTTCCCGACCACTGAGTCTGCTTGCCCGACAGCCCCATTGTGTACGGAAACCTGGAACTGTTACCTAACTCTGTCGTGGATCCTCCTTCAGTGTCTTACCGAATCTCTGACCTCCTTGCTCTGGCGACCGACCACATCTCTGACATCAGTTTTGGCTTCGCCCTCTGGATTATCCTGCCTAGATCTGTCTACTTGGTTCAGATCTCCTGCCTGTCATCTGACCTCTGATACACCTGTGTCTGGGACTCGCTGTGCGGCAACCACGTTGGCAGCCAGCTGGCCTGAACCATCCACTACCTCTTGACTCAGACTGAGCTATAGGACCAGGTTGGTGACTCATTCATTTGTAGTCATCCACTTCCAGAAAGATGTGGTCCCTAAACTCCAGTCTCCACCTGCAGAGGTTCCTGCCTTAGACACTGATGCTGTCCATTTGATTCTGTTGTTAATAAAACATTCTGAGAAATCTGCTTTGTCCACCTCGACAAATCTCTTGCATGCGGGAGATTCTCTCTTACTTATGCAGTCAGGCCCCACTCGCTCCTACACTTTCGCCTACGTCACCTACCACTCCTACGTCACCTGCTGTCAGGCCAGCTTGTCTGGAGCCATGTCTTTCACCTCATGAATTCTTTAAAGGTGATTCTGATCAGTGTCTGTCTTTTCTCACCCAGTTTAGGATCCACTTTGAACTCCAACCGTCTGCTTGTCCCACTAAGGGTTCGATGGTTGCTTATGTTATCTCATTATTAGCAGGCAGGGCTAAGCTCTGGAGAACCTCAGAATGGTAAAACAATCCTAGCCTCTGTCATTCCTACAGATCATTTTCTTAAGAACTGATCCAAATGTTTCACCCAGTTCTTCCCAGAAGTGAAGCTTCGAGAATACTTTTGGCACTTAGACCGGGTGATCAATCTGTGGTGGAGTGTGTTATGTACTTCAACCTATTATCTTCAGAAAGTACCTGGAATGAGGATGCCCTCATGTATGTTTTTATTACTGGGCTTAATGAAAAGGTTAAGGATGAACTTTCAACCCACGTCTACCCTAAGACACTGAAGCAACTTTAGGACCTGGCCACCTGCATACATCAATGTCTCACAGAACGTCGCAGAGAACAGCGAGCTCAGACATCAGCGAGTCCTCAACCTGTTCCTGGTCCTGCCCAAACACCAGATCATGAACCAATGCAGCTGGGGCACACAGGCTTGTCCAAGAAGGAGAGGAACCAATGTCATTTCCTGAATCTGTGCCGCGGAAAGGAACATTAACTGAGATCTTGCCCGGTAAAAGACAAGGCTCAGTAGTGGACGGGAGAACTCTGCTGAGTCGCACCAGACTCTCTGTCTGCCAAGATCTCCTCCACTCTGGTTTCCTGAGCAGGGCCCTTAACCCCCGATTGTTCCCAGGCCGCCATACAATGGCAGCCCACTGCTCCCCAAGGGGATGGGTAAAAATGCAGAGAATTAATTTTCCCGTTGTGGGACTATTAAGGGATTTACATTACATGTAATGTACATTACACTCTCAGATTGACTGGCAGACTGTGGAGGTTTTAGGTCGGGCTACCTCTTGCTCTGGTTTGTGTTTATGCTCTGCTCAGCCTGAACAGTCGGCTGAGAATGAGGGGGAGGAGGTTTATGTGGACCTGTCTAAGGCCCAGGAGGAATAGCATGACCTCAAGGAGGTTTTCAATAAGTGTAGGGCCACTGGGTTGCCTCCTCATCAGCTGTATCATTGCAGAATTGATTTGTTGCCTGGGACTACCTTCTCTAGAGGGAGGTTATACTCTTTATCAGCCCCTGTCGCACTGGCCATGCAAAAATACATCTCCAACTCCCTTAAGGCAGAAATTATTTGACCTACTTCCTCTCCAGCAGGTTCTGTTTTTTCAGCCTACTATCTTCATCTAGGCCTTCAACTTCCATGTTGGATCCAGTTCCAGCCAAGTCCAGTTCCTTACTTACATTTAAGAAATGAATGATCTATCCCTTTTACACGTAGCTGTAATTAAACCTTTACCTAAGAAACCTTCTCTCAATCCAAATGACTTGGTCAATTATAGACTTAATCTTTATTGGTCTATTTTTCATTTCCTATCTAAAATTCTTGAGAAAATAGTAGCTAACAAATGAATGACATCTTGTGGGGTAATTACCGTTTTGAAGTGTTTCAGTCAGATTTTAGAGCTCATCATAGCACTGAAACAGCACTGAAAATTAAAATTTGCTAATGATTTTCTTATTAGGGCTGCAACTAACGATTATTATGCAATAAATTAATCTGTCAATTATTTTTACGATCAACGTTGCTTAATGAAGTTTTTTTTAGCAAAATTAAACAAGGTGAAACAAAAACTTCCACCTGAGGAGTTCTGGATGGAGTGTATTGACAGACAAAAAGTTTTTTTTATTTTGAATACAAAATGAACTTTTTTTGGTATAATTGCTGCACAAGGTTGGTTGCTCTGTCAGCTAAAGGTTAACGATTAATCGATTACAAAATTAGTTGGTGATTATTGAAATAATCAATTGATCACGATTAATCCGATTAATTCTTCCAGCCCTAATTCTTTTGGCATTGGATATTTGACTTGTATTCGTACTTGTCCTGTTTTAAGGTTGCATTTGATACAGATGGTCTTAGTATTCTTTTAGAAATTCCTTGAGTGATTTAGAGAAAACTGCATTAGACTGGTTTAAATCTTATTTTTTGGATAGACTTTAGTTCATCCATTATAATGACAAATCTTCCCAAGGCTTCAGGGTTACCTGTAGAGTACAGCAGGGATTGGTGCTAGGACCAGTTCTCTTCACCATATGATCCCAATTAGTAGAATAATTAGACAGCATGGAATTCATTTCCACTGTTATGGTGATGATAACCAGCTATATTTGTTAATAAATCCTGACAAAATTACCTCACTATAAACCAGTGGTTCCCAAAGTGTGGGGCGCGCCCCCTAGGGGGCGTGGAAATTTTATTGTAATCCAAAGGGGGGCCCAGAAGAAAATCTTTGGGAACCACTGCTATAAACAACGGGCATGGTGTATGGATGGATGGATGGATGGATGGATGGATGGATGGATGGATGGATGGATGGATGGATGGATGGATAGATAGATAGATAGATAGATAGATAGATAGATAGATAGATAGATAGATAGATAGATAGATAGATAGATAGATAGATAGATAGATAGATAGATAGATAGATAGATAGATAGATAGATAGATAGATAGATAGATAGATAGACAGATAGACAGACAGACAGACAGACACATACAGGCTCAGACTGAATGATCTTTGGAACGATTTTTACAAAAAAACAAAAACAAATATATTCACCAAGACTTCTATAATGCGGTTTTACTGGCTTTTGTTATTAACACGGATGCGACAGTGACTGCTGCTGCGTAACCTGAGCGCCACTCTTCACATCAGCAGGATTGCCAGATGTCACTGACTCACGTTTTCCAGCCCAAAAGAATTTCCTAAACCGCCTGGACATACGAAATATTGCCCAATTTGAACCAAAGTCTATTTATCTCTTAGGCCATAAATCTAAAGAAAAAAAATTTTTTACACATAGATAGCCATCCTAAACTGCCAGATTGGGAAACATTCCAACCTGGCAAATGCACTTAAGAAGGGTAACGTTAGCCTTTACTAGGGTGGCCAGATGTCCGGCTTTAGGGCGGACAGTCCGGATTTTCATTGCACTGTCCGGCGTCCGGCGCTGCACCCAGCCGGACGTGTATTTGTCCTCCTTTACCCCCAGATTCCACATACTCCGTCAGCGCTCCGCCCCGCTCACGTACGGAGTACTTGTCTGTCATGTAAATCAATGAGAGCTGTTCCACATCCTCCGCTCGTCACCGCCCACGTACGTCTTCTCCGTCCTTCACCGTCAAAATACGGAGCTGAGCTATTTTTTGCTCCCCTCCGGTCCGTCCAGATCAAGACCCGCTATTGCAATCGCACCAAACAGAAAAAAGAATGTAGAGAAGACCCGGTTTGTCAAATTAAATTATAGTAAAAACAGATCGGTATCTAGAAATTAGAGCATAGTTTGTATATATTCCCAAAAACTAAGAGCAATTAATTAAATAATTGGATGCAGACTTTGGGTGCTTCAACAGACCAGGAATAAGTTGTGAGATTCTAGAGTGAATCTCACAACTTTAAAAGAAAATTCTTATTGCAGGAATGGATGAAGAGATGATGAGTTTGGAAGCAGAGAATAAACAGAGTTCATACAAACTATGTATGATCCTAGTTATCCCTGTTACAAAAATCCACAACAGAAAGAAAATATTTGGGCAGAAACTGAACATCTGCTGGATGATGATGGGGATTTTTTTAATATGTCAGATTAAATTAAGAGTTCACAGGTTTTATACAGGAATGAGGAACTCTAATTTAATGCTCTTTTAATGCTATTAGAAATAATTTTAATGCCATCAACAAGTATCATGTACACAAGTTATTAGTTTACATGAAATAAGGAGCTGTAAGCACAGTTCCATGACTCAAGTTTATATATATATATATATATATATATATATATATATATAGATATGGATGGATAGAGAACATGGTGAAATCATCTTTACTCTCGACAGGCTGCAGCCATGTCATGACTTCCTCTTTTCCAGCCACTTTTTGCAGTTTGCATTGTCCTATTCTCTAGCTCTTTCTCGAGCTTCTTTTCCAAACAACTGCTTTATGATCAATTGCAGCAGTTCTGCGCAAATTAATCGTGTTAAAAAATGGTCACTTTTTAAACACCACAATGTATTAAATAAATACAATTGCTGGGAACCAATTCTTTTTTACATCTCTTTAATATTTTGTTCTATTCAGCTACACAAGCATCCTCTTTAAACTACTAAGAATTGTGCTATAAATGTGACTTTACCCGATTCTTATGTACACCTTAGTAATTTATTGATATGCCGCACAATGTCCTCCTTTTTGGTGCTATAGAAATGGCCACCCTAGCCTTTACAGTACATGCAAAACACCACCAGGCACCGCAACATACTTTAAAAAATTTTTTCAAATATAAATTCGCGAAATATAAGAGGAACATCTTTGTTTGGTTTGGTTTTAGTTTTATTATAGTTTAGTTTGTTGCAAGGATTTTACAGTTTGAAGAAATAGAAAGTTACACCAAATGCCAACCATCACAAGGATGTGCATAGCAAGGAAGGGATATATATATATATATATATATATATATATATATATATATATATATATATATATATATATATATTTTTTTTTTTTTTTTTTTTTTTTTTTTTGCATGCATCATTTAGGTAGTTAATATTATATCACTTCTTAAAATCCTAAGTACTTCGGTATGATTAAGGAGGGCCAGCCCTCGCACGCTGAAATAAGGATCGGCCCACCGAGCAAATGCCTGGTATCATAGATTACCAGCCTGCACACACACACACACACACACACACACACACACACACACACACACACACACACACACACACACACACACACACACACACACACACACACACACACACACACACACACACACACACACACACACAAAGCTTTTGATCAGATCGAAGGAGCTGAAGTTTTTCCCAAGCTTAAACTTCCAACAGATATTGTTTGGTCCATATTAAGAAGGCGGAAGAGTGGAAAACTGCTTTTAACAATACTACTCGGCATTATGAATATTTGGCCATGCTTTTGGGTCTGGCCTATCCCCCAGCAGTTTTATCAGGTTTCTTTTCAATGATGTTCTCAGAGACAAGGTGAGTTGTTCTGTTTGTTTACCTGGACAACATTCTCATGCATTTTAAGAGCCCAAAACTCATAAAAATGCTGTCCAAAACCAACTTTTTGTTAAAGCTGAGAAATGCAAATTCCATAAGTCCTCTAAATCATGTCTGGCTTTCATCAGCACACCAGATCAGTCGAGGAATCTGATCTAACACCAAAGCAGTTTCTGAATGGCCAACTCAAGATTATTGCAAATGGCTACAGAGATTTCGCCAATTTAAAAAACATATTCATCCCTAACTACACTCAGTATGTTTCCCAATTCCATACTCCTGTTCAAATTTAAATTCTGTTGGAATGATCAAGCTGGCTTTTAACAAACTCAATAGTTTGTTCTCCTCAGCACCTGTTCTGTGTTCAACAATCCCAGATCTTTAGTTTGTTGTTGATGCATCTAACACAGAGGTGGGAGCTGTTCTGTGTCACAGATTGTTTCATGATAAAGTTCCCCCCTTTCCTAATCTTTAATGATGCCAATGTGCAGCATAGGGAACTTTTAGGAGTCAAGCTGGCACTGTAGGAGGGGAGAAATTGGCTGTAGGGGGTTAAAGAACTGTTTCCTAAACGAAAAGATCAAAGGAATCTTGCACCATTCAAGAGACTCAACCTCAGACAGGTAAGGTGGGCTCTTTTCTTTAGGCGATTACATTTTTCCCTTTTTTACAGATCTGGAACCAAATTAATTGAACCCAATTGTGGGTTTTGTACATAAACATATTTTGATGAGTGTATGCATGCAAGTTCAAATAGGTAAACGTGGCTCTGGTTTTAAGCAGTTTTAAGTTTGAGTAGTCAGTGTGACAGGAACGGTCTTATACAACTTCAGTCTATTTAGTCTGATATTTTATTTCATGTGTTCTGAGCTTGTCAGTGTCACAACTTCTTTTCTCTCATGCTGTATGTCAGCATTTTTTAGAAGCAGAGCGCAATTACAGCTAAATGTTTTGCTCCATACACATCAGAGGTGTGAACTGTTTGGGTCACTTAAAAGAATGCAGATGCATCAGTGAATTAATCACATATGCCATATTCTGACCATTCAGGGAAATTCAATACACTGTTTGCAAACCATTACTTCAATCCATATACCACTTTAGTCCTTGGAGAGTCAGTCTAGCTTGTTGGTTAATATTTATTTCAATGGGAGAGGAGAGAGGTATACTCTGAAAAAGTAACTACACACAGACATACACTATATTGCCAAAAGTATTTGCTCACCTGCCTTGACTCACATATGAGCTTAAGTGACATCCCGTTCCTAATCCATAGGGTTCAATATGACGTCGGTCCACCCTTTGCAGCTAGAACAGCTTCAACTCTTCTGGGAAGGCTGTCCACAAGGTTTAGGAGTATGTTTATGGGAATTTTTGACCATTCTTCCAGAAGCGCATTTGTGAGGTCGCACACTGATGTTGGACGAGAAGGCCTGGCTCTCAGTCTCCGCTCTAATTCATCCCAAAGGTGTTCTATCGGGTTGAGGTCAGGACTCTGTGCAGGCCAGTCAAGTTCATCCACACCAGACTCTGTCATCCATGTCTTTATGGACCTTGCTTTGTGCACTGGTGCACAGTCATGTTGGAAGAGGAAGGGGCCAGCTCCAAACTGTTCCCACAAAGTTGGGAGCATGGAATTGTCCAAAATGTCTTGGTATGCTGAAGCATTCAGAGTTCCTTTCACTGGAACTAAGGGGCCAAGCCCAGCTCCTGAAAAACAACCTCACACCATAATCCCCCCTCCACCAAACTTTACACTTGGCACAATGCAGTCAGACAAGTACCGTTCTCCTGGCAACCGCCAAACCCAGACCCGTCCATCAGATTGCCAGATGGAGAAGCGCGATTCGTCACTCCAGAGAACGCGTCTCCACTGCTCTAGAGTCCAGTGGCGGCGTGCTTTACACCACCGCATCCGACGCTTTGCATTGCACTTGGTGATGTATGGCTTGGATGCAGCTGCTCGACCATGGAAACCCATTCCATGAAGCTCTCTGCGCACTGTTCTTGAGCTAATCTGAAGGCCACATGAAGTTTGGAGGTCTGTAGTGATTGACTCTGCAGAAAGTTGGCGACCTCTTCGCACTATGCGCTTCAGCATCCGCTGACCCCGCTCCGTCAGTTTACGTGGCCTACCACTTCGTGGCTGAGTTGCTGTCGTTCCCAAACACTTCCATTTTCTTATAATACAGCTGACAGTTGACTGTGGAATATTTAGGAGCGAGGAAATTTCACGACTGGATTTGTTGCACAGGTGGCATCCTATCACAGTTCCACGCTGGAATTCACTGAGCTCCTGAGAGCGACCCATTCTTTCACAAATGTTTGTAAAAACAGTCTGCATGCCTAGGTGCTTGAATTTATACACCTGTGGCCATGGAAGTGATTGGAACACCTGATTCCAATAATTTGGATGGGTGAGCAAATACTTTTGGCAATATAGTGTATGTACAAATATGAAAACAAATATAAAAGAAAGGAGGTTGTAGGTTGCAGGTTACATTTATGTTCCCATAGAAGATGTTTAACTCTGTTTACAGAAGCAGTGACTTCCATCTGCTGCAGTAATTCTAAAACTTTTGTTACATTGCAGGAGATGTGTGAAAGCAGTTAGGTACAGAGGCCAAGGGTGGAAAACACCTTGTAAATACATGCATAAATAACCCAAAGTCCACTGCAAACATGTCAATTATGCTAACACACAAACAAATTCAAAGGCAAAATGCTGCAAGGAGCAAAAAACAATTGCAAGTTCGGAAAGCTGCAAACTAGTGCAACATAATAGAAATTTTCCAGACCACTTGGGGGAGACAATTATTAACACATTTGGAACCAGACTCTTAAGGCCTGAACACACCAGTTTTGTATGAGTTTTTAAATCTTCGATACAATTTCTTTTCCATGTCACAGTGACTGCATTCAGAGATGCTCCAACTAGGCAGGCCTAATAGACCTGCACCGTTTTTTTTCCACGGGGAGATATTATAATTTTGGAGGGAGTGGTGGCCCAGTGGTTAGAGTATTGCACTTTGGTCCCGGAGGTTCTGAGTTCAAGTCCCACTCAGTCCCACAGACTGCCCATCTGGATCCCTGAGCAAGACCCTTAACCCCAGAGCGCAGAGATGCCGGGCATCACACAATGGCAGCCAACTGCTCCCCGAGGGGATTGGTTAAATGCAATTAGTGAATTTCCTCATTGTGGCACAATAAAGGTATTTACTTTTACATTCTCAGAGAGAGACCTGCGAAGTTTATTGAATTTTTCTTATTTGTTAAAAAGAGGTGAGATACGCCATGCTAACCAGATCTGTCTGCCCCTCATTATTTTGTTTTCTGAACATTCAAGGAACGTAGTAAAATAACAATGACCTGTTTTTCTCTGCTTAAACTGGCTGTGTCTGGACTTCCACCATAACCCCTTGTTCCCTCAATCACTATATAGACCAGGGACTAAATGGATGATCACTACTTTTCTCTCCTCGCAAAGCATTCCAAGACGTTTGGACACTTATTTAAATTGTGCAACCACTATTTAGTGGCCTATATAGTGATTAGTGAGGACATTCATACACAGCCTAGGTGTTCTAGCCTTGCGCTGCAAGCAGAGTGTCACAAGATCTGAGATTTCAGTCTCACAACAAACCCTTTTAAAACGACTCCTGGTTATACGTCCATCTCGTAACAACCAGCGAGTTAGACCAGTGACATGCCAGCAGTGTTTTTTGGTTTAGGACATGTAGGAATGACAACAGGCAGTAGGGTCTTGCCGGAGCATTACAAACATCGCTATACTGGAGACTCTTGTCGATACCACAATTGACTTGGTTTTAGCTAAAATAGTGACAATTTCTTGTTTAAAACAGGAGCAAAAAGAAGCACTTTGTGTATTTGTAAATGGAAAAGATGTCTGTGCTTTTCTTCTGACAAGATTTGTAAAAAAAAAATATTTATCAGCTTATTCCACTTGTTGTGAAAACACTCAAGAAGCTGCAGACGAATCCTATTGTGATCATCGCGTCTCTCTGTTGGTGGCTCTCATGGATGACCAAGTTGCTGAAGCTATTAAGCTGGGTATGTCTGCTATGAAACTGGGTGACAATGATGGCAAAGTCCTGAATGGTAATTACAGCTGGTGTTGTGTAGCCCAGAATCATGGTTGCTAAACTCGAAGTGGAGGAACATGCGTTCATCAAATGTTTTCCAAGATAACTTGGTTGGAGTTGTCATGGACAGAGTGCCCGGCATGTAAAAATGGTAAGTAAAGGTTAAAATGTTGTAAATACAGACATAAATATGATGCACAATATTCAATTGATTGTTTTGCTCATTAGCTATATTATGATTCTCTGCTTCCCAATCAGATTGAACAGCAGCCATCTTAGAATGATAACGTAGATCTCAACTCAGTTCTACACATATCAATTTGACAACTGCCAGGTTATAGGTTTTCTGCGGATGTATGAACGACATTGGACCCTGATATGATTTTAAATGACCAATCGTTTACTTTTTAAAAGAACCATTTTATCGTATTTATCTTTCGTATTTATTCTACTTTTTTTTTTACTTTTATTAAATTTTTTTAATTAAGTGCAAATTTTTTTACATAAATGATATTACTATGAACTTTTTTTTTTAGCTTTGAACTATATTGAACAGTCCGAACTGGGCTAAAAAAATGCATGTTGAGATTATTCCAGAATAACCCCAGTTTCTCATCTAAAAATACCCCACTTCCAATAGGTGTGTAAAGCAAAAATCTTATTTGAACGTTTATTTTTCACAGTGACTTTTCATTTCGCACATTATGTTTTTAGAAGAGATTGTTATTATATTATACACCTGGATTAATCAGCTTGCCCAGTAATTAAAAACAGGAAACAAAGGAGCTGCTGAAGTTCAGGAAGTGGAGGAGCTGTGCATATTGCCTATTAGTGGGAGAAATCCATCTGCATCTATGAGAGGCAGATGCCCCTAATGTGGTCAGTTAACAGTAATAAACATATATCATCCTTTACCTGCAGGCTTTGACCACTACTTGTTTTTGATCCATGTTGATGCAGGAAAACCTAATTTTCATAGATATGTAAATGTGAACAGAATTTGTTGCACTTTTTCGAAGAGGTGGGGCAACTCTTTCTGCACAGACAGCCACTGGCATAGAATAAATGTTGGATAAATGTTTGGATTTACTTTTCTAATTTTATGGAGTGGCAGAGCTCTTTAGGCCCCACAAAATTTGCAAGCAATGGTAACCACCCATCCAATCCCCTCCCCTTTCCCCCATCCCAGGGAAACAGTTCTAGTTTTCTATCAATAACACTATTGTTTTATTCATTGTAATAATCTTAGGTAGTAATAACAGTGTGATTAGGCATTCCGGACTTTTAAACTTGATTTTTGTGCATCAAATATGAATAAATATGTCAAAATTAAATGAAACCATTAATGTCCCAGCTTCCAAAAGGTAATATTGATGAAACGTATTTCTTTTTATCTTTGAGCCGGAAATGTCCCCAGATTGGATTTCAGAAATCTGGTCACCTTATGTGAGCGTGAGGTAATGTTATTTTTTGCCTCTGTTATGAAGAACGGCTGTGTGTACACTTTGTGATCACGGGTCGGGTCACGCTTTATTATTTACAGGTTTGTGCGGTCCCAGCCAGGTTTGTAACAGGGATAATTGGGGGTAACGGTTTGGATCTCGGTTCTGAGCTCTGCAGGTGCGGGTAGATACAGTTTTGAAAAATCAGACCCATGCAGGACTGTGCGTCAGAGCCGTCATTTACGACTGAGGGGAGAATAGAAAGGACAAGCCATACATTAGGATATGGTTAGAAGCTAAGCCATCTGTAATATGCTCAGAGTAGAGCTGCTTCTTCTTTCAGGTGAGCCATTTATAGAATAGAATTAGAATAGAATTCAACTTTATTGTCACTACACTGTCAAGGTGGCTCCCTCTGGAGATGTTTGAGGCACATCCCACCAGATGGAGGCACAGAAAAAGGCTCAGGACCGACAAAAGCACTATGTCTCTTGGTTTGGAACACCTCGGACTTCCCCTGGTGAAGCTTGAGGAGGTGTTTCAGGAGATCTCCGCTGAGACTGCTGACATTGCGACTCATTCCTGGATAAGTGGAAGATGAAAAGTACTGGATTTTTTAATGTGTAAACAAAGCTTTTAAATTAGATTTATAAGTCTAAATTAATGATGACCATCACCTGGTGACAAGCCGTCTTTACGGCAAACTTTTTGGAAAATATCAGCGTTTCGTGTTCGTTTTGACTTCGTGTGGACGAGGCCTTAAAGTACCAGGGGAGTTTTGATTAAAAAAAATATGGGACTGCACCATAAGAGACTCAAACTTAATAAAGAACTTTAAAAGCATGCCAGGTAACATGCCTGATCAATATATACATTTTTTTTGGCTGGATCCCAACTATACACTCCTTGCAGAAAATATTGTTAAGTACAAAAAAGCAATTATCAACAAAGTGGCAATAACTCTTACAAAATAAAAAGTAGATATGTTTTCAGTACCTTTAATATCAGTATTACAATTTAAGAATAAGTAAATATTTTAGATTTTAGAGTGGCTGTCCTTTATTTTTCTTTATGTGTACCCTTATCCCAAAGGTCACGTCAGCATGGAAGTCCTCACCATCCCTGAGGTCCTTCTAAAACAAGAAATATTCCCTTGGCTCAGCTTCAGCCATGAGCAAGATTAAAACTCATAAGATGAAATGAGACAGGAGGGAGAGTAAAAAACAAGAGAAAGCATACAGAACAAAAAAGAGGGAGGGTTGTTGTGTTTTTTTTAAACATAATCAGCTAATCACAACTTAAGGTAGCTTCTGTAGCACATTTCAATTTCGATTTTTTTACCCTTTCTCTCCAACAAGGGATTAATAAAAAATCTATAATAAAAAAAAAACAAAACAGTGTGGATCAACACCCCAAAACATGTGGTTATTTGTGGCATTCATATGGACCTGCTGCTTTTTAACAGACACTTGAGCCTCACTTAAAAGGCACTGGTGAGCTGCTTTCGATTAAGGAGGAGATGGGCTTGCTTTAAGTCCATTGAACAAGAAGTACATATGCATTTCACAAAGAATGTTAATGAAACACATTCCTCCCAGTTTCTCGTGGAAACCAGTAAGGATTTAAGGAAAATAACGTGGGGAAAAAGGAAATAAATTGGGTCCCTATATCCCCCACATTATGAATGGTAAAAGGGAAGAAATGTGAATAGGAATAACCCAGACTAGGTAACGGACTTGAAACATTGCTGAAGATTGTTTGTCGATAAACTTGCAGTTTTTTTTATGTAAAGACAACTTCAGAAACATACTAATAAACCACCCCTTTTAAAAGCCAAAAATATTAGAAAATTTAGAAAGCCATGAAAGACCTCAACTTAAAAAAAAAAAACTGTCGTCCTGGGTTGGCCCCTCTTGGGCGCCTTTGCTCTGGTGATCCCTTTGGGCGTCTGGTGTTTTGGGTCCCCCAGCGCTTGCCTCAGTGCTCTGGGGGGGTGGGTCTTGGCTCTTCATAACCACTATTGAGCATTCTTCCTTTAGATAAACTTTACATGCAAAAGTGCACTCTCACAAACAACTACAGATGCTTGTTTCCAGGTACTAAGAGATTCACTTCCATACAGAGAGCCCATATTTTTATCTTCAGCTAGCACAGTATACATGTCAGATTAAATAATACCACTTATACTTTAGCGATAGTATCAAGGGGCTTCTTTAGTGTATCTTTTATACTATATCCGTTGCTTGTGCTGTTCTTTTTTTATATCTCTCTTTGCAGGTGATGAAGCAGACCGAAGACGTTTTATCATTGTCTTCCTTTTATCTCCTCTTTCTTTCATCTTTTCTTTTTCCTGTTTTTCCTTTCCTGTTCTACTTACATTGAAGTGTCCATATAATCTGCAATACTCCCTGCATGAATTATAATAAAGCTATTTATATGCATAAATCAAGTGCAACACTATGGCGAAAAATTGGCGATTAACCGTACTGCTCCACTTGTGAAAGCAAAATCTGTTGGGCTCTATTTTGGCATCAAGACAATTATTCTTATTGTCACATTGCCAGAAAGGACACTTTAAAAAAATATTAGAACTAAAATAAAATAAACTGTTAAAACAAATACATAGGTATCATGGACCCACAGGTATGGGTCAGCTGTCTGACCCATATGCATGAACCACTCTCAGTAGACTTAAAAAAAGGTCAGAATGATAAGGTGACGAAATGGTCTAGGAACTGGATAAGCACAGATGCTCTGAAAAAAACAAGACTGCATATATTGTTGTACTGAGGTACTAAGGTCAAGGTTTCAGATAGGCTAACTTGAGTGGTTGGTTTTCAGCAGATGGGGGTCTCAAACTGGAAAGATTACTATGTGCAGATGAATCAGGTATTTAAGTGGAAAAATTACCAGACGGCACAGTGGAGGGCAGACAGGGTTCGATCATGCTAGTTGATCCAGGGAGAGAAGAAGGATTGGAATCTGCAGAGCGTTTCTTGGAGTCCAAGAGTTGTGAGCTGGAGCATAATTTAAAAGTTTATCAGTTTCCTTGGGGAATAAAAGCACAAAAGAGAGTTTCTTCACACAGAAAAATGTCTGTCTTTATGGGTTTATTACCCGTAGTTAACTCTAAGGCATCACAGTGCTTAAGTACTCTTAAGCGGGCATACGCGTTACAATTTTTTGCTCTTTTCGGGCCGTTTCTCCAGTCGTGCGAGAATTTTTCGATCGGGCTGATTTCAGCCTTATCGAGTGTATAGTGTGTAGTGCACAGAGCGAGGTAACAAGGGACGATCAGCCTCTCAAGACCACCTCCCGATCAGGAATCGTAAAATCAAACATGTTTGAAATTCTGTCGCCGTCGTAAGGTGGCATCAGAGCATTATTCCGCACAGTGAGAACATGCATTGCAAGCTGTGAACTTTTAAACCTTACTGTTTTGTTCATACAGTTTGAGCTGTAGCTGCTTGCAACGATTGAAAATATCGCACAGTGTATGCCCGGCTTTATGGTACGTTCAGACCTTAGGCGGTGTCTGCTGTGAGTGGGATGAATTCAAATAGAATTCCTATGTAAACTGGGCGGGGAAGCGGCCACTCTCATGCAGTTAGGGCCGTCACTTCTCTGCACTCTCCTCCTGCTGCTAGATAGAACTGGGGTGTTGTTAAACAGCAGAACCGCATGGAGAGAGAGGAACTGTGATCACTGAAGTTTAAAGGAACTGAACTTTTCTGTGAAATCGCGATACGGCGACCAATCAGGGACTGTTTGTATGTGAAGAATTAGTCACTTAAAATGGAATACAGATGTTAACAAAATAATGTGAACAAAGATAGATATAAGGAATAATCTCTAGGGGTTTTTAGGTGGCTTTTAAAAAAGGTGTTTAATTTAGCCCCAGAAGCACTGCTTGTTGTCCTCCTTTACGCCCATACAGACCCCGATCTGTTTTTGCCCAGTAGCTGTGCTTCTCTGCAGGGATAGATTTACAAGGAAGTGTCGCCGAACCCAACCGTCATCCAGACACAGCTCTGGATGAACTAAAGGGCTTTTCCATAAATGTATGGTACTCCTAAGGTGATTCAAAAGTTGTGCATAGAGAATAATATAGCAGCAGTCTGCAATGTTAAGCCTGGTTTATGTTTGAGGTGTCCATGTGGCCAAATTACTTCATTTTGGGCTTCCACGTACCTCCGCTTGACTCCTCGTAGGCAGAATTTCTGCACAGAGCACCTAGGAAAATGTGTAACTACGCGGACGGATCCGTGTGAATCACATGAGAAGTGTTCGCAAATGTAAACATCTAGAGACATTTAGCTAATATGTCTCAACATCTACACATTTGTGCTGAACATGCCCCCGACCACAACAGGGGGAAATGCTGCACAGAAACATGTCCACTCTTATATTCAATACCACCACAGGAATGAAAAATTATGTTATGCAATAACTTTATATAGGAAATGAGCACAGCCTTAACGTCTGCTGGGATCGTGATGTCATAGGCTGAAATTAAAACTTTTATCTTAAAAACCAAATCAGCATAAATTATAGTTTTACCTGCATAAATCAAGTCCCACTGAAAAAGTTGGCTAGATAACTGATTGAATACAGAGCTTAATGGAGGGATAGTTGACCTCTGGGTGACCTTAAAAATAATCTTTAATATCTCTATAACAACAGAAGCACACATAATCTTTTTTTTTATTTGTTTCATTATTACAAATGACCATTTTAAATGCACAAACCTTCACAGATGAAGCAATAACCATTCAATTTTTTCACGTCAGTGAGGTGTCTGCTTCACGCAGCTGAAACTCCTCCTATGTGATGATGCGGTCCAGGGTGTAAAAAATGTGCATCTGAAAAGCAGAGCGGAGAACTCCCCATGGGGCTTGCGAAAATTACCGCAGACATCGTGTTTGGTCTGAACTCACCATTAAACCCTTCTCTGTATGGGACTAGTGCCTGGAGCTGTGAAAAATGAGCTGGAAGTCATCCAAGCCTATATCACTAACCCCATCTTTTAGAAGACTGAAAAAAAGCTAAAAAAATAAATAAATGTGTTCTCAAACCCTAAAAACAACAGGACATTTTATAGTCTTTATAGTCTAACACTATAAAAATGGATTAAGAGTCTTTTTGCTCTCTAGGTGTTTATTTTAGTATATATAAGAGCAGCAGGAATTTGTACAGACTGAAGACACCCTAATAATTTGCCAACTTTGTTAACCAGCCCATGTGGCAAGAAAAAATGTGTTTAAAAAACTGCAGAAAGATGACCGAGCTATGCTCCTCTGAACTTGCAAAATATCTCCACCATTAAATTGTGTAAACTTGACCACACCATCTTGCTACAAACTAAATTTTGCAGTTTTGTTTTCCTTTTTCTATAGTTGGGAGAAGTGTGCAACATATTTTTTTAAATATGATAGAAAGTGTTTCCCCTCATAACGAGGAATTGTATCAGAAAATAATTCAATATTATTTTTCAAAAATGGAATAAAGTGGGAAAATATGTTCATTAAACAATCTTTTGTCATGCACTTTATGTGTAGCCCCAAGCTAAGCTGTTTTAACATGTCATGCATATGCTATTTAACTTCAATTTAGATTAAGTGAATGTTTACACTTAAGAAAATGACCAAACTGTGCATTTAAGCCCAGTTATTAATAATACAATGAAAGCCTTTTTCTGCAGTCTGTCCTACTGTATGGACTGTATGTCATAATTTGTGGCTATTTTTCAAACCCCTTGCATTAAGCTTGAGGGCACTCATTTTACTAGTCACATGAAAAGTGTGTTTAAATTACAGACAATCACAAATCCTCCTAACTACTGCAAATTAGCCACTCTGCCAATTAATGAATAATGTCATTGGGTAAAACAGGCTTCACATCAACAGTGACAATTACATTGTTGTACACCAGGACTAATGAACTGTTCTGATCATTTTCTTTCCATTCCACTGACCTTTTCTGAGAACTATAGTTAGGCTCTAATGTGGTTCACAGTAATGCATTAATCTTATGGTTGTTTGTATAGGGACAAACCATATTTATATTTACCAGTAGCACTCTAATGTGGTATTGATCGGTGTGCCATTAGAATTTATACAGGCATCAATACTCAAAAGTAATCTGCTCCCTTCTTCAAATTGCACTAAAGCTGCTATATATATCATATCCATATATACATCCATACATCCATCATCTACCCTTAAAAAAGCAAGTTGTACTGTATATTTGCACAGTTCAGAAAAAGATCTCTGTTAGCCAACATGATTTTTTTCCCCATATGTCACAGGGAATAAAATAGGTTGGTAGCCTACCACGAGAGAGGGATGTAGTCAAACTACAAATTATAAATATGACCTGAAGCACTTTAGATCAATACCTGCAGGTGACAGTGTCTGTCAACCGAAATTGTATCCTTTTACAACTTGTTTATGGGTCAATATTCATTGTCAGTGTTGGAAATTTACACTTCCCTCCTGCAGGATCAGATCATGACCTTGAGCCTATATCCACTATTGATACTGATGACTGGAAGAAAGCTGGTTAAACAGAGGCTGGAGCAGGTGAAACATGAACGGTAATGAGAAACTGGGCAAAACTCGGGGGGGAAGGAAATGAGTAATCAGGCCAGTCATCAGTGCCAAGATGAAAGAACTGAACCGTGCCAGACACAATCGAACTGCGCTAAATCTAGTGCTAGTTCAACAGAAGGTTGAATCAGTACGGTTCAGTTGAGGCTCGGTTTTATGATAACAAAGAGGGTATGACCGTATCTTCTATTTTCAGGTGACTCATTTTGCGGGTTTTCCAGTGTGTTCGGCTTTGCATTCAAAGATCTCTTCACCTGTTCACAACACAAACTTCTTCTCAGCCTATTAAAAATAAATTATTTCAAAAGTGCATGGTGCTGAGCAGGCTTTGGTAGAGCAGTGGTTAGTGCGCATGACCCATGTACAGAGGCCCTGGTCCTCAACGTGGCTGACCTGGGTTAGAATCTGGCCTGTGGTCCTTTGCCACGTCTCTCCTCCAGTCTTATACCCCCTTTCCTTTCAGGTTACTTTCCAATATTGAGCCAATAGTGAGGCAAAAAAACTCAAAAAAGAGTGCGCCCTGACCTGTGATGATACGGAGACAGAGGCTCTCATTAAAATGTATGTGCCTGGACACTATCCAGGCACATAAGTTCCTGAATGTTATGGGCGCAATCATTTTTGTTTGTGTAATTGTTGGGAGCTGGAGAAATCCCACCTTTCTCCAGCAGAGTCTGCCGTGGATCCTCTGAGGGAGCCTCCTGCACAGCTGCAGCTCATCAGATCATCAGAGGATCCACTACTTAAGCTGTCTTCAGACCTTGCCTCAACGCCGCAGTGTTGTTCCAGTTGGTCAGCGCTTAAGCCTAGATCCTCAGAGTAATTTGATGATTTTTGAATCCAGCTTGGATTCTAACCCCTGTGTCTGTTTTCCAGGAAACCTGTGCCTCCTCTGTGAAAGCTCTGGAAGAGCTAACCTGCCGAGCCGACCCTCTGAGCCAAACCTGAAGATTCACAGAGAACCCTCAAGCAGCTCTGGACTTGAGCTGGGAAACCCAAAGCCAAGGTCTGTTCTAATTAGACGTGAGACGCTGAAGCAGCTACGGACTCTGCTGATGAGCTCCTCTCCAGAACCAACAGTGACTCTCCCAAAGCTAACCTCAAGAACCCTCAAGGTACAATCAGTAAACTCTGGACGTCAAACCTCTGTTGGCAACGCTAACTGAACTGTCTCTCACGCAGACTCCGGTGAACCAGAATCCAGGCCCCGAACCTGAACCAGAATATTCAGTGTGCTTGTGCATAAATAAAACTGTTAAACTTTCATCCTTGTGTCCGTCAGTGGTGTTCTGCATTCTTGGGTCGCCTTTAGTGAACCCATCATGACAGAACACTGCGGCCAAACTCAAGGCCCAGCAGATCACCTCACCCGTCGACTGGAGGAGCAGGATGCCCAAATTCAGGGACAAACCCAAACGCTCCGTGAGTTATACCGTTTAGTTGACACTCATAACCAAATGCTTCAGAGCTGTGCTAATTATCTGAACAGCGCTAATGCTGTACCTCAACCATTTCCGGGTCCAGTTCCACCTCCGAGGTCACCAGCAGTGACGTCATCAGAGTTCCGTCCTAGTCTCCCAGAAAGATTTTCTGGTAACATGAAAGATTGCAAAGGATTTTTATTTCAATGTCGGTTGATTTTTCAGAACTCCCCTGGCTGTTTTTCCACGGATCACAAGAAGATAACTTTCATTCTCTCTCAGTTAACAGGAAGAGCCTTGGAATGGGCTCAGGCAAGATTTGCCGCTGACGACAGCTTAAATTGCTACTACTCAGATTTCATTTCTGAATTTACCCAGGTATTCAACCAAGAAACAGACCAAACTATTGATTCTAGAGCTCTTTTCAATCTTAAACAGGGAAACTCTTCGGTGGCTGAATTTTCTATTAACTTCCGGGTTAAAGCGGCAGCTTCCGGATGGAACCAGAGCGCCTTAAAGGGAGCCTTTTTCATGGCATTAAACGAGCACATTAAAGATGAACTCGCAACCCTCGATGAACCTGCTACCCTCGAAGATTTAATTCGCCTCTCCATCAGATTAGATAATAGAATTCGAGCCAGAAACAGTTCTAAGAAGCAGGGTACACTTTCTTCTGCCTCACATAATGTGACTGTTTGTTCTCCCTCTACAGAGCAGCTGCCCATTCAGAGGCCTAAGCCCCAGTCTCTACCGTTGCCTGTTCAGGCCTCTCATTCGGGTGAAAGGGATGTCGAACCCATGCAGGTGGGACACACCAGGCTCACTCCAGAGGAGAGACAAAGGCGTATTCTAAGCAAACTATGTATCTACTGTGGTGAGAGTGGACACTTCATTGCTTCCTGCCCGGCTAAATCAAAAGCCTGGGCCCGCCAGAGGATCTGAGGAGTCTGGCGGGCCAAATAAACACTAAGAAATCTCCTCGTCTGTTGCTGCCTGCCACACTTTTCTGTGCTAACCAGAGCCTCTCCTTCTCTGCATTCATCGACTCAGGCTGTGAATGTAACCTTATCGATTCTAACCTCGTCCAGCAACTCCAAATTGAAACTATTCCTCTGGCTCAGCCTCTCAGTGTATCCGCTATTGACGGAAGAAGACTCCATTAAGTTACCCACCAAACTCAGCCCCTCGAGCTACTTCTGTCAGGTAACCACCGAGAGACTATAACATTTTTTGTTTTTCCCTCTGCATGTTCTCTGCTGGTGCTCGGTTTCGAATGGTTGGAGAAGCATAATCCTCACATTAACTGGACTAAACGTCACCTGGAATCATGGTCCATCTCATGCCACGAGACATGCCTTCGTTCTGCTGCCCCCTTGGTGGGGTCTCCTAGAGGTGGGGGGGAGATGGACTCTCCTGACCTTTCTTCAGTTCCCTCTGAGTACCATGATCTAGCCCCTGTCTTCAGTAAGGTCAGTGCGACGTCCCTACCTCCACACAGACCATACGATTGCGCCATTGAACTGTTACCTGGTGCTCCTTTACCTAGCAGTAGATTGTATAACATTTCTAAGCCCGAGAGAGAAACAATGGAAAGATACATCAACGAATCATTAGCTGCTGGAATAATTCGCCCTTCATCTTCTCCATTGGGCGCCGGGAAAAAAGGATGGTTCCCTGAGACCTTGTATTGACTATCGAGGTTTGAACCAGATCACTATTAAAAACAAATACCCTCTGCCTCTTCTTGCCTCTGCTTTTGAGCCCGTACAGGGAGCTACTGTATTTTCTAAACTGGATTTAAGAAACGCTTATCATCTCCTTAGGATTCGGGAAGGCGACGAATGGAAGACTGCCTTCAAAACACCCTTGGGCCAATTCGAATACCTTGTTATGCCCTTTGGTCTAACCAACGCTCCAGCCTGCTTCCAGGCCCTCGTTAACGATGTTCTAAGAGACTTTCTCAACGTATTTGTTTTCGTGTACATTGATGACATTCTCATTTACTCCAAAGACCTCGATGAACATAAGAAACATGTCCGTCTTGTTTTACAGAGACTGCTGGAGAACAAACTGTTCGTGAAAACCGAGAAGTGCGAATTTCATCAACCTTCAGTCACCTTTTTGGGGTTTGTGCTCGAGGGCGGCCAGGTTAAACCATCTGAGGACAAGATTAAGGCAGTCTTAGACTGGCCAGTTCCAGAGAACCGCAAACAACTACAAAGGTTTTTGGGTTTTGCTAACTTCTGTCGTCGGTTTATCCGAAACTACAGCCAGACCGCCCTTCCATTAACTTCTCTGACCTCTGTCAAACGCAGTTTTCAGTGGACTCCCGAGGCTCAAGCAGCATTTGAAAAATTAAAATCATTGTTTTCCAGAGCACCAGTCCTTATGCAACCTGATCCAGCTAAGCAATTTATCCTTGAGGTGGATGCTTCAGATTCCGGTGTTGGAGCAGTCCTATCCCAGAGACTAGACTCAGATCAGAAAATACACCCCTGTGCTTTCTTCTCCCGTAGGCTTTCTTCCGCTGAGCAAAATTATGATGTGGGTGACCGAGAACTTCTGGCCATCAAACTGGCGCTGGAGGAATGGAGGCATTGGCTGGAGGGAGCCGAGCACCCGGTTCTTGTATGGACAGACCACAAGAACCTGGCTTACATCCAGTCAACCAAACAAGCTAATCCCCGCCAATCCAGGTGGTCAATCTTCTTTTCTCGGTTCAATCTAATCATCTCCTACAGACCCGGATCCAAGAACGTGAAGCCAGATTCTCTCTCTCGTCTCTACTCCGTCGATCATCCCGAGACACCTGAACCTGTTCTCCCGGCTTCCTGTACAGTGGGAGTGGTCAACTGGGAAATAACTGACCTCATCAACTCAGCCCTGACCACTGAACCCGATCCAGGTAACGGTCCCTCTAATCGTACCTATGTTCCGTCTTCTGTCAGGTCCCGTCTTATCCAGTGGATGCATGCCGCCAAATTCTCTGCTCATCCAGGAGTCAGTAGAACAGTAGCTCTCATCTCCAGACGCTTCTGGTGGCCAACTCTCCACAGGGACGTAAAGGAGTATGTGTTGGCTTGCCCCACATGTGCCCGTAACAAAGCCTCACACCAACCTCCTTCTGGCCTGCTTCAACCACTTCCTGTTCCCTCGCGTCCCTGGTCCCATATCGCCATTGATTTCGTCACCGGTCTCCCTGTCTCTCGAGGTATGTCCACCATTTTCACTATTGTTGACCGCTTCTCGAAGTCCTGCCATCTTATTCCCCTCAGAAAACTTCCCACGGCCTTCCAGACAGCCCAGCTTCTCATCAAGCATGTTTTCCGATTACATGGCATCCCCCAAGAGATCCTCTCGGACAGAGGTCCGCAATTCATCTCCCAGGTCTGGAAGGCTTTCTGTTCTGCTCTCGGCTGCAAACCCTCTCTCACCTCTGGTTACCACCCCCAATTGAATGGTCAAACCGAGCGTATGAATCAACAATTGGAATCCACCCTTCACTGCCTCACGTCTAACAACCCCGTGGACTGGAGCCAATTTCTTCCATGGATAGAATACGCCCATAACTCCCTCAAATCTGCATCCACTGGACAATCCCCATTTCAGGTCAGTCTCGGCTATCAACCACCTCTTTTTCCCGCAGACGAGAGAGAGATTTCGGTGCAGTCCGTCAACCATCACATCCGCCGTTGCCAAAGGATCTGGAGGGAAACCATCGCCTCTCTCAACCAATCACTAGAATCTACAAAGCGCTTCGCCGACGCCAGGAGACGTCCCGCCCCCGAGTACACCGAAGGCCAGGAAGTATCCTCAAGGGGATGTCTCGAAAACTCTCCCCTAGATTCATCGGACCCTACAGGATCACTCGAGTCATCAACCCTTCAGCCGTCCGTCTCCAATTACCTCAGTCCCTCCGGATCCACCCCACCTTCCACGTGTCTCAGATCAAGCCTGTCTCCTCGAGCCCTCTGTGCCCACCGTCCGACTCCCCACCACCCGCCCTGGAGGTCGATGGACATCCGGCCTTCACGGTTCGCCGCATCGTGGACTCCCGTCGACGAGGTCGCGGATGGCAGTACTTCGTCGACTGGGAGGGCTATGGACCGGAGGATCGCCAGTGGGTTCCAGGCTCGTACATCCTCGATCCAGCCCTTATCGAGGAGTACGAGCATTCCTGCCCATCTACCTCTTCCGGACCGCCAAGGGGCGGTCGTTGAGGGGGGGGAAATGTTGGGAGCTGGAGAAATCCCACCTTTCTCCAGCAGAGTCTGCCGTGGATCCTCTGAGGGAGCCTCCTGCACAGCTGCAGCTCATCAGATCATCAGAGGATCCACTACTTAAGCTGTCTTCAGACCTTGCCTCAACGCCGCAGTGTTGTTCCAGTTGGTCAGCGCTTAAGCCTAGATCCTCAGAGTAATTTGATGATTTTTGAATCCAGCTTGGATTCTAACCCCTGTGTCTGTTTTCCAGGAAACCTGTGCCTCCTCTGTGAAAGCTCTGGAAGAGCTAACCTGCCGAGCCGACCCTCTGAGCCAAACCTGAAGATTCACAGAGAACCCTCAAGCAGCTCTGGACTTGAGCTGGGAAACCCAAAGCCAAGGTCTGTTCTAATTAGACGTGAGACGCTGAAGCAGCTACGGACTCTGCTGATGAGCTCCTCTCCAGAACCAACAGTGACTCTCCCAAAGCTAACCTCAAGAACCCTCAAGGTACAATCAGTAAACTTCTGGACGTCAAACCTCTGTTGGCAACGCTAACTGAACTGTCTCTCACGCAGACTCCGGTGAACCAGAATCCAGGCCCCGAACCTGAACCAGAATATTCAGTGTGCTTGTGCATAAATAAAACTGTTAAACTTTCATCCTTGTGTCCGTCAGTGGTGTTCTGCATTCTTGGGTCGCCTTTAGTGAACCCATCATGACAGAAATTCCCACCTTGAGAGCAGTAGTATCGTGGCCCGCCAATAGGAGGCGAGGAACCATGCTAGCATGATATGTAAATGTTAAAGTTAACTGACCAAGCTCGCTCCAAACTCGGCACGGATCGGTTTCAGAGGAGTAGTGTAAAAGGGGCAAATAACAAGATGCAATCAACTGGTTTTCCTAACCAATCTGGTTGTGTCACCTCTGATGGTGCCTTGAGATGACATGGGTTGTTATTTGCCTCTATATAGATAAACTGAATTGAATAGAATTATTATAAAACTATATTATGATTCATAGGCTCTGGTAGACATCAAATTCACATCTTGAGGATCATACAATGGAAAAATTGTCCATGAATCCTCTGTCTAGCCTATTTGAGGGTAGGTTGCCATTTTATCGTGTGACCTAGTGCACTTTATTTAAATGGTATCTAAGTGGGCTGAAATGCGTGTTCATGATGTGTTCCTGTTGAAATGCATTTCTCTGAATGGAAACTGAGTTAATGTGTAAACTTTCAATTGCCCACTAGTAGGCCTTAGAGGCTTAAGTAACCACTTATTTTTAGCTGTCACCAACTATTAGGGGTTGAATAAGTGTTGAATTTGATTATAGTAAACATTTTTTATCATATAGCTTTCTTTTTGTAGGTCAATTCAAAATGGCCTTCGAAAACTAAAGATTTAATCAAAACAAACCATTTAGATATTATTGTCTGAAAACCAAAAGCATCTAATAGAAGGACTGTTCATCATCGAACTTCCAAATTCCACTGACATCCATATGCAGTTCTTGGAGTTGAGAATTGGAGGACCCATAGAGTTAAAACAGAAGCTCAAGCTTGGACCTTCTGCTGAGACCACAACCCTTAGAGAGACAGGCAAAAGGCTAAACTAAAAAAACGGTCAATTTTATCATGCTGGTCATTTTCATGTACATTAACCTGATTTAGCACACACAAGCATCTAAGAATTTGAAGCATCTGCAAATTCTTGAATAGATTTCACTTGCCAATCCTCTAAAAGCTGAGGTTCTACTTGTTGCTAGTGTACCTTTTCCTCCCACACTTCTTCCTTCCACTCAATTATCTGCTGATGTCCTTGGATACAGAACTCTATCAACAGCTGGCTTCTTTAGCAACCCCCCTTATGAGGGATATCAATGACTGTCTACTGGACATCTGTCAATACATCAGCCTTACCCAAAAATGTGTAGCTTACTGACCCAGAATGAGACTGACTCAGTAATCCTTTGCAACTGCACTGGAGTTTGCCTGATTTGGATGCAACACCGTTTGTTTCCAATGATTAACTTTTTTCACAGCATTTATTTTCTAAAACACTGAGTTCTAGGTTTTCATTGTCTGTAGGCCAATATTTATCAAACTAAAAAGAAAAAGTTTTCAGTTGATTGGCAAAAAATATTTCACTAAAATGCAATATTCAACTTTTAATTGAAGCGTCATGGTAAAGAGATAATCCACTTACATTTTTCTTAACTGTCTAAGCCCATGATGTTAGAATTGCCAGGTGTTTAAATCATGTACTGACAGCAACACAAATTCCTGTAAACACCTATAAAGGCAACTCTGGAGTTACCATGAAAAATGTTTGTTAGGATGTGCCTTCTCTTTGCAGGCCATGATTGAATGATTCACAGAATCTTTTTCCTTCTCATATATCAGTCTTCACTCTTTATGGCGTACTGCAGCAGATATAACAGTTCAAAGCTGGACCGGAACCCTCTTAATATGAGAAACCTGCACCAGATATGATTTAAGCAGTTTTAAACAGACAGGGTCATGGCACCCCACACCCCCTCCACGACCACTCTTTCCTTCTCCTCCTCTTAGTTTTGTGGCAACTGACAATAAAATCTCAGCACACATGTACAACACACTTTTAGATGTAAACAAAGAACGAGGAGATGTGGCATGGCTCTCTGAATCTTTGTTTTCCTCTGCTTGCAGTCAGGAGACAAATTGCTATGGCGCATTAGCACTACAGTGAAGGATGAAAGTGCACCGAGCAAGGCAAACAAGCATCCCATTACAACCTCCACTTAGCAACAAACACATCTATTACAGCAGGCTGAGCAAAGCTGGAGGTGAGCCGGCACACACCTCCATGAGTTACTATCTGGGGCAGAATCCTTTGAAAATTCTGGGAATTTCAACAACAGGGAATAAAAAAATAAAACTCATGGAAGATCTCTCCTAGCTTTAAATGTAGGGGCACAAGCAAGTGTTTGCATGCCAGAAGAAAAGGTGTTTTGATCCTTGTGAGAGAATAAGGAGTCCATTTTTCCTGTAGAGATGATATCAAACCCACAGAGGGGGGGCTGCTAAACACATTAGTTCCACTTTATTATTCCAATTAATGGAAATCTTACCACATAGACCTGTTACTACAGGTCCTTCTCCTTTTCTCTTTGTGTGCCTCTGGAACCTTGTTTATTTCTGATTTACTTCTTTCCACCCACAGGTTCATCCTCAGGGTTGCACCTTCCAGGATCTTGTCACATACTGATTTAAAAAAAAGCATTTTTTTTTTCCTTTTTCTTACCCGTACTAATTGCTGTGGTGCAAAATTCTGGCTGCTGTTGTCATGGTAATTGCCTTTTGGGGGTTATGGTGGCACTTGTGCTGAAGTGAGAGAAAACGAGAGGAAGTTGTAAAGAGATGGAGGGGAAGAGAAGAAATTGCACTACAACTCCTTGTGTGTCGGAACGTTTCGCATTTCGTCTTTTGTGCTGACACTTTACCTTGACTCAAAATGATCTGACCAATATTGCTGCTTTCCGTGTCAGGTCCAGAGAACAAATTTGATGTGGTTGAGCAGAGATAAGTGTTTTTTTTTCAGGATTTGGGCATAGTAACCATGAGGTTCCCAGAGCTGGCCAAGTAACAAGCCATTTATCCACCACATTTAAACAGACACAGGGGTTCAAGGAGGGGTCAGGGGAAATATAGGAAAGGCATATGTCAAACTATACCTGTAAGAAGAAAAAAGTGGGATTATAGAGAGCCCTTTATTTCTCACCAAACACAAGTCTGTAAAAAAAATCATAAAAAAGGATCTGGTAAGACTCCTAACTGAAGCACTTGATCATCATTACGGAACAGCAAAAAGCCCCTATGACAGTTGGCACTGATATAGGACAAGCATGTAATGAAGATTGTTCCTGCTTCTGCTGGGTTTTAAGCTTCTTAAGCTGCTTGTGTTGGTTTGTGTGTGTTCACTTAAATTGTATCATGGCCTTAAGGAAGTCCCTAGTCTCTCAGAATTCAAGCATGACAGGATTTCTACTGATCAGAAATCTCCCCAACATCTAAGGACAAAATGGGAGGAGTACAAAAGAGTCAATTTAAGACCAGCATATAAAAATATTGTTTTTGATCCATTTCTTGAAAACATGAACCTTCTCTGTGGCCCAATGGGTGCTCTGACAGACCATTCCCTAGACTGGGAGCATAATGTCAAAAGATATGCTTCTGTATGTGTTAGTTTTC
Source organism: Cyprinodon tularosa (assembly GCF_016077235.1). Taxonomy (NCBI): domain Eukaryota; kingdom Metazoa; phylum Chordata; class Actinopteri; order Cyprinodontiformes; family Cyprinodontidae; genus Cyprinodon; species Cyprinodon tularosa. The sequence continues at coordinate 2,774,996 of NW_024039607.1, read as the reverse complement.
TAACACTAAAAATTGCTAATATGCCTTTGCTGGAACATCTAAGTGTCCATGGGAGTCTCTGAGTGGAAAGCAGCTCTTTAAGAGAGGGCGGCCCATCACTATTAGTACATTTGGAAACCATTTAAGGAATTTTTAAATTGATTCTGAAATATATGGGCAACCAATGGCTGGACCTTAAAGCGGCTGTCACATGCTTACTTATGAATGCAGAGAACTGAAGTGAAAGGAGAGCATATCAATATTAAAATTTGGGCAGTTTTTTAACGTATGTTGTCATAAAACATGTAATAAAACTGAAGTGGGACACAAAATGGACATAAAATCTGACAGTTCAAAGTCCTCCAGATCTTACGACAAAGGGGAACTCTGGGGCCATCTTTGTATGAACAGATATAAACAGCTCATGTACATGACAGGTTTCACAAAAAAGCGTAAATATGGTAAAACGGAGCATTGCTTTTTTTTGGTGCATCAATACTTTGGCACAGCTGTAAAACTGGCAAAGCTGGACTGGTCCAACCAGCTATGCTCTGAGGAATTTTTCAGCCAGCTGCTCCTAACACCACATTTTTTTAATAAGCTGGAGAAAATATGTCAGAGCGCCTGATATTTTACAGATTTAGGAGGACCTTGAAGAGGGATTATATTCATATTCATCCTAGTGCGTCGATTGTGAACAAGTCGCCAAAGAAAAAGGTTGTTGCCAGATGATCGAGACTCAACAAGTAAGAATACCTCTTTGTTGTAAAAGTAACCTAAGATGTTGACTCTTATTGTTTATAAAAAAAAAAAATAAAAAAATAAAAAAATCAGTATTACCAAGATAGGAAATGAGATGCAAAGACCAACCAACCACCAATGGCCTTTTTTTTTGAATGTTCAAAATATATAGGACATTTTAAAATCTAAGTATAGAATTACATGATTTATTATACAATATTTAAACACAAAATAAAAAATCTACACTCTTTAAACATTGTAATAAGTAGCAAAAATCATAAAAAATATAAATTGAAATTAGACACATTGACAAAACTGTTAGCATGTCTTGTTTTTTTGAAAGAAAAACCCACAATATTCACAGAAATAACTTGAATTTGACAATGTTATAAATAAAAAACACTATGAAAATTAAAGATTTAAGGTAATATATTGTGTTTCAATCTTGTTTTAACAAAATAATAAAGGAAAATAAACTCATGAAACAAGAGAATAATCAAAGATAAATGATGGTAGTCTTTGGAAAGATTGAAAATAATATGACCAATGTGGGATGTTAAATCAAGGCAGGGCTGAAGCTGAAGCATGGTTGAAAAGCAATATCTGACATTTATTTGTTAATTTTTATTGAATTTTCTGTGAGCATTGAGGTACTTCTGTCATTAAAGGAGGGGTACCAATTTTTTTTTTGTGTTCAAGTTACAGTTAATTAATCATAGAAGTGTAATCTTGGTTGTATTCAAAATTAAAATATAATAGTAAACATAAAAGAAGTGCAACAAAAAATTGATCACTCAAAGGTCAAAGCAATCAACCAATAATTGCCTCATGATTGTACTCTGTGTTTATCACTGACTAAAAGTGTTCAGTGATTGACAAAAAAGCCCTAAAATTGTATAGATATTTATTTTTCATCAGTGTAACACATCAGCATTTTAAATTGTTATGGCATAGGATTATGGTTTAGAATTCTTGGGTTGCTGACAGCCGCATAAAACAAAATAAAAAAACATTTAGTTAGCATGTGTAATATTCCACTTCCTGTGTTAGGGAAGTAGTCAAAGCAATAATGGGATGGTTTAGATGAAATACGTCAATCATAAAACTCTGTTTAAATGTATGGTTAATACAACTATTCCTTATTTGTGCACATTAATTACATTTTTTTATAAAAATCCTTTCGCCATCAGAATGCTTACAATATTAAGTGTGTCTCAGTCCATTTGCTGCACATGTTCAGACCCCTCTAGCACTTTTATTTCAAAAGCGCCTAGCGCCAAATCTAGCAACTTTTTTCTGTTACTGGAGACTTTGGAGACAACATATATAAGCACCGAACTCTGCTCTCCCGAGCAAGTAGATTCATAACCCTGCCTCCTGCTCTCCTCTCGCTGTCATGAATCATGCAGTTATTATTTCATGCAAATGACAAATGGAGGACAGATAAATAGATCATGGCTTGTCTACAGTGAAAAGAAGGACTGTGTTGTTTTTGCCGTCGCCTTTTTTGGAAACACAGGAGCAATCAGCTAAGTGAGCTTAGTGCTTGGAAAAAATCTCTCATTCCAGCATGAAAAGTCAGCTGAGTACAAAATATAGAAAAGAAAACAAAACAAAGACAAAACATAGAACAGATAATCTATGTCTATATGTGTATGAGTCTGTTTTATATGTTGTCTTCTCAATTCAGAGGCCCCCTGCCTGTTTTTGCCTAAAGTCTAAAATGTCCTAAATCCACCCCTGGGTTTAGATCAAAGCATTACTCACTTGTTGGAGTGACCAAGTAAAAGGCAAGACCCAAATATAATTGACAATCTTTGGTAAGTCTTTAAAAAAAATTTAAATCATACAAGGCTAAAATTAAGTCAATGGTATGCTAAGACAAATTAATTTCTGCCAACATGATGCTTCTGAGAGATGTTTTAGAGTTACATCAATTTTCTGTTACTGTAAAACCCATAATTAAAAAAGGTTTAAGACTTGTGTTCTAACTTTACTGATTATCCATGCAATGTGGTTCGTATTTCCCTCCAAGTGGTAGCTACAAATAGATGAAGAAAAACAAACTCATGGCAAACATCTGTAATTTTCTGAACTCAAACTTTCAGTGCATCTGTTTAACTGGAAACTTAAATGGTGCAAGGACTTCCACAGTTCAACTTAGATATTAACATAAAGTTACTGACTCATATCTGTTCACTTTGCCCTATTGATTAAGAAGATAAGATCTTTCAAATTTCTGTTTTGGGTTCCTTGTCACACTTACATGTATCCTATAATCAAATATCAAATGAACATAACACGAGGAAATGCACTGCTCAAAAAAATAAAGGGAACATGTATACAACACAATATAACCTCAATTAAATCAAACTTCTGCAAAATCAAACTGTCCACTTGAGAAGCAACACTGTTTGACAATCAATCTCACCTGCTGTTGTGCAAATGGAATTGACAACAGGTAGAAATTTGGCAATTAGCAAGACACACTCAATAAAGTAGTGGTTTGACAGGTGGGGACCACAGACCACTTCTTCGTACCTTTGCTTTGTGGCTGATGCTTTGGTCACTTTTGTATGTTGGTTGTGCTTTCACAGTTGTGGTAGCGTGAGACAGACTCTACAACCCAATTAAGTGGTTCAGGTAGTGCAGCTCATCCAGAATGCCACATCAATGTGAGCTGTGAAAAGAAGGTTTGCTTTGTCTGTTGTTCGTGGCCAAAGGCGGAAGGCATTACCAGTAGACAGGCCAGTACACCAGGGACATGGAGGAGGCCATTGAAGGGCAACAGCCCTGCAACAGGACTGCTATCTCCCCCGATGTGCAAGGACGTACAGGAGGAGCACTGCCAGAACCCTATAAAATGACCTCCAGCAGGCCAAAAATGAGCATGTGTTTGCACAAACGGTTAAAAACCGACTCCATGAGGATGGTATGAGGGCCTGACATCCAGATATGGGGGTTGTCCTCACAGCCCAACACTGTGCAGGACACTTGGTATTTGGCAGAGAACACCATGATTGGCAAATTCGCCCTGGGTTCTTCAGAGTTGAAAGCAGGTTCACACTGAGCGCATGTGACCAACGTGAAAGAGCTTGGGGAGACCCTGGAGAGTGATCTTCTGCCTGAAACATCCTTCAACATGACTGATTTGGACTGGGTCAGTATAGGTGTGAGGGGCTGCACAGTCCTCCATGTACTCGCCAGAGGTCGCATAACTGCCATCAGGTACTGAGATTCATTTCCTCAGACCTCTTATGAGACCATATGCTGGTGCGGTTGGCCCTGGGGTCCTCTTAATATGGGACATTACTGAACCTTACGTGGCTGGAGTGTGTCAACAGTTCCTGCAAGATAAAGGCATTGAAGCTATGAACTGGCCTACCTGTTCCCCATACCTAAATCCGATTAAGCACATCTGGGACATCATGTCTCGCACCATCAACCAATGTCATGTTGCACCACAGAGAATTTTGTATGTGATTCCAAATCCATGCATCCATTGGTTAATAAATTTGATTTCCATTGATGATTTTTGTATGATTTTGTTGTCAGCAGATTAAACTTTGTACAGAGCAAAGTATACAAATAGAATATTTCATTAATTCAGACCAAGGATGTGTAATTTAAGAGTTCCCTTTATTTTTTGAACAATGTACAATATGTAGCTTTCTTTTGATTTTTACGATAATTAAGAGAAATAAAGATGATTTAAACTAAACTAGACTGTATGAAAATACATCATCACTTATAGACTTTAAATAGACATTTAGTTTTTAATGAAAAATACATATCTTTAAAACAGATTGTTTTTTTACCCTTAATCACTAAAATAGGTTTTGATAGAGCAGACCGACACCTCGGCAGTTCAGTGCCAATGTATCTATAAGCCTGTAGCCTATTTTCCTGAATTTACTTTGGGTCGGAAGTTTCCATGCTGTTAGGCGGATTTGGTGTCAAATGCATGGGTCAGTGGGTCTGACTTAGCAAGCAATCGAAGCGTTATGTTCAAAATGGATTAGGTGGATACTCCAAAGTACCCGGCATCCAGCTCAACTGAGACAGCAATGGTAATTCCACATAAGGTAAAAAAAAAAAAAGGTCTTGTCAAGAACAAGCGTAAGCTATGAGAACTAACAGAATGGTGCTGCAGTTCTGTGTTTTGGCACCAGGTGGCAGTCTCATTAGAAAAGTCCATAATGTCCCTTTAACTATTTCACTGTAAAACATTAAGTTTGGATTTATTTTAAATCTATTGAAAATTTTTCCAACTGTGCCTCGGGTTGATGTCATGAATTATGTTAAAAAGTTATTTTCCTGGGTTTTCTGGCAGAAAAGTTAATTTATCATTATATCAGTAACAGCAATTACTGAAGTCCTGAAGCAGCACAGCTAGGCTGGACCATTATTACTATCACTATAATTACCACTCTAAAAATAAAGTACACATTTCTTATAATTGGGATATTTATTCTAAATTTAAGTAGGTAAATAAGATGATCGGGCAACTGAAGGATTATTTTTACTATTAAATTAAGATAATTAGATATTATGCACTTGAAATAAGACAATGCAAATTTTGCTTTCTGATTTTAAATGTAAATTGTCATATTCCACTTGTAAAGTGTCTCACCTGCTTAATGCAAGAAAAACTTACTTGACTTACTTAGATTAAATTTTTTTGCAGCTTTTATGTTACTCACAGTATGAGGTAGTCTTACACCAGATAGACTAGTAGTTGAACTGTTGTTAGTCTGCATGATGATCATTTCTATATTCTTGACGTAAACAAAAGATGAATGGATATTATGGATGAATGTCTAGGTTTTATCAGACACCACAATCAGATATGTTGCACTCGAGAACATTTTAATCATTAAAAGGCATTTTTTTTGCCTTGAGAATCTTATGACAGCATTTTAGAAATAGAGAGCAAAGGAGTATTAGCCCTCAAAGCTGCCTGAGCTTTCTCTCTTTCTCTCTCTCTGTGCTTTTCAGATTAATTCAAAGCTTCCCACTGCCTGGGAAATGACAACACAGCAGAGGAGACAGCCTAAAGTAACACTTTGATGGACGCAGTGGTCTATTTCTGCTATTGACTACAGTGGTTAAATTGTGACCCTGCGGTCATTTTGGCAGGGCCTTATCAACGCCGACCAAATGTGGCGAGCCTGATGGAAGGACTAAGAAGATGATTTGTGGACAGTCTATTACTGTAGTACTGTTAAAGCTGTGTGACTGCTGAGCAGATTGAGGTAAAGGGATGTAGTCCTGGACTCATTCATTTGATTAGAGTTAAATTAAAAACAAAGGGGGGTGAATCTTACTCTGTAGGAGATTATACTCTCTCACCTGAGAGGGAGCTCATTATTGGGGGAGTGTTTTTCAGTTGGAAAAAAGGATTTAGGAGCAACACCGAAGATAAATATCAGTCCAAAGTTTAAATGGGATACTGCAACCTTTTATCCCACAGAAAATCCACTGGTTGCAACCTTTAAAAGCAGAGGGATCCTTAGTACCTTCCTAACTCCTCAGGTCAGTGGCAGAAAATCCATTTCCTCTTAAAAAGGAGGAGCCACACCTGATTATAGATATATAAAATCCATCTTGTTTTTGAACTCTGTCCTGAAGCTTTACTCAAGAAGAAATTATAATTTTTCCATTTGGACATCTGCAAATTTCAGTAAAGAATCAAACATTTCTGGAAACAGCAGACAAAACACCAGACAATGCAGATTTTGAAGTAACCATCTCATTCTTGATCAGACCCCTTTCAGACCTTGTCAACTGAAACACTTCTATGAAAACAGGGACACTACTCTTCCAGCAGCTTTATGTTTATGTTCCCTGATCATCCTAGCTAGTTTACATTCTGTTACTGTAATGGGGGTGTCAGAATTCCAAGCAGAAAGTAACTGCTTTGAAATTACGTACATCTTGTCCTAATTCTTGGTACTGGTGCTGGTTTGATTCATCATTCAATGCAACTTTTAGCTCCATCCTGTTTCCAATCAGCCTCTATCGGTTTCGCCAGCTTACCAGACAATATAACCAGCTCTCAGTCCAGTTACTAGTGCCAGATTATTACGAGCCATTTGTGAGTTTAGTCCAACATTCCTCTTACCTGTCTGCTTTCCTGATTTTGGCCTGATTCTGCCTCCTGATTCTCTAAGCCTGCCTGAACCCTAGGCAGGCCCTATGGACCTGTCATAGTGTGTTTTTGATAGTGATGGTGAGATAAAGCCTTGTGAGGCATTGAATCAACACTCCTCCACCTTTTAGTTGTATCGCTACTTCCACAGCTGATTCAAATAATTAGTTCAAAAGCAGGACTGGAGAACTTGAGTGCAAACTAAGGTGTAATAAGCCATTAATTCATGGGATTTTGAAATATGTAAAACTCTTTATTATCCTACAATGGGGAAATTCACACCTGCATTTAACCCATCCCTTTGGGGAGCAGTGGGCTGCCATTTTGTCGTGCCTGGGGAACAGTGTGGGATTAAGGGTTTATGCTCAGAAACCATGAGTGCAGGCTGTGGGGATCGAACCTTCTAAGAAGACAAGAGCACTGCTTTAACCATTCGGCTAACACTCCAAGACTCAGGACTTACATAAAGACTCATTACTACAAAGACTCAAAAGGGGCATGACACCATACCTTGAGGCCTAGAATTGATGACCCTTGATCTAAACCCACAACATGTGCCTTAATGTTTATGCAAGGGCCCGGCCGGAAAACATCAACTCACAGTAGGTTTTCCAAAGTGGACTGAAAACCCCATTTAAGTGGTTGAGGGCTGTGTATTTTTATAGGTACAATTTTTTTCAGTGTTGTAAAGGAGTATTTATGTAATGTCATTTTTATTTGCATTGTTTAATTTGTCTGCAGTTTTAAGCAACTTTTCCTGTTAATTCATTTAAAACAAAAATTACATAATAAAATTGAATGAGTGATGATTGTAAACCTCAGTCCAAGTATTTTAAAGGATGAAGAACACTTTTCTTAGTTTACTCTCACGATTCAGAACAGAGGGCCCAGTATTAAGGCAAGACAGACAGAAGAATTATTCAAAAAGCATTTATTAATATAAACAGGTCTATGAGATAGGATGCCTGAGGCAGGAAACCCTGGAGAGAGGAGAGAAAGGTTAGTGACCCCGTAAATCTAATGGAGGAAGATTATGAACGTGAATCACTAACCTGGCAGCCGATGAGATGCGCCAGGGGCTGCCCAGAGTGTCCCTGATGCTGCCGCCCTGGAGAACATGCTGGAGTCAGGTCAGACAAACAGATCAGAACAGGAACAGGGAAGCTTAGAGGTCCAGGTGTCCGAAGCCAGGTCAGGTAAACAGAACAGGAACAGGCAGGCTAATAGATCCAGGAGTCCAAGGACAGTTCAGGCCATCTGTTCAGATGGGAACAGGCAGGCTAAGTGGTTGCTTCTGATTTCAGGATCATGAAATCAGAATAAAAACTAAAAACACTGTAGGCATTCCGGAACTGAAAGACATCCCAAACAATAGTTTGTTTAATATTTTAAGTCTATTTTTGCAATCCGAGAAATTGAACTGTAGCTTATTGAAGAGAGAGTTTTGATTGATACCTTGGACTCAGCTGGAGGGTTGATTGGCATGGGAGGGCAAATATCCACAGCCAATTTAAAAGCAGAAAAGCAACCCAATGGCCTCTTTCACTGTTAGGACTTCTAAATTCTATCTGCACATCAATCAACTCTTTCAACTTCGAAAAAACTTTTTTTTCAGTGTCATTCAATAGAACCTATTTTACCAGTGTTTAATTTGCGACAAAACATAAATGCATTTCAAAAGTACAGCATGAGTATTCTATTAGCTCCCAGCCCCTTAACCTGGGAGAAAGTGTGTGTGAGGAAAAGTGTTCAAGTGCCTGGCGCTTTTTTTTTCTTAATATTAATATTTAAGGTGCCATGTTTATTAAACCTGTTACCCAGCAACAACTGTCAAACAGACGTAGATCTAGGCAGCTGTGAAGCAACAGAAGCAGCAGCAATAGTTGCTGCCATTTAAAGGTTTTTGTGAAAGTGTCTCTACATTTTCTGTATTTGCAGTCGAGGACTTCTTTCCTCCAACAAAGGGTTTGCACCTTTCATTTTTAACATGCATGATGATGTATCTTTCTTTTTATTAAGGAAGATGTTAGAGTAGGATTCACAGCTACATGTTTTGTATTTCTTTGTGTGTTTGGTACAATTTGGTAATCTCTATTTTTTGAAGAATACACTCTTGAAGAATACTGACTTCTATTTAGGTTTATTTTTAAGCTCTCAGTTATTTATGTCATTCTGTTTTGTTGATCGTTGGTTTAATTTCCATTTTGTGTTATAATTAATCAGTGTTAGTGTTTTTTTTTGAGCTACTCTGTGTTGCCACCTTGTGCCAATCTCCTTTCCCCTAACTCCCTCAGTTATTTGTATCCACACCTGTTCCATATCAGCTGATTAGCCCATTCTTTGTTCTGCCCCCCATATATACACCACCTGTGCAGCTCCTCATTGCAGGATCCTCTTAATTTCTTTTTGTACGTTTCCCGAACGTCTCCAGTTTTCGGTTTTTGAGTTTCCAGCATTTTATTTCTGGATTTATTTTTTTGTACTTCTACTTCTACATTAAAACTCCAAAAACTATCTCTGCCTCCTCTGCTCTGCATTTGGGTCCACAACAACATCCACCAACGCTGACAACATTTGTGTTAGTTTTTATAAATGAAAGCAACATTTTTATATTACTGATGTGTATTTTTTTAATCGATTGTAATTATTACACATGTCATCTCAAGGTACTTTACAGAGACAATTCTACCAGTAAGTTTTATATAAAAGGAAAGTTTTCTATCTATGGAAAACCAGCTGATTGCATTGACTTATTGACAAGTAAGCAATCCTTCACACAAAGCATACTTGTTGTGACAGTGGAGAGAAAAACTCACTTTTAACAGGAAGAAACCTCCAGCAGAACCAGGTTCATTGTGAGCGGCCATCTGCTGAGGCCAACTGGGGTTCAATAAGATAGAAGCAGAGATACAGAAAGAAGCAGATATACAAAAGGCAACTGTCAATCATCTCCATGTCAGAGGATAAAAGAGAACACATACAGTTAGTCACAGTCAGAGAAACAGGACTACACTGAAAAACAGACCAAGCTCCAACATCTATAAACAAAGGTGTTGATGGCAGCAGCACAGCTGATATTTTTCCTCTCCAGGATGGTGTCACAGCCAAACAGAAACAGACCAGATGAAACAGCTATGAGAAAAAGCAGAGAGAGAGCATAAAGTTAAAGGTTGACTTAACAAATACTACAAAATGGGTGAATAGAGATAGAATGAAGCAGGATGATGTAAAGGAGTCTCTATGTCCTCCAGCAGTCTAAGCCTATAGCAACATAAGTATAGAGATAGCTTAAGGTAACCTGAGTCACTCTTACTATAAGCTTTATCTAAAAGGAAAGTTTTAACCCTACCCTTAAAAGTAGACCAGGTTTTTGCCTCATGGAATAAATCTGGTAGTTTGTTCCACAGGAGAGGAGCCTGATAACTAAAAGATCTGCCTCCCATTCTTCTTTTAGAAATTTTAGGAACCACTAGTAAACCTGCAGAATGATCAAATCTCTTATAAATCATGCTGTTAGGACATGTTTTATATGTGTAGGTAAAATGTGCAAATTAATTCCCTCGACTCCATGTTTGCTGTGTTCCCTAAATCTTTAGTTGAAAACTCCAATCAGTAATTCGTACAATTAGGAATTACTTTATTAGTTTCATTATTAAATGATCAATCAAAATCCGGAAAAGCTCTTTGTAAGGTTTGATTTCTATTTAATGTTAGAGTAACAGAAAGGAAAACAAGATTCCATTAACAATGACGTACTTTTCTCCCTGGGACCTGTATCCCTGTCTACTGGTGCATTAGTGGTTCTATGTGTACAGGAATAGGTGCTTAGGTGAGTACTATCTTTCTACTATTGACTGCTGGGTCATGGCTCCATGGACAAGAACCCTGTGGGTTCACTGCTTACCTCGGGGCCTCAGGTCCCTGAGGCAGAGGCAGTTCTGCCTTGGGCATGACCGGTGGAGTCAGTGGGCTTTTCAATGCTGCTCCTTGGCATCTTGGATTTATTTGTGCTTCTTTAGAACTATGCACACAGCTAACCTTTGGATTTATGCACAATGACCTCCTCCTGTTTAAAACTTGCTAAGAACAGGGATTGTGAGGGACTAGTGGTTACAAGAGCAATTCTCTATGGAGCCTAATCAGCTTATAGGAAGTTATCCTCTTGAGTCAGGAAACATTGATCACCCCTAAACCTGGGGTCATTCCTAATTCTACAATTTCCAAAGTCTTCAAAATAGTTAAATCATTCATCGTGCACCGTTACACACAGTTTGGTGGATTTTAAATGTTTACATGTGAATTCCTCATACTTTGTAGAATTTAGTTATTGTTCTGTGGTATGAATCACCCCGTTAAACAGAGGAGAGAGGAATTTAAAGGTGAGGAAACATATGAATATGTGCAGACCTTGATTTCAATTTTAAGATGGATTTTATTATTATTTGTGACAGAGTCTGTTAGTGCCAGCATATATCACACTGTGTTTTTTGTGTTTTTTTACAATTTGATAAAGTCAATATGAATAAAGTTTAATATGAAGTGAAACTAAATGTTTAGGAGAAACTATGGTTGAATCTGGATTCAGATCTCCTCACTCACAATCTGAATCACCCTTTTACCCCTCTCTCCCAAATGTGTGTTTCTGTATCGATGGGTTGGCATGTATCTGTATGGATGCCAAGATATTTTTGATAAAACAACCTTACTGACAGATACTGTTTTTTGCTTTCAAAACACGGCATCTATGTCAGAGCTTCAAGGACAGAACCAATTCTGGCCAAAAGCAAAGATGTGTAACATATTCTGGAAAGGTCATAGGAGAAAACAACAGCTCTTTGCATCGTCTCTTTGAAAAGTAGAAAAAACAAAATTGCAAGAGCATCTTTTATGCGTTTAGTTGTTTGTACCAGCAGTAACACTGGGAGATCTCTACTTTAAAAGACTTTTTTTACCCTCAAACGCTGATGTTGAATTAAAGCCACAGGAAACACAACTCTTGATGAAAGAGTTGTGTTGTTTTGGTTTGTAAATAAAGCTCTGTCAATATGACCAGGATCTGCAACAGGTTCACAGGTCCTACCCACTCCTTGCTGGGTTGCAACAATAAGTGAAAAGTAACTGAGGATAAACAACCGTGATGAAGATTAGGAGAGGATATAGCCCAAATATAAATATTATTTTGTACGAAATATGGCTACTAAAAATAAAAATATAATTTCTGAGACAATTAGAATATAACATAAGACCATTCAAATATTAAGTACAGTTTCACTGTGAAAACATAGGTTGAAAATTGTTAAGCTGACAAATATGGAAATTCTCCACAAAGTGGGTGAGTCAAAAAAGGTAGTTTATAAATAAACAACTCAAAAAGTGCTTCAAAGTTTTAGAAAGGAAAATTAAAAGGACCGAAAAAGAGTGCTTAAAAAAATGACCACAGGCAACAGGGAATTAATAGCCTTGATTGTAAGGGGAAACATATTCAATAGCTTGAGAAAGATTCACAAAATGTGGACAGGTCCTCCACGAACAGGCATATTTACGAACTAGGCTACACCTGTTGAAATTTCAGTGTCCTTAATTAGAAACTGCGTTGAAATAATTTTTATTTCAGTTGATACTGATCCAAGTTCCTTCCAGTCCAGTGTGACGTTTCAACAGTAAATACTGAATTGGGAAATTGTGTCATCTGCATTTGTTGGTCCATCGTATTTTATCAAGTCACTACCAGGAAATGTATGAGAACTTTCCGCACTTCTAAACTGAAAAGATTTATGGGAATTCCAGTTATTGTTTATAGCGCTTGGCACCTGCTTATATTGCTAGAAGTACTAGTACCATATTAAATGACCATGCTGGGTTTGAGTGGCCAGCAAACTGACCTGACCTAAACCCCATTATAATCTATGCACTGTCATCAAGAGCAGGTGAACAAACAGTATTGCCAACAATGCGGCTAACAATATTGTTTAACTTAAAGCAGTATTTAAGCAACCTGGGCCTCTATTACAGCTTACAAATGCATGAGCTGATAACCAGTAGTTTGAGCAAAACGAGTTTCAACCAAGTACTCAGTGTATACAGTGCAGGAGATACAACCATTTCAATAGGTCAACACTTCTATATTAAAGAGTTCTTATGTAATAATTTCCCTGAAACTAAACTTTGGGGTTTTCTTATCTCTAAGCCACTGAATTACTGTTTATAAAGAAAAACAGTTTTTGCATTTTTTTTATATTGTAATTTATTATAGGCACTTGTAAATGTGGCTAATGCTTTTTCTTTGAAATGTGTGGTCTGAGCAACCTTAGATCAATATCCAGAAAACTGTCAAAGGATGTTATCATAAGAGGGAATAACTAAGCTCCCTTGATGAAAAATAGCAGGAGAGATCCAACCTGACCTTAAGAAGCAGGTGACATTTCCCAGCTGTGTAGCTGAAACCCATTCTCAGTGATAAGGAGAATATCCTGCTTAAATGTCAAACCACTGGACAGACTGGCTCTGATATAGTTGGAGAACTGCCAACTTGAGATGCTTTTCTATAATTTTCTTAAGCAAAATATTGTCACATCTTATAGGCTATATATAATAAGTAATAGTTTTCATGTTTCTATAAATGTATTTAAACTATACACTTGATTTTATTAAACTGAATCTTCTTTTACTATAATTGACATTCTCATTCTGCATTGTGCTCAAAGGAAAATAATGAGGCTTGAAACAGCAACAGTTAACCTCCTGTCAGGTGATGTATATAAAGTCAGGCTAGTGTTTATCTTACTCAGATTTTTTGTGACTTCCTGGATGACATAGGACAAACTATTGGTATTAATGTGACACCACCTAAAGATTGCTCTGCCTAAGTGAAAATGCAAGCTAGTGTAAGCAGAGCTCTAACAAATGAGCACAACTTTACCACAGGCATTTTGCCTGATCAGCAAACCTTTAAGGCAACGACAACAGGCAGCACTTTTTCTATGTCAAATTACTAAAGTTATTAATAACTACCTCTGTATTATTATAGTATAAAGCAGTGATGGGAAAAATCGCCATTAAAGCTATGCTTTCGACATGCAGGAAAAGAAGTATAAGGGACATAATCAATCTGGTGGTCAGTGAAGTTGTGTGCAACACCTTTTTCAGTTACAAAAGCAGGTGAGTTAATATGGTAAATAAATAGGAGGGTAGAAAACTGAAGCGTGGATACCATTTACTGCCACATACCTTCGTAAAAAATGTGGCAATTCAAGCATTTTCCAAGCTTAACATAAACCAAGAAAAAAAAGGAAGAATTCTTTGTCAACTTTGTACAGGTGAACAAATGGTAGCTCCCATTGATTACTGTTGAGTTCAGGCTCTTATAGCAGGCCTGTCCACCTTTTACATTTTTCAAGGATCGTTTTTGTATTGGGGAATGTATTTATGTAATAATCTTGGTGCTGATGACTGGTCTGATTTCACTCACCTGCTTAGCTCCGACCAGATTTTCATTACCCTCCATCTTATCCACCTGCTCCTGCCTCTATTTAACCAGCCCCCAAACCAGTAATCTATGCCAGATATTCTCAAGCCCTTGGTGAGAGTCTTCTAGCGTTACTTAGTGTTTTCTAATTGCCTGATCCTGACCCGTTCTGCCTTTGGACCTCTGACACTGCCTGTTCCCTATTCAGGTCTGTTTGCCTGACCTGCTTCCTTGCTTCCTGTGACCGTCCTGGATTTCCTTTTGGTACCTGTTCAGATCTCTGATCTTCTGGTCTGGACTCCTGAGCACCTCCTCGACATCGGTTTTGACTTTGCCCTCTGGATTATCCCGCCTTCCTCCATCTGCTCAGATCTGATCTCCTGCCTGTTCTCCAGTCTTTGAGGGCTGATGCCCTGCACCTTTTAGATATATCTCTACCTTAACAAACCTGAATAAAATAATCATGGTATTTTAAGGACTCTGCAGAAATTGGTTGCATGCTAAAGAGGTAATTTCATTCAGGTGTTAGACCAAGAATATATCTAAAAGTTGCGGAACGCCAGCTGTTAAGGACTCTAAACACTTTCAGGGTAGGTTTGTCTGAACTTCATGGCCCTACTTACATCTAGCTGTCTTTTTGATGTCTTTTCTTTATAAAAAAAATACCATGTCCCTCATGCCTCCCTAATGCAAATTCCAGTTGTCAAAGAGAGAGGCTAAACACCTACACAGGAGGTCCATTTTACTTCAGGACAAATCCACGTTGCTGATTGGTCAATTGCTGATAATGCCTTTGGGGTTGATTGACAGGTGGCTTCTAGTCAATTATGGTAGCCCAATCAGTTCTAGAAAGGTTCACCCCCTAATAGTTCCATATTTTCTCTCTTTGTGGTAAATGACTGTCTCTCTGTGGTTCAATGGGTCCCAAATTCAGAAAATAAGTAAATGCTTTTCAAAGCACTCTAAATTTTGGTGGAATTCAATTCTAAAATTAAAATTGTTGTCAGCGCTTTCAGAGTAATAACACTCACTAATAAAGATTAAAAATTAGATTTTCTTGTTGAATATCTTCATGTTAGAAACTTTTCAGTTAAAATAAGAACTTAAGGTACATTCAATATTTTCATATCTTACAAACTAAAAATTTAGCCCTCTTTCTTGACCTGATAACGAAAACAAAATGCCTAAAAAACCATAAATGGTCGAAATAATCCTAATGTGCTGTTCTTTAAGCATTAGGGCGCTCTGACCTGCAGTAATAAACTGCTGTAATGGCAGACAGTAGCCTTATTGTGGCACTATGAAGCTGCATTTTGGAGGCACCACATACATCCCGCGGACAGAACGTGACAGTTAACGGGTTAAAAAGAGCAGAGAGCTGCTGCTAGTATACCACTTGCTGCATGTCAGAGTTGCAGAACTCATGTTTCTTTCCTCTCAGCACAGAGCAGTAAAGGAAACATGTTGTCAACCCCCTCGCCTCTTTCTTTGCCTGCTTGTCTCTGCTACTCCTTCATTGCCCGTGGCCTGAGGGAACTGTTGGCTTTCTGAATGCTCCCCCCTTCCCCCTTTTGTAAGCTCACATTGATTGGCTCCTCACTACTACCCCCCTATAACCCCCCCCTCTACACCCCCACCCTCCCACCAAGGCAGAACAGCATGGGGTGTCAGCAGCCACTGTTCTGCTGGTGCTGTTAGAAAA
The DNA here is from genome assembly GCF_016077235.1 of Cyprinodon tularosa. NCBI lineage: Eukaryota > Metazoa > Chordata > Actinopteri > Cyprinodontiformes > Cyprinodontidae > Cyprinodon > Cyprinodon tularosa. Next base: position 2,758,958 of record NW_024039607.1, on the reverse strand, counting down.
GAGAGAAAGAAAAAGTCTGTGGCCAAATTCTTACACGAGGAGGGAAAATGGTCAGGTGCTTCACCACTGCTTGTCAAAGTATATATCCTTTCCTCATGTCTACCTCTCATGCACTAATGAGAATCAATGGGATTCAACACATTTCCCTCATGTCTTTGTCAGATCTGTTTGCAGAGTCTTGTCCTCAGCCTCATAATTGCCCTGTGTTTCCCTCCATCCTCTTCTTTTTCCCACCAAGCAGTCTGCACTGCAGGCACACAAACCCCCACAACCTCAATAAAACATGTCTTTAGGGGTGTGCACAATCTGTGAGGACTGAGTGAAATTAAATTACAGAATCATCTCGTCATCCAGTTATTTTGAAATTAGGCAGAAGAAAGAAATATGCCAGCTGAGTTCTTGAGAACTGGCATAATTATACCCTTGGGAGTGTTCGACTGCAGAATAACACATATTGGTGAGCAGTGTGAGTGTCCACAGCAGGGCAAAAAGTGAACACTGAGAACACATTTGAACTGGAGTACAGCCAGAGGTTGGTCGGTTTTTGTGGAGGATGTGGGCTCGTCCCTAGAGCCCAGTGGTTATTCATTCATAAACCAGGTGGGAACCGTAAATAAAAAAAAAAAGCTTGGATATCTCCCTGAGATTTCAAAGATCACATTGTGCTGTTTTTATTTAAAGAGAAGCAAGATGAAACATTATTTATGTATTTTTCTAAGGTTTTATGTAGGTCAAACCAATTAATTTGGGATTTTAAAAGGAATCTATTAATGAGCAATTAGAAATGTAGTGATGTCTTAGAGTTGAACTTTATAGTTGAACTTTATATTATATGCTAGGCCTACTGTGTAGTTCATTTTTCATTATTAACTCAATATTTTAAGTGCAAGAAAATGTGTTGGTTCTCAACATTTCAGAAATGTTCTCAGTGGTGATTGTTGCTATTTATTAAGCTATTTTATTTTTATTTTAATGTTCCCTTTTCATCAAGTATTCAGTCATTTCCCCTTTATGACTGCTTTTGTTTAAACTACTGACCAATTAATTCCCCCCCAATGGTCGTTTTGACAAACAATGGTTTAAAAAAATTGCTATAATTTACTTATAGTCAAGGAAATGTCATAGATTGCAATAAATAGTATATATCAGCAGCTAGATGACATTATGGTCCATTACATCAGCAGCACTCAGTTGTGGATGGATGGATGGATGGATGGATGGATGGATGGATGGATGGATGGATGGATGGATGGATGGATGGATGGATGGATGGATGGATGGATGGATGGATGGATGGATGGGTTTCTTTATTATTAAAGCACTTATATCTAGCTTTTATATATAATTGCTCTGCCTGTGATGCTATAATCAAATAACACCCCTTTATTTAGATATAGCTTACTTTACTTGTCTTGTGTCCCAATTGTAAATTTATTTCCAATAGATTCTGGGATTATACAGCAGGTTTTTGTGCTGATTATTTCTGTTCATTGCTCACCTTGCAACAATCATCTATAAAGCTGGAGTGAGCTTTATTACAATTAACAGCTCAATACATTTTTATTGGGGCTTTAAGCTCCCGGATAGCAAACCATGTGCAACAAATCAATGACCAATTTTTTCCCAATCTCAGTGAGCAGGAAATGTACACCTTCACTAATTCATGGATCCATGCTGGAAATAAATAATTCCTGTTACCTTTTAGCAGGACAAATGGTGCCTATTGTCTCTGCACATCCCTCCCTCCAACTTTAGACAGCTGGGGTGGAAAAACAGGAAAGGTTGACTGAATTGTAATAGAAGGTTAAGGGGCTTTCAGCGATAACTTCTGATACAGGAGCTTTGATTGCAACTTTCTAAAGGCCAGCACCAATAAGCGAGGTGGTGTGTTCCTGATTTCTCCCCTGCTGCTTACAAGCAGGTCACCATGGACAGCAGCAGGTCACTCTGAGTCAGTGTGTGTGAGGGAGTCGGGATAGATGCGGCTTGGCCCCGGTTATTGCTCCTTGACGTCAGTACTCAGCCCAGCCTAGTCCTGTTACTGCTGCTGCTGATGCCTCTGCTGCTGCTCCACTCAAACATGTCTTTGTTATTCAGAGCTTTTCATCAGAGAGTGGTGAGCTGCAAAACATGGAGGCTGGAACACAGATGGATGACAGATATGCAGTTCACTTACATCCATCCTTAAATCGTGCAGTTTAACACTGAACAGGGTAATTGACTGAGATTAGATGCTATTATACGCACAAATCATTTGCTATTAAATACATACTAGCATATAATTATAATGTGTTGATCATTTGGGGATAATCACCAAATACCGATGAGAACATGCAGTGTAATGAGATTAGAAGTAATAAAAAGTTTGTATATTAGGAAACTTACGTGACATCACAAAAGCTGGTGGAGTTTGAGGATGGGAGAGTCAAAGTGTTATTCTTTTAAATCTTTTTAGCTATAGCTAGAGAAAAGTTTTAAATTCTTATCATAGTAAACTATCTATGTCACCAAAAATGGATAATCATATGAAAGAATGCTGACATAACAGTTTCCAGGCAGAGTCACTGACACGCTGTGGAAGGTAAGTCCAGAAGTTATTGCTAAAGAAGAAGGCTGTTCCAGTATTTTGATAGAAAAAAAAAATACTGCAATGGAAAATGTGAATCTAGTACGGATAAATACAGCTATGAGAACATTGTAAAGTAAAGCCCCTTAAGAGTTTGTAGGAGATAAACCAGGTGTGGGCTACAGTTGTAGTCACAGCTTCAAGAGCCGCCAGACAGACATGATATGGGCTAAAACTGTTAAGCCTTTCCCAAACCAGAGGCTACATCAGAATGATGGGGTATGGAGGAAAAGGGCTACGCTGTTGCTCATGGTCCAACGTTCTAACATCTCATGAAAATCAATTTTGCATTCCATTTGAAAATCAAGGTTTTCAGAGCGGTCCACAAGTACACATCAGAGCTTTTAATGCTAAAAAGCTATAGGGGGGGTGATCATTTTATTTTCAACAGCAGTTGATCTTTCAGCAAACCTGCTTTACTTAAACTCAAATAATATTTTCAGGCTAATTATTAAGAGGAGGACAAAATGCACCCAAGCCAGTGCTGCAGCTATGCCGATTTTAAAGTATCCTGGGCTTCCTAAGAGGGTATCAATAACTGCTGGAAAATGTAATCCAGCAAGTAGGAATGTGTTTCTTTGTTAATAAGATGTTTTATTGGTCAACACTCAGTCCTTGTTGTCTTTGCTTCCCTAGTGACTTTTTTACAAGGAATTAACTGGTTGTTTACGTCCAGTTTACATCTAAGTGCGGTGACCCTTAATCCTTTAAAGTCTGGACCATAAAATAATTGAAAGAAAAAAAAAAAAAAAATATATATATATATATATTATTATTATAATTGTCATTGAACTTTCTGATAAATGGAATATAAACCACACATTTTGTATAAGCTAGGTTGGATAATTTATTTCCATCAATTTTAATATATTAATTATTTCTGTATAATCTTTTATAGGCTTTCTGTTCACTTCATGTTTCAGATTGTTTAAGTAGAGGTTTAAAGAATAGAAATATCAGACCTATGATGCAAATATGATGGATTTGGCTTTAAAGGGTTAAAACAATGATTTCAGTGGTAGTCATGGGCAGTTCTAGACTGGAGCCAACGGGGGCCAGTGCCCCTGTAGATCATGTCCTGGCCCCTGCACCGAAGACATAATACTCTAATAAAATTCTAATTATATGCGCTGGAAGAGACATGGTTCATTTTTTTCTTTAACAAATTCTGTTTTACTATATATATATATTTTATTTATTTTTTAATATCCCAGTTTTCATCTGCTGAATATTTTATTCCAAAACAAATTTTAAAAAACAGCTGAATTTATCAGTTTTTCTCGAGTTCTAATTCTGTTTTTATAGGAAACCATAATTTTAACTTAAAGTAAAAAAATATGTTAAATTCTAAATGAATGAATGAATGTATATTGTCCTACTATTCAAAATAATAGCTTTATTTGATCTTTTAGATATTTAAATACCTACAATTTTTTATTTTCTTTTTCGCTATGCTAAGGGATTTTTATTTTGATTTTAACGACAATCCAAAAGAACATTTTCAAGCAAAAGAAATTCTATTTTATATTAATATTTATACATATAATTTTAATTACACCTAATTGGATCGAAATTTCACTTCATGCAGCTCTCTTAATAAAATTTAATCCCACGTCAGTTTTTTTTGCTTCATGCTTTTCCGTGCCACCATGAAAGCACACTGGCCCCCCTCCTGGCCCCCTGGAAGATTTAGTCTAGAACCGCCACTGGTGGTAGTGCCAATAAAGTTTCCCCCTTAATCCCCTTTATGGTGTGGTTATTCTTGACACTTTGTGCCTTTGTACTGATATTTTTTTCCTTCCACTTAGTTTTCCATTAAAAGGCTCCAACACCTTGGACATCTGCTGGGTAAATAACTCCTCCCTTTGGTTCCATATCCGCGCGTAAGAACAAGGAATCCGCCACGCATTTTGTCGGCAGCCACCCGAGCTCCGGGTCCCTTCGGTAATAGAATAGCCGATGTAATTTGACACTTCAACTTACTGAGCTCTCTCTGAGTCTATTCAGTTACTCAGTCCCATTCTCAGCGGCCGTATGTGTGTATGAGAGCGCGTAAAGGAACGGAAGATTTCTGAAACGACACGAGAATTATTACCAAGGACTTTCTGCGCCCGATCGCACCCCGGTGAGTGGCTGCAAACTTAACGCGTTGCAAAAGGAAGGCTATTTATTTATGTATCATTGTTTGTTGCATTTAATCCGTGTGCGTTTCCAGTTTGGCTCAGATTGTTTCTTTAATAATGTGGCCGCTTTCAACTGGCTCTGAGCTGAGTGTGTTAGAATGAGCGGCTGATTGCTTTCTCATTAGCTGTTCTTACTATTTACTTCCAGGCTGGGATTGCGCTTTTAGATGCGCGCCTTGATCTCCGTAATCTCTCCGGAGGTTACATTGTTACAGTGTGCGCACGTTTTGCTCTGTATGCAAACCCAAGATTGTGTATGTTTCCGTGTTTTATAGATTTTTTTTAAGTTACATTTAAGCTCCTGGTGTATCTCAAAGCACATGGCTGCGGGGATGCAAGCCGCAACAGTGGAGACGGTCACTGCAGTGCAGATCACTCTGTGGATGTCATGTTTGTATGAGCGCTTCTGAACTTTGATAACAGAAACACGTGTGATCTGGTAAACACAAAGCGGCTCTGGTTGTCTTGCGTGCTGGGACGTGATGGGATTTAATTGTTTAGGAGTTAATAAATAAATATTTTAAAAAAGAAACCCATCTCTCTGAATTTGAGGGCATTTTTAACCCTTTATAGGGCAAGTTACTTGAACACTTGCATAGGTCTAGAAGCACAAGGTCAGCAAAGATACTGCTATATTGCTGTACATCTTATTTTGATAATAATGATATATAACCTACTGTAAATTAAGTAAAAAAAAAGTAAGAAAAATCTGTAAAAAGCTAATTGAAAAGTTAAAAAGTGAATAAGCCTGGTTAAAAATTATATATAGGTTTATAAACTAAAAAATCTAAGGTTATGTTGTACCAAAAAAAAAATGAAAAGATAAATAAAAATAAAGGTTTTCTTGAATTTCTTACAGAAGCATTTTTGTTACTTTTCTTAATATATCCGGGCAAGTTATATATTCAAAAGTTTTAAAAAGATGAAATTTTCCAGTTAGCTGTTCCAAACGAAATTTCTTTTTGTTTTACACTTGTGTAAACAAAATGACAAATAAAATCTGTCTAAGTTGGCGTTTCTTGTTATTATATTGATATTCATACTTGCCATCAAAATATCCATATTTTTTTAATGTTCCAAAGGTGATACAGTCTTATCCTGAATTGCAATAACACTATTGGCTTAAAATTTAGATATTTTTCACCGATTGCCCTATAAAAGGTTAAGGGGTTAGTCCTCTCATACACAGAGGGAATATAACAAAAAAACAAAACAAATAGGGGATAAATATAACAAATAATGATTAAGACGCTGCCATAAAATGTGGTTCCAAGGGTGTATTACAATCTTTACCTATTACTTTCCAGTATTAAGTGTTCTTAAGAAGATCATTTATATCAGCTGTATATGTAATCTGATCAATATAAAATAAAATAAGACTTTCCTTCAATAATTTTGATGGGATTTAATAACAAAAAAAAACTCAAAATAATCTTGTTCAAAAGTATGAATCAGGATAACTGTTAAAGTTATCAATCATGACAATTGTTAAAAACAAACACGTGGAGAAACAGTGATGCCATTTGATTTTTTGAATTATTGATCAAATGGAAACTCATGGAGGCAAATAATAACACTGAAGTCAATAATTTCCGGCTACGTTGTTCAGGTGAGAATTCTCTTAGTATCTATATTGTTAGATTATAGAGCTGATGTAAACTATTCATGTCTTGTGAGGAATATGTTATTATATGGTGAAACCAAGGTTAAATTTTTGGCCACAGTTCAAAACACTAAACTACACCCACTGTGAAACATGGTGGTGGCAACATCATTGTCTGTGGTTAGCTTTCTACAGATGAAACTATTTTCTGCTAACACTGATAGAATTCCAGCGATTCAAAATACCAGCAAGTTTAGACTAAACTGTCAATGTGCGCTAAGAGAGGTGAAGATAAATATTCTTCCACCAAAAAATTTGAAATTTTAATAAAAAATGTCTCAACAAAGCATTGGCTTATGTTGCAACTTTTTGTGACTTTTATGTTTATTTTGCCCAGGGATGTGTGGACTTTTATATCCACTGTACATCCGTCCAGGAAGCCTCCAAAAAAGACAGCGTTCCCTGCTCCACTTCCTAACCTATTGTCAGTGACGAGAGGGAGTGATTGTGTATTTTTTTGTCTTGCAACCTACACTTGACTCCTGTTCCAAAAAGTCCCACTTTTGGGGGCTGCTAGCAGGCAGGCATACAGACAGACCATACTTTGGGTTTCTCCTCTGCTTTTGCTACAAGAGACTTCTTCCTGTTGCTTATTATTATGCTGTTAAAAGTTCATTCTCCTGGAATGTGGGAGTGTATGTGGGTTGGTTGTTTGATTTTTTTTTTCTTTTTTACTGAAATTTTCATCAATGATACATGCTTTAATGACTATTTTAAGCCACATTTTAAAGTTTTTCTTTTTCTTAAAGTGTAATCACACCAATAAAAACAAGGATTATTAGTAATCAAATGTGCTGTTATAGTTGTGTTATGGCCTATACAATCGCAGATAAGACTGCTAACTTTAAAGTGCTGCAGGAACACTCTCTAAAAGGAGGGCGTGCAACAAGAATATTATCTCTTAGGATTGTGGCTGTTCACATAATTTTATTTTTAAGCATATCAATGGAAAGTTAAGTGGAAGGGAAGACTAAAAGCACACGACCATAATGGAATAGAATATTCAAAACTACCTTTTTTTCCCCCGCATTTTATTGTCATTACACAAGTACAGAGCAACTCTCTGCATTTAACCTTGGGGAGCAGTGGGCTGCCATCGTGGGGTGCCCAGGGAGCAGTGTGGGGTTAAGGGTCTCTGGGCTGTTCAGTGGCCTGGAGTCTTTCGCATGAATTTGCATGTTCTCCCTGAGCATGCGTGGGTTCTCTCCGGGTACTCCGGCCTCATCCCACCTGTCCAGGGTGTATCCCGCCTCTCGCCCATTGACTGCTGGAGATAGGCACCAGCACCCCCCGTGGCCCCACTCGGGACAAGCGTGTCAGATAATGGATGGATGGATGTGGGAGTCGGGCTTGAACTCAAAACCTCAGGATTCATCAGCACAATACCCTAACCACTAGGCCGCCACCCCCCAAAGCAGGCATTAGCGTGAAGGGTCTTGCCTAAGGACCCACACTGGCACCACATTCCCCCCAGCTGGGATATGAGCCCAGGCTTCCTGTTTGCAGGAATGGTGACTTACCACTTGAGTTAGCCAGCCATTAACTTCTACATTTGATATAGAACTCATAGCCAGCTAAAAAGAATACATGGTTACAATATATGCTCTCAATTCTTAAGGTTCCAGGAGCTGCTGCATCATGGTTGGCTTATGACTCTGCTGATATTTGTATTGTTGGCTCTGCACTCTTGAGAATGCCCAATTGTCTATGGTGTTTAGTTAAATAGAATTTGCAAGTCAGTCAGACCCAATGAGTTTAAGGCCATTTATACAGGTATATTATTCTTGTTGGCAGTTCCGACAGGTGCTCAGGCTTCCTAAAAAAGGAAATGTCCATGAAGCTTTTAAGCTAAGGGAGGCAGGAGGTGTTTTAATAGTTACTGATAGATCTCTGCCCAGATTTGATAAGATACCCAACAGCTACCGACATGATCACTGACTGTGGAAACTTCAGACTGGACACCTAGGAATTTGAATTTGGTGAAGAGCCAGCTGCTTTTGCAGAAACCATTTGTTGCATATCCTTCTTGTATCTGGTGTGCCTTTTGCTCCTACACTTTTTTCTTCCACTTGATTTTCCATTAGCATCCTATGATTTTCACACCCCTTTTTAAAGTGATTTCGGTGGCTTACCCTCATTGCAAAGCATGGCAATCTCACATGTACTTAAAATAGAAAATTTGACACTTTAATTCGCTGTAAGCCACAGTTATCAAAATCTGATAAAACGACCAGTTAAATGTACTGCATACATCTCAACAGATATACTACATGGCTTTAACTTGCTAGAGAAAAACCCATAGAAGTTTAATGCAAAACATAACATTTTCAGTTCCAGCAGAATTTCTAGTTTATAACTAGGAAATCCACAATCATTCAATGATCTGATATACTGCTGATGCTGCAGCATTCCATGTTTGTTCTGTGCAGCTTTGAAGAGGTTATCAAAAACATCAACAGATTTCTGTCAGGAATTGATTGCAATTTTATTTGTTTGGCGGGACATTGCTGCACCTGGTGGTTTGATCCCATCTTTTCGGTCATTGCGCTTGACTGTAATGACAAGATAAAACGTTAACTGAAGAAACTTAAAACTTCCAATTGGTTTTTTAGAAAACTTAAAGGGAGGGAAGGTTTTTCTTTTCCCTCCCAACCCCTCCTTCCAAATCACCCCCATCCCAATGGGGCCCCCAGGCAGACCCCACCAGGCTGACCTTCTTCTATTCAAGTCGAGGATGTTGAAACACCAGCCCTCAGACAAAAGACACATTGAAACGGAGATCTGCAACCCAGCACGTGTGTCTGGAGCTGCTGAAGTAGACCATTTATTAACTCCCAGTATCCCTCTGACAAGTGAAAAGCATCAGCAGTGTCGGACAAAGAAGTGGCAGTAGAAACACAACATCGACAGATTACTGAATACATTTCAAACTAAATAAAAATATTCAAGTTTATATTGAATTCAAATTTGATATGTCAAAAAAAAAAACAATATTTAAAAGTATCCCCCTTCCATTTGGTTGGGATAGGGATGATTGACAATAGCAACACGTTGGCGGCAAAGGAGGAAGGTTTCCCCACCCTCCACCCCACCTGCCGGATTGCGAGTAAAAGCGGAAGCTGCAAATGGCTGCACCACATGGGAAATTATTCAGCTCTCAGATCAGAGAGGACACACAAGAGGCCTCATTACCTCCACAAGCACTACTGGCCAGCCTGCAAGGAAAGCAGAGCTCTAGTTTGTGTGAAATATCAACTCCACATATTAACTATCTGATGCACCTTTTTGTGTGAAAATCCTCGCAACACGGTTTAAGGAGAGTTTGTTTGGTTAAATCCGATCAGAGCTGTTTGATCGGCAATCTAAGAACAACGAATTAGAACCTGTCCCAAAGGTTTCCAGAAAAAAACCTTCCAATAAACAGTGTTTGCCTAAGTAGCTGGTAAACACGGCGCTGAGTCTGCTGCATCATATCATGACGTTATTGATCAGGCTCAGGAATACCAGACCCTGCACGCCAAGAGCTTTCAGAAGGTGCTCTAAAGCAGGGAGAGAGGTGCTCTGATTGCTCATCCATGGCGGTCAGAGGCTGTAGGAGGTTTGTGAAGTTTCCTTCAAGGTTCTACTTTGTGTTGTCTTTGCTTAACAGAATAAATTCCTGGAATTAATTACTTCAAGCAATTCAGTGTGCCATTCTCATGCAGTCTGCGGGACGGTTTGGTTGGTCCTCTCTTTTGCAATGACTCTGTCGAGACTCTTCAGTGTGTAAACTTTGTGGTGAATGCAGCCAGCGTGCAACCCCTTGTAAATGGGAAATGCTCTGCCACAAGTTGACTGCATTAAATCTTTGACCGGGAAGCATTCTGTGAGGGGTGTAACAACCATGTCAAAAGTGAGTGGGAGATATTTTTCAGTGGTCTATTGAAATATTATCCCTTGCTCTTCATCACACCTCTCCTTAGTAAATAAAGAACCATATAATCACCATGGCCACACTACAGCTCCAAGAGACGGACTTTGGTTCTGTAAACAAACACGACTAAGTTTTAGCTGCCAAACTCTGGTTGACTTGTCAAAATCAACCTTCTGATATCAACAAGGTAGTTAACCTGATCGTTAGCTGCCAAATTACAACCCTTAATATGAGATGTTGAGTTAAAACCAATTTTGTAAGCAAATTATTACTTTAAAACATTTGGAATGGAAGAGACAAAGAACCATGGTAACAAGCCATATACTTTCATCCACAAATCTGACATGAATGTTTTAGGACGTAGTTAAACTCTTACATCAGAGCACAACTATACAAAACTCATAAGAAGCAACAGACTAATGCGACCCAGGAAAACAACCTTGTTGGTTTGCACCCCATCAGTGCTTCAACTACAGATTGCTCTACTGTGGGCAAACAGAATTGACAAAGACTAATGTATAGTAAAGACCCTGATGGCTAAGATTTTGCACATGTACACATTAGTGCTGCAACTAACGATTATTTTGCAAATTGATTAATCTATTGATTGTTTTTCCAATTGATTAATAATCGTATAGTCATAGGTTCCTTAAAGAAGACTTCTTACAAGATTAAACCAGGTGAAACTTAAAACTTTTCCACATGAGGAATTTTGGATAGAGGATATTGATGGACAAAAAAGTTATTTTGATCCTAAATGCACAATGTATATTATATATATCGAGCCGTATATATCAGCTCTAGTACACACTCTTCCATTTAACCTAGAAAGGGATATATCCAGAATTTACTGAAATTTAACAGATCCAACTGAGAGGCTTAGGTTATTTATTATAGCTAAGTATTTCCATATTATAGTATATGAGACTCAGAGATACAGATAATTACTGCTAATACTTGCTACACTTGCATAAAAACTGTTTATCTTTAAGTTTCTACTTCAACTAATTATTTTATCATAAAAAAGTGCAATGATGGTTTTAGTAAAAAAAAAGAAGAAAAAAAAAGAAAATGACACCTTTGTGAGGCATTCATCATGTTTAAACCCCGGTTCAGGGATTTTGATTACAATAGCCAATATTTAGGACTTAAAACATTTTAAAAATGTAGAAATTAAAGGTTTAAATTGAATTCAGCAAAACTTCTCTTGGATTGTGATATAGCTGTAGCACAATATCAGTACTGGATTTAAATTTTCATTCCAGCTTTCAGAATTGGCTGTTCATCATTACACCCTTTAGTTCTCCTCTACATGCCAACACTGAATTCCTCATGTGTGTGTTAGTGATAATTTGCGACACTCCACCTCTGTGACAAGCAGCTGCAGGAATGTAGGATAAGCAGATATCCAGGGAGAACAATTTCTTATATTTTTTTCCAGGTGGGGGGGTTGAAAGAGAATGGTCAGGTTGTACCTGTCAGGCTCAGTGTTGACTGTTAATATGAAGCATCTATTTTCACAACACAGCTCAGGGAAAGGAAATCTGTGTGACTCTTTCTCTTGCGTGCAGGATAGAGATACAGAGCTCCGTGAGGGGATGGGAGAGGTGCCGGGAGTGACGCCAGACCACACATCATTTAATCATGTTAGAGTGTGCAACCACTCGGTGCATATTTTTGGTTGCATTGGTGATCAGTTGTTATTGCAAAAACTCCACGGAACGAGAGGCAAGGAGGGAATTGGCAGGGAAAGATGATTATTTCCATCATTATGGTCAAAATATGGCAATGCATGTTGTTTTAGATACAAAAAAAAACAGCTCATTGAAAAGGTTTAGGACCACTCAAATGCTCAGTCTGGATGAATGAGTGTATATCAGCGTAGGATTTCACTTCGTCCGTTTGGCCTAATCCCCCTGTTGACTTGTGTACTAAGTACCGAATGTGTTCATTCTTTGCTCTTTTTAGGAAGCCCTTCTCAGCATAATCTCACTTAATCTAATCTACCCCCTTTTATAATAGACTGGGAATTTATAGAAAAAGCTTTAGCATAGATCCATACCAAACAGAACGATGTTGCCACTCGCTCCCCCCCCCCACCAATCCCCTCTGGCAAAGCCCTTGTGAAAATGCAAGTGACCTCTGCGGCCCTTGTTAGTCTGAACAATAGACCTGCGTCCTCTTACAGCTGCAGCCTTGCTTGAGGGCAGGTTGTTCTCAGCGTAAACACACATCTTCTGATTAATAGCTTTAGAAACACAGTTTCTGGTATAATTTGCTTCAGCGTAATACAATTACTGTTCAACATTCTTTGAATTGAATGTTATTTTCAATGTGTTGATTCGAGATAAAAATCTAAACAGACCTTTAAAAAGGATTATGTTTGGACTTGGTGATGTGTTGGGTTGATTTTAGAGATTAGATCAGTATAATTGATTTCAGAACTTTATCCACCTTATATGTGAAATACAATCTGAAAACCCAGAACGTTACTATATATATATATATATATATATACTGTATATATAAATTCCACTTATTTTAATGTGTCACTTTTATTCTGTTTAATCTGTTTAAATATTTGTATCGCCTCAATGCCTCTACTGTCTTTTTCTCTTGTACAGAATTTGAATTATCTTCCCACTGAATTGTGCTTTATAAATAATAATTTTGCCCTGCCTTGCATAGATTTGTACAACCTTATATAAGCATTAGATTTGATTGTGTTCAGAATTTGTTAAAACAAGCCTACCAATGTTAAATTGGAGTCTTTAAAGAGAGAGAATATAAAAAGCATTAAAAGAAGTCATTTTGTTTAGGTTTGACAACAAAGGCAAACTTTGCATAGAGGAAAGTGTCCAAAGCATCAGAGTAGTATATGTATTCAAAGCTGTCTGTCATGAAAACACCAGTGAGCCATGGTGGTGGCAGCATCATGCTTTGTAGCCATATTTGGAAGTAATTATGAGCACTTCTAAATACTATTCGATGACTGATCGATGACTGTACATTAGCGTGTGGCTCATGTTAGGAAAACTGGAGGTAAAGATTAAGAGGATCTTCATCACTGGTCTACAGTGTAGTGTCTAAATAAGAGTGGATAAAAGTTTCTAAGTGTGTGTTTCTAAGGACCAATTGGTAATTATATTTTCTATTGGCTATATTTGCTTTGTGTTCAACCAAAAAGATTATTGTGAGATTAACGTACACATATCATTTGCAAATATCAAATTACATTTGCTTTAAATTGTTTTGTAGATAAAAGAAAAGTCAAATAAAATTATTAATATTTACAAACGATTCCACTAATAAATAAGCACAAAATTTAAATAATTTTTTTTCACATTAATTTTAGCATAGACATTGATGTTAGGTTATCATTAAGTTAGATATTATGATCTTTATAAAGCATAACCTTCTTCATTTGACTTCCATCTGATGTAGTAGAGACAAGATTAGAAATTAAATTAGAAACCTTATGCCCAGCACGAGCTTTAGCAAGGCCAAGGAGCTTTGGCAAAGGTGAACTGCGGACTTGGAAGAGTCTATTACTTCTTTAAAAATAATACCACTCTATGAAATATGAAAATAAGCCATATCTAGATGTATCCCAACATTTTTTGGTTTTATATATATGTGGGCCTAAGATTGGTCCTTAAGAAGCCCCCATCTTAACCTCTAAAACTGCATAGTTTTAATTATTTATAGACCTACATTGTGCTCTCCCAGTTGCACAGGTTGAGAACAAATTAAATTCACAGTCAGCAAAGCCTATATGTTACAGACTAAAAGGAGGTTGTTGCTTTTGTTGGCTTTATTTGTCAAATAGCGGTTCAACTCTTCAGGACTTAGACATGTGATTATACAAAGCAAGCTGATGCTCCAACCCAGTAGCTGCTTAGAAAAATAGACAAGAGAGAACCTTGCTAAAATGACTTTCTTATCTATGTTAAAATGCAGTAAAAATGGTTAATATCTTGTTTACATGTTTGTTTCTTGTCAGTACAATTTTAGAATTTAAATTGTAGTTGTTTGAGAGTGCAGCACTGCTTGGGAAAGAGAGATGTGGATCCAATCTTTGAGCTGTAATCCACGACGGATGTAATTGAAGCTTTCAAGGCCCCCCAGCAGTCGTGGGCTCATGCATGTTGAATGTGACATGCTGTGAAAAACATACACAGATGATGACACAGAGCATTGCTGCAGTGTTAAGTGCAAATGAAAGGCTCTGAATAATGAATAACATCCGGCATCTCTGTAGTCCCATCTTTTATAAATTAAACAAGGTCCAATGGTGAGGAGTTGTCAGATTTGGCAGCATGTGATAGTGTTGCATATTTGCCTCTTAAATTGCAGCACAGGCTGTGAAACCATCTGCTAATCTCAGAATAAGAAATCTTTAGAGTTTTAGTCCGGCTATTAGAGAATAGATCCAACGAAAGACTGCTGAAGGCTTTCACTAATAATTTATGGTGTCTGTGGGTCTTTTTTAGGTTTTTGCTATTTTTTTAAACACCTCTGAGTAATGATGGGGATTCTCAACAAGTGTAAGAGTTACATTCAGCAGAGCTGACGGGGGTCCATATCTCATTGTTTTCTGACAGGGAAAATTAACTGGGATTTACAAACACACAGGGAGCCTTTCTCACCCATTCTTTGGTGCTCTCAAAGAAAAGGTCTGAGGGTAATCTCTTTCCCAAGAACCCTCCCCCAACCCTCTCCTTCTTAGTCCTAAATATAAACTCTCAGATTCTTGGAAAATTTGAAGTCCAGATATAAAACACAGGTTCATAGAATTCATCGTAGCTTGCTCTATTTCCCAAACATCATCTTATGCATCAAAGGCCCTTTTGTGGCTTATTTCCGGTCTGTTTTTCTGAAGCATTAAGCATCTAATACTGATCTTAGCTCATTCAAAATCAAAGTCTTAAGTCAAACAGGAGTAGTTTCACTTAGAGACCACATACTATTACTAATAATTGCAGAGATTGAGTGTGTTGTTTATAGTTTATTAATCAGCCATGTCAGTATTTAGTACAGTAACAATTCTCCAATATTTTATTGAACTCTGAAGTCCTGTGATAATACTAATCCAATGCCAATAGGAATCTCTATGATTTGGATAGAGCTTGATGGGGATGGGTGTTAGTTGTTTTTTTTGGTTTCCTGAGAACTTTTTTACTTTCTTATTGCAAAGAACAGAGGATGTATTTGATGGATGTATTTTTAGAGAATATTTTGTGTCTTGGGCCAGCAAAACCCTACCAAAATTTAAAAGAAAGGGCTGAGGAAAAGAAGCAATTTAAAATGCAAATGGAGGATCTAAGGTGACAAACAGATGTGAGACAACAAGGCTACTTATGAGGGACAGTTTTCCAGTTGTGTGTTTTTTGTGTCTCTGACTTTTACAGTGTTACTTTACATAGCACTTTAAAAATATCTTCAGCAAACTTCTGAAAAATCTCCATGAGAATAACCTTTCACTGGGCACTTATAAACCTTTCCATAACCTTTTTTTGTGGTTGCACTTCCCAAATTAAATGTTATTTCCATTATATGTTATTTATAGACATCTAATGAAATCAATTCCCTTTTCTGTTTTGTATCAAAAGCATAATGCACAAGTTGGTCATGACATGGGGCGCAATTTGTATTTTGATTGACAGTTTGATTGGTTCTGTAGCAGGAACAGCAGCTCTGCTCCTTAAATCTAAGAATAACACCTTTAAATCTAAGAATTTTTTATTTTTTGGTGGTAATGTTCAATATTTGACTCAGTCAAATGTGGAACAATGTTTCGATTTGTTGGACATTCGAAAAAAAAAAGTGAAAAATGCGGCACAGCCCCCCACAAATCAGGACATTTGCTCCCATGTGGATCACATCTAATCCAATCCAACTTTATTTATATATCACTTTAAAACCAGCAGAACCAAAGTGCTGCACAAAAGCATAAATAAAAAAACACTATATGCACAAGATTATTAAGAAAAATATATATATAAAAACAGTAAATATAACACAGTAAATAAGAGAAAGCATAAAATCAACTGACAACAACATCTTTCAGAAAAAATGTGCTAAAAAGACCATTTTCTTCTGTTTGTACCCCTGTGTTACAGAGCTGGCTAGCCGTAGCATCAATAGATGTTACCCAATAGGTTACATCATATCCAGCACCAGGAGATGTCATGTTAGAGTGCGGTTATCATATGCGCCTCATGAAAATAATACGTAGGCGGGTAATTTATTTATTACAAGGGGTCCCAAGATAGTTTTTATCCAATGCAATAATTGCTGACTCTTTTATTAACAGTCTGTATTAATAACCCACTTTTTTGATACAATATTCTTTCTTAACACTTTTATAAAACTGGAAATAGCTGATTTAGATTATTCTACCTTCTGCCCTTAAATAAGCTTTCACTAACTCAAAAACAAATCTGTTTTTTTTTTTGTTTATTCCAAAATTTTATTTATCTTCTTGTATTTTGATTTTTACTTGTTCACTTTTGGACTCTAACAGTTCTTGTGAACTTTCTCTTGAAGAACCTTCACTAAAAAGATGAATCAAAAAAAAAAAAGGCCTGCGATACCTTTAACC
This sequence comes from Cyprinodon tularosa, assembly GCF_016077235.1. NCBI lineage: Eukaryota > Metazoa > Chordata > Actinopteri > Cyprinodontiformes > Cyprinodontidae > Cyprinodon > Cyprinodon tularosa. The sequence goes on along the minus strand of NW_024039607.1, from coordinate 2,741,969 downwards.
TCAGTACTTACTAATATTTAGGCATATGAATGATAAAGAAACTACAGTGACACAACATTCAGAGAAGACCAAGGTTTGTTCTAAGCATGTCCTGTCCCAGCCCTTGAGGCTCAGCGTTCTGCATGTTTCAGATGTTTGCCTCAGTCCACACACCTGATCTGAATAAATTGGTCATTAACCCCCCCACCTGGTGGAACTGGATGATATGCTCAGGATGTAATTCAACCCATCTAATGAGCTGTGTCGTAGGTGCGGTAGATCAGAAACATGGTCTACCTGACATGGAATTATGGTGCAATTTGCTTCCGTAGTGATTTTTCTGGTGAGGAGAGCCTATCCTTCTCTTTGGTGATTTACTCTAAAAGTAGAACTGTAACTTATCTAAAATTCATAAAGGCAATAATAACCATTTTGCTGGGATTGCTTATCAGTTGCAAAGCTCAAAGCTGTCTAAACTACACAGGCTGCTTATAAACAATACATTTCTTTTAATAACCTTTAATAGGAATAGTGGACTCAAACTAACCCTCACTAAGATAAGCAGTTGGAGTCTTAAGGCCTTAGCTTATTAATTTTGCTTTAAATGTGTCCAACATTAAACAGGAATGAAAGTCATGCTTATTTTTCATTGAGACACTGTGTATCTGTCAGATGTGCTACTTTAATGCAAACACTGTTATTATAGATGACAGGAGTGTAAACATACTGAGCCTTTATCTGGACCAGCATTTCTAGGTGAGTTATTGATCGGCCACACAGGATCAAGGGCCATTTTTAAGGCATGAGAGATTAAACAGTTTTCAGCTACAGGCAATATTACTCTTCCTTTATCATTTATGATCGCTGTTCTTAAGCTCCAGTGAAACAACTGACTTGACTTTTGAAGTTAACAAGTAGACTCTGAGTTTGCAGACACATACTTAACGGTTCCTAGCATTTCTATAAGGGTTTTTAAAATTTTAACTTTTAATTTATATTTGGTCCTTTATATTGTGTTCAAATTAGTTGTTTTTATAAAGATTTGGTTACTGCGTCGTCCTGAGTGCATAATCACCCACAGTGAAACATGGTGATGGCAGCATCAAGCTGTGTGGAAAGAGAGAAGGAAACCTGTACCAATATGATCTTTAGTGCAACCAAAGTAAAAATGTTGTGTATTTACATATTTTTGGTGAAGTGCATCATCCTCTGCAGCGGCTTTAGGAAGTATGAAGAATCCCTGCGGTGGAGACGAACAAACTATTTTCCACAATAATATTAATCACACATATAACCGCCACCACTTCTAATAATGAATGCTAATTAATTGGCCAGCGCTGTCTGGTGTAAACAGACAGTGAAGAGCATATGCAGACATGCTTCACACAACTATTTATAGTTGAGGATTGCATAAGCTTCTTTCTAACAACAGGGTGTTCTCACTTTGTCGGCATCAAACAGAGAAATGCTGCGACTGACCAGATTAGCGTTGCATGACACACATATATTGCAGGCCCCGCTCTCTCTTGGCAAGCGGTGTGTGTATTTGGCCCGACGGGTCCCGCGGCTTAGAAAATGTTGACAGTAGACGCTATTTTTGACCATCTGCTCTAAAAGGAGGGCATGTTTGATTCACAGATGCTGTGGCGCTGGCATGTGGGGGGGTGTTCACCAGAGGGCACAGCATCCCTCGTGTCACCATGCATGTGCTCAGCGTGATCCTGGTTTAATACTAATGCGTTTTAGATTAACATAACGTATGAAAGAGATGGTTATTGCTGGAGATTGAGTTCACTTCTTGCTTTGAGGCTGTCGGAGATTAAATTTGAGATGTAATTTCCTAACAAAATTGATTTGCTTCATATATCTCTTTCTAAGACATTTGTGTGTAAGGGTTATGTGTGAGGTGAGAATGCAAAGCATAATATGGTTTTGTGCTAAAATACATTCCTTTGGTGAATTGCTATTGCATATCAGTACTCGGAGAATCATTTTAAAGGTTAACAACTTTTAGTAAACCTGAATAAGTCTTCTCTCTGCCCTATGTAAAGGTTTTTATGGATTTTAGTTTTCACATATTTTAGTATTTTGATTATTTCTCTTTTTGTCATTAAAAGACATTCAATTGAAAGCATCTGCTCTTGTTTTTAAAGTAAAAAAGATTCTATAGTTCCTATAAAATGTTATGTTCTAGTGTGCTGCTTTCATTTTTAGACCCCGGGTAGCAAAGTACTGCAAAGGCCTGTCGTAATTTGTTGATTAGTTGATTTTCCACATCTGCTTCCTCTCTAGCTGATTAGCCACACCTGGTTTTTGTTCCTCATCAAATCTCCCAGTGGCTAAAACACCATTTTCCTTTACCTCACTGCCAGATTGTCTCTTTATTAATCACCTTTTCACTATTAATTTAAGAGACAAAAAGAAAAGCATTTTTCAAAGCAATTTTAAGTTTAAGTTTGAACATCCTATATCAGCAATTAAGACATTTAGTCACAATTAGCATGAGTAGCTGGAAACAGGTGTGTGGATTTGTATATTCCAGGGAAAGTATGTAATCCAGCATCTAGATTTATCAAAGAGTTGGACTCTTGAAAAGGATACAACAGAGCTTTTTTTTCTTCATTTTATTCACCCCTCCTGTTATTTGCAGGAAATGTTATCCTACTCTGCTTCTCTTGCATATAAACAATGGACATGTCTTAAGATTAAGAGAGTCTCTTTTTCTTTCTGACATTTCTGGTTGTAGCGGTGACAGATTTCTTAGCAATGTGACCACTTTCAGTGTTGTCAGCACGAACTGGTAGCCTTTACCACATTCCCAGCTTAATCAAGGCATCTTACATTTTATCCACTGCATGGTTTTTCTTAATTTAAGTGAATTTGTTGTTCTTTTCCCATGCCAGAAATCTCTTAGTTTATTTTGCTTTTGCTTCTGTCTTGGCTGCAAGATGTCATGATATTAAGAACAAAATGTGAGTCAAATCCACTGCATTACCCTTATCAATCAATTATCCTGTAAAATTTGAGTGTGTCTGACTATTTTTAAAGATAAAAGTCTAGGCTTTAGCTACCCCTGTGCTTAAGTACGTTTCTTGTATTTTTAGCCTGTAACACTGTTATGTTAACTTAAGGCCAAACAAATATTTAAGTCATCTTTTTACAACTCAGCAATCACTCTCCAGTATTTAAATCTTGTATTAGGTGGCATACTTGTTTGTTATAGAGACTCTACCTCCAATATCTAGTGTTAGTTGAACACTTTTTGACTACCTTCACACTGCAGGCCTTGATGCTGGATTACGATTTTTTGTGAAATCCTTTTTTTGCCACATTGCCGTTCATATTTCCAAATATATGCGACTTGTATGTGATCTCCTGTGTGAACTGCAGTCATACAACGCAAGTGTCCCATATATGCAGTAGAGGACGCAATGATGTCACAGGCCAGTGTGCTCTTTTTTTCCGGAAGTAAACATGGATGGTAGTGCCGGCGTGGAATAGTGACCTTTGTCGGGTATTAATGACGTTCAGGTCGGATGAATCCGATCTGGCTGTTCACACACAGGTCACATTTGAAAAGATCAGATTCGTATTGGATTCAGGACCACATAGTCAAGTGGCCTAGGTCGCATTGGAAAAAATCGGATCTGTGTTGTTCAGACTGCCATGAAAAGATCAGATCCAGGTCACATATGGGCAAAAAAATCAGATTTGGGTCACCTCAGGCTGCAGTGTGAACGTAGCCTTAGATGTTCCCTGGCTTTCCTAGAGACATTTACGCCACTTTTTTCATTTTCAAATTCAACGTAAAAGATAATGGTCACCCTATTTTAAAAAAAACAACAACAAAATGCTGCATTTCTACAGTCAGAACATATGAAGACATCGTTTCTACTGTTCTTGCCCCTAAAGTTGCCCATCCACTTAAAGGAGGCAATTAACTCGTTTCCCCTTTAGGGTAATGTATTTACTTTGTTTTCTCTGAGGGCTAGTTTGTGCTGACAGGGCTAGGAAGACATCAAGTAACTACCACAACCTGGCAGACGACAAGCCTGAAATCTACGAAGGGAATAACATTACACCCTGCAATTTGAGTTGGAATTACATTTGTTTAAAAGCACAACGTTCTGTAGGATATTTTTGTTGTTTTTGGCTTCATTGCAGAAACCCACTGAACAAAATGGTGGCCATACTGCTTATGATAATGTCTTATTTATCTCATTATCCTGTGACAAGCAGATAAATGCTGTAGCGATAGCAGGGACTACAATAACTCTGTGGTTGTTCTTGATGTGTTCATATTCTTCCTTTTTTTTTTTTTGGCACCGGCTAAAGTCAAGAAGCCAATTGAAAAATAAAAATTACTGGAGGCTGCTTAATCTTTGTATGCCTTTCCACTAGCAAGAGGGAGGTGGAGAGGATCATGTGAGCTGTAATTATATTTATGTTGGGACCCATTCAATCTGTCAGAGTAAATTTTGCCTGTCGTACTGTAAATCATTACAGCGGATTAAATGCTGGTTATGAACTCAAAAGGTCCAAACAGGTGATTTTGTTTTCTAACCTTCTGGGATATATGTTTGACAAGCTGGTTGTGGATGATGTCAGCTGTTAGTATTTTTTGATTTTAGGTGAATGGATATTGTGGCTGATGTTTTTATTTTTGTGAAGGAAAAAGAGTAGACATTCTCCCAGAGTCTTTCTCTTTCGCAAGCTGTCCTCCACGTTTTGTTTTCCTTTTTTTTTAAGAGGGATCAATGACAAGGATGAGCAGTGCTGGAAAGTTTGCTCTTTTTTTTTTTCTCATCAAGTGGCTTCTTACAAAGAAAGAAAAGAGAAAACAGCAGCTCAATTGAACTCAATCATCTTGTCAGTGCAGAGGCAGAAGACTGATGAAACACTAATCGCTCCTGTCTGCTTGTTGTGCCGTGAACATCCAAACTCAGATGCTTATGGCCTGCAGACTTGCTTGAGGCAGCATTTCGCTGACACTGTATTATTCACAAATATCTTTAATGATCAGTTCAGTCCTGCATTCATTAGTGAGTGGCATGAATCGTTACCCTCAAATCACTGAAAAGATTATTTCAGAATAAATGAACTTCACCACAATTTCACAAGAACATCATTGTGAATGTTTCTTTTGACTCTCCGCATGATGTTCAGCAGTTAAATGTACTCACAGAGACTTGTTGTCATAAGTGCCTCCAATAGTAAAGAAGCTGCATCGAGGCCTCACATGCCTGGACTTTATTTGTCTAGGTAATGGATTGTTTGGAGAAGCCCTGAATGTTGCATCCCTTGATTTGTTTGTGAATTGCATCTATTCAAATATAGACGGGGATATTTCCCTAATGTTCTCTGCAGCAAAATTTCTGTCCATGATGTCTGTACCTGCACAGCACACATTTGCAATAGATAGATAGGGAGATAGATAGATTGATTATACATGTAGTGACATTCCAAGTATTTTTTTTTTCATATTAAGTTGATTGCGGTTTCAAAAAAATGTTTCTCAGAAATTTAGAACATATAAAATTTCTGCACTAAGTTTTTAAATCAGATAAAGCTTAACATTGCTTATTTTACATCTGTTTTTATGTCATGCAGTCTTTCTCTACCTTGCTTTTGCTACCCTTATACTACTATTTTCTTTCCTCGCAGCATACCAGGGGAAAATATTTTGAAATTGCTATTTTAAAAAAGTTGACACTGACCTAGATTTCTGACTTTGTAAAAAAAAAAAGTCAGAAATCTTTGCTTGTTGCAAAAGAACCTGCCTGTTTGCTGAGATTCTTATGCCAGCCTGTTGATGGAAAATTTTGTGGAAGGAAAAACTGTAATTACAAAAATGTAGGATTACAACTAGAACTATCTCATCACTTCTATCAGGCAACTTATATGAGCAAAGAAGCTTATTTGGAAGAAGAAGTAAAAAGTCTGACGGTGGTTGAGAGAATATTTAAAGAAAGTTGAGTGGAAGAAAAAAAGTGTGATAGAAACTATTGCAATTTTATTGCATTGGCAAAAACATTGCTATTAATTTATTAGGAATCCCTAATCATTTCATATATGTAAATTTTATGCAAAACTGAATAGAAATGTATAAAACTTAGAACTGATTGTGTATTGGATCCATATTCTACATGAGATCTAGAGAAAAAAAATTCAAGGACATAGATTTTTGAATTGCACCTGTATTTTTTAGGGTTAATCCTTCTCATAGTGTTGCTCTGATTTACTGTTGGTATGGCGATTAAATGTATGAATTATTTGTGTCATCACTTTTGCCGCTGATGGGAAGTGTTTGGCTTCATAAAAAGCCAAGACAACAAGCATAAAATTAATGAGCAATATATTTTAGAGATACAGTTCATGATGAATGCAGCGTGAAGCTACCCAATTCTCTTTGAGATGATCATCAACCATCCATTCTCAGAACGTCACTGCTCAGCCACTGAGAGCGGATTTTTATTCATCTCCACTGTTTGTATTGTCATGTTAATTTATCCTACAAGTCTCGCCACAGTGTGAAATTATAAGCACAATGAGCCCTGAAAAGCCAAGAAGGCGAGTCCCATATCAGCGCAGGAGGATATTGAGAAGGAGAAGCCTTTTCTTTGCTGAACTCCCAAAGCTTCTGTTTTAATATTTAGCTCCTGTCAGTTAAAATCAAAAAAGTTCTTCACTTTACCCTAAAGCTCGCTGAAAAAGAGCAGGGAAGCTGCTTCACGGGTGAAAGCCCTTGCGCATGAATATTTAATGGTTGCATTTTAACCAAAGTCATAAAACCAAAAGGATGTGGCTGAACAGAGAGGGAGCTGTGTATTTTTCTTCATAGTCTGAGCAGGGTACCTGAAAGACATTTTCCTGGCAACATTGCCTATCAAATATATAGATGTCATTAGGTTGATTTAAAGCCCCGGCCAGACTTAGCAAGGTTGGAGTCTGTTTTTGCAGGGTAAACACCAAACACCAGCAGCGAGATCAAGAAATCTGGAACATAAATTATAAAATGATTGATTTTGACACTTCCTTAGTCCTCTCATGAAATTCAATTTGATACACTTAATCCCTTTGACCAATAAAGGAAGAATAAAAAGGCAGATATCTGTGTGTAGTAAAATATGCAGCCTCTTCTTCAAATCTTGTCATGCATTTTTAAAATTCTGTTTAGTCCTTCGCTGAGCCAGACCCCCACCAAACAGACACAGAGCTGATTGTTAACTTTGACAAAGCTCCAAATTTGTGCGCAGCAGCATGGCTGTTTTGTATGTAAGCTTCACTTTCACAGAGGTAATCATTTGTCATCCCATATTGAATCGACTCAAATTGACTCATAAATTGCAATCACTTAACTCAGCACTACTATTATGTTTAATCTGGCTTTGTGGAAAAAGGTCAGTCAGCGTGTGAATTGGGTTCCAGCTGCACAGATAATTTAGCTGCCTTTTTTATGCTTTTTTTTTCTTTTAAAGCTTCAGAAAAAAAAAAATAGCAGCAAGGTAAACTAGTTGTGTGGCGTTTAATGGAAGCTACACGGGATACACAGCAGCTACTGTTTATGTTTTCTCTCCTTGGATATCCTTAATGCAGTGTTTTGAGGTGTGTGTGTGTGTATAGTTGGCAGCCTGCAGATAAGCTACAGTGGATGCCCTTATGGGAAGCACAATAAAAGGCTTTCCCCTCCTGAAAGGTCCAAAGTGCAGTCGTTCACTCTGTGCAGCAACAGTGGAGTGATTGTGCAAATGGAGCTGTGAGTGGCGCTGGCAAGACTGGCAAACCAGCTTATCGGTGGGGGTGATGGTGGCGTGCACTGAAGGGGTGGGGCTGTAGTGTTGGCGGGGTAATTTACACTGTGTGATTATGTTTATCTGTTTTTATTGAGCGCTACCAGCCTATGGGTTTCTATCACATATGTATTTGTTCATGACCCTGTTTCTTCGTCTAAGTGACTGAAGTGTAGAGGCAAGGAATAAGCTAAGATACATCATTTTGTGTGTGTGTTTTTTAAAGGAGATTTCAGCAAGTTAATTTTTTGAGATGTTTGTTAACAGCTTTTGCTCTGAAATAAGACTTACACGAATTACAAATAAATAAGGTAGTAAAAAAAAAAGCCAGTTAAGGAGCAGAATTTGTTCAAGGGCTTAAAGATAAGGATTTCCCTATGAAGGCATTTCAGTTTTGTTAAAATCTAAAAAGCTTAGATTCCTCAGCCAGAAATTCTGCAAATGAACTAAATGGCTGTTTCTTGTTCATGTCTCAGCAGCTAATTTAAATTAAAGAAACAACTATATGATACCTATTTATTTTTATAACATTCCCAGGATATCTGAGCATTTCACAAAGCCTAAAACTGAAACATTATCTGTTTTAAAGATCCTGCTGAAACCTTTCCTACTGTAGCATCAGAGTGGTCTCAAAGGTTATAAGCTGTAAGTTGCAGCAGATTTTTAGCATTAAATAACTGGTGGATACTAAAAGATGATCTTTTTTGTTTAAATTCAAGTCATTTCTATGAATATAACGCAAAATCACAATAGACTTAAAATTATAAATGATGTCCCATCATACTGAGACCTTGGTTTAAAGTTTTCTGTCTAATGGAAACCCTTAAAAGAGGTCTCTGAGGATGTGATACGACCTAAAATAGCATCTACCTGTAACTCCTTTACCTGGAATAGTACTGAGCAGATGTTAAATGGCTTTAACCAGGCAGGTTTGCTGGATACAACCGGCGATGACTATCACAGTGTCAATATTTACATGACTTTGCCTATCCTAGTAATACATTTACTAAAGTCTCTGTTTTTCGGTGTTAACGCCACCTGGGAAGCACCAAACGATCCTCGCTCCTGAAGGTACGACGGGGATTTTTTCTCTTCTATGAAGCAGGTTGTTTGTTGGCAACAGATTTCTTCCCACCCCTCATCTAAGAGCTGTTTGAGGTGTTGCAGGAATGTGTTGTGTGCTCAGATAGTTTACTCACTTGCAAGATAATCTGTAGTGCTTTCACTGCATTTCCTTTGGGACACAACACTTGGAAAAAAAATGAAGTCTCAAGGTGCCTGTGTTAGAGCTTTAGATGTGACTCTGGGTTGGTAAATATTTAGAGAGCAAACATTTTGATACCATCAGGGATTATAGTTTGGGGAAACATGTTTTTCTTAGAATGGAAATGTCAGCATATCGCACAGCATTAGGAAACAGTTTTTATTTCATAAAAAAATAGAATGTACACAAACCTTACGTGAAAACAGTGGATGTGTGATCGTGTTTAGATGTCCAGCTCATCCACATCCTCCTCACTGAAAGTTGTTCTTTTCTTTCTTAGAAAGCATCCATTTCATCAGCAGGAGTTGTAGCCAGCAACAAACAACCAATGTATTTGTTCTGCTTCTTCACCTTGTTGGCTTTGCAGGGAGAAGGTGCCAGAGGTTGATGTCAAACGTGTCAAGTGCTATCTGCCTCATTTACTTGCCCGCTGAATATTCATGGGCCTTTCTAGTGGTGTCAGCTTTGCAGACAAGTGGCAGCAGCCTGCAAAGTCATCAAACAGGCTCAAACCTTATCTGCCTTCATCCTTCCCAGAGCTCTCCACATGACATATTTATCTGTTTTCAGAGCAAAGTGGTGGTTTTTCTTGAAGCCGACAATCACTTCCTGTTCTAATTTGTCTGGCATGAACAAGAAACTACGCTGCTTCTGCGGGGGGAAAGAAATGGGGTGAAGAAGTCAGGAAGGAGCGTAGCCACAACCCCTGTGCGCCACATTCATGCCCATTTAATCTCCGTAGCGCCCTCAGGGACACGTTCTGACCTGTGTGTAGATCTCACACCCCTTTTTACTCTCGTTTCTGTATTCTTCACCATCAAGGAGACCGCACCAGATTTCTAGTGCATTATACAGGAGCCTTCGGGAGACACCCCTGCTCTCCTTACAGCACTCCCCACACATACTACCACTCCAGTTGCAGCTTGATCTCGTCTAGACTGCCGTGACTGTTGTTTGGCAGCTCCGCTGAGCTGCGGTGAGGGGGTCAGGCTGTTTAAGTGAGGCAGCAGAGGCTGCACTGGATGTCTCATTAAATATATGTTTCCTGTTAACATGAAAAGCTCTTGCTCTTTGTTGTTCCTTGCCTCAAATGAAAGGTAGCCTGGTCAGCCAGACTGACTTACATGAGGCATAGGGCCGTCTGGTAAGACTCAGACCCAGGTCTAAAACGGATGGGCCGATCACAGGGCAGCAAGGCGGAAGTTTGCGCTTTGCCTGATAAAGCCAGGCTATTTACGCTTTAAATCTTATCAATGACATTGGGCGATATTATTATTATTATTATTATAAAGATAAAAGTGACAATTAAAACAAAAATCAGGTAACTATTGATGTGACTGCTTACCACAGCATCCATATCCTCACAATCACAAAGGATTCCCTTGAAGCATATATACACATACATACAAGCATCTCATACCACCAGCATTTACTAATATTCTTCAAATTTGCTCCAATAAAAAATTTAGGAAAAAGAAGAAAAAATGTAAAAAATACAAATTCACAGTATTCTGTAACTTTTAATCATCTTTGATTCTAATTTATTGTATTGACAATAAATTGAAATTCTTATCATTAATAGAAACTTATCCTGACAACGATATATTACCAGAATTACCCATAATGCACTAGTGCTCTTCTGTAACCATAACAGTAAAGACTGCAGCTGCAACAAACTGATGTTTAATAATGAGCTTTATTATGTCCTAAAGGGGAAGGATATTTCTTTAAAATATAATAAATTGGTTGCTTTAAGTGCTCTTCTTTAAATATATATATATATTTTTGTGTCACATCCATAGTTATCTGATTGGCAGTACATACAGTATAAGTCAGTCTGACTGGCCAGACTGTATGAGAGGCACCCGCTATATGCTACCCACTGCCAGAAGTCAGCTTGCTTACCTGTTGTGATCTGTAAATAGGTTATTTCCATTAATTTAGGCTATGATTCCTTTGTTGACTCTTTTACATTCAACAGATGTGGTTTAATCTCTGATCAAACCACATTAACTTGAAACAACCTCTGCAAGTAGGTGATATTTATTGAAGTCATTTAACCTAATTCCTGTACAGTGGAAAATGAGCTTAGAGTCAAAAGGTGTCGTAGATCTTCTGCTGATCATTATGAATTAATGAATGGTTGGGATAGGACGTCCTGTGGCAGATAGCTCTCTGCTGTATCTTGTGTTGCCCAAAAAAAAAAGTTGAGTTGATGTTCTTTGTGCGTCTTGATTCGGCTAAATATATAGCCTGAGGGCTCTAAATCATGATACGCTGGTATTTCTCTTCGGCACGACGAATTTCATCTGTTGTCATCTCCCTGTTGATTATTATTGATTTGACTGGCTGAATCGGTCTCTTGAGTGGAAGTTGCATCAAGTAATCTGTCTTTCTTCTGCCCAAATCCATTACAAGAGCTGCAGAAAGATTGCATCAGTGGCTTTCTAGCCACACAACAGTGAGCTGAATGTTTCCTGCAGTCATCAGAACAATAATGTTTTTCTTGCCTCACCATTTTACCTCTTAATGAGAGGGGGGTAAGTTGACCTAAAGAATTTCATTTGGGAAATATAGCCGAGGGGATATTGAATGTCCCCTGTCTCCTTTCTCACTGCATTGGCTTTACGAAGAATACAAAAAGAGCTTCACCTGCATTTCATATTGACATAATGGTTTTCATAGGCCAAAAAGATGAAGAAAAAAAAAGGTAAAAAGGGGTGCTCCTCGGATAAACCCCTCTGTGCATGGATGACACGGCCTGCTGTGCTTTTCCTGCCACCCTTGCAGCCACACCACTGGTTGAGATTTGATGGAGCCAGCTTGAGTGCAAATGATGAAATGGAAAAGTACCGGTGCAGTGAACGCTTGCATGAAGACCACTGGGTCCTGCTACTGAAGAACTCCTCAAAAATTTTCTTTCATTAGCATGCCACACAGAAACAGAGCAACCAAGTGTATTTTTTCTACTAGCAATGTCTGCTAGGTAAGATATTTTCGAATTAAGCAATAAAAAATGCAATGTGTTATCTTGTTCTACCTAAATCCACTTTCTTTTGCTGCCAGGTTTCATAAAAAAACAATTGCACAGCCAGACATGTCAGTAAAAATACACACTGACATGCTATTTACTTATTTAGAGGACTTGAGCTGCTTGAATTAGATGATTCAGAGAGTACAGAATACCTGGGATCCCAACATGCGCTTTGCACTATTGTCCGTTCTGTGAGGAGGTGTTTGAGGCTCATGTTAGCCTCGTTTAATTAAAGCTTGGTGGGTTTTAAAGCCACTTGAAGTCTGAGTTGACACCAGAGAGTCAGGGTGTCTTTGGAAAACAGATAAATGATTGATAAGAAAGGCAAAGCTGCTTCAAATCCCGCACTGAGTTCATTAATAATAAAGGGCACTTTGAGCGCCTTCACTGGCATATGGGTGGCAAGAGATTTTATTTAGCCTTGCAGTTTTCTTTCCCTTTGTTGTTGTTTTTGTTGGAAAGTTACTTGTTTGATTCCTTTTTTTTTGCTGCTTTGTTTCTCATCCTAGTTTTGTATTAACAGATTCAATGAAATCTGTTAAAAAAAAATGCAATTGGCAGATGGAGATTTTCAAAATGCATAAACACTTTAATAAGGGGTCATTCCACTGCATCTCAGTTGGATTTAGATCCAGACTTTGAGTAGGCCACCCCAAAAACTTGGCAAGCGTCAACAGTAACATTTGGTGCATGGTTGCACACCTCCAAACTTTTGTAACCCAGTGCAGACCGCATGCACACTATTTCATTCAGAATAAGCGAGATTTAAACTTTCACACACAAATAAATCCATACTTTAAATACAAAAGAAAGACAGTAATATAAAAGAAACACATCAGAAAGGTTAGAGAAACAGAGGTGTTTAGTATTTTAGCTTTTGTGTGCTCTGGGACACACAAATGAGGCACCAGTGTGCCCTTTGAGTCATTTTGATAGTTTCACTACTGTTCCATGACTTTTCTTGCTAAACCCTAAAAATAATGATCTCATTCTTTCTTTACAGAGATAGTTTATTCTTACCTCATGGTTGTGATGGAAAATAAAAGATAATATCACAAAACTGTAGCTCTTATTGTTCAGAGTTAACAATTGTTTTTAAATAATTCCTAGTAAATGAATTTATAGCTTGAAACCTAACATATTTTATCGGTATCGTTTACATGATATAACATTTGTTTGATCATCTGAAATGTTTCAGTTTGACCAAAAAAAGAAAAAAGGAGGCCAGTATCGTTTCACTGCAACATACTGTGTCAAGTTATTTCACCTTTAAACTTTTCACCTTTAAACTAACTTAAACAATATGCTGTCAACCAGTACTTGAGTTGAGGGGGGATAGCATCCCCCCTCTTAAAAAAAATCTTAAAAATCATCCCCCTTCTGAAATGACCATCCCCCTTATACCATCCCCTGTGACATTTTATTACTGTAAAATTTCTACTGCATATTAACAGCAATGGTAATAATATTGCCTTTTCAACATTTTTCTGGCTGTGGGCTTACGAGTAGCCTGAGCAAAATAAATAAGCTACTATGACTATGAAGCTGATCCCAGTGGGAAATTTGTCCTTTATATTTGTTGCTAACTATGTAAGGGCAGTGATAGCCAGGGACTGACTGCAGTTCTACTGTAAGGTGCCTTGGTCAAGGTCAATGACTGGTGTACCTCATATGTAACAACCATACCATGCATATTGCTTTTGATTAATAGACTATATTAAATAGGCTATTTCTGCTTCAAAAAAAAGAAATCCACCATTCCCCTTCTTTTTTTTAGACTGCTGCTGTCAATTACAGCAGGCGGCTTGGAGCTTCTGCGTTACAGCGAATTAGTTGGGGCTTTGCTACTCATGTGTCTCTCCTCCCACTCCAAACCTTAACCAACCCTCAACAGTCTAGGACGGCCTGTCTGAAAGGGGATAAAAGTAATTCCTTCCTACGTCTTTTAAATAGAGCAAAACATTGACATGGTTCCAGTCACAAGCTCGATTGTTTTTAAAGTAGTAAAGTGGTGGAAACCTGCCTGTAGAGATACACTGACATCTGTTTTCTAAACACTGATTGTATGGCTTAAAGTGCGGCAAGGGTCCCTACAGTGGATATTTCTTTTATGCCCAGCTTTCAATGTAGGTTGATGTCCATTCTATATCTGTATATCTATATATAGATCTATATTTTTCCATCCTCTTTCTTCCCGTTTTACTTTGCTAGTTCCACTTTCTTATTTGACACTTTCACTTTGCTCCTCAGTCTGTGTATTCTTTTCAACGGCAACACAGCAAGGTTCCCAGACTTGCTGCAGAAACTAACCTTTAGCTCACAGAGGATTTTTTTTTTTACAGAAAGACATAATGCCACAAATACATCCATTGGCCCCAGAAATAATATGTTTTGCAATAAATGACATTTAGATGTTATTCTGCTTCTTTTCTGCAGAGGTTGATTCTCTGTCAGAAAAAAAAGCATGGAACGGATAGTCCAAATAAATAACTTTGTGGTAAGAAATGACAAAATAACAGTGTGGGTAATAAAAGGGCCCCATACATTCTATTAACCATGCAGACACTTTAATGAGTACATTGTTTATCCCTTGTAATAATGTGATTATTTTAACCTATAAATCTCTTAAACCACTGATAAATAGAATGAATGAATTACTCCTTTGATTGACCTCCTGATATGATCAGGATTGATGCTAAGAGTAGAAGCTGATGTCCCCAATGTGTGAAAGGACTCACATTCCAACAATCTAACAGCCATTTTTAGGTAGCTTTGCCTTTGGTTTGACATGTGAAGTGATCGCAGATGAGATTCACCTGTCCACTCAGTGCCCCTGGGAAACAGAGGCCGTCTCCTCTGGAGGGCAGGTTGTGGGCTATGGCTATTAAGACTAATAGCTGCAGCCAGCGACAAGCACAGTTAGCTGAATTCATGATCCGAGCAGCCGGAGCGGGGTGATCATTTCCACTTGTGTGTTTTTCTGCTGATGCATTTAATTTTCATCCTGTCCAGTGCTGTTGCAGGAGAGAAACCAGGGAGTGTCAGAGAGAGACAGGAAAATAGAAATGGAGTGCTGGAGCCTTGAGTACGGTATTGAGAAAAAAGTACTGCACGGTCTGCGACACTGATGACTCAGATTCAGATCCATCTTCGGATGTCATGCCTGAGCAGAATGACATCAAGCTGACATTTAAAATATGACATGAAATTAGGTATGTACCGATACAACTTTCTGCAATACAATATTGAAATTGACCCGATATGATATCAGTATTGCATGAGGACATCTCTACATGAAACCAAACTTTGAACTTTATAAAATGATCAGTTTTAGAAATCGAGCATCAACATTTTCTGGATAAAACCATCCCAATTTGTTAGATCTGACCCCCAAATTCTGATGTCTAACTGCTCCACTCTATTCTTTTCTAAAAACTAGGGCTGCAACTACAGGTGCTGGTCATAAAATTAGAATATCATGAAAAAGTAGATTGATTTCAGTAATTCCATTTAAAAAGTGAAACTTGTATATTGTATTCATACATTACATACAAACTCATATATTTCAGATGTTTATTTTGTTTAATTTTGATGATTACAAATGACAACAAATGAAAATCTCAAATTCATCATATCAGAAAATTAGAATATTGTGAAAAGGTTCAAAATTGATGGCCCCTGGTGCCACACTCTAATCAGCTAATTAACTCAAACCACCTGCAAAAGCCTTTAAATGGTCTTTCAGTCTAGTTCTATAGGCTACACAATCATGGGGAAGACTGCTGACTTGACAGTTGTCCAAAAGACGACCATCGACACCTTGCACAAGGAGGGCAAGACACAAAAGGTCATCGCTAAAGAGGCTGGCTGTTCACAGAGCTCAGTGTCCAAGCACATTAATAGAGAGGCGAAGGGAAGGAAAAGATGTGGTCGAAAAAAGTGTACAAGCAAGAGAGATAACCGCACCCTGGAGAGGATTGTGAAACAAAACCCATTCAAAAATGTGGGGGAGATTCACAAAGAGTGGACTGCAGCTGGAGTGAGTGCTTCAAGAACCACCACACACAGACGTATGAAAGACATGGGTTTCTGCTGTCGCATTCCTTGTGTCAAGCCACTCTTGAACCACAGACAGCGTCAGAAGCGTCTTGCCTGGGCTAAAGAGAAACAGGACTGGACTGCTGGTGAGTGGTCCAAAGTCATGTTCTCTGATGAAAGTAAATTTTGCATTTCCTTTGGAAATCAAGGTCCCAGAGTCTGGAGGAAAAGAAGAGAGGCACTTCATCCACGTTGCTTGAAGTCCAGTGTAAAGTTTCCACAGTCAGTGATGGTTTGGGGTGCCATGTCATCTGCTGGTGTTGGTCCATTGTGTTTTCTGAGGTCCAGGGTCAACGCAGCCACATACCAGGAAGTTTTAGAGCACTTCATGCTTCCTGCAGCTGACCAACTTTTTGGAGATGCAGATTTCATTTTCCAACAGGACTTGGCACCTGCACACAGTGCCAAAGCTACCAGTACCTGGTTGAAGGACCATGGTATCCCTGTTCTTAATTGGCCAGCAAACTCTCCTGACCTTAACCCCATAGAAAATCTATGGGGTATTGTGAAGAAGAAGATGCAATACACCAGACCCAACAATTCAGAAGAGCTAAAAGCCACTATTAGAGCAACCTGGGCTATCATAACACCTGAGCAGTGCCACAGACTGATCGACTCCATGCCACGCCGCATTGCTGCAGTAATACAGGCCAAAGGAGGCCCAACTAAATACTGAGTGCTGTACATGCTCATACTTTTCATGTTCATACTTTTCAGTTGGCCAACATTTCTATAAATCCTTTGTTTTTATTGGTCTTCAGTAATATTCTAATTTTCTGATATGATGAATTTGAGATTTTCATTTGTTGTCATTTGTAATCATCTAAATCAATATCGAAATCAATATTGAAATCAATCTACTTTTTCATGATATTCTAATTTTATGACCAGCACCTGTAGAATTGTAATCCTGCAGTAATTCTTAAAAAAAGGAACACTTTGATGGCAGTGAGAGCAGCTGATGAGCTAAAACACAGACCTGCAGACTTATTAGCTTGTTTTATTTAGCATTTTGTAAATCCCATTGAGTTCTGGGATTTACAAAATGCTAAATAAAACAAGACAGGAACGGTTTTTCTTCACGAAACTTTTTTGGGAATGTCATTGAACAGCGCTGACGACCCGGTGAGTAGCATATTTTAAAAAAAGAACGTTTAAGGTTGTTTTAAGGACATTATCGGACATGCACTATGGAAGCCATTCTGAAGCAGCCAGGGGGGGATTCTGCATGAGCCAAATATCAGAGACAGGACCAATTGTCAAAATTTTGGCGTCGATAATTCAATTTCATCCTGGACACTACAGAAAATGGGCTAAAAGTGTTAAAAACCGGAATTCTCCTTTAAGTTTTGGTCATAAACAGCAGCAGAAAAAAGGCCACTTGTTTAATTAATCTGCTTTTTCTTAAACAGAAAAATTTAAAAACTAAACATTAAGCAGAAGAAAGGTCAATGTGGGTATATTTGAAGTAACAACTGAGAGCTAATCCTGTTACCCAGTCAACATTTCAATGCAGACTGCTCTCAAATACAATGCAGATCGCAATTAATTAATTTGTTGGCTTATGAGATGAAGCTTGTTCAAGCAATTTATCATAAACAGGAAATTGAAAGGTTGACGACTTTTCCAGGGCCTATCTCTTCAATCTGGCTTAAAAGGAAGCAAGCACTGCTTCATTTGATTGGTAATCACCCTTTCCCCCCCCCCCCCAGCATCTTTGTCTGAGCAGAGCCAGAGCTGATAGCATGCACACAGCACAGGTTCTATGATAATAATAATATTATTCAATTTCAACAGCATTACAGTGGAGGACTGTGTTGTTTTAATGGCTTCATCCTGGTGTACTTCAACCCATAATGTCAAAGCAGGCAGCTAGGAACATCTGTCCTGAGCACACAGGCACTTTGTTCTGCAGCACACGGCCTGTCAGTCAAACATGTTCTGGCATGTCCCTGAGATATTACGATATTGCGGCCACCTCTGAAGACTTGCCCCGGCACCAGTTTGGGTGTTCGTGATGGTATAAAGGGGAGCATACATCTACGCCTGTATGAGTCTACAGGGAAAACGGAGATGACGGCACATCTATTTTTAGTGCGGTACACTGTGTTGTGCTTTTCTGTTCCTAGAACAGCAATCATCTGCTACAACGGAGTGAGTTGGGATACCTCCGGTTCTGCTCTCTGACCTTCACCCTGCAGCTCCTACAAGATTGAAGTAAAGGATAGTATTTTAGGGAGGGCTATCTGCAAACAGGAGATTGTTGTTCATTCCTCTCCATTTTCTCTGTTAACTAATGGGTCAATAATTCAAGTGTCACTCTGACATGCTATCTTGTGCTTTCTCATGGGGATACCACCCTGAAACATATTTACCCAGAAATTTGTATCTTTTGACATACTCAGCCCTGCAAGGAATTGAGAAGAGCATGAGTTGGAATAGCATGGATAATCCCTGCTGGTGCAAGAAAATAGAAATAAAAAAGGTCCAACAGCAGAGTGAGCAAGAAGGAAACCTGCTGTTATCTCTGTGATTTCAGCGAATTGATAAAATGGCAACAATGAACCTTTCTATAACGACAAAAAAACTTTACATGTGAAATCCAGAAACTAAATTTGCAAAGAATTCTTAATGAGATAAAGGTTACAGTCGTTTTAGTGACTTTAACTAAAAATATTGATTTACAAGAAGCAAGGTACCCTCAACTTTAGACGTAAATGTTGGCAATATATTTCCCCAAAAAAGCCATCTTTTTTTTTTACAATTACAAACTTTTTTGACAAATTTTCATGATAAAAAAACTGCAAACTAGCATTAATTTCATTAATATCTCAATACAACGACACAAAGAAGAAGATATTTGTGAAGAAGAAGGTAGCTACTACAACTTTATCATGCAGGTATTGCAGGGAGGGCTTCGGACAAAAAGGTTGCATCTTTTGTCAATACATGGGGTTTGATTAAAACGGGATTAACTGCAATTAATTAACTACACTGCAAAAATATTATGAAAATTTGTAAAAATGTCTCAAAAAAGGGTATTTACATTCAAGTTGAGCATTTTAACCCTTACAATAAGATAATTAGCTAATATGCCCTTGGAATAAGAGATTGCAGCTTTTTTTTTTCTTATTTTAAATGTAAAATTGTCTTGTTCGAGTGGCAAAGTGTATCACTTAGCTGCTTAATTGAAGACAAAAATGCACTTATTTTAGGAAAACATTACTTACTCAGATTTAAATTTGCAGTGTACATACCATAAAATTACCTTGGTTAAAGATTTTTATCACGCTCATGCTTCCTGATATCATACAGCTCTTATTTTTCAATCAGGTCTGAGCAGCTTCACTGTCCCACACATAGAAAAGCATGAAAAGCATGATGCTGTCACTGCCATCTGTGATGATATGTTCCCACTGGTGTGAAGTTATAGTTTTTACCACCTAAAGGGTTTTGCCTGTGGGTCAAACAGTTACTTCCGACTCCTCTGACCACTGCACTGCTTTCACCTCCTCTGTTCTCCCGGTGGTTTGTAGCCAACAGAACTTCCAAGAGCTTTCTTACAACAATGGCTTCCTTCTTTTCTAAGAGCAAGCTTTTCTTCCTCTTTTATATTTTCAAAGCTAGGGATATTGCTTCATACCCCAAAGTTAACTTAAAACTTCTCCACTTTAAATGGAACTATCTGCTGTGTTCCCTGTTCTTCATAATGCTTTTTGTTCAACATATTCACAAACAAACGTTTATAAGACCTTGTAATAAGTAGAATTGTAGATGCAATTATTATGAAATTAAATTACACACATATGGACTTTATTTACTAAAGAGGTGATTTCTGAATCAGTTGGTTGCAATGGATTTAATTCATGAATTTCAGAGCAAATAGACTAACTGTGCATATATGGAACACCTTTCAGATCATATTAGGACATAATTCACTTAGCCTTGGTTTATAGCTAATAAAAACACACTGCAGTATGTAATTACCCTATAACATAGTGTGAAAAGAGGGTCAAAGTAATTTTGAGCAACAATTGCAAAGTGTTTATTTAATCTGTATTTAGCAGATTTTCTTAAGCATAAGAATCCCCTGGTGATTATCCCTCTAATAGGCTGGAAGACTGTGAAACCTGAAGTAGCAGTCTCTGCTCTCTTTGTTTGCCTTAGCAGGGGTGGTGGACATGTGTGCAGAGGCTGGGACTCAGGGGCCAGGCCCTCTATCCTTCCTGTTCAGTTACCAGAGGCCTCTCACTTATCAGTTCCAGATCTCACAAGAACAGAGAGAAAGAGAGACCACTGACAGGAAGGTTGTTTTCCCCCTCTGTTTCCTTTAGAGAAGTTAACAGAATGTCTGCACCTTCACATTTCACAGAAAAAAGCATTTACTCATTGGGGCTTTGACTGAGGCTACAGAGAGAAAAAAAGATCAGCCATGAAAACCTTTGGATAAAATTAAATCCTGTAAACTGATCATTTGTACATTAATCATGAGATATAGTTTATTATTCAGCTTTTCAAGTGAAATAAAGTTTTTTTTTATACCTATTGTCTAATAATGCCTAGCAAGCAAAGTGGTTTCCAAATAATAATGGAAAACGTCTAAACCTTTCCAGACTTAGATCAGGTTTTCAATCTTATTGGTTTATCATAAAACATCCAATTTTAAAGTCAAATTAGAAAGACATTAGATATGCAATCTAGGGGGGAAAAAAACAAGTAAAGGAAAGACAGGAAAATAAAACAAAGGATACAAGGACACGGGAGAGAAAGGAAAAGAACGAAGCTAGGATACAAAAAGGAAGGAAAGAAAGGATGCAAAAGGAATACATAAAAAAGTAATACAAGAAACAAACTGTAGAAATGAACAAAGTTATGGTGTAGAATACAAGAAACAAATGAACACAAGGTACAAAAGAAGTAGATAAGGAGAGCAGGGGAGAAATCATATCAGGAAGAAGAAAGAAAAGGAAGGAAGGGCATGAAGAAAGGAAACAAGAAATTATACAAATGTTAGTCAACGGAATACAGACTGTAACCTATTTCCACACTTACATCATAAAAACAAATGATGGTCTAGTCTTATTTGCAATGTAATTGCTAAGCCATCAACTTTCAATACATTTTTCCAACAATAAAGGCGCCATTGCAAGAAGAAAGGTTTGTTACCAGAACTGACTATGCAGCTTTCAACACCATGTCACTGTTTGTGGCACATCCCAGAAGGATTCTCCTGCTATCACTCTCTACCCTGCCTGACAATTTAACAATAAGCACTTTGGCTTATCCAGCTCAGCAGTGTGACAGGCTGATGTTTGTCAGGGCACCATATTTTATAGCATTCAGGCCCATCTAATCTAGATCAACAATCCTGATATACTGTATTCAGTAAGCCAGTGTGTGCTCGTTGTAGATGCCCTGATTCCTAATGCATACCTGTATTTCAATGTGAGCTACACATTGTATATTACAGTGTCATGATTTAACGGATATTCACAAACCTTATTGGCATGTGAGCATGCTTGTCTTTTATGTTAAACACAAGCGCTTTGATACTCAGCGGAGCACCCCAGGAGATCCTGATGAAATCAACATGTTCAGCCAGCAGAGCTCACACTGATGAGATAAAACCTGCAGCTACTGCATGTTTAACAGAGACATCCCCATATTAGACAGCACAAACAAAGCTGTTTTTTCATGAGTTTGATGTTAGGCAAAAATGAAATCAGGTTTTATTGACAGACTAGTGTTTGATTTAATCTGCTAACTTTATTTTTGAAGTATTTCCAGCTACTGTACACAGAGAGCTGGTCTGACAAGGATGAGACCACACCTAATTTGAGCACATTCTGGAGAAAGCTTGGAACTGTCATTTTAGGTTAAAAGTTAAATGGGTATTTAGGAGATAGTTGGAATCTTTGCAAAGTTCTTCAACACAAATGACGATGTTTATACTATATGGTGTTTAACTATTGTACAATTAGTGAAATAATCTGAGTGAGGAAATCTATTTAAAGGTACAGTTGATAGGCCATAAAGAGGAGCAGGTTAAGAGTTAAAGGAACAACTGGTAAAAACTTACAAGACTGTTGGTGTTTTCTCTATACCCAAACACCAATCCTACAAGACAATTCCCGTTTAGAGGGTCATACTTGAGTTTAATTTTTTAGATAAGTACTGCTCTATTGCTTTTCATAAAGGAAGTAGTTACAGAACATGTGAAGAATAGGTGAGGGGTTATTTCAGGTTCAATGTTGCAGAAGGAACAATTTGGATTTATTTCAAGATAGTTAGCTATTTCCTCATTTGTAGGATGGGTGTTTTAAAGAATTTGTAAATGAATTTCACGGATTTTATTGTTAATGGGGTATTGATGAGGTAGTGACCATGATTTGCTTCAGTCTATTCTAATAAAAATGGAGTTCCAGTAGAATTTGCTTGTCGGTTGGAGGCATTTGGATTGTTGAAATGTGTTGCACATGTGTTTGTTATTGCATTTGGCACCAAACAAATGCAGTCCATTGAAAAACTATTTGGTGGTGACAGCTGGAGTAAATTATGATCATTTTCAGAATTGTTAGAGTCTGTTGGGGATGCACTGTACTATTGATTTGTATTGCTTGTATCTTATTGAAAACTGATATTTCATCAAAAAGTTGTCGTAGCTAATTATATTACCATGATTAATTTATTAATTTAGAGATGGTTGTGATACCTTTAATTATTCATGCTGGCTTATAAATGGACTTTCTACATTTTGTTATATATTTATTGTTCAATATTATGCATGTGTTTGATGAAAAGTTATAAGTATGGCAATTTCCATGCAGACTGTGACTCAGGTTGTGTTTAAGCATGACATAGGTGAACACATCAATGAAGGGTACAGACTATTTATTACCGCCATCAACTGGGCTGGGATGTAATTTTACAACAAGTGGTGTCCCATTTCTTAGGGAGAACACTTGCAACTCCCTCATTGACTTTACTTCACTGTGATGGGAACTCACTAGAGTGTTCTCAGAACCAAGTGAGAGAAATGGGACTGGGTCTTAAATTCACATACATGCTTGGAATGTATTTATTTTAAATATATCCGCGGTAGAAATCACAATAAATAGTCACTTTCTTTCACACTTTTACAAGTAGCAAAAAGAAGATTATAATCTTATTTTGTCTGCAACCCTTTCCTAAGAAGCTTTAGACAAAATAAAGGTATATCATATAAAAACATCCATGTTTAGTAAAATTAATAAACATTTAAAAAAATATATCAATAAGTAAAGCAAAGCAATGATTAAAAGTAGTTTTCTGTACTTCACCGATAGACTACTGCAGTGATATGTGGTTACAGGGCTCAAATACTCCTTACCCACTGGCCAGAAAACCTGTTTAAATGTTTAAACCCGGGAACAATCAGTTTTTAGAGGCAGTGGAAACAGCTCGCTACCCCGTACGGAATCGGGTCAAATGACTCGGCAAGTGACCCAGGTTAAAAACACCTTCAAAAGACTTGGCTCTGATCGGCATACAGTTGGAACACCAGACCTGTATTGACCTGCTAATTTACTTGATACGATAGAATGCAACATACGAACGTCAACACACCACGCCAGTCTTGTCTGATCTAGCAGACCAAAACAACGCTGTTTACGTTCAGATAAAAGAGCAAAGCAATGAAGAATATTTACTAATTACTCACTTCCATGTTGCTCTCCAATGTTTACTTTCCTGATTCTGTCGCACTGGTGACATCATCAACGCTAACCCATTATGATGGTGTCACCACACACTTAGCAGTAGGAGGACAGAGACCATTCCGTTTGCCAGAGGTGGGGCTTAGACCCAGCTTTTTTGCCTATGGTTAGGGAGCTAAACGCTATTTGTTAGCGGCTCAACCCATGTTTGAAAAACCCACGTTAACCCGCTAATTTCAGAGGGAAGGAGGCTCAAGTCACATCCACCACATTGATGCTCAATCATTTTGGCTTAATAAAGAGTATATAAAAGGGTATAAATAACTTAGTCTGAATGAAATAAAAGGCATTAACCACAATCTATAGAAATAGGGTGTGGGCTGTATGGCGTCTTCATAAATGGATATGCAGTGAAATAAAACAATATGTGTTTTGGATCATACTTATAACTTGTCAAATTATACACTGTATAAACACGAACTTTAAGGGCATAATTAAATAGCCCTAAATTCAGCAGGACCCAAGAAAAAGAGAACCAAGAAAAGAAGCTTACCTTTCTTGTTTCTAATCCTTGATTTGTCACCACAAAGGACCCCCCCACCCATCCACTCTGCAGGAGGTGGAACGCTCCAGCACTTCACGTTTTCCCTTCCTAAGAAAAATCAAGACAAAAAAAAAAAAAATCAAAACATCAATCATGGCTGAATTATTCAACAATTTCCAAACACTAGATTAGCAAATTTGCATTTTTCTTCCTTATAAATCAAGTCCACTCTATGACTTCACTTCTTACTAATTTCTTTGGGTTTTGAGAGGCTTCTATCTGTGTCTGCGAGGCTCTTCTAGCCTGTATGGATAAGGTCCTTCACGCTCTTGTGCCCTTAAAGGACGAATCACAAGCAACAGTGGCTGATGCTTCACATCATCAGCATGCCATCAAAAACATCCAACATGACACTGCAATGTCACTGTTCTAATTTTCTAGTTGCCATAAATACCTAATAAAGCCAGTGATAACGAGTGCTATGGATTAGTTGCTTTCTTCTGCCATTAAAAACCACAAAATTCATATGAATTTTCAAACAGCTGGTAATGATTTCACCTCTTAGCTAATACTGCATGTTCTAAAAGTTGAATTTATTGCCGCAAATTTGAAATACAACCCTGAAAATTTGATATCAACCCTCCTTTACTCTTTTCCCCACAAGGGAATGTTTCATTTGACAAACAGTGTATTAATAACTATTCTGTAACCTTCCAATAAATAATATTTATCACAAAGTGACATGGAATTACATAATTTGTCATTCCAAAAGAATCAGATGGACCTTTCAGAGAAAGTCAGGACTAAATGGAATAAAATGGAAACAGGAAGTGACCATGGGGTCAGTATAAAATAATGGTGAGAGGGAAAAACACCATAATATTAATCATCTTATAAAAAAAAAGTAGATAAATAAATAAAATAATTCTGTCAACAACAGGATAAGCAAGCAAAAACTAAGATGAATTAGGGGATGTAGACCAAAACTTTCACAACCTCCATGTGGTGCCTCCATGGACCCCCTAGGGGTTGTGGACCCCCTGTTGAAGACCTCTACATTAAACCATAAACTCAAATAAACAGCATGATATTATTCACATACCACTGTGTAAAATTTCAATATTAACAAACTTTTGTATTTCAAATATACAAAGTTTTTCTTTAAGCTTTTTTTGAAAGGTTTTTAAATTTTATTTCAGTGAGATAAAATTTAATATGTATATGGTGCTTGATCTGACTGCTTAGGCAACACTTTTTGTCAGTCCTCTGCTCTGCAATTAAAAAACAATGTTCGCTATTTGTATCCAGAGCCAAGTTTCCTCTGGTTGGGTTGAAATCATAAGTTTAATGTTACAAATATAACTGTTTAAACAAGAAAGTGTAGTTTCACATTGGGCAACAGAGGGCTGTACCCTTTTACTTTGTGTTTTCTTTTTAATCCCATGTCCTTATGACTGCAAGATTTTTCAAACTGCAGTTCTCTACTGCTGAAAGTGTTCTCTGAAAAGAGAAAGTAAAGGAGTAGTGGCGGGCTGAATGGGTCGACAGCGAGGGTGGGGGGTGGTGGGTTTGACGCTGTGTGCCTCCTTTTTAAAGCCAGATTCTCCCCAGATACCTCTGTGCTATTCATCAACAGCTTTTCCAGGGCTGTGAAAAATCAATGTGCTCTGCACTGCAAACAGTTCATAATGATGGGGGATGGAGGAAAAAAAGTCCAACTGCAACAGAATTGATTTGTTTAAGTACAATAACACGGCTCTCTAGTGCAGTGAGAGGAAGGCAAGAGCACCCAGACAAAGACTGACTGGCAGTATCAAACTCCAAGCAATAATTGGCAAACTGCTGGCAAAGAGCAAATCTGAAATACAGAGCTCTGTTATCTAATTAAAGGAGTTTTTCTTTAAATTGCAATGGAAAGAAAAAAACAAACCCACTGAATTGCAAATGTGTAACTGTTCGGGATATTATTTTTCACCTTTTTTGTGTCATCTATGCATGAAAGTACAAGCTCTAAAGTGGCAATTGTGTGAGTGTTTGTAGAAACAGCAAGAAAAATCAGAGATAATGAACTCAAACATGGACCTTTTTTTAAAGGCTGCTATCAAAAAAACATTTTTTTTCCCTTTTTTTCTTATTATAGATGCACCGAGATCTCGAGTCGAACCACTCTCAACTTGACTTAGACCACCCTAAGGATGATTTATAAAGCTGCACTGAGAAATTGGCTTAATCGGTACTGATTATTGACTAGCAGGATGGAAACTCAAATATTTGCTTGTTGATTGAATGGCCAACACTAAGACAAAAAAACAACACTTTTTCACACCTAGGGGTCATTTCTAGAGATGCGTTAAGAAATATGCTGTCACTGGAATCTGACGATTTGCAGCTTAACCGACTGAGTGCAAACTGGCTGCTTTTAAAGACGCTTTAAACTTCTCAATATTAGAGTATGTTACAGTGGTAGAATAATACTGATAATAGCAAACACTTGAGCTCAATGTTTAGAAAATATTTTTAATAATTATTTAAATACACACCAATACAAACAGCAAATAGCTAAAATTGGTACAAACAGGTTTACAGTGTAAAAAAACAAAATAAACTGTTGGCAAAAAAGTTGGGATCAGTTTTTATTCTTTCATATATATTCAGTTGTTCTTTACTTGTAAACAACCATTCACGCTCGCACAAACGCACACCTAAGGATAACTTAGAGAAGCCAATTAACCTAATAGTCATGTTTTTGGAATGTGGGAGGAAGCCACGCATGTATAGGAGAACATGAAAACTCCATGCAGAAAAACCCAGGGCCATGATTTAAACCCGGAACCTTCTTGCTGCAAAGCAGCAGTGCTACCCACTGTGCCACTGAGCAGCCCCTATCTTGAAAATAAGAAAAACTATTAGGGAATTCTTTCAGCCAGCCTATGCAACAGGTAAGCTGGAAGAACTGCTGTGTCCTACTACGCTGCTTTACAAAAAAAAGTTAAATCCTTAACATGCATCACATTAAAAGGACCTAAAACCAACTTGATTCTTGCAACTGTTCGTTGCAAACTTAAATTTAGTTATGAAAACATTTTTTTCCAATGTAGTCATTACCTCCAAAGTCCATATAGGAATTGTAAACATTTGGAGAAAGTTAAATAAACTAAATGTTTTATCACACAAGGTTCATATAAGGAAAAAAGCTAAGCACAGAGGCTTGAAGGTAATTGTGTCAAGGCATTTCAGCACAGTAAACATTCCTGCCTGCCTCTTTTATGCCAGCTACATAGATGCATTTGTCATTGTTATTACGCCTTCAGAGAGGCCCTCCCAGGTTTAATTGGGTCCTCATGGAGTCAAAATCCCTTCTGTTGCAGCAGCCACCCGAGCAGGACAAGCTCACACCTCTTTGGCCAACAGCAGCTTTTACTGGCTGCTTGTTGCTCTGTGCAAAGTGGCCCCAAATCCAACCATTGGGCCCAGAGAGAGGCAATGAGAAATGGACATATTCCCTCAAAGCCTGGATAATGGCATAAGAGGGGAACCTGGACAGAAACTCTACCTGGCTCTGCTTTCAGCACTGTGGGAAAAGCTCTCTAAAGCCACGGGAGCCACTATACCCAGAAAACTCCATTTGCATTTTGACAGGCAAATACAGTTGTATTTGAAAGCAATAGGACATGAAGCATGTGCACAAAGTGTGCTTCACGATGATGAGCGAGAGACTTTTCCAACTCAATTAAAAAAAAGAACAAAAAAAGAACAAAAAATGAAAATTGTTAAAGGAGCTAGTGGGGTAAAGAAAACAGAACCAAAAGAACATATTTATCATCAACATCAACCATCATCAGTATCAGTTCTGGCTTTTAAAATTGTGACCCTTTTCACCTTTAACAGTTGTGTTCCTCTTCTAAAAACAGTTTCCTGTAGTTCTGCAGCTCAGGACATGTAAAAACCAAGCAAAATAAACAAACCAGCTTCACACAAGTATCAACAACCTTGTCCTCTAAAGAGACGGGGGTAGCATAACAAATAAAAGGACAATAAAGTTCTTCTATTAGACAGATAAGCAATGATCAAACAAAAATACTCTTATTTTACATATAGAATTTTCCCATATAAAAATGAGGATTTCACATTAAAAAAAAAAAGTTAGATTTTTATCGTATATGTGTAGGAATATGTTGTTTTAGGAGCAGGGATCCTCAACAATCTGACCCAAGATAAATAAAAACATCACAACTACTGTTATAGTGGCTATGTTTACTAGTCATGAAAATGGCTATTAAAGCGAAATTTGTCATCATAGTGGCATCTATGATGACTTGCATCTTTTTTATTGCCGTCAAACAGGCGGGGAAATGTATAAAACATTGGTAAATATTAGTTGTCAGCCATAACAGCTGTATTAATATGACATATCACTCTAACTGAAATGTTTATAATTGTGAATACCTAATCTTTAGTATTTTTTCAGATGTTCCAGATTAAGTTAAACGATGCAGAGATGTCAAAGGTTATTTAAAGCAATATATTTTTACATTTTGTGGAAAAATACCAGCTACTTGTCCAGGCTGAAGGAAAATGAGAGAAAGCAAGACTTTGAGCACATAGCAGGAAGGTTAAACATACAGCAACAATTTTACTCTTATTTTTTTTATTTGATCTTGCTCCATCATCATGCTCCAGGAAATATAAACACCAAGAGATTAATATTTTAGTAATAATAGCCTCCCTAATTGCTAACAAAAATACAACAGACAGTTTTAAATGTCAATCCGTTATAATTTAGCTATTATTTCATTACCAAATACTATTTAAAAGCAATTCTTCTTTTATATAAACGGTGTAACACTATCTCTGTATACTTAACTGCTACCAGCCTGTAAGTTATTACAGGTAAAAGAAGACACAAAGTTAGCCTTTTAAGTATCGAAATGTGTAAAGAGTTTTGAAGTTCATGGTAATAACTTATACAAATTTAAAGGAAAAAATTCCTGATGGACTTTGGACTTAATATAGATTTTGTACTGCAGCTGATAAAATACACCCAACTTGTTAAAAATACTGTTAAATATCTCTTTAGCACTTACAGGACGGTAAGAAACAGATGCTTACTTAAGTGTCGTTAGTGGCAAACAATTACCCAGCTGAGGTACTTTCATGCTTACAATTTTATTGTCTGCTCTTTAGTCATCTGATAAACAAAAAAACACTGTAAAAACTTGAAATAGGAGGTATTGTTAATGCTATTGTAACCAGCAGTTGGTAAGCTAAAGGAGACAACATGTATGCTGATGGTTTCATTGAAAGCCCATTAGAACTCAGTCTACCTGTTTTTTTTTACATATAACGTTTCATTGCAGCATTATTGTAATGATTACAAGCTTACAGGTATTGGTGTTAACCACAAGGTATCTAAATGGCTTTACACTCAGCTCAGTCAGCTCCCCAATCTTCACTTGCCTGATTAACACAAAGACGAAAGCCTGTTTTACCACGGCTGCTGTAATTACTGAATGAGGTGCAGCGCACACACCAAAGAACTATATAGATAATAAGACACTCAGGTGCAAAAGGTGCATTCGTATACATATTATGTGCCACCAGATGAGCACAACGGCAAATACTAATTACATGTTTTATTTATGCAAATGCAGGTAATTTCCTTCACACTGAGCATGACTTCCCATGATCTGCATCAACCGTTGGAGTAGGATACGGTATAGGTTTTCCTTCTGATG
The DNA here is from genome assembly GCF_016077235.1 of Cyprinodon tularosa. Taxonomy (NCBI): domain Eukaryota; kingdom Metazoa; phylum Chordata; class Actinopteri; order Cyprinodontiformes; family Cyprinodontidae; genus Cyprinodon; species Cyprinodon tularosa. The sequence goes on along the minus strand of NW_024039607.1, from coordinate 2,711,831 downwards.
AAGTGTAATTACAGTACAAAGAGTGAAAGGAAGAGTGAAATGAGAGGAAGGAAGGAAGGAAGGAAGGAAGGAAGGAAGGAAGGAAGGAAGGAAGGAAGGAAGGAAGGAAGGAAGGAAGGAAGGAAGGAAGGAAGGAAGGAAGGAAGGAAGGAAGGAAGGAAGGAAGGAAGGAAGGAAGGAAGGAAGGATTAACTGGGAATAAATTATAGAAATTTAAATATTTTACCAAGCTCGTTCTGCCATACTTATTCCTGAACAATAGAATACTGGGATCAATTCCAGACTTTTCCAGCATTATTGGGAATCCTGCATTAATAGAAGCTGCAGCAGACACTATGAATACAGCACCTTAATGGTATAAAACTGGTTTCCATTTAAATTTCTATGTTCTTGTCTCTACCAAAGAGTGAGCTAATGCTCATGAGTCCTGCATGAATTGATGGCTTCAATATTGTCTCTCCTCCTACTCTTCCCTCTGTTGTATATCTTGTTTCAAAAGTGAGAGCAGCCCAAGAGGGTGCTTGTATTTTTCTTCTTTTGTTTTCAGTGCTTTCCTATCAGAGCGGGAAGGTGGTAGCAACTCCCACGGGGTAGATAGAGATAGAGGTGTAGGCTGCCGGCGGAGCGCTGAAGCAAGGAAAAGCCTCACCGTCTGACCGACTCGTTCCTCCTCTTTCACAGCCCTTCTTCATCTGCAAACCAAATTCTTTGCCCGACAGCAAAACATTCCTATTTGGTCACCTGGATTTTTTTTTCTTTTTTGTCTCTACAATATCACCAGTCTGAGTGCCCAGGAGAGTTTACCATAAAGTAATGAAGACAAGAAAGGCAGATATTTCAGCCAGCTACAAAGAAGAGGAGGATGTAATGAGCTCTGATGTCAGAAGAAATAACCTGTATTTGCATTTTCAACCCCATTCTTCATCTCTCTCTCCTAATATTGCCTCCTCTGTCTCATATTAGGAGAAAGAAAAGGCAATGTGAGTGAAGAAAAAAGGGGGGAAGGGGGGGTAGCTGACATATACACAGAGGAATCCAGGGAGTAAAAAGAGAGCACATTACTACTGGGAGGGGAAAAATGATTAAAGGCTAAGATGAACACAATCTGCCGGTTCCAAAGGAAAGCGGAAGGACTTTCCAGAGCATATAAGCATTACTCTGAGATCTGCCTCGCCATTCAGCTCAACCGTGACCGTGCTGGCTGGAGCCCATTTTCATTTGCCCCACTGATATGTTATTTTGGCATAAACATGTCGTGCTCAAACAATCATTAGCTGGACCAGATTGTTGATTCAAATAACGGCACAGCTACCTCAGAGTATAATTAAAATAACAGATTAAACACAGAATTAGAAACAGATTTGTGCATATGGGATTTCTCATGGTTTCTGATTGTGCAGCTAATCAGAGCTCGGGTTCCTCATTTGGTGGAGACTCTTGAGGCGCAAATGAGCAAGACGAAATAAAGGGGGAAAAAAACGCTAAACATCAATAATAAAGAGAAGGAGACGGAGGGGATGAAAACAAAGCTGCACATAACAAATGGGAAAACAGGCAGAGCGTCTCATTGCAAGAATGCTAACGACAATCAATTAGCAATTCCTCATGATCTTGGGTGCGTCACAGTATAAGGTGTCTTAATGAGTCCCATTTCCATTAGGAGCTCGGCTCGAAAGGCAAAGAGGAGGAGGCAGCATCCACAAACTCCTCCATCTCGGTGCCTAATGACTGCAAGAGTGGATTACACCATCAACTCCTCGCTTCTCTTTGTTTATCCCCCACGTAAATAATGGTCAACCATTACAATAAATTAAATTGCCCACTCTAAAAGCAGGGAATGAAAAAGAGAAGGAGGAGCACAAGTGTTTTGGAAGGCATCCTTCAGTGATCTCCAGGAAACTGGCAGCGCAGAGGACGTCTCAGAGAAGTATAGTTAATGCTAATACAAAAAGCCATCGGCCACGTTATTAAGTATGTGTGTTAAATAGCTTGATAGTGGCTCAGCCAATCACATGATGGCAACTTAATTCCATCAAATGTATATGAAATAATGCCCTGTTGATGTCAGAATAGTTTGAGATGATTTACCTACTTTATATCAGTTTAGTGCCACAGTCTGCCTTAGTACCATTACTGAGAAATACAACTTTAAAACCAAACGTGGTTTCACTGTAATGTGTAATGGTTTTTAGTAGGGCTGAAACAATTAATCGGATTAATTGATTATTGAAATAATCGCCAACTAATTTAGTAATCGATTAATTATTAACTGGAGTATAGAGACTCTAAAACATGCCTTTAACTGACAGAGCCGCCCACTTAGAGCAGCAATTATGCCAAAAAATTTAAAAAAAATATATGGAAATATTTTGCATTTAAGATTAAAAACTTTTTCTTCTGTCAACATGCTCTATCCAGAACTTCTCAAGTGGGAAAGTTTTAGTTTCACCTTGTTTAATTTAGCAAAAAATATCTTCTTTAAGGAACCTTTTGCTATTTAATTATTAAAAAATGGACAGATTAATCTACTAGCAAAAATACAGGTGCTGGTCATAAAATTAGAATATCATGAAAAAGTAGCTTGATTTCAGTAATTCCATTTAAAAAGTGAAACTTGTATATTATATTCATACATTACATACAAACTCATATATTTCAGATGTTTATTTTGTTTAATTTTGATGAATACAAATGACAACAAATGAAAATCTCAAATTCATCATATCAGAAAATTAGAATATTGTGAAAAGGTTCAAAATTGATGGCCCCTGGTGCCACACTCTAATCAGCTAATTAACTCAAACCACCTGCAAAAGCCTTTAAATGGTCTTTCAGTCTAGTTCTATAGGCTACACAATCATGGGGAAGACTGCTGACTTGACAGTTGTCCAAAAGACGACCATCGACACCTTGCACAAGGAGGGCAAGACACAAAAGGTCATCGCTAAAGAGGCTGGCTGTTCACAGAGCTCAGTGTCCAAGCACATTAATAGAGAGGCGAAGGGAAGGAAAAGATGTGGTCGAAAAAAGTGTACAAGCAAGAGAGATAACCGCACCCTGGAGAGGATTGTGAAACAAAACCCATTCAAAAATGTGGGGGAGATTCACAAAGAGTGGACTGCAGCTGGAGTGAGTGCTTCAAGAACCACCACACACAGACGTATGAAAGACATGGGTTTCTGCTGTCGCATTCCTTGTGTCAAGCCACTCTTGAACCACAGACAGCGTCAGAAGCGTCTTGCCTGGGCTAAAGAGAAACAGGACTGGACTGCTGGTGAGTGGTCCAAAGTCATGTTCTCTGATGAAAGTAAATTTTGCATTTCCTTTGGAAATCAAGGTCCCAGAGTCTGGATGAAAAGAAGAGAGGCACTTCATCCACGTTGCTTGAAGTCCAGTGTAAAGTTTCCACAGTCAGTGATGGTTTGGGGTGCCATGTCATCTGCTGGTGTTGGTCCATTGTGTTTTCTGAGGTCCAGGGTCAACGCAGCCACATACCAGGAAGTTTTAGAGCACTTCATGCTTCCTGCAGCTGACCAACTTTTTGGAGATGCAGATTTCATTTTCCAACAGGACTTGGCACCTGCACACAGTGCCAAAGCTACCAGTACCTGGTTGAAGGACCATGGTATCCCTGTTCTTAATTGGCCAGCAAACTCTCCTGACCTTAACCCCATAGAAAATCTATGGGGTATTGTGAAGAAGAAGATGCAATACACCAGACCCAACAATTCAGAAGAGCTAAAAGCCACTTTTAGAGCAACCTGGGCTATCATAACACCTGAGCAGTGCCACAGACTGATCGACTCCATGCCACGCCGCATTGCTGCAGTAATACAGGCCAAAGGAGGCCCAACTAAATACTGAGTGCTGTACATGCTCATACTTTTCATGTTCATACTTTTCAGTTGGCCAACATTTCTATAAATCCTTTGTTTTTATTGGTCTTCAGTAATATTCTAATTTTCTGATATGATGAATTTGAGATTTTCATTTGTTGTCATTTGTAATCATCAAAATTAAACAAAATAAACATCTGAAATATATGAGTTTGTATGTAATGTATGAATATAATATACAAGTTTCACTTTTTAAATGGAATTACTGAAATCAATCTACTTTTTCATGATATTCTAATTTTATGACCAGCACCTGTAGATTCAGTTTTGTTGTGTTTGTTTCTTTTGTTGAAGATTATCTGTTTCTGTATTTTAGGTGAACATTTCTTTTAGAAAAAAAGTCAAATTACCTATTTTCAATTAACTTTTTTGGGGGTGAAGGTTGAGACAGTGTGCTCAGTAACAGTCTAAAAAAAAGTCCTAATAAGTCCTTTGCATATAAATAAGCCGAAAAGTGTTCAATAGCTGCAGAAACATATTAACTGAAGTGTTGCATATACACATATTCAAATGGTTTAAATCAAGTTTTCGTTCCCCGCTTTGATACTCGTGCAGATTAGATTTCCCATGCATCAAAAACTTGTTTTCTAAACAGTTGTTTTTTAGAAGTCCTTTGTGGATTAAGTGTAATTTTCTTTCACTGGCAGCTAGATTACAAGGTTTTCTAAGTGGTTTATAAAATACAGCTAAATTAGATCCAGGCCTTAGAAAAAAACGTATAGAAAAGTTGTCTTTACAAAGTTTAAATCTAGTTGTATATGTTTTACAAAATTTTTTTTTTATTTACTATTATAATATTATATTATATGGAAGACAGAAACAATGGAAGAACTAATTAACTGATAGGGAGCAGGTGTAGACAGAAATAACTAGAAGGAGCTATTGGAAGGGAGACTAGCAAAAGGGGGCAACAGAGGCTATGTTAACACTGCAGCCTGAAGTGACCCAAATCTGATTTTTTTTTGCCCAAATGCAAATGCAACCTGTATCTGATCTTTTCATGGCAGTCTGAACAACATAGATCCGATTTTTTCCAATGTGACCCAGGCCACTTGGCTATGTGGTCCTGAGGCCCCGTCCACACGAAGTCAAAACGAACACGAAACGCTAATATTTTCCAGAACGTTTGTCGTAAAGACGGAGACGTAAAATAAATGTGATCGACCACACGAATGCATGAAAACGCTGCAAAATGTATCTGATACGAATCTGATCTTCTCAAATGTGACCCATGTCTGAACGGCCAGGTCGCATTCATCCGACCTGAATGCCATTAATACCCAACAAAGGTCACTAATTTGGGTCTTGCTATGAAGAAGCGATAAGAAACACAACAACCATGGGGGACGATGATAAGGAGAGCAGTATTTATGTTTAATCATATTTACTTCCAGAAAAAAAAGAGCACGCTGAACTGTGACATCATTGTGTCGTCTACTGCGCATGTGGGACACTTGTGTTGTATAACTGCTGTTCACACAGGAGATCACATACAAGTCGCATATATTTGGAAATGTGAATGGCAACACAAAAAAAATCGGATTTCACAAAAAAATTGGAATCGAGCATCAAGGCCTGCAGTGTGAATGTAGCCAGAGAGTAACTTAAAAAATAAAACACTGCTTTAATCACACAAAATGGAAAAGAAACCAATGATCGAGAAAACCCAGAATAACTTAAATCAAAGTGTAACTGAGAACCTAAACAGAAACTTAAACAGAAGTCCACAAAGGGCACAATCATGACAGTTTAAACCCAGGCTCCATCCTCTCATTGTTGCTTTCTTTGGGAAATACACTTCACCTGCATTGCCAGTGTCTACTAATGGAGGTCAGAGGGCTCATCGGCACCTGTGTATGGCAGCCTGTATACATAGCTGTCTATTTACGAATGTTTGGGGTGCACCGCCCCAAACTACCCCGGTCACCTACTAATCTATTTACTTAAAAAAAGGGTACAAGTATAATTTGGCTGCAGAAAGCAGGGTAGCTTTCAGAGGAAATCTTTTTTTTTTTATCACATTAAGTACTACAAGCATGACTTTGTGATATTTCTTTTCCTTATTGAAGGTGCTGAATAGATGTTTAAATATTGTTCGCAAACAATATCAAGTATTGTTTTGCACCTAAGGGGAAGCAGATTAAGAGGGTAAACATGACAAATAATGGTTATAGAGCATCTTTTGATTTTATTGTTTTTCAGCTGAATTCTGCTCAAAGCAGGAGTAGGAGGGGAGAGGCACAAGGAGTCAGTGGGCGTTAATTCAAGATGTTGTTATGGTTTTATTTTTGACACTCCCATTGGTTAAACAGAGAGATTAATCCATCAGAGAGAAACAGCTGTTTTATGTGAAGCATCTTCCCTTTATAAGTGCCTCATAATGATGGCAGGGGAGTCTAAGTGTTACTGACGGTTGAGTTCTGGCTTCCTTGGGAAGGATTAGGAAAAACTGATTCTGACTGAGGCAGTCAGTAGCAGGGGCTATGAAACATGCATGCACCTAGAGACTTAATGCACATGGGTACTAGTTGACCCAGGAATGGAGTAAAGCACAGAGCACTTTCATCTGCATTTTTATATGCACTAACGTGAAAGCTAAGCTTTACACAATAATAGATGAGAGAATATCCGCTTTGGATGTTTTGTACTTTTGGTTAGCACAGAAAGGGATTTCGGTTGAGTGGCAGGTTAATGCTAAAAGCAGGACAGAAGAAGGTGAGCTATTCCCATCCTTTCACTCATCTGCTGTAGATTCATCGCTGTTGGTGACAAATGTGGACATCCCCAGCTGCCCCGTTTGAGCATTTGTCTCTGCTAAACTCAGGCCGGTCAGTGTCTAAGAGCTGGCTCTGAGACCGTATCTGAGAGGAGAGGTGTGCAGGAATTACAAGATGAAGAGAGGAATGATGGAAAAGTAATATTTAGACAGCTGCCTGTGTGGAGTTGTCTGCTGCTGTCAGTGGAAGGCGGGCGGGGAGAAGCGATCGAGGAGGTATTTTGGTGTCCTTAGCTAGGCCCCAGACAAACTCCTGCTGCAGTATTGATGTCACTGCACCCTTCTGACAGCAGACTGTAAATCACAAGACAGAGTTATGTATAGATTTACAAACACCTGCTATCTGGATCCCTATATCACAGCAGTGAATAAACCGTGTGATCCGGACAAACCAAGACAACCTGATGAAATATTTCTGAAGGTAATGCATTATAGAGACTTATCTGAGAGCTCTTTGTCCATGTCCCAGTTTCAATGCAGTAACTGTGGTTGTGTGAGGCAGCTGGTCACATGTCTGCAGTCCTGTGCTAGACTGGCCCTTTGCCTTGAGGTGGTGGATGGCAGCTGACTGCTCTGATTCACTGGGAACTCGACTTGTGTGCTGTGTGCCTCACAATGGATTGACTCATAAGGAGTTGACACAAACTCGTTCACTGTCCATCTCCCTATCATTTTATTAAGGCCTTTTGTTTTAGTTCACTGTTGCCTTTGTGTTTAGCTGGAGACAGACTTATTTCCTTGGATACTTTAATCCGTATGACTGGTCGGTTTTTAACCACTTCCGATGATGCAGTTGATTGTGAATGATGGATATGGATAATAAGAAAGATAGGATTGTACTAGTAGTAGATAGGAGGGATTGTTGCTGAAAAAGAGGAGGGTTGTGCCGGTTATTTTAACTTCACGGACTATTTTAGCTGTTTAATAGTTAGCTTGTCCTGTGCTGATTTGAAAAAATATAGAGATAAATCATAATTATCAATAAACTGTAATAAATTTATAATATTTGTACAAAGAAAGCTATAAGTAGTCCCTTTGGAGGAAACGTGGCAAAGAATGCTCTGAGCAGATGACACCAGAATTGCAAGATTTAGCTTACATCACTATAGGTATTTTAATCAGCAGTCAGAGCTAAAATGGAATGGTTAAGATCAAAGCATGCTCACACTGGCAGTCTATGGGCGAGAGGCAGGGTACACGCTGGACAGGTTGCCAACATAGCTCAGGCCAACATAGAGACACACAAAGACAAACAACCATGCACACACACTAACACCTAAGGACAATTTAGAGAAGCCATTTAACCTAACAGTCATGTTTTTGGGCTGTGGGAAGAAGCTAGAGTCCTCGGACGGAACCCACACATGCACGGAGAGAACATGCAAACTCCAGGAGAAAGACCCTGCACCAGAATTGTTGCTGCAAAGCAACACTGTTACCCACTGCGCCACCATGTAGAAATTACTCATAACGTGATACTGTATAATACTTTCTTAAAAAGAAAAAGTAACTGTGTTATGCAGTGGTTTCACCTTATGAGTAGAAAGTGGTCACTACCTGTGGTCATTGCTCTATTAAACTATAGCAATGTGTGAAGCTGGCACTAAATAATGCTGGGTATTAGAGTGAGGCCTTTTAGGACACTGACCTTGTTAAAGCCAATCTCACCAGAGCTTATTACTGTTCTGGGATCAGATCAGTCCCCTCGTTATAAAACAACAAAATAATGAATATTCAATGTGTCGCACATTATTTAAAATATAGATTTTTTTATTTTGTACACCTAACAGTGGTATCTGTGGTGACAGGTCAGTCAGATTATAATTGTGAGAGAGTATGACCAAAGCACAAAACTGCTGCCAATTGGCAAGCTGCATCCCCGCTACAAACACAAAGAAATAAAGTGTGCTGCCTCCGAATTCTGAACTTTATGATGTGATGTTGATAACCGTTTAAGACTACATGTGTCATGTAGGTTTATAGTTTGACCGACACGTAGAAGCAGTGAAACACACCAGAAATGCAGCAAAACCCCAGAGACCCAAACAACATGACACATTTCCCATATGTCAATTTGAATCTGAGAGGAGGGCTGAGTGATCAATCCATTTTATTGATTATTTTTATTTTCTGTTTTTGGAAACTGAATTTTTTGAAAAAACAGATTTTTTTTTTCCCTATCGATGCTTTCTTTGAGCTTTCCATAGCTCAGAGTGACATCGGTTCATCACTTCTTGCTCTTGGATGTTTACCCATAACCCATATACCACTAGCTGCAAACACTTAGTGAATATGTTATTGCTGTGAAACATGTTTGTTTTAAAAGCACATTGCAAAGCTTGAATTTTGTTGTGCTTTAAATTACGGTTAACTTCCTTGAGCAGGTGATTGACATGAAAGCTGGTTATTTTCATAATGAATTTTATTTGCCAATCTTTAATATAAAACATAAGGGAGAAAATGAAAATCGTTTAATCAGATGTGGTAGGAAAAAAAACGGGGATTAGTTTTTTAAGCCATGTTGCTCAGAGCTTTCCAAGTTTTACATTTGTTTCACTTTACTTAAGCCCCGCCCCTTATTCGAGTGAAAATTTTTCATCTTTTTTGAAGTCTCTCTCTGAATGTAGCAAAATACTCTATGTATTCATCAGTCTGCTGGAAACGGCACCACTGTGCAGCCCTAAAACCGTACATAAAGCACATAAATAAATCCCCACACATTGACATATTGGAGCAAGTAACGTCAGTCAAACTGCAGCTTTCACAGCTGTAAATAGTGCTGAGCAACAGCAAGGTTACAGATTCAAAGACTCAACTAGCATCTGCAATATGATTATACAATAAAGTGCAAAACCAGTAAAAAGCCATTTTGTGTGGTGGATAGATGAGAGGACACCTAATGCAAAAAATATTTCATACTATTAGCTGATTTGTCAAAACTAATTTTAAACTGCAAATGGGCAGCCAAAAATGATTTAATGTACAGTGATCGCTCATATCCTGATGCTCTTCCCTTTTTAAACAAGACGTCTTACTCTCATTCCCCCACACCACCCCTGAAGCATCATGCAAAACAATCTGATCTGTGTGTTTCCAGTCACATGGACATAAAGTGCTGGAGAGCCGGTGTGTCTGTCCTGGTATTTCCTGAAGCTTACATATACACACTCCCTGTGTCTCTCTCTTCTTTTTTTTTTTTTTTTGCCCGTCACATTACTCAAATAAACAGTACCGATGATGTAATGACGATGTGTATTTGCACAAGGTTACATGGGTTAGAAACCTGAAAAACAGTTAAAGTGAGTTCAGAACAGGAAATTGAGGTTTATTAGTTCAAGCTTGTAATGATCCAATGTAATTAGTTTGAAGAAAACAGTAATAAATCATTAGTCACATTGTTGTTGTTTTTTCTTTTTCTTACAAAATTTTTTTTAATGTCGATTAAATTGCAGAAAAAAAACAGAAATTATCTATTAATAGTATTGGCTAAAACCACATAATATTTTATCATTCTCTTTTACAGTGTCCCCCTTACATTGTTTTCATTAAACTTGTAAGAAGTACACTGCTCAAAAAATAAAGGGAAAACATAAACAACACAAAATAACTTAAATCTAATCATAGTTCTGTGAAATCAAACTGTCCACTTTGGAAGCAACACTGATTGACAATAATTTTCACGTGCCACTGTGCAAATGGAATTGACAACAGGTAGAAATTTGGCAATTAGCAAGACACTCAATAAAGCAGTGGTTTGGCAGGTGGGGACCACAGACCACTTATTACTACCTAGCCTTCGTGGCTTATGTTTTGTTCACTTTTGAATGTTGATGGTGCTTTCACACATGTGGTTGCATTACACAGACTCTACAACCCTGCTCGCGTGCTACAGCTCATCAAGGAGAGCACATAAATGCGAGCTGTACCAAGAAGTTGTGCTGCATCTCTGTCAGCATAGTATCCAGAGGCTGGAGGCAATGTTCCCTCTAAGCCCAAATATGACCTCCAGCAGGTCACAAACGTACATCTAGTCTGCAAAAACAGTTAGAAATCGACTCAGTGAGGATGGTATAGGGGGCTCAACATCCAGAGATGGGGGTTATGCTCACAGCCCAACACTGTGCAGGATGCTTTGGATTTGCCAGAGAGCACCATGATTGGCAAAGTCACCACTGTCACCCTGTGCTCTTCACAGATGAAAGTAGGTTCACATTGAGTACAGGTGACCGACCTGACAGAGTCTGGATATGCTGTGCAGAGCGATATGCTGCCTGCAACATTCTTCAGTATGACTGATTTGGCAGTGGGTTAGTATTGGCGTGGGCTGGCATTTCTCTCCAGAGGTAGGATGACTGCCATTAGGTACCAAGATGAGATGCTCAGACCATTTGTGAGACCATAAGCCTTGGGTTCCTCTGAATGTAGAAAAATGCTAGACCTCATGTGGCTGGAGTGTGTCAGCAGGTCCTGCAAGATGAAGGCATTGAAGCTATGGACTTGCCCAGCTGTTCCCCATACCTGAATCTGATTGAGCACATCTGGCATATCTTGTCTTGATCCATCCACCAATGTCAAGTAGTTGGTGGAAGCTTTAGTCCAGGTCCATCCACCAGGACCATCCACCACCTCATTAGGAGCATGCCCAGACATTGTAGGACGGTCATACAGGCAGGAGGAGGCCACACACAGGACTAAGTCTCATTTTCACCTGTTTTAAGGACATAACATCAAGTTGTATCAGCCTGTTGTGTTTTTTTTTCCACTTTAATTTTGTGTGTGACTCCAAATCCAGGCCTCCATTGGTTAATACATTTCATTTCTATTGATGCTATTTGTGTGATTTTGTTGTCAGCACATTCTACTTTGTACATAACAAAGTATTCAGTGAGAATATTTCATTCAATCAGATCTAGTATGTGTTATTCGAATGTTCTCTTTATTGTTTTTCAACAGTATAGATTAAACCAGTAAAATATGTAAATGATCTATAAAAACATTTCATAGCTATAACACAGCAGTTCCTGAAACCCTAAACTGGCTTTAATGGCTTTACGAATAAATCAAACAGTTGAAATGTGCATATATGCACCTAGATTGGATGATCAATTTGATTTAGCTTATTAACTGTAGGGTTTAGTGGGTACATTAAACAAACCTTAAGGACAGATTGTTGATTTTATAGTGATTTATTTTACTGATACAGTTTACATAATTACTAGGAATTACAATGTTTGTGTTGTCACAGACTTAAACTCGAGTCTTTCTTAGGTAAAAACATTGACTTCAAGATTTCCTTCATCTTCAAAGACACACTTTACTTTTGATTGATAAGACTCCGGCTAATGCTCTTAATACTTCAAACTTGGGAGCTCAAGGCAAAAAAATCTGACTTAATTCTGTGTGTGCTAAGGAAGAATGTCAAATATTATTACTATATTTAAAGCAACAAAAATGATGATTGGCTAATGCTTCGGAGAGGCATTTCATTCTAAGGACCATTTCCTCATGAAATCCTCATATGATCTGGTTTCGGGTCTTTGTTTGACCAGAATGCTCCAAGTTGAACAGTAGCTCCTTATGTCCTGAATCTGAATTTTAAGATACACTTCTTGTTTTTCTATTTTGACCAAAACAAGACTCCTTATTGTAGTTCAAGCTTGAACTCTTACCCTTTAAATTGACCTAACTTGACTCCAAGTTGCTAACTTCCACTCTGCAGTTGTGCAAGCTCCAAATAAGGTCATGTTTATGGTTGAACTAGGAAAAGGGGTTGACAGGATATACTCATTCAACTTTTTAAGACCATCAAAAAGAAAGGAAGTCATTCATTTAGGCTCCTGTGATAAATCCTGGGTGAATAGTTAACTCTGTCCGTCTTCTTATTGATAAAAAGCCGATTTTACCATCACTTTCCACGGTCCATGATTCTCACTCTGTTTCTTTGAGGTCTGTGCTCAGCCAAACTAATTGCATGCATGCTCCCCTGGGCTTGAGGAATAGTTTTGTGAAATCATGCATGAATGGGAAAAATTGATTTGTTTGTATATCATCTCAGCATAATAGTTTTTTGTCCTGATTCAGTGACAAAACCTGATGTAGGAGGAAAAGGGAGGGATTACTCTAGTTGCTGGCATGTTCTTGTTCTGCTTCTGTGTTGTCTGAACCTGATAACAAGTATGCCACAATACAAAGCTGTCCATTGTGAAAACACTTTTTTCCCCCCTTTTTTTCCTGCTTAAGTCATCATGTCGATCAATGTTTTCCAAACAACAGGCTCAAACAACACACACCGACAGGGAGGATTGCCTACAAATATGTAAGAACCCCAAGCTTATTTTCAATGTTAAAGAAACATACAGTAGCCTACATACAAGATACCTGCAATTATGTGGATGTTTTTACTCACGATTCTTTCATCAGTCTGACACTGCTAAAACCTGATGGGAACAAAACTGTGTTTTGAGATATTGAGTCATAAAGTTAAGAAATTATTTGCAGATATCTTGCAAGAGTCTGCAGTATCTTGGATTCATTTCACATTTTGATATGTCACAACCAACTATATTAAAAAGACCAATATCGAGTTGTGCACATGTTAAACAATAAAAAAAGGCAACAATTTCAAATAATTTAATCCAGTTTAAAACCTAAGATTTTTTTATATAGATTATTCAAACTCCATCAAGCCTCCTTCTAAGCCACATGTCTTTTGCAGCTTGCAACAGGTTTTCTCTTAGGGTTGACTTTTTTTTTTTTTTTTTTTGGCTCTATCAAGCAATCAAACAAGAACAGCTTAACCCTACATGCCAAAAAACATGTTTTCACAACATGATGCATGTTTCATAACGGTTATGATATTAAGAAAATCAAATGAATGTATGATAATACTGACATTTTCTTATGGCAACCTTTAAAGATGTATTTATTGTGGAATATGACATTGGGGAAATTCAAAAAATGTAACAGAATCAGACCTGCTTTTTTTTTCTTTCTTTTTTTCTTTGCTTTTACTTTTTTCTCCATGTCTTTATTAGCTGTCCACTAGGGCTGCAGCTAAAGATTATTTTGCAAATTAATCTGTTGATTATTTTTTTTGATTGATCAATTAATAATCGGATAGTCAAAGGTTCTTTAAAGAAGATGTTTTGCGAAATTAAACCAGGTGAAACTCAAACTTTTCCACTTGAGGAGTATTTAAAGATATTTTTATCTTAAATAAAAAAAGTTCATCTAATATTTTTTTGGTATAATTGCTGCTCAAGGTGGGTCGATCTGTCAGCTAAAGGCATGAGTCTCCACAATCATGTTAATGATTAATCAATTACTAAATTAGCTGATATTATTCCAATAATCAATTAATCACAACTAAAGTGATTAATTGATTATTGTATCTATTTTTTTTCTCAAAAGATATGTTTAAATCACAAGAAAAGAAATCCTCGGTTCCTTTTTGAATCTGAAATAAATCAAATCGACTAAATATTAAAGTGGCGAGTAAGGAGGGAACTCATGAACCCTAAAATAGAAAAGCTCCAATCATTCCTTTCTGAACAGTCCTTTTTTATGTAAATGCTGCACATAATATTTTTTTAAATCCCTGTGTTTACACCTCACTATTTACTATTTTAAAAAACAAACAACTGTGGCATCAATCAAGGTTATCTAATAGCAGTGCCTCTTTGGTATAAAACCTGCTTTTGTCTGTTAGTATGATTAAGTCTCACATGGCTAAGTGGTGTTGGATTTGCTTGAGGGGAGGAGGGGGCAGCAGTATTTGGGGGGGCTGGGGGGTGAGTTGATTTGTAAATAGACCCCCCTGGATTAGAAACTGCTATGATAGGGTTGTGTCTGTGCACTGTTCCCGGATCTTCACACCCAGAGAGTGATGTGGAACCCAGCATCTTGGCCTTTACTCCATGTTAGAGCTAAACTGCTCTCAGTTGTAAAGTTCCAGCACTGGTGCCTCAACTGACCCCCCCCCCCTTGATTGTCACCAGTCTGTCTGTGGAGGGTTTATGCTGCTGTTATGAAATCCTGCTGCCCTTGTTTAGCTCTCTGAATATCTACTCTTGCAAAAAATTTCAGTTCAAAACAAAAAATGCTTGCCAGATTTGATTTTTCCCGTCTTTCTCCGCATTAAGCTAGTAAAGGAGAGATTGCTTTGCTGCGTTCATCTGTGTGTGTGTGCTTCAGAAGTAGGTCATTGATTTGGAACTTGGACACTGATTATGTGTTGGCCTAGAAATGGGCTATAATCAGTGTCTCTCATACCAAAACAGCTTTTCATAAGTGGCAGGTTTTTCAAGGTCAGGAAACAGTAGCGTCACATTGCTAAACATGCAGACAAAAATGTGTTTATCTCTCACTCTTGGTTTCAGCAACTCAGTGTTGGCTGGATTTACTCAATTTATCAAGATTGCTTATTTTGAGATCCATTACCTGAGAAGAAAGAGTGGGAATATCTTGTTCATCTCTCTTTAAAATGGAGAGAATGTGCCAAAGCTGTGGGCATGCCCTGTTCTGTCCTCAATGAGGGTATGATGCACTCATTTGGATGCCATTTGAGCCAATAATGTAAATATCTGTAGTCTGTGAACAGGCCAAGACATGATCTAATCTGTCTCTTACATAAAGTCTCCAGCCAGAGCTCTCTCCTGGAGTACAAGGGAGTTTTCCTCATGGCCGCGTTGGGATGGATCA
Source organism: Cyprinodon tularosa (assembly GCF_016077235.1). Classification (NCBI taxonomy): domain Eukaryota; kingdom Metazoa; phylum Chordata; class Actinopteri; order Cyprinodontiformes; family Cyprinodontidae; genus Cyprinodon; species Cyprinodon tularosa. The sequence continues at coordinate 2,696,459 of NW_024039607.1, read as the reverse complement.
AAGCTGGGAATTAACTGTCAACCAGCATCATCCCATCTCCCTCCTTCTGTCTCTGCTCCTGGCTTGAAGCGAGAGCTACAGTAGATTTTACTCAAACGCCCCCAGGAAGGAGCCTGTATTGTGATTTTTCCAAATGAAATTCAGCACAGGTTGAGCTCTGGTTGCAGCACAAGCAGCTGCTTTGCTTTAACAACTAGCTGTACTTGATTAGGGCTACAGGGGGTCAGAAGAGCAAGCTCTTTTACTATCTGTTCTCCTTAACCTCTGCTGGTGAAAAAGAAATCACAGGATATTTCTAGTCATAATTGGGCTTTGGCCTGTTTTTGTTCGTAAGGAAAGACATCTTTGAGGTTGTTCATCGCTTTTAGGAGGATATCCTGGCCAAGATGAGAAACAGCACAATGTGCAAACAAGCTGTTAAATTTACAACCAGACATCAACAGTATTTCTAGATTTTTAACAAAAACAACAAGGTATAAAACAATAAAACTGAGGCAACCCATACCAATAAATTCCCATAAACAGAAAATTAGAGATCCAACAATCAGAGATTTGCATCAGCTTATTTAACCTTGACCGTAACTGATCTAATGTTAGGGCAAGTATGTCTCAAACAAAGATATTTTACAGCATTAGAGATTTTTATTGGTTAAAAATTGTTATATTTTCCAGCTGAAAGTTGTAGGAAAGTGAAAAAAACCGATTAGCACTGATTTAATGGCAAGTCACTTCCAGCTAATATCTATTATTTCCTTCTATTTTAAATAATAGAAACAAGCCAGATGTTTTAATTGGTTAAAAGGTTACTGCCTCTATTTTGGACCTGAAGCCCATATTTTCTTATAGTCCTTAGATCTAGGACTGAAACAATTGATATAATTAATCATGAATATTTGATTATTGAAAGAATCCTCAAGTAATTTAGAGATCAACTTAAAGCATAGAGACTCTAAAACATGCCGTTTGCTATAAGAGCAACCCATGTACAACAGTGATTTTTCAAACATTTTAAATATATATATATATATATATATATATATGTATATATATATATATATATATATATATATATATATATATATGTATATATATATATATATATATATATATATATATATTATATATTATATATAATATATAATATATATATTATATATATATATATATATGTATATATTTTATATTATATATATAAATATTTTGCATTCAAGATTAAAAACAAATGTCTGTCAAAATGCTCTATCCAGAATTTCTTAAGTGGATTATCTGGCTTAAATTCTGTATAAAATCTTCTTTTTCGATCCAATTATTAATTTATTTATCTGAAAAATAATTAACAGATTAATCACTTAGCAAAATAATCATTAGTTGCAGCCCTACTTAGATCAAAGGTTAGGATGCATGAAAATACGGATCCATATATGGACAAATCTGAGCTTGAACATAACTTGTAGTGTAACCTGTCTGCATTTCTAGGAAGTAATCTGGCCATTTGGCACCTTCGCTCTAAACCACTGCTGTCCCTTTTGGGACGAAAATCTTTCAGTTGTAAACACTAGTTTACACCTGCATTAAAATAAACTTCTACAATTTACTCATAGTTTTATTTTTGTATTGGACATGTATTCCGTAAAGTAACTAAATATAGGTACAACATGGTGGCCACCCCTGTGGCCACCCTTACCAGGTGGTTTGTTGTTCCCCCTGTGATTTAATTTCCTGGAACAAGCAGTTCTCCGCTAAGCCTGATGGTGGAAGCAGTGATAACATTGTGTGGAATTTCCTTCTTTAACATTTTAAAATAGTACTGGAATATAAACCAAAAGCTGAAGTAAATAAAAATGCAGCAAAAAATAATTCACAGCAATATGCTACATATAAAGATGACTAAAGCAGAATATTTGCCCTTTTATGATTTTTGAGTGGGGAGAGTTTGTCTCTGCAGTCACCTAGGAGTCTTCTCTAAAGAACATTGGGAAACCAATTTAATGTATATGTTACGTAGATCCATAAATTCATTTAAACAGCAGCAATGTATAGATATGCGCGTAGCTTTATCAGCAAGGACCCTAATGAAAATCTGTTCTGTCTTCAGTGATTTATTTAGGAAATATAGATGTTGTGCCCATTCATTTCCCTGTTGGTTTATTTTGATTAGTATTGACCATAAGATGTTTTGGTGCCTATCAGTTTTCGCCATCCCTCAGTTCACATTGGGCCCTGCCTGACCACCCCAATAAAAATTTTATAGAACCGCCTGTGCTCAGACTACTTGCAGAAGAACTTTGATCAAAGACCCATAGAATTCTTACAATTCCTAGCATTATTAATATGCGTTATTAAAATGTTTGCATTTGAGGGAAGAGGGAAATAGCCCTCTTCTTTCAGACTGGTAGTTGGCAACAAGTCGTGCAAAAATTATTCGATCAGACCGAGTTTCGGCCTCAACGTGCATCCTGTGTCGTGTAGTATACAGGGAGTAATGAGGGGCAATCAGCCTCTCACTACCACCTACCGTTCATGAATCGTACGGTCCAGAGAAAATCAAACCCGTTTGAATTTCAGTCGGCCGACGTAAGGTGTTCTTCGACAAATCCTGCTGTTGAAGCAGAGCTACGAGTGTCTACGAGCTGATTTACCAGAACAAGGGAGTTTTTCTTATTATACTTCCAGATTGACAGGTCACCGGTGGTTTTTGGATGTGCAGTGTGAGCAGGTAGATTACATCAGAGCGTCGGGCCGCCCCGGTGTGAGAACATACATCGTGAGCTGTGAACTTTTAAACCCTGCAATATACAGTGTATGCCCAGCTTAAGTGGCCTGATTCCCTAGCGTTTGCTACTTCTTTAAAACTGTAATGACACATGGAAGAACTCCAAGGAGCTAATTAGATTTTGCATACTATCTTGTGTTTGCATGAGAGCAGCCCTTCTCCTTTCATCCGTGTATCCCACATAAAAGATCCAGATGACTTTAATGGACCCTCACCATGTTTACATTTGCTTAGGCAGAGAACGAGCTGGTCAACAAGAAGGGACAAACAAAAACCCATCAAAAGAAGAACCAGAACAGCTGCAGGCTGCGGTTGATCTACATGCGATAGAGATAGGGGTGGGAGGGGCATTGACCAGGAGCGACATGGGAAAGAGAGGTGACCTGATTGCTCAGCTGGCCAAGAGCACTGGAAGGAGTAGCAGAAGGATATGTAGTCCCCCCCCTCTTGTCTGGTCCTGGTGGGTCCCTCTGTGGCCTTCCTCTCCTCCCTTTCCCCATCTTCCTGCCCTGCTGCCTGTCATGGCTCACTACATCGGAACAAAATTATCAGCTTTCGCCTCCTCATGAGCACGGGTCATCACGGCAGCCGCACAAAGGCTGGGCTCTTTTTATTAGATAGGGATCACTGAAATGTGGGAAGAGGAGAAGCTGATGCAGTGAGGCTGGATGAGTCAAAAAATCGTTGTTGCTTTTACACCACGCCTTTGCTGGGGTGTTTAATTTTCATTATTGTATTTATTACAAATGGCCTTAAGGTTACCAATTTTGTTCCACTATTAATTTCTTCCTGCTGCTCTCAAGAAATTATTGGATAATTGTGTGCGTCTGCGTTTGTGTACGTTTATGATTACTCTTTCTAGGAGGAAGACCTCATTCTCACTTCCTGTTGCTGGTAATGTAATTAATTCTAATCGCAGTCATCGTAATAGCTTTTCAGATCAAATACCCAGGAGCAGTCCTAACAAAATAATCCATTCCTCTGAAAAAACAAACAGCCTATCTCTCCCTCTGTGTTTGGTTTTGGCTCAGAGAGAAGAGCAGTCAGTTGGACTATGCACCAGTGTGGGGGTTTGAGGGGGGGGTGGTACTTTGGAAAGCAGAAAGACTTGCACATTTGCATACCTTTTTAGCATGTGGTTAAGGGAGCTTTATTAAATTCAACCCCTCCCCTCTGGGGGTGTCCAGACCATAGTGGGGGATGGGGAGCCTTTGCAGAAGGGGATAGTAGGGGTGGTCTCATCTTGGAGATCGGAGGCACCATCTGAGCCAGCAGACGAATGATACTTCCAGACACGAGAACAAGGTGGCAGCAATGGCCAATTGTTTTTTTTTTTTTTTGGTTTGTTTTGGGGTTTTTTTCTTAGCTCAGTGGGGCTTCATACTCCTACTCCGGCTGAAACTGGAGGGACTAGTGATAGGAGGTGGGGGTGATCCTTCAGGTTGAAATTTCAGCCAAAAGATGAAAACCTCTTTTAGAGCTTAATTAGTACTTCTGGAAAGATCACTTAATCTATTAGCCAGAGAATTCATTATAAACACTTCGGCTGATCATTTTAATTATGAGAAATTTTTATTTAGTACCTGTGAATAAACTGCTTGGTTTGATTTATACACAACAAATTAGTTAATGAAATCATAGTTTTAGAGTTAATGAAAGAAGCATGAATGCAAAGATGTTTCACGATAGGAATGTTCCAGATGGAATAAAGTTTAAAGATGAAATTCGATTCAAACGTTCTAAAACTATTGAACATTTCAACATTCCAGGTAATTTTAGAAGTAACAGTTCATTGTTATATGGTCTTAATTACAACAAGTTATACAATAGTGAGCCATGCAGTTTCAGGACAGTGCTTTGACATTTGAACATGTCACATATGAGCCGCAAAGATTAATTAAATGTAGTCACAAAAAGGTTTTCAGGAAAAACAAATATATGCTTGGAGTATTTACCCAAGCTTTGTATGCATCCCTGATAGCAAAACTTCACCTCCATTTGTGTTTGTGCCCTAGGTAAATTAGTGGAAAAATTACGCGGTATAAGAATGTGCCCATGCAAGCTACGGCATCTTGTGGTCTTCCCAGGAAAAAATGGTGAGATAATTCTTCACCGCAGAGAAGTGAGGCTTATTTTGCCTTTAGTTTGCCTCCAAAACCCAATTTTAAGTTGGAAAACTACTGGGAGTTACTCATTTCTGTAGAGGATTACCAGTTTGGTTACTTAATACAGACCATAAAAAGCAACATCATCTAGAAAACAGCAGAAACAAATTGCTGTCATCTATATCAACTAGATTTCTGTTTTCATTTGCTCTTCTAGTTAATTTCTTTTCAACCAAAATGTCTGAAATCATATCATCTAAGTCCATCCTGAACACCCCATTTCTCTATACTGATAGACATGCACTGATAGCATTACATACTGCATTAACATGTTAGCACTCTTGAAGAGAAATCAAGATGATGGCAAGATAAGTTTGCATTGACAAGGAACTTAATCCTGCAAATTGTATTTATTTCAAGATTAAAGCATTTTAATCTCATCTTTTGAGCATTATGAGCATTCAAAATTAGTAAATACTAAAATTAGCACAGTTGGCATCATTAAGTCTATGTTTGTGAATTCCTTGACCATATATTTGCCTTGGAAAGCTGTAAGAAATGCACTTTCATTTTAATATGGTGTTACACCTTTTGTGTTATGTTGAGTTCTTTAGTGGACAGACTGACCAGCACAAATCCTGTGTTTTTTAGATCCATGCTTAGCTATGGATCTAAGATATGGATTTACATATCTGTTTTTGTTGTTTGTTTTTTTTTTTTTTTACAAAAAAAAACCTCTGCATAAATTATGTAGTCATTCCAAAAAAGTTTTTAAGAAATCCACTGGACTTGGTTTCCAAGTTTGAAGACGTTTCGCTTCCCATCCAGGAAACTTTTTCAATCCAAAAGTCTTTTGAATGTCTTTTGAATGTCATTGTTTTTTTTTTTTTTACTTTTTTGGAATGACTATGACCTGGATGACTGAGAATCTTTACCAGCAAATTATGCAGTCCATCCAACTTCTCATCAAAGTGACCAGCTGTCAAAATTCTGTTATAAAAGAGGGGAAATGTAAGATCAAATGCAAAAGGCAATTAATTAAACAGACCTGGCCTACATGGTAGATAGAGCTCTACGAATGTCCCAATATAACTTTTTCATTTCCAATACCATTATTGCAGCTTTGAGCATTGAGCATTACCAACATTGATCTCATACAATATAAGGACAAGTCCTTTATACTCTTATTACTTGCCTTTTAGTTTGGTATGTTAGACAAGACTTGATCAGGTGAAAACAATAGTCAGTAACAATAGGTATGAGGAATAAGAGCTTATTTATTAACTATTAACCAATACGATATGTGTCATGCTACTTGGATCAGAATACGATATAATCACGATATTTCAATGTCACTATATATTGCAATATTTTCCCCAGCTATCAAAATTAATTGTTTAGTAAAGATAAAAAGCAAGTGCCGTATATTTTCAACAGAATATAATGATAATTTACTTATTTTAGTATCCATGTTGTTTGGGGTTTGAGTCAGTCCACGACTTCCACTGTGACTGCCTCAACTACAGAAATAGTTCAGCGCAGCAAAAGGGCTCCACAGCGCCAGATACCAGAGTGGCAGTGCAGAGGTAGCCCATTTTCCCTCATTGTTTTAGGTAAAAAAAATTATATTTTTTTTAAATCAAGGAATTAGGAATTGAAAGATCAATATTATATTGGGCAGCCAAATATCACGATATATTGCCAAATCGATAATTTCCCACAGACCTCTTAACCAATGGGTTACCAAAACAGAAGCGGATAAAGGAGAATTTTTTTTAACAGCTTGCTTATATCTGAAATTTTAGATGCATGGCGATATATTTCGGCTCATATCGGACAGATTTCGAATATCAGTATCAAATGGGGCGACACATTCTGATGCCCAAGGTGTCGAAACTGACTGTTGGTCACACACAGGAGTCTGATGGTGGTCTCCTTAAAATTATTAGGATAACATAGATGCTAAAAGAAACGATCTCAGAACACATCTTGGAATTAAGCATTAAGACCTACATTTTGGGCATCAATATCGTATGGTATCAGTGCGTTGGTGTGTTGAGTTCAGTAATAAGAAAAATATCTGATTTTTTAAAGTTCTTTATTGAAGCTGATAAACAACAAGGTTTCTTTTGTCAACAACAAAACCCTTTTATGTTGTATGTGTCCTTTTTAGTCGACTTTACAGTCGACTTAAATGCAACGGGTACAAGCTCTTTCTCTGCTAATATATGATTCATTCATAATTTTTTTAATACTAATACAACTAAATAGCCAACCAATTTCAAGATACACGTTTAAACAAGACAGTCCCACATAGAAAAGACAGCGCTTCTTGACCACATAGTCTTCTTGGGAATTTGATTTTAATTGCGTGATAACAATGTTTTTCTGTTTGAAAGCTGTTGCAGCGTGATGCATCAGACTGGCTTGTTTGAACAGATCCAGAAGTCTAATTTTATGGCTTCAAAGAAAATGTATCATAAATCTCCCTTTTTCATACAGGTTGTCAAGCTCTAGTTAATTTCAGCCTCTTCTGATTGACATTGAGTCATAGCAACTATAATATTTGCATATTTGGTAATTAACAGATCACAGCCTGTTTTAAAAACACTTGACTTACTTTGGGAGAGACATTTTTTTCAAGACAGTCTCCAAATGAAGGTTTGATTTGTATTTCGTAGGAAAAAAAAATTTCTGTAGAAATGGTCATCACTGAAAGAAGCATTCAAAATAGTTCAGTTCCCTCAAAAATACCCGTACTCGTTGCTGTTTTTGTAGGCCCCACCTCAGCATTTGGCACACCCAAGGCTAGGGGGATGGGAGAACAAGCATGAAGTGAAGAAATATCACAGATGTTAGTCTGCATGAACTCCTTCCCCTTTGCAGCCTTCCTGCTCGATATGACCTCTTTAGCCTCATTTTTTTCCCTCCCCCTCGCCCACCCTCAACAAAAGACAAATGACTTCTCCTAACCTAATTTCACTTGCAGCAGGCGAGGGGTCTGCCTTGACGGCTGCCGGTCAACAGAGCTGAAAAAGACACTGTGCAGATCCCAGTTGCTCAAGAGCCCAGTGTTACAGATTTACATAAAATTGTTTCTCATTTAGATTTTCCCTTATAATTCTATCACAGCCTTGTAATTTATTCAACTTGATTTGTGTCATTGCAACCTCTTTCTTTAAAGTGTAGTATATGTAAGTTGTCTCTCATCTGGTTAAACATGCACTGTCATTTGGAGTGTTTGAGTTAGGCTTGGTTAAAGGAAGGAACCTCGTCACAGCCCGGACCTGTTCCTTTTTAAACTCTCCCTGTCGATAGCAGGCAGGAAGTGGCGGATTGTCTTTGATTATTTGGCTTCTCTCTATTTCCCCGGGGACATGTTGCTGCTTCAAGCCTGGCACAGTCTTTGTCATAACTGGGAAGAAACTTTGATTGGGTCCTGATGTGTGGACAGAAGCTGTATCTCAAGGGTGGAGAGCAATTCATCGAGAGGATATTAAAGGACCTAATGGCTATATTATTGGCAAAGAGCAAACTTAAGAGAATTTCCATGTGTTTTTCAGCTGTAGAGTTTTTTTGTGGATCTTTTCTTTTCTCCGGTCTTCAGGATATGTATAGTTAGGCTGTAACTATCTGCCTTTTTAGAGAGACACTGATTGGAGATCTGTAGAGCAAGTTACCGCTTTCTGTAAAGATTTTTTCTTCTGATTATGATTTTAACCTATTCTGATTTCCTCCAATCTTAACTGCCTTTAAGATGCAATTGCAGTGAAATATGCATAGTAGAATCAAAGGCATATTAGGGATTTGCTGGAAAACAGGGTTGTGGTCATTTAAAACTAAGAGAATTTGAGATTAGATTCTTAAACTCTCTTGAACATTTTAGTGTAGTGATGAGCATAGCTAGCATTACTAGTTTGGAACAGTAATATCGGTTTGTTCCCCATAAAAATGCAGATTTCAAACATTTTTAAGGATATCAAATTCTATCATCATTCACACAGAAGTTGTATGTTTCTATTGGAAGGTACTAGAAATATCGCACATCTAGAAAGAAGTCTAGCTATTTCAAATGTCAAGCCTTTTTTTAGCTTTGACCTGCCGATGCCAGTTTAGCAGATGTGTTTCTTTTTACTTAACCATTTATCTTTCTAAAAACAGATAAAAAATGTGTTTCTAACCTAATTACCCTAACAAGTCATTAAAGATATTAGGTGCATAGGTGATGTCACACTGTGTGTGTATAAGAGAGAGAGAGAGAGATAATTAACGCCTTTAAAATGCGTTTTTATATTTAAAAACATAAGTGAAATTAATACAGACATGACAGCATATTATGTATTAGCAACTACAATAGTTGGCATGGTTGCATGCTTTTGATCCCCTTGTTATTTCCTTACAGAATAGAAAGGATTACTTCAGCTCTGAAATTTCCAAAAGATTGAGAACATTTCAACATCTAGCGAGTGTCAATCTCAAGCAAATGGGCATATGCATACATTGTAATCTAGCATCATGCTGTCATACATTACTTTATTTACTTATGTTAGCGGTATGTTTGCTTGTCATTAGCCCCATTTACACTACCCTTTTGAAACTGTGCCGAGATCAGTCCGCGCATGGTAACCGAGATAACTGATTCTTTTTAATTATCATGATGATCCCCTCCCAACCGCACTCACACACACTCTCTCAATTAGTTTTAGATTCTTTTTCATAAAGATCCATATCGTCTTAAGACATCAGTGATAGTAAACATCCTTGCAGTTCTAAGATTAAATACATGGCACCTAAAAGCTGAGTTCTTTGTGATTTTGATGTTGCATATTGAAATTGAAATGATGACGAGAATACAGTGTATTAGGCAGCTTTAGTTAAACCTAAATTTGGAGGAAACATGCTTTCATAATTTGTTCAAATCAGTCTTCATGTTGTGGAAAGAGGTCTGGGATGTTTTATAGTTGAAAGCTGTGTTGCCTTGGCTTTGGACTTGCAGATTTTTCTCTCTTCCTTAACAGGAACTGGCTAATTTCCTGAAGTTGATATTGCATTTTTGAGAGAGAGGCGAAACATCTTAGAAAGGGCTCTTTTATTTAAAAAAAAAAAAAAACTTAATGAGTGTTCAAATCTGCGGGTCAATGGTTTTTGAAGTTTTACAGGTGGTGGAGTGAGTGGGTTTTTTTTCTTCTCCAAAATGTGGTTGAGCTAACTGGGAATAAAAGAGGTGAAAAGTAATTCAGTGCCTTGAATTCTCCACATGTTCAGTCATTGGCTCATTAGTTGAGTCGTTCTCTGTCTAAAAGCACCAGATTACCTCCATAGCCTTCAGCATGTAGTGTTCAATGACGACTTCAAAAGACACCAATGCTTTTCTTTCCTCAACCCCCCTATTCATGGAGAGAAACAGTGTCTGTTTCTGCAGCCTTGATGGTCCTTAGGGTCAGAGGTCAGGACTTCACCAGGAGGTCAGCTGCTGGTGGGCAACATGACCCTTTCTCCTGATGGCCCGACCTCTTCCCCCATCTCACTTTTCCTCTCTTCCTTTACAGCTGATCCTGAAAAGTGGTTAACGCATTTAATGTTCTGTGTTGATTTAGAATGATCTGCTAGACTACTTTCACAATTAACAGGACTTTTTTTGTACTTCCTGTTTTTGTGGCCTGAACCATCTATGTTACACCCTCGTTGAGTTTAACGAGTGTATGCATATAAATATTGGTATTGGCTGAAAAGATGTCATTAGATTACCCAGCAATAGTGAGCTTTATGATCTCTCTAGTGATCTTCACGTCAAAGGTTTATTAGCTTAGCATTTTGTTTGTTTATTTTAAAATGTATTTACTGTCAATCATACCCCAAACTAAAATCCTCCCCAACCCCCCTGCATGTTCCTTGCTCCCCGTGGTACCACCTCCTTAAGGGATTTTTTATCAAGTCTTAGATGTGGACGGAGTGAGGCTCTAGTAAGCTGGTTTAAGCAAATCTGGTGTTTTTGATTTGTTGGGCCAATGTAGTAAAAATACAGGAATCATTTTCAGACAAAGCACTTGTCTTCCTCTGTGCAGCTCAGCCATTAAACTTGTGCAGAGAATTACTTGAACCTATTGATTGGATTCCTCTACCGTGTGCAAAATCAATGCTTTATTTTCTCTAAGGCTGGACTTTCTTGTGTTTGTTTTTTGCCGGTGAAAATGAGAAGGAAGCAAGAGAAACAATACATACCACTGTATTTCTATCTGCTCCTTGAAGAAGAGATTTAGCTCTGACTTGTTTTGCTAAAATTGACTACTTTTCACCTTTCGTCTTTTTGGGACCCATATGTTTTGTATACATTAGTCCTCCCCTTTGTAGAGGTGGGTGGATCATGTCAACATAGTAGCTGTGCCTTTTCTGTGATGCTTAATGTAATTTTGACTTCCTGTTTAGTTTTTAAGCTGTGAAATAAATGGAAAATGTTTAATTAACATCATGAAAAAAACATACACAGAACTGTACCCGTCCTCCATCAAAAAAAATCCCTTTAGAATAAAATAGATACTCACAACTGCAAAACTGCATAAAAGTGTGGTTTGCCTGGATACACCTTAAGAACAATCAAAATAAGTTTACAACCAAACAATAAAGAATGAACCAATAAACAAAGTCAATCATCAAATTGAGGAATTTTGATTTTATTATTGCACATTATTTTTGTTCTGTATTTTTGGCTTTTATTTTGTATATTATAATTGATATAAAAAATTTATACATTTCAGATATTCTTGTTTATTAGCAGCTCTGACATGAAGGAAAAAGTTGGAATGGAGACCTGCCATAAAAGGCCAGATCGGACTTTATAATTTTTAGGAAAAGCTTTGCAAAAACCTTTCTCCATTTGTTTATCCTCAATCGTGATCTACTGCAGAATCCTAAATATCCTGCTTAAGCCGAGCATACAATGTGAGATATGTTCAATCATTGCAAGCAGCTACAGTGCACACTGTACAGCGAAACCACAGGGTTTAAAAGTTCACAGCTCACCAATGAAAGCCGAACGAGTAGAAGGGGAATATGAATCTCACTAGAGATGCCTTGGCAATTTGTGCAATTTTGTGTGCTAAAATCCCTAAAAATAAACCGCAACAACGTTTTTGGACAAAGAAATGGCTGAGCAAACGTGACAAATATGGTCTTTTAATTTTATAGAAATAACTATATTTGATTTGCACCCCCGCCATACTTTTGTGTTTTCGTTTTTGCGCATGCGCACTGAGCTTTTGCCCACGACGGCTGACTAAATTTCAAACATGTTTGATTTTCTCCCGACCTCACGATTCCTGATTGGGAGGTCGTCGTGAGAGGCTGATCACCCCTCGTTATCCCTGTATACTACACGATGCACGATCAGGTTAACAGTCTGTCCAATTGAAAGAAATCATGCAGTGTATGCCTGTCTTTACTTTTCTTAGCTGCTGCTAAAACAGTCTTAACCCACTCTGAACAGGGAAGCCACAGAGATCTGGTCAGCCCACATTTTTTTTCTCCTCATCTATAAAGCTTCTAAATTTTTCTTTTAATTTTCAAACGTCATCCCCAGTTCATACCCCTTCTAGTGATATCCCTTCAGGCTTTGTATCTGATTTCTCTCATTTTCCCATGGAGACTTACAAGATTCGGTGCAACTATGTGCAGAACTCCCCGAGACTTGTAAACACTCTTTGATGTGGAAAATTACTGCATTCCTCTCTGCGCGTGTAACCAAAGATTGGAATCTTCCACATGTCCACAAACAGGGATGAAAGCTTAATTTTATTTCTTAAGGTATAAAGCTTTGTCGGCTCCTATACTGGCCACATCTGAAGTTAATCTGCAGCTGGACACAAACTTAAAGGATCGACTGAGAGATACTAAGAGGAGGGGTCAGCGAACAGGAACAGGGCTGGTGACAGGCTGCCGGCATGTGGGGTGCTGTGGCTAACGAGGAGCCACGGTGCCCTCAGTGAAGGTTAACTCTCTGTGATTCAAGGGAGGCAGGAAGTGTTAGCTGCCTCCCCTGCACTTTTCCCATCCGCTGCCTTTGCCAAGCCTCAGCAGAACAATCTAGCCCCTGTGACTGAAAGAGGAAGGAGGGGAACAAAGGGGAGAGTCACAGAGAGAACAGAGAAGAGGGGTTAAATAAAAGTTAAAAGATGAAGTCTTGCTCCAATGTTATGCAAGTATGCCTGCATTTCTCTAAAGTATCCCCTTCAACAACTGGAGCTAAAGAGTGGCCAGCTGTAGACCAGTTCCAGCATAGGAACAAGGATAATAGATGTATTAAACACACACACACACTCACATAAGTAGCAGCACCTCATAGCGAATCAACAATCGCATCTTTGCTAAATTATCCAGGAAATTGTTTGCGGTGGCCGATAACGCAGGTGTCTATATGGTAATAGCTTCTTGAGGCTGGATAAGAATGAAACAATAAAGTCATTAGGGCGTTTCAAGCAGAAATGAAAGCTGGCTCCTTCACACACTGCAACAACTCACACACACCCTGTCATAACCAGGCGACCATTAACTTTATTCATAAATTTATTTATAACAAAGGCTTTTGTCAGCAGCCTTAATGACCCCTTGATGTGTGTGAACCTGTGCCAAGCTGTCCATGCAAGGGCTGTTTATCTCCGCTGGCTTTACACTTGTATGGCAAATAAACGAGAGAAAAAAACCCCAAGACCCAATAGATCATCGGTAAGATCTGAAACATTACAATTACTCTAATTAAAGGATTTATTCCAAGGTGTGGTCAGGAAGCAAATATACAGAATGGATCTCTTATATCCGTTGATTCCTGAGCAGCTTTTCTCTCAGAAAGAGTTTTAATAAACTTATAGTCTGTTGCAGGTTTCTACATTGATGATTGCAACACTATGCTTGATAAATTCCTCTTAGGGACTGATGGTCAGATGTATGGAGTTGAAGAACTACAATGGTTAAGTTTTGTTGACTATTTGGTTGCTTTTAGTTTTATTTGAAACAAAATTTAGTCTCTTCTATTTACAAGAAAACATGAAGCTAATAAACTTTTGTGTTAAGCCCTGATGAATAGGTATCAAAAAGTAAAAAGTCCTGCTAAAAGTCTGTCAGAAGCCTTGTTGATGGTAACCTGACAACAGCCAGATGCATGTCTCGCTCCGCCCAGCTCCACTCACATACATCTGGGAACCCGCTCATTGAAAGTGATTTCCCCAACCGAATTTATGGTCTGTCCAATCAGGACGCAGGGTGGGTGTGTCCTGGAGTGGAGAAGCGACCGTGAGATTCCAACAACAATGGCGGCTCGCATTGAGGAAGCAAGCGTTAGCATTGATGCTGTTATTTCTTCTGTGTTGTCCAATCTATCTGATATTGTTTAATTAAAAGAACATCAGAGAACGGCTTTGAAGGTGGAAACGATGTTTTCGCCCTTCTCCCGACCGGATTTGGCAAGAGCTTGATCTACCAAATGGCTCCTCCTCTCACAGCGTCACGGGTTAGCTTCGGTGTGAGTGGTTGAAATAGCACGTCAATAAAGATGACAGACAAGTGGCTTATCCAATCATATGCAAGGAGTTTTGATAAGGCCCAGCCTTCAGTAAAGGCAATTCCTATGGCGGGTTCCCAGATGTATGTGAGCGGAGCTAGGCGGAGTGAGACATGCATCTGGCTGTTGTCAGGTTATGTTGATGGTTGATGTTTTTCTGTCTTGTCCCGTGTAAGTAGAATCTGTCCTGTGTTTCTGAATTCTGCTGCTAAGCTACCAGGTGTGATATTAATATAAAGGTGTCATAATGTATCTGATTGGATGAAGAATGACTAAAAGAAAACACCAACTGGCCAGGGGCATGGTTCCCATTAAAGGTATAGTGGAGGATGTTCTTTTTTTAGGTGGATCATCAAAATAAGTGATCCTCCTTATTGTCAATCATTCTGGTGATATGTTTACTTAAGGTGGTCCTATGTGCTCATCCCTATTTTCACTTACTGGTGCTGAGTCTGACATAGTGGAAAAATTGCTTCTTAGCTTCTAAGGTCATACAAGCAGGCTTGTATGAGCGTTGCTAACAGCAACTTTTAAACAGCGTGCATGAGGAGAAATCTCGTGCATGCTCTCGCACACATTTAATATGCGTTCCCTCTCGGGGAGAGGGTTTTACATGTGCATTCTTTTTTAACAGTGAAGAGGGCAGGTGTTTTCAAAATTTTGCGAAAATCCTCCACTGTACCTTTAGGAGACCATTATGACGTCACATGGACATGAACACACACCGCCATCTCCCCTTAAACACGTCTTTAAGCTTACAAACAAAAATATTAATTTGATATTTGTTTTATAAATGGCATACAATATAATTACGTAGCCTAATAAAATGCTAAATTGCTTTTTACCAACAATAAATGTAGTGATTTAGTGAAAAAGTAGGTTTAAATAACAGCTGACTGATTGCACAAGACTAAAATTAGTTTGTGCATGAGAAAATATTAAAATTTGTGGGAAAAATGGTGAATATAATTTTTTTCTCCTAAATAAAGAATGATTTAAGAACAAATTTTTCGTTATGAACACTTCTTGTATGAGACCCAATGCTTTTAAAATCGGTATTTAACTCCATCCAGCCTCCCTTCCCCTCTTCCACCATCTTTCTTGCCTGTCCTAGAGAAAAGCGTCTCCTTAGTGTATTTTTGCCACCTCTGTTTTTTCAACTGGGATAGTGTGTATTAATAGGTATGCTACACACAATTGTGTAATATGCTCTAAAAAAGATAATTGGATTGATGATACTCTTTTATATAATGACACAATAGTTCTAGTTTGTTAAAACAGCAGGTTGTTCCGGATCTTTGCTGTGTCTCACATGCAGCTTCTGGCCAAATTTGAATGGGATTCTCATGGCTTTCTTTGAACAATATGTTGCTTCTTGCCTCTCTCCCATTAAAATCAGAATTACAAAATGAATAATATGTGTCCAGTACACAGATTCTTCCACCTAAGCTAATGGTCTTTGAAACTCCTCCAGAGTTACCATGATGCTTTCATTGCTTGTCAGTTAAAACATATTACCTATTCAATTGCAAACAATTTTATATAATAGATGTTGATCCTTATCAGCTTTTATTGTTAGAATATTTTTTATACCCTAATGCCATTTTGAGCTTCTCTGGCATGTTCTTAAATTAACCGATTCATCCCTTTAGCATATATAGAGAGAGGAACAAAGTTACAGTCCGATGGCTTTTTCTCCCTAAGCTAAATAAACCTTCTCAGCATAAAAAACATACCTTAAAAAAAAAGGTTCTATCCATTCATTCAACCAGAAACTCTTTCACAAATGCCAGATATGACTGGTTCAACCTTGCTTATCAGCAGCATAGGCTGCATGTGGCCAAGATAGTAAACTGCAAGTGCGTCATGAAGCGTGTGTGATTGGAGGTGGATCATTGGTCAAACCGTTTTTATCTGTTGTATATCAATCACTGTGTCCCATGGCCTTCAGCACCAGCTGCTCAATACTTTATCATCTCATACTCTAAAGTGATGGGTTGTTGTTGTCTTTTTCCGTTCTTCCTTATTTTATTTTCTTAATAAAAGACATGTACTTTTTTATTTTTTAAGGAAATTAAGGAAAACTTCCCCCAGAATTAAATTTGACAAATCTTAGGAGGAGCAAAGAACAGAGATAAAATTCATATTGAGAACTGCTTTTTCCGCGCGGTAGTTGTTCAAGGTCTTGTGTTAGCACAAACAACAAGCTCTTCCCTTAAACACTTTCTGCTCTTCTAGATAAATTCTTATTATGCAGGAATTAAAGCCTCTATCTGCTTTGTGTGTTTTCCTTGTGAGAGGAAAACAAAGCAAATAAAGAGTGTTTAACAGGCTGCGGAAGAGAGCAAGTGGAAGTGGAGAACAACGCTGTGTATCCTGTCGAGAGATTTCTAAAAACTCTTGAATTAATTTAGGCCGGGCCTCTCAGGCAGGGTGTTTTCCCTATAAACAGTGAGTGGAAATCTTTCCTCACACTCACACCCAAGAACTGGATTTATACTTTATCTGAACTCGACTTCTTTTTGATAAGATTTGTTTTAGGTTTTTTTTTTTTTTTCCCATAATCTAATTTTTACAGTCAAGTTCCATTCAGTCTGTTAACTATACTGTGAAAATGCTGTGATTTTGTTACTGTTAATGTTTTATATCTGGATCGATCTGACCCTAAAGGGCTTATGCAGAGAAGAGGGCTTGATGCAACCTGTGTAGGTAATAGAAATTAGTTCAAGTAGTGCTAATGGTAAAGCCTGCAAAAAAAATGGAACAGTCCAACACAAAGATACAAGATAGCTACACAATTGCTGAGGCAATTTAATTTGTTCTGAAAATTTTTACATTATATCTTAAAGTATACAATTCTTTTTTTATTAAAAATTGTTTTAATTGTTAAATAAAGTACTTGTTTACGCTGATCAGATTGTCTAGTTACTTCCGTTTATTAATCCCATAAAAGTCCCATTTCTCTAACACACTCTTCAAAAAGGGAAACACTATAAAATATACCATTAAAGTATTAAAGGTATAGTGCAGGATTTTCTAAAATTTTAGAAACGCACCGCCCTCTCCACTAAAAAAAGTACACATGCACAACCCTGTACCCGCTCCCAAGAGGGAACGCCTATTAAACGTGTGCGAGAGAATGCACAAGCCCATTTCTCCTTGTGCACACTCTGTTTTAAAGTTGCTGTTTGCATCGCTCATACAAGCTTACTTTCCAAAAGAAACATTTTATCAATTTAGACAGCATATATGTCCAATGTCCCAGAATCTCCTAAAACGCTAGCATATGCTGAACTTTCTATGTATTTTTTTAATTTTGGGCGTATTCATAGCGTATTCATAATGAGTCCAGAAGTTATGTCCAACGACAGCCTAACTTATGCATAACGCGTGGCAGCGTAATGCCCATGAAATGTCACCAGCTACTGTTTTGAGGGGAGCAGCGATGCGCCTGGGGGCGCCCGGCCTGCATAAAAAGACATCTTTGATCGTGGTATTAACCTTGCTGCTTTTTAATGCCTGCACCCAAAAAAAGAATGCAGAAAAAGAAAACAAGAAGGTTTGCAGTTGCAACAGATTCAGCGCCATGTCTGCTAGGATATTTTTGGTTGCTGTGGGCGTGAACGCAGGGAGGATCCATCACACTCACCTTCTTGCTTACCCTATGGTGCAGATACAGTCTGGAGTCAGTTTCCTCCTGTGAACCCCCTATCTATACCAAAATGCTACCAATACACCATTAAACAGTAGCTGTACGTTAGAATCACATTCAACTGTCGTCTGGAACACCTTGAATACGCTGATATACATTGGAGATAAGTTCTTGATAAGTTACACATAAGTCATGCACAAGTTACTCATAGCTTTTGGATAAACTAGACGGCACAACTTATAAGTAACTTACACTTAACGTATGTCAACGATCACATAACTTACCTGTATGCACTTATGGCCCACGTATGAGCATACGCTGGCACTTGCCGTATGTTGGCGTGCACCAGCGTGTTTCAGCGTGCTCATAACTTATACAAAACGTACCCAAAATTTATCCAACGTATACCAGAGTTTTTGCCAGATTAGTCATACGTCAGAATGTTTGACAATTAGGAGAACTACTTATTTTGGTGATCCACCTGGAAAAAGAACATCCTCCACTATACCTTTAATCATCATAATTAGATAGATATCATGCTACAAGAAAATGGCTAAATTAAACAGCTAATTTCAATGGACCTGACCTATCTATCCAGCTTCAAATCCACTTTTTCCTGTTCTTTTAAAGAAACATGCTGCTACAGCATGAATAAAGGAACAGATCAATTATGGAAAAGTTTGAAACAATTGGAACAGCGACATACAAGGTTAGACGAAAACTCCTGCTAATCATACATACATGTGTACATTGAGGATGGAAAAAAAATCTCCACAGCTCACTCAGAAAGAAATGTAGCAATGACTGGGATTTCTGGTTCACAAAGTTTCCACGACAATTAAGTGAAATCTAGATGTCTAGCGACATTTTTAACACACCCAAGTTCAAGCCATATCTGTTCTACTATCATGAGCTTTGGCACCGAAACCGTGTTTAACACCATTTAGAGTATACCATTGTTCAGTTGTTAATTAACAAATAGTATAAGTGTGATAAGAAAGACACAAATCATTATTATTTTTCAAAAAGGACCTCAAACTTCAAGTACGTTGAAGGAATACATTAAATGTTGTCTTTCATTTGATCTTTTTGTCACATAATGATAAAAAGCGTAAGGCCATCAACACAAAAATGTTCGCCAGATTCAAAATTAACCGTCTGCTAGGGCTGTCTCAGTCCCCAGACCTAAATCTTCTGGGAAAATTACTGGGCTGAGCTAAAAAGAGGATAGCATAAGATTTACAGAGGGTAGTCAAAGTACAACGGTCAAAGAAAGCTGCAGTGTAGATGATGTAACTGCAGTAAGAGAATAATCAAACGTAAAGATTTTTAATATTCTTTGACACAGATGCTAAGAAATTATAGATGGCACTGCATGTACCTCATTATTTTCTTTTGTGTTCTCTTTGTTTGGCCTTATGTGAGGCTCATCTAAATGTTTTGACATTTCCCCACAACTCTCAAATCGAATGAGTCTCGGTATGACATAAAGGCAACTTTCCGGAGTTTGGTTCTCAAGCACAGAAACTGACCAGAAGCATCATTATTGACTCCTGTCCCACCAGGCCAATTTAATCTGTGATACTGCTCCAACAATACATCCTGCAAACGGAGTGGTGTTATTATTTCCTCCTTAATGAAACATTCACGAAGGACTTTTCATATCTTCTTGTGTGGGGAAAAGCTCATCTAAATGGAAAACACATTGTCTTCATTATTTGCAAGTGTACAATGAAGGCAGTTGCCATGGCTGCAGCCATCAGAGGCTGAAGCCCTGTTTGAGGCCAGAGGGGCTACAAGAACAAAGTGGCTGCTAATGGAGAGATTGTACAAATGGATCTCTGAGATGGTTATATATTGCTCACATTTCCATGTTGACCAGCACTGTAGCAGCCTCACAAATGTTTAGATCTAAATCATATTCTGGTGTCGGCACTGATTGAGGTTAATGAAATGACATAAATCGCACCAAGTTTATTTGCTGTTTTTCTCAACGGTTTATTAGATATTTCTACACTAGGTGGGGCATCCTGAATTGTTTTACAATGTGGCAGCTCTAAAGGAGAATTGTGGAAACTTCCAGTGTGCCCCTATCAAAATGCAGATTGTCTTCCCAGCATGTTGTCCACCCAGGAGAATTGAATACCAAGCAGGAGAGAGCTCTCAGTTATGACGGCTGTTTATGCTTTCAAGACAGAAAGTGGAAGATCAAATGAGAGGCAGAGAAACGGCAGGGCTTTAATTCGCTTCCTGCCTGAATGTAGGTTAAATTACCTTTAAATCCCACACAGAATTAAACATTGGCAGTAAATGAGTCACTTAGCAGCTGATAAGTAGCAAGTAAAGAGATCATGAGAAACAACGGCAAAATAGTGCCATTATGTCGGGGGGTAGCTTGTGGAAGAGGAGTGGAGTGCCCCAGTTTCCCAATTCATGTATGTTAGTAATTGGTTTACTTTACATGACGCCTTCTGTTTAGGTGGTGACGGGGCTGCACTAAAACAAATTACCCAGGGTTCGACCTTTGGCAGGGCAGAGCTGACCTCAGGCAGGGAGGCTGCCTCACAGATTCACCAACATACCACAGTATCATGACACAACCAGTCTGGATATTACTGGGTAAAAGATGCATAAACATCTATAATCATAGTAAAACATATACTAATAAATCTTAATATAAGTGCAATTCCTGCAGTGCGTATAACTTTGGTCTCCAGACTTAATTGAGATTTAAAGCCTGACTTGGTTAAAGACCCTTGGCTTTGTCATATTAAAAGACCTGCAATCAACTTTGACTTGAATGCTAATAACTTGTGCCTTAATTGCACTTGAACCTCTTTACTTGAAATGACTTGATTCTCTCATTAAAGTGAGAAATTTACCACCAAAATAATGGGGAAGACAAAGCAACAATCTGCATATTTGTTTCCTCAACCATTGACCTTCCAGCGGTAGCTAATTGTGACTTGTTAATTAACTGAAATTAAAATATACAAATTGAACTTAACCTGGGACTTCCCTGTTTTGACTTCAGACTAAAAAGGCTTCAGACTTTTTAGTTACTTGGATATTAATGATTCGATCCCATCTCTGTTACTGGGGCGATTGGTCTGATATCACCTAAAATTTTCTGACAGGTTGCTTTTTATTGCAACCTCATTAAGTAAATATCTTTTCTATATCAGTAGAAGTATATCAATACCAACGTTTTGAAAATGTTTAGGTTGACATTTAGATTGCCTTTAACAATTTTTTTTTTTTTTGTTAAGAAAGATCAAGCCAAACTAAAGCATGGGATAAAGTTTAGATAACTTTAATATTAATTCATTATTACCTACATATATCTTATATGAACCCATTTAGATTTTATATAGTCTTTACATTCTCTACCCCTCAGACACCACTGTGTTCTTTTGTTGTTTTCTTAGGACAAATTTCAGTAACACTTTATAATAGCCATTATAAACATAATTTATTAATGGTATTTATGGTAATGAAACCATGTATTAATGATAATGATTTATAAACTTTATCTAAAAAATTTATAAAAGGTAAATAGATCACATTACCCTGCCATTAGTGGACTTAAGACTTGAACCTATCCTAGCCTTAAGCTTTAATCTTACATTCCCTGCCATGTTGGACCCTTACTCTAACATTAGTGGGGTTATTGATATGTTAACATTTTATAAATAGTTTAGATGTCATTTATAAATGATTAATATTAATAAGCTATTTGTTAAGCATTAATAAATTATCTCTTTATCATCTACGGTATAAATGATGGTTATGGTAAAGTGTAACCAAAATGTCTAAAAACCATGAGCTCTTTTGCCAACTTAGCTTCATGTCTTCTGAATTATATCATCAGAACAGAGAGTGACTTTATTCAATAAATGATTCTAGTGGAGCTATAAAACTAAGGGGGGGCAGAACAGAGGAATCTACCCTCTGCTCTTAAATCCTGACTGTGCTCATCGACAGTAAGTTGGTATTCAGACACTGAAAAAGCAAACAGCAGAATGTCAGCAAAAATAAAAGCCAGCTATGGAACATTGCTTTCAGGCTCTTTTTCTCTTTAGGAATGAACTTTTGTAAACGTGGCATCAAAGTTCTTCAGAGCAGTCAGCGGTTTGCTTGTGCTGCGTTTTATCCACCCCTTGCGAACAGGTTGTTTCATATATTTGAGAGGGGCTCTGTTTGCGCTGTAGCCATCTTAAAGCCTGTTTTATGTCTTTGTTTATCTGAGAAAGAGAAGTACTCTCAACTCTTGAGACTTGTTTGTCCTTCTCAGGCTCAAAAGCTCACAGTCGTTGATCTAGCAGGATGTGTTATTTTTTTTTTGTTCTTTGATAAGCTTTTATTCACTCTATCTTTTTTGTAGATCAGCTCTGGATATGTGCTGCTATTTAGATTTTAAATCCCAGAGCAGACATATCTGTGGCCACCAAGACATGTGGTCCTGTTTCTAAAGGCACAGTTTGATATTTTATCTCAGTTTGTATGTTAAATAGGCAAACTCAGGTTGTTTTCTACGCGTTTGTATTTGTATGAATATTGATCAGAGGAAGATGTGTCGCTGATGGCACAGTCACTCTGGCCATTATATCTTACAAGGGAGGCCGCTTGCTTTCAGTCCATTATTGACTAATCTCATTAGCTGGGTATTCTAATGTTGAATGCCACAGAAACAGATTTTTCTCCATCAGTGAAATACAGAACACAAATTCACATACAAACACCATTAAATGCAGACTTTGTTACAATGCAGTACTGAAATCTTCATACCCCTTGAAATTTTTACATTTTCTTGCTACTACTACAGGCTTTAATGTATTTTATTGGAATTGTATAAGATAAAGTAGCTCATGGTTTGATGTTAAACGGGAATGAAATTTAATTTTCATGATATTTTTCAGATTCTATATCCTGTAAATTTTATTTGTTTCATCTTCCCTCGACTCTGAGCACGGTGGAGCATTGTCACATTCATGCTTTACTTTGGGGATAGCCATTCCATCCATTTTATCCCACTTAGTCCTTATGAGGGTTCCAGTGGGGCCTATCTCTGGCAGTCTATGGACGAGAGGTGGCTTATACCATGGACAGGTCACCAGTCTGTCACAGGGCAACAAAGACACACAACCATGCACACACTCACACCTAATGACAATTTAGAGAAGACAATTATCCTGACAGTCATGTTTTTCAACGTGCAGCAACGCCATACTGTAAAATACTTTATAGGTTGGAAACTTTGCATGTTCTAATTATAGATACCGTAGTAGAATGCAAACTCCACGTAGAAAGACCCCAAGACCCCAGCGCTACCCACTGTTTCACCATGCAGCCCCTATGGGGATAGCATGTTGATGATTTTGCAAGTGTTTAATGGGACATCGAGGCAAAAAGTTCAGTTTTGGATTAAAATGGAGAAAACACCTCTTCTAAAGCTTTTGAAGTCGACGGCTTGTTGAACACTTAGAAAATATATGTGTTTTCACTATGTGCCACTTTGGCACTGATTATTGTTTTCTTTGCTTGCCCTGTCAGGTTATTTGGACCGCCATATCTTTATATGTTTGCAGTTGAACTTGGTAAAAGCGATGCTTTGTGAGTCCTCAAATTGTGAAAAAAATGTCATTATCTAATCCTCCTTTAAAAATATTCCTGACCAGTCTTGCAGAATATTGGTTATGGTTGTGTTTGATCTCTAAATTGACTTCCCCATTTGATGAGGCTTTAAAAATTTGCTGTTTTTGTAGTTAAACTACACATAAATTGAATCTATTTACTAATAATAAAGAACAACTAAATACATTGGAAATGGCAGTGAAGCGTCTGGTTGGGTATGAATACTTTGATAAAGCACTTTACATGCACACATTTACTGTAGAGTAAGGGAGTCTCTTGTAATAGCGGCCGCAGTTTAGAAATAAGTTTCTTTATTGGCTTCAATTAATCATTTTAATG
Organism: Cyprinodon tularosa; assembly: GCF_016077235.1. Classification (NCBI taxonomy): domain Eukaryota; kingdom Metazoa; phylum Chordata; class Actinopteri; order Cyprinodontiformes; family Cyprinodontidae; genus Cyprinodon; species Cyprinodon tularosa. The sequence goes on along the minus strand of NW_024039607.1, from coordinate 2,672,406 downwards.
AAGTGACTGCCTATCTATGCTTTCCGCTTGATTAGCTAATTATGTGTTCAGCACTTTTCTACTCTTGTCCTGACTCATGTGAGAGCGCGCCCTCGCCTTTGTCTTACATCTGCACATGTAGTTGTATCTCCAGCGTGGACCTTTTTGCTCTGCTGCTCCTGGAACACGCTCTCCCGCACATCTGTGAAAACATCTGCTTTGCATATCAGCTCACCGGTTACAGTGTAAACTTTGCAGTCATGGAGAAGAAGATGCAAAGTTTTAATTTGCACGCTGCCTTTAATAATAGCAGGTAGAGCCAGATTTCCTATTCAGGCCAGGTGAGTGGGGGAGGGGTGCCCATGAAGCTCGGCTCGGCAGCATAACCCGCCTAAAAAAATTGTCCCTGCGCTGAGAGAGTCATAACCTCACCAGCCTGTACTGCTGATGTTTCAGCACTTTTCAGAGGCACAAACAAGAGGAAACGGTTTTTTTTGTTGCTTTTTTTCACCTCTTTGAGCACTCATTTCCTGGATTTCTTGCTTGATCCAGCAGGCTACATCTCTCCTCTATTTCCTTTTTTGTGCCACCAGTAACACCTTCTTGCTCTGTATGCCTTAGTTTTTATCTTTTAACTAGACAAAGATTTTTAAGATAACATAAGTCTCAATTCAAAGCTCATGTTGCTGCTGTCCATCAGTGTCCGAGTGGGTTGAGCTCATGCACTATTTAAAAATCTCTCACTCTCCTGTTTTCTCTCCTCCTTTTCACTCAAAGTAAAAAAAAAGGCATTAGGTCAATGACACAAAGGAGACGAGGAGCTCCTCTGTCCCCTCCGGCAATGCAGACAAACCATCGTAGGCACACAAACAGGAAAAAAAACATAAAGTTGTCAGTGCTACTCTTTTACTTTGAACACTTGTAAGGCATTGAGAACACAAACATGCTCATGCTCTGCTCTCAGCCTTCTTTGAATTCCTTTCAATGTGTCCTGCAAGTGCGCCTGTCACTCCTCCCCCCAGCGATATCAGTCTCTCTGTTTCTCCCCCAGACCTCATAATGTCTCCTCTTGGATTGCGTCTGCGACTACCCACGATTCAAAGTTTTAGCCTGCTGGATTAAGTGTGGTATGTGGAAAATGAACAGCCACTCAGAGGAAGGACATATCAGCTACATGCATAATAAACCCGGAGACAGAAAGGAATAGACAGGGCGAGGAAAGAGTGGATCTTTAGTGGTCGGCACCAAACTGAAAATGGAATTAAACTGACTCCCTGATGTCTTTGGGGCAACATTTAGAGTTGTATGACAGTGTTGCATATGCCTGAGTGAAGCAGTGATGAAATAAAGCTGCAGTTTTGAGACTTCAGCTCAACGGTTTCATCATCGTCTTATTCTTCCAAAATTCCATGAAGATTGCAGAGAAAATTTGGGGGTTTGAGTGGGTGATTGGCTGAGATTGAGGAGCTTGAGATGCTGGCTGGATAGCTTCACACTGCTATGCATTTGTTGGTGCTCAAACAGAAATGTGGCTCATCTGTGCTGCTGCCTCTAATGCCCCAAGGGGATAACCCCTTTTCTCTGCTGCTCTTTGCATGAGGATGGAAGGAAATTAAAAAATTGCTCTTTTCAGGAGGAATTCGACAACAAACGGGGGATGTAGAAAACGCCATTCCAAACGGGAGAGAGGATTAAGGGTTTTTTAATATAAATAAAGACATTAACAATCCCTGTGCCTTGTTTGCCACATTTGACAGGTTAACAAACCCTTCTATCTCTGTGGCAGAGAACTCCAATCTGAAAAGGCCTACAGTGACTTAGAAAAGCCGTCTGTACATTAACATCAACTCCAGTACCAATACTGTCTCTAGTTAGAATAAACTCTGTTCCAAATGTTTTATTTGTTTTACTACCTGCTTTTATCAGTTAACGTATTTATTTGCGTTTACTCTTTTATTTTTCTTCTTTTTTACTGTCTTATTATGTAAAGCACTTTGAACTGGCTATACAAATAGCCTTGCCTAGCCTTATATCAAAACAAGCTAACAAAAATAAAGATTGCATGAAGAATCAAAATAAAATGGTTCAGAGCCCTGGTGTAGAGTCCTGCAACGGGTCGGGTACCCGCGGGTTCCCGACGGGTCACCGGCTAAAATGCTCTTTTGCGGGTGAAAAATACATAAATAAAAATAAACGGGTACGCGGGGTTGGGCGGATGTTTTTTTAGTGCGGGCGGGTAGTTGGTGATTTTTTTTTTTATGCGTGTGTGTTGTTATGGACATCAGAAATGTTATATTAATCAGGCACTGGGGTCACCCTTGTTGTAGCTTAAAGCCCTGCCGGCAGTGTGGGCTTCCCTCCAAAAAGGCCACAGTCAGTGCATACACGTCTGCTGCAGTGTTAATGGCTCTGTTCTGCAGCGCAGCGTACTATAGCCTATTACTTGATGTGTTAACGGGTTGGGTTGCGGGTTAAATATCAACGGGTCGGGTTAGGATTTGAATTGAAGATATCCGTGGGTGACGGGTCGGGTTCGGTAGTCATCCTAACGGGTTCGGGCGGGTGCGGGTTGATAAAACTCGACCCGTGCAGGACTCTACCCTGGTGTATTATTGTGGACACTGTGAGAAGGCTGAAAGATTACTCAGTATAGCAGGCCTTTTAAAGTTAAGCTGACATTATTATGACAAACAGTTTACATGTAAAATTTTCAGTTGTCAGAATTAATATTTATGCAAAAAGTGGCTCTAATAGCGCTGTCACACCTTGATGATTTAGCCAGAGTATGCCGACATCCAAGAATCTTCTAAAACGCTGACATACACTGAACGCTATGTGTTTTTTTGGTCAATTTTGTGCATATACATTATTCAAAACGTCCAGAACTTATGTCCAATCGCAGCCTAACTTATGCATAACACACCACAGCATAATGCCCATGAAACGTCACAAGCCAGTGTCCTGATGGGGGCAGCAATGCGCCTGGAGGCGCCCGGCCTGCATAAAAAACGCAAGATTTCTCTAAACTTCGCAGATGCGGTATTAACCAAGCTTCTGTTTACCGCCCGCCAAAAAAAAGAAATCAGAAGAAAAGAGGTTTACAGTCACACCAGATTCAGCGTCATGTCTGCTAGGAAGTTTTTTTTGGTCATGGCCGTGGGTGTGAACGCAGGAAGGATCAATCACCCTCACCCTATGATAGGAATGATACAGGTCTGATAAGCTAGACACCATGACTTATGAGTAACTAACACTTAACGTGTGTCAACAATCAAATAACTTACCTGTAACTTATGGACCACGTATGAGCATACACTGGCATATGTCAAGAAATTGACGTACTTGCCGTATATCGACGTGTACCAGTGTGCTTCAAGGTGCTCATAACTTATACAAAACTTACCCATAACTTATCCAACATATGCAATTCATACGTCAGCATACGCCAGTTAAATCGTCAAGTTGTGACAGCTCCATAATGTACAGCCCTGACAAGCTATTGTGATTATCCAGAGAAAATAGGTGGGAGCGGACATAACATTTGAGAACCAGCTTAGAATATTTGATAGATTATTACACAGATAATTTATATAGAGAAAAGAAAGGTGGACCTAAAAAAAAGTCTGCAACTAACAATTATTTTTGCAAATTAATTAATCTGTTGGTGACTTTTTTTGATGAATTGATTAATAATCAGATAGCCTAAGGTTCCTTAAGAAGACTTTGTATGAAATTAAACCAGGTGAAACTAAAACTTTTCCACTTGAGCAGTTCTGGATAGACTATAGTGACTGACAAAACAGTTTTTTTCAGAAATGTTTTCATTTATTTCCATTTTTGTCCAATGTGGCTTCCATGAGATTAGAAATTGATTTAAATAATTTCAAAGAAAAATATTCAATGCAAAAACTTTTTAGTTATACACTTTTGCGTCTTTTGTAGTGATCACTATAAATATAACAAATAATCATGATAAAGTTCGTATACACAGACGAAGGAAAAAGAAGTTACAGTATATTAGAAAAAAAACTGCTTTTTGAGCTGGCAGCTTAAATTATTTTATTCATTATAAGAAAGATTATTTCTATATAAAGTAAAGAGCAGATGACCTGATAGTAAGCTTTGATGAAATATTTTTGTAAGAGACAAGCATTTTCCTACATGGATGATATCGAATCTTGAGGAACTCCTGTGGACACTTGGATCATAACGGTCATCTTGTTTTTAAGAGTTAAAAAAAAATTTAAAAAGTAAAAAAATTAACATATTGGCCAACATGATCATTTGATGATCAACTGTCTGAGGTTAGTTACAAACCAATGAAAAGAGCAGTATCAACATTGTTACGCTTTTACAGAACTTTTACTTGATGTGCTTTTTAGTTGCAGATATTACAGATGAGAACGGCCTCTGAGACTTGGTGAAACGTTACACTTGGTTAGAGAAGAGATATTGCTTGGGCCCCTCTATGATCCCGGCCCTCTGTTTTCTGCTCCTGCACAAAAAAAAAAAAGAATGTAAGGGAGGGGCTGGTCTCTGCCATCCCACCCTCCTGTTTCTACCACCACGCTTCCTTTGCTTTTCTAATCATGCTGCAGATGTGCCTGATGGTTGAACAATTTCTGTGTACTGAACATGGGGCTCCCGTTTGGAATCTTAAGAATTGGTTATGTGAGCTGTGAAAAAAAATATGTAAGAAGCCAAAAAGGAAGGGAGGGAGGGGAATTTGTGAGATCTGGAAAGACAGAGGGAAAACGGGAGATCAGTGAGCAGCGGCCGTCGCAGCAGGGCTCCTTTAGATTATATGCGCGTGAAGTGGCACGATTGGAAGCCCTCCCTCGCTCACGGTCGCCTCTGGATCTGCAGACCAAACCACATTAAATAAAAGAAATCCATCCCCAAGCCTGTTAGGGAGCCATGTGGGGAGGTGTGAGTGAGTGCGTGCACGTGCACTTGAGTGGCTGTGTGTCCATATGTGTGTAAAGGAAAGGAAGGGGGATGTGGGAGAGGTGGGGGCGAGTAGGAGGCAGCTCATTTTATCCTCCGTGCCAGCTCTGGATGGAGCCTGCCGGGGGATTATGGCACATTCTGCAAAGCAACAATAGAAGCGGCAGCGTTTCGTCCACATTTCCAACAAACACAGCTTTGTCCTTGCCTGGCCGCTCACCAGGCGGACACCTGGATTCTTAGAGGTGCCCTCCCCAAATGAAATACTTGAGGTGGTGGTGGTGGTGTGTGTGTGTGTGGGGGGGGGGGGGGGGGGGGGGGGGGGGGGTTCCTTACAATGCAGAGATAATTAAAGAAGGGATCTCAGCTGACAGTTGGAAGAAAACAAGACACATCTCAGAATCAAAGCTCATTAAATTCACGAGAGTGATGAGATGCTTCCTTCGCCTCCTCCTCCCTCATCTTTATCACCCTAAAGCAAGTGCTGCAAACAGCAAAACCCGAGTCAATGATGGCACAGATTACCCCTTTATTGCTTAATTCACCTACAACACAGGACTCTCAGGGACAAAATCACCTTGAGCACTGTGTCCCCATAAGGTGCTCGAGAGTGATGCTGATTTCTTTGCTCAGGCCACCTTGCTCTGTTTTAATAGTGTCAGCAGGGCTTGGCTTAGTAGCTTTCAATCACTGAGGTGTGTGTGTGTGTGGGGTGGGTGGGTGGGTGTGTATGTGTGTTTGTGTGCCGGTTGCAGGGGGTGTTTCGCACTGCTCTGCGGAGGTGTAACATCCTGCCTGTAGTGTTGTTGTAATGCACATTAGGAGTGACTGAGGGTGCTGTTATGGTATCATGATGCAGGTCCAGCACTCAGGGGAAGGTGAGAATGCTGTGATAGTGTGTGTGTGTGTGTGTGTGTGTGTGTGTGTGTGTGTGTGTGTGTGTGTGTGTGTGTGTGTGTGTGTGTGTGTGTGTGTGTGTGTGTGTGTGTGTGTGTGTGGTCGGTATAAAGAACCAACATGGCTTCTGGTCTCCATATTCCCAAATTAATTTATTTAAAGGATTCTCACCAGGGGAAAAACTTTAAGATTTGAAAGATTTTCTGCAAACATGAAGAAATAAAATATATGAAGAAAAGGAATATGCAGTAAATATCTGATTGTTACAACAAATTTATCTTGCTTGACTTTGGCTGTTAAGCAGCAAGTCATCTATGGTGAAACATTGATGAATAAATTGGGATGATCTTGCCATTTTCTGCTTGAGTCGGAACAAATACCTGTTTTCAAGGTACAGATAGGCTATTTTTGATTTATATCAGAAAGTGTTAAAGTGTTAAAGTTTTACTCCTAATTTATTAAAATGTGTTAAATTGACATCCTGTATCTATATCTAAGACTCTCTTTATTTTAAATAAGAAAGGCAGTAGTTTCTAACCTATGGAGTTTATAAAACTTGCTATTCAACAGGCTGTTGGACAACAATCGGTTACAACAGTGTTGGATAATCTTTATTCTATTTTCTTGCACTATTTTGAGTAAGTGGTCCAAAACAGAAGAAGTGCTAATGAAGTTACAGATGAGATTGGGACCGTTTGTAAGCACTGTAACACCACTATAACGCTGTAACACCATTTTGTCACCAGCTATCACAAACTTTGTCTCGACTTCTTGGTTTTTCTCTTAGCACCAACTGGTTTTATTTAGTGTAGACCTAATTTGATCATCTGTAGTTCAAAATACAAAATACTGCTGGAGGTTTCTTCCTGTTAAAGGGGAGTTTTTCCTCTCCACTGTTGCTACAAACATGCTTAGTGTGAGGGATTGCATTCGAGTCAATGAGTCGATGCAATCAACCGGTTTTCCTTAGATAGAAAACTTTGAATCAATTTGACTGTATGATCTGGTTGAACTGTAAAGTGCCTAGAGATGACATGTGTTGTGAATTGGCGCTTTATAAATAAACTGAATTGAATTTAATTGAAAGTACCTAAATTACAGCCCAGGGTCTGGGGGGTATTGGAAGGCAGACAAAACATCAACCCATGGGAAGTTATGAATGGAGAGCACCAATGGGGACAAGCGAATGTTTTAGTTAAAAAAAATAATACTAAAATTCTGTTGTTTTCTACAATCTAGTGGCAAACAACCCATCATGTGATACTAATATGTGGCCCCTTGCTTGGGTCCTTGTTGCTCAGACATATCAATCCTTAACAGATCTGTTGTACTTAGAACTGTTATATTCAAAGCAATAGTTTGGATTTACTAAAGTTTTAGTATGTTTTTGTAAAACATTACCATGAAGCATCTGTGATGCTCTTTTTGCATTAGACAGCTCTACAATTCAACAAATATAAAAAGAAAGAAAATAAAAGACAAATCTGCACTGGATTATTCAACACTTATTAGAAAACACATATTGAGGTTTGTGAAAGCTTTACACTATTTTTAAAAAAAAAAAGAAAAGAAAATTCAGAGTTTTCCCTAAAATATTGTTCAGATCTTACCTGGAGTTATTTTTAACGTCACATCTTGTAAGCTGGATCTAACAAAAGAAGCTGTAGTCCTTTAGACACATTTAGCTTGTAAAACATCACAGGAAACCATATCGACTGACAAAATCTGATGAGTGCATCTCTTTTTGTCAAGAAGAGCACTGGTCAAAGCAATGTGAGAATAAAAAGACAAGGCAAGCACAGGATGCAATCCTTTTCCAACAGTAACTGGCTTCCTACAGGCTTGACTGTTTCCGTTTACAAACAGTTTATGGGAATAAATTAAATCTATTTACCACTTCCCTGCGCCTTAACAGCTCAGCGGAGAGGGTTTCTGATCCATTTGTTCTGCAGTGATGGCAGGATAAAGCTAATCATTGTCTACTCTGCTTTGCCTCTCACTTTATACCACTGAGATGCGGCACACAACTCCTCACATTAAAAGGCTGGAGATTCACTCTGAAGAATCATGAGTCTGAAGCAATGTTTTACTGTCCCACATTGGTCTGTTTTGGCGCCACCATCTCAAAGTCCCTTGTTGTGTCTCAATTTGGCCATTAAATTAAACTGCGGCCACTTTTAAGCCTTGTGTAAGAAGCTCCTTTGGGTGGTGAGTGGAAGCAAAGCTTTAAAGTGGTTGTACAGGGGAGAAGAAAAACATTGTTTCACCCCAGAGGTGGGCTCGATAGCAAGCCGAAAAAGCCCATTTGAAGGGGGTAGGCCTCATCTGTCACTGGGCAATGGAGGAGGCAGCCATGCAGAAGTCCCCTGATTATAAAGAGATAATTTCATCCAATCCTCCGGTAGTGCTCCATCGCCTTGCCGCCATACTCCACTGCCTTTCATATTTGTTCCCGGCCTGCATCTCCTCACCCTATTCGTTTTATTACAGCTTCCACTCAATACATATATTTTAGCTCCCGCTTGAATAGGGGAAGGAAAGCGAGTCTCCTTCTTTCTCCTCCCTCCCACTCCAGTCTCCTCCATGCACACACACACAGACACACAAACCCACACCATGTGTCTTTTGTTGTGCAGGAATCCACAGCTCTACTTGTTGTGCAATGCCTGCCGTGCAATTTGCAGTAAATTAAGCTCAAGTAAGGCACATAACTGCACCAATTTCCCACTCGCACACTCACCACTGTAAGACAGGATTCCTATCTGAAACCAATAGGATCACAGGTAGTGGATCAGAGAAAGAAAAGGAATGATAACATCTGAAAAGAGCATGTAAATAGGCTAAGGCTCATAATTGCTTCTTGTTGTTATTATCAGCACTGCATCAGAGGGTTAATCTTTAAATAGGCTCTCGGTAGTCGCAAAAGATATAACAAAGGACTAGTGTTAATTGGAACAAGAGAATGTCTGGAAATTCAATTACTTCCGAACCCCATCTCGCATAATATTTTTTCGGTATAATTATGGAGTTGAGAGGCAAAGAAATGTAGACGTACGGTCAACGGTTTTACAGGATGACAAGATCAAAACTGTTGTTAAAAATGTATGTGTAACTGAGCAAAAAAAAAATAAGATGGAGGTGAATGGCACTCAGACCTTTGTTCCCCCTCATTTTAACTCACTGCTGGAGGTAAGAGAGATGACATGGGGTGGGGGGAGAGGAGAAGGAGGAGGAGAGGAGTAGACAGAGAGAGGAGAGAGAGAGAGAGCAGGTTGACTCGCTCATCAATAACCACAAGGTCAGACAGGCAGTGGCGGGCTGAGTGGGCCCTGTTAGGAAGCAGCAGCTGAGGATTTGTAGAGCTTGTAAAGGCTTAAAGCAACACCACTCCGCCTTCTTTGTGCCACAAGCTGGGTCTTTGAAGGGCCAGGGAGACACCTGCTGGTGGCAGAGGGTGACTACGGCCGGCATTCATCAGCTTCCTGTCTGCTGGCACTGAGAGAAAGCAGAGGGGAGAGCTATAGGAGGGCACTCCTAGGGGATGTGTAGAGAATATCTCTCTCCTCATCTATATAAAGTAATATAATGCTTTGTGTTAACTGATATTGCATTGTGTCTTTATAAACATATTAATATCCTTATGTTTTACTATCCATCCATTATCTGACACACTTAATCCCAAGTGGGGTGCTGGTGCCTATCTCCAGCAGTCAACGGGCGAGAGGGTGTACACCCTGGACAGGTCGGCAGTCCATCGCAGGGCAACAGGACAAACAAACATTCACACACACACACACACACACACACACACTCACACCTAAGGATAATTTAGACAAGTCAATTAACCTGTCATGTTTTTGGACTGTGGGAGGAAGCCGGAGTACCTGGAGAGAACCCACGCATGCTCATGGAGAACATGCAAGCTCCATGCAGAAAGACCCTAGGCTGGGAATTGAACCCAGAACCTTCTTGCTGCAAGGCAGCAGTGCTACCCACTGTTTTATAATGTCATATCCATTTAGTGCATAACTCCTATTGTCTACCATATTATTTTGTAATCATTTAAATATGTCCTATTTTGCTTTTTCTGACCTTTTTTTCACTGATTACAAAAATTTAATCCGATTGCTACACCTCTATGATATTTTCTCTTACCCTCGTTTTAGCAATCAAATTCCAGGATGCCAAACTTATAACGAAAGACTCCCACTGCTCCAACAATCACAAAGTTATTTAGTGTGTGAGTGAAGTGTGGGATCGCTGAAATGTGAGCAAACAGATACATTTCATCTGCAAACACAGAATTGGAGAGAAGGAAAAAAAAACATATCCTCGGATGTCTCTTTTTCTTTATGAGCTTTCTAATTTATGGAGAGGAATGCACTCCTGTGCCCTTCTCTCCTCTCAAGTACAGGCATGAGCGGCTCCAATAGGTAGCATAAAAGCTCTTTAGCTGTCTAGTGGAGTAGATTACCGGCCCTGCCGTTAAATCCAGCTAGAGACCCCTAAGTGAGCATTATCGGTATGGTGCAGCATGCTGCCTCCTCTCTTTTTATTTCTCCCCGTCTCTCACTCTCTCCAGTCATCTCGCAGGTACTTTGTGCAGGGAAATTTCTCACAGTGAGATCGGTAATGGAGAACGATGTATGTTGAGGGTAAGGAGGAGTGTGGGAGATTAGATGGCCCTGCAGCAACAGAAAGGAAAGAAGGAGACACCGTTAGATGGAAGGAAGGGGGGGAGGCGATGGAAGGAGACGCTCCCCACTCCTCATAAATGTGCCCATTAATTCACTCACCCCTCCGCTTTAAGATGCAGGTCACTGATTTATAGCCGACAACTGTTTTGTAATATTTATTTGACACTGAATGCAGCATTAAATCAGTGTCCAGGAGGCAAAGCTGATAACCTTGTGATAATAATGTGTAGTATGTCAGATCACAACCTAATTGTTTGGCCCACCTGGATGAAAACAAAGAAATGGGTTTCTATGGGCTCCAGCTTCAGAATCAATAGTGCGCTGTAAGGGGTTTTGTTAGGGAACTCTGGGAGAGCGAGTACTGGGAGAGGAGGAGGTGGAGGAGGGGAAGTGGGGGGGTATGCAGAGCATGATAGACCCAGAGTACAGATAATTGTTAACCAAAGATTACTTAATGGCTAAGTAATGTAAACAGAGAGCCACATGCCAGGTTAATGTTCTCACAGAGGAGGATGGAGGAGCTTCATGCAGTTTCTCTGTGATAATGCTGACAGGCTGTGAGGTTTGACGCATTATGTGTGTGTGTGTCCCTCCCTACCTCAGTTCATTTTCACCCAGAGGCACTTTAAACATGGCCAGACATCCTGCCTTAAGTCCAGCCTGTCGTTTTCAAAGGTGCACGGGGCAACTGCCGGGCCTTGTTAAGGGTGTCACAGGAGCTGAGAGGGAATGTCATGCTTTGGGCTCTGTGAGGTGCTTGTCACCTGCCAAATCAATATCTCCCTGCTCAGCTCAAACTACACACACATACAGAGGGAGAGGAGAGGGAGAGAGCAGCAGCAGTATCCTGGAGTTGATGTGATCAGCAGCTTCCCTTAGAGCTGAGCCTTAACAAATGTCTGTGTTTCTGTTACAGAGCTCTCCGGTTTAATGGCTGGCAGATAGAGGCCAGACGGGGACAATCAACATGAACTCGATTCCGTCGATGGACAGACACATTCAGCAGACCAATGATCGTCTGCAGTGTATCAAGCAGGTGAGGCAGAGCGGAATTGAATTTTGGTGATAATGTTATGCTCAATATAAGCCCCAAATTATGCAAATCATTGTAAAATTGAAATTTCATTCAGACAAGAAGTTAGTTTCTGATAGACACAATGGGGTCTCTCAAAAGGGAAGACACAATTTTAAAGATGCATTACTTTTGGAAAAACATTGTTATCAACAAATATATTAGAAAATAGTATGTTAAAAAGATTTGCACCCTTTCCAGTTAGAGATGAGTATGTTTTCTATAATGCTGCAATCAAAGATCACTGTGCTTTGTGCTCCACACATTTGGCTATAACATTTTCACACGTGTTTTAACGGTTCATCTGTTTCAATAAATCCTTGAGGTTAGAAAGTCTCTCTGCCATGACCCTAATTTAAGCCCCAATCACAAATTCTCTGTTAGCTTTGGATTGAACTTAGGGCCATTTAAAAAAAAATTTGAACTACAATTTTTGTAGTTCGTCCAGCAAATAACTTAAAACAATCAACACACAATTCAAATAATACATTTTACAGACAACACATGGAAAACATCTAAATTTGTTTACATTTACTCATTTATAAGCCTTTACAAAATAATGTGATGCAACAGGTAAAAAAAACTGTTTCATTGTTATTTATATGAATTTCTAGAGACACACATTTCAAATATAAGACTTCTGAATTTAACCTAAATCTGTTTTGTGCTGAGGCCATGATTATACATAAAGGCCTTTATGTTATTTTAGGTATGTAATTATGACCTAATAGTGACTCTTTGACTTTACAGTAGACAGAAAAGTAGAAGATTTCTAACCTCATGTATAGAAAGTCATTATCAAACTCCTCAGTGGTCTCATTTCACCACAGCAAAGTGACTAATCTGCTCTGTTCCTGTTATCAGGACTACGGTGTGACTCGGGTTACTGACTGGTGTCAAAGAGCATTTGCTACCCATCCTCCGCCACAATACCCTCCACCGCTGACTCTCAGCAGATCCATGGGACAAATCACCAGCAGAATTAAAGTGACACAGCATTTTAACCCCGGGCTATGGAGGGCGGGGGTTCCATTTGATTCCTTCTCCTAAACTAAATGCACATTTTGTGTCTACGCTCAGCGCTGAGGTCCCTCAGAGCGACACGAAGTAGACTATGAAATGGTGCTCGTTGTACTTAAACATGTCAGTGGCAAATCCTTTTACCCAATGGGGAGCTTGAGACGATGTGTGGTGTTCATGTTCTTAAGTAATAAGAGGAAGAGAGGTAAACACTCTCCAACCTCAGTCTGGTTACATCGCAGCAGGGTGTTAAATAATTCAATATCCACTCCTTTAGTTGAAATGAAAATAGAGAGTCTTTTTAAGAGGGCTCGCAGAAGTACAAAAAGGGGTCTGACAATAGTTTACACAGCTTAAATGTGTGAAGGTTAAATGTATTAACCCGGCAGGACAAAAATTTAAACAAATACATCCTGATGTTAGCGCCTAAGGAAGCAGCGCATGGGTAAACACACCAATTAGAGAGATCCATGGCACACGAGTAGGTCTCCAGTCTATCTAATAAATGGTTAAAGCGTGGGGTCATTTCAAATCGACCAGTAAGAGCCAGCACCCTGCTAATAGAGGCGAGCTTTGTGCTGCAGACAATCAGGGTTTGGAAGGCCCGCATAATAAATACCATTTATGTCCTGCCAATTAGAGTAGCGCCGAGCCCATTCAGCTGGCCGTCTCTTCTCCTCCCTGTGCACAAAGATGATCATCAGGGGAGATCAGAACAATTAACTCGCTATCTTTTCCCCCTCGCTTTCTCCCCATTGTCCAATATCCAAGCTATTAAAATAATTAAGGAAATATTGTAAACCAATCCAGCTGTTTGCTTTAATTGAAACTGTAGCACACAGAATATTTTTTTTTTTTGGCATCTCAAAGAAAGGTCTGGGAATACAAATGATGGCTGGTCTATTGTTAAGTGTTGTTTTCTGGAAGATGCGACACGTCCGTGTGACTGCTCCCAGCCAGAGCGGCGGACAGGGTAACAAATTGATTTTGTTGCTCAAATGATGAATTGCTGCTGAGCGAGATGATAAAGTGGAGGAAATTGGAATCTGTCAATGTGATTGAATCAGGAGGTTGAAAGTCAGATCAGAAAATCATTGCTGTGGTAATTCTTAAATTACTGCCCCGTTGTAAAATTGCAATAACGGAATTTAAAAAAAAGAAAAAACTCAGCCCATTGTTATCAAATGAATTGATGGATCTTTTACTTAAGAACCAGGAGCAGAATATTACTTTTGTTCATATTTTAGACAGAAACGTGCTGCTTTTTCTAATAAGACAATGAAACAATAATGAGATGTTAGAATTTGTGTTTAGAGATAAAGAGAGTTATAGACTGAAGTGTGTTATATACCTCTATAACCTTTTTGTCGACATAAGAGCTCAAAACTCTGTTTTTTATTGCAATTCGAACAGAGAAACACTGATTAGCACATATTTATAAAGTGTAAAGAAAAGGTACAGGTTTTTATATTTTAATACAAATTGGAAAACTGGTATTATACACTGTTTTTATCACTCTCAAACCTCATAACCCTAAGAAAAATCCACTAAAGTCCAGTCTCAACACTTTCTAGGTGAGGTCCAAATCAATTCCCATGCCTTTTCCTCTTTATATATATATATTTCAAGATGTCAATCTAATTTAAACATCAAGTGTCACCTCCTAAGTCCAGATTTAGCTTAACATTTTTCTTAATAAATCTTAAGTAAATTTTAATTCTTTTATCCCAAATCCTTGCCAGCATACTCAAAATGATGTCCATTTTAAAATCTTTAAAGGCCAAGCCTAAGGCATAATTATTCTATAATAATTATTTCATTCATCCTACAGGCAGACCACAGATATGGCCACGGCTAAACTTTATGTGCTCTACTAAGCTTTTAATATAACCCAGTCAAAGTCTAGAACTATATTCAAATGTGTATTAGCGGCAAGGTTAGAAAACTTATATTGAGTGACATCCTCAATTCATTCTGTCTGATTTTGCATCATTTTAAAATTGACAAAGATAGTTTCTGGATTAAAAAAGCTGCTGCACAAATAATCTAAAAGATTTGTATAATTAGTTAAAAGGTGGCCCTTGCATTTGGAGAAAAAAAAAAAGGAGAGAACACACAAGTTTTTAAGAGCTCACATATAAAAGAGCAACCAAATTTGCTCAGGTTTACCTCCAAACAGACAAGAGGTTCTAAAAACACCTGTCTTTTTACATACCAGCACTTGTTTTCTCTGACAGGTTTGTTTTTCCCTTGTATCTCAGAATTGCACCATTGTGAACACTTTGGGGAAAAGATGGCTTCCCTGATACTGCTGGTATCTATTTCGGAGATAGTATTTTCTTCTCACTGTGGGGAAGCCAGTTTGCTGTCAGACTATGCTCTCTGGTGATGCATACTTGGAGGGAGACTCTGCAGACACCTGCAAACTGTCCTCTCCCTGCACGGGCGCTTCCTCTGACTGCTTAGGACCCATATTTTAAGATAAACTCTAGCCAACGCCGCTACTGTTTAGACCACACAGCTGTTTTTGTGTAGCTTCTGCTGAACTCCCTTTCCTGGGTTAATTGTCTCCATTAATATGTTTCTCTGTTGCGCCAATGAATGTTGAACAACAGCAGCCTCTTTTTTTTCTGAATGGAAAAAGCGTGTTTGCCAGATTGCACGCTCTGTCACTTCCAGTTAGGCTGCAGATGTGCTTGTTGTTTTCCAGACGTGACTACAGAAGAGGGCTGTGTGTGCATCTCAGGACACTGCACGTCCTGTCCATCTTTGTTCCCCTCCTCAAACTGAGCAGAGCTTTGAATGGTGTGTAAATGTTGAGTCAGTGGGAGCAATAGGGTAACGGAGCAGGAGGAGGGTGTTTGTTGGCCACTGGTTTGGGTTTGATTGGTGGTTCTTTGGCCATAAAGAGGGGAACATCTGTGGTGTGGCTGTGCCAAGCTCTCCGAGTGACAGCCACACTGGTGGGACCAATTGTTCTGAGTGCAAAGAACAGTAATCACTTCAAGCCCAAGTGCTGGTGTGTGTTTTCTTTCTCCCTTCCCTTCTAACGTATTCCTCCTCCCTCTTTTTTCCATCCTTGGTGCACCGATTGTGTGTGTTGTCTAGCTTCCAGACTCCCCTAAATTTAGCATCTGTGGATGTGTTTCACTTTCTCACCCAGCAGAAATGCACATGCTCTGCATCCCTGCCACGTCTCACTTTAAGCTGAGCTCTCTTCGTGTATGAAGCCAGCAGCCAACACAGTGACAGACATAAGCGGAAAATAAACTAGCCTGGTTTCATCCACCTCCTTGTCAAACTCCACCTTCATAAGCTGATATGAAAGCATCCTTCTCAAAACCTGACCTGTGCTGCCCCCTAAAGAGCAATCAGAAAAAAAGCAGCTGTCCTACTCTCTGACAGTGAAATCAAAGCACACATACTCATCAAGAAGACAGCCACCCTCGTTAAGGTGACAGCCCACTCTATTTACCTTTGATGCTGTGCAGTAGGAGTCCATTTGTTCCTGTTTTGAGCAAGTGCACTACAAAGGTTTGTGTCCATAATTTCTCCAAAGGCTCCAGATTACAACTGAGGGTTGTTTATATTTGAGGTTTGCAAGCATCTACAGTTGAGTGGGCCACTTGTGATGGAGGAATCCGTTTTTTCTATCTATCTACCATAAAGTGGGATCCCAAGCAAAATTATTGTTCAATTCACAATCACGTATATAGTAATATATGAATTTTTCAAGCCTATTTAATAGTTTTTCTAAGATTTTGGAAAATTGGGGAAGTAAAGAAACGGGTCTATAATTTGTGTACTGTATGGGGGTCTATTCCCAGTTTTATATAGTGGCTATTTATAGCGATGTAGAATGAAAATTTGCAGGTAAATGTTAGTGGTTCTATAGTGCATGCACAGCGCTTTATTCCAAGAAAGTATTTTAGTTTTCATGATTTTTAGTTTCAGCCAATAAATACCCAACATTAGGTTAGCAATTTTATAGGATTCAAAATACAGTAATGTAGGCAGACCACAAATTAAGCTTATACATTTTTATATCTTGCCCATATTTGCACTCAATTGTTTGCATGGGCTCCCTTTCTATGAGCTAATGGGATACTGTGTCATGTTATGGAGGCGATCAACCGGTAGCACTGCTGAAGTGAGAATGAAGCCCAGTTTGTCGGCATTATTTGGTGTCTCTCTTGATTATTTCTCTTGACAATACTTGGTCATCTTATTCAGGATATATCAGGATCCACTTACTCCACAAGGACATACCATAGACTTAGTTTTTTATTTTATTGTGAATGTGAATTGCTTGTGCTCTGATGAGATTTTAATCTCAGACCATCATTGCATTATTTTCAAATCATCTCAAACTTTTTTAAAGCCCTCAGATCTCAAAGAGGGTAGCTTTCAGTTTTTAGATTCTTCCACAGAACTTTTACTACTGATTTCAGCCTTTTTTCCTCTCCCATTATTGATGTAGATTGTTTAAAATCATAGTTTTAATGATCATTGTCAATCTATCTTTGACCTTGCCATGTTAAACAGATGTCATTGCCTGTGTCAAATCCCACACCTGGGATTAATGATAGTATCCTCTGCTTAAAGGGCTTTGGTAGAATAACTGAACCTGTTAACCTGTTTTTCTAATATATTCATAGCTGGAAAGGTACCTGTAAACTGTTTTACTCGTAGAGATGGAAATCGTAACCCGTGCTTTTGTTTCATCATATCTAGGTTTTTGTAAAATGCTTTACACATGTTAAACTAAAATCCCCCAAGAACATTTGCAGTTTTTGCAGAATGCTGCTGCTGGGCTCCTGACTGGATCTTCAAATTCTGTCATGTAAATCCACTTTTAATTTTGGTCTTGACTTGGCGAGTATTTCATAGACACACTCCAATTTTCCTCGCTGGACTTTTGCATCCTTACATCAGGACCTTTAGGTCCTGTGATCAAGCCCTGCTGACTGCCCCCGAGACAAGTTAAAAACTAAAGGAGACAGAGACTTTTCTTCTGTGAACTTTGGACTCCCTTTCCCCCCTGCAGTAAGATTAGTGGACTTAATGACTTCTTTTATTAAAGGACAACAAAAAATTCATCTTAATAAATGTGCTTTTGCTTAAATATTGATTTGTGGGATTAATTTTGTTTTTGAAGCACTTTGTGGTTTTAAATCTTAAAAAAGTACTTTATAAATAAAGTTTACTAACCTACTGCAATTGAAGTTGTTAATGCCTGTTTGTTGGACAGCTGTTAAATAATAATTTTTTATCATAATAATGTTGGCCATAACATAGGGCTTGCAAATATGACCAAAACTAATATTACTCTATTTTTTATTTAGGTAAACACAATAGAATCTCAATGTTGATATTTATAAAATAAAAGCCACAGAAAGACAAATATTTTTGCCATGTTTATAAACCTTCTCTAAACACATTAGAAATATTTGTTTTAAAAACAAAAAACATTCAACTACATCAAACCAAAATGTCAGTCAGTGACAAATGCTGTAATCGTATTTGACTGTTATGAATGCAGGAATATAAAAAAAAAAAAAAAAAAAGTCTTACACTGTTCAATTCAATTCTATTGCCATATGTTGATATTGAATTATTGTCCAGCCCTGCCACCATAGCATTTCCCTGTTAAACTCCATTTTTTTAGGAATAGGAATATTATGTTTTCGGAGAAAAGACTCAATTTGGGATTTTCATCAGATGTTTTCTATAATTAAAAGAAAACTAATACAAATAACGCCTCACTTTGTATGGAATAAACCTATATAATATGATTTTAGACCTTTGTATTGAATCGCTGAAATATATATATATTTTCTTTGATATTCTAATATATGAGCTGAACCTGGAAGATAATTTCTACCAATAGGAGGGCCAGTTTTTAAAAAGAAGTTCGTTTCCTTTTCCTGGCCACTCTTTGGTGGTTCTAGTGACATTGTGAAAGGATTAATTCATAATCAAAACAGGGAAATTGTATAGAATAAATAAAACATTTTTAGTGCCTAGCTTTAATTTCTATTACCTCACCTACTATTTTTTAGATAATAAATACAGTTATGTCTCTTACCCCATTGCCTCCATACAGTAGATTGATTTTAGAGACATTTCACAGTTTTCTCCCTCTTTCTTTTTCTCACAGCACTTACAAAATCCAGCAAATTTCCAAACGGCAGCAACCGAGCTGCTGGACTGGTGTGGAGACCCCCGAGCGTTCCAGCGCCCCTTTGAGCAAAGCCTGATGGGATGCCTAACGGTGAGTCCGTAGATCTCTTATCTTTCAAGGGGGGGGCGGAAAGAGCTGCTAAAAACAACTGCTGGGTCTGCTCTTTTTCTAACTCTCTCAGGGACAAAAGGCAGCTAATGTTTTCTTGCCTCGTCTTCAATAAGGTCACTGAGAAAAAAAAACACTTCAAACAAGAGGAAGCACTCAGATTTCTCCTCTTTTAATAACCTCATTAACAGTTTGTGCTGAGTCTTATGAATTTAAGGAAAACATGAGAAAAAAGTAATGCAAGAATACCCTTGAAGCGTTAAAGAATCGGAAGGAAGAAAACATATTTTTATTGCCTTTACTTAACCCTTTATTGCTATAAATATGGAAACCACCAACAAAAGGAAAGCTTGTGTGGACTGTAGGTGTTTCACTCACATGTCACCTTTGCCGTAACACGCTGCTTCTAGCAACAGATGAAAGAAAAATATGCTGCAGCTTTAAGTGCAGCCTGTATCCCCTACAGCAGTGCTGGAAAGTCAGTGAAGCCACTGTGACACATTGAGCGGCTGCTTCTGTCGGTGCTTTAATGTGCAACAGCAGGTGACTTCTCCTCCATTCTGCCAATTCAATTTGTGCCCCGCCGTGAAAATGTCGCGGCTTCTTCCTTTTAGTATATGAGCTCTATGGACCCGAGTTAATCTAATGTAATTGCAAAATTACACAGCACTCCATCCTGTGGATTTCCTGATTTTACCTGCAGTGTCTTGGAAAAGTGTAAAGCATCTTGTCACGTCAAAAGCACACACCAAATGATTCTATTGTTACAGACAAACAGAGAAATAGCCCTCATTTTAAGGTGGGAGGAAAACAGAGCATGTTTTATCCCGAAAAATGTGCCATGCATTTGCATACATCGCAACTTTAATTGTATAAACACCTAAATAAAATCTAGAGCAACTAATTGAAACTGGTTTGTATGCAGATTTCCCCATGTAAGCAATTTATGACAGTACGAGAACATCACAAAGGTGTGTTGCAATCCACACAAGGAAGGCCAAGAAACACGGCAGAAAGGTCAGGGATAAAGTCATGCAGTGATTTAAAGCAGAAGACGATATAATTTAGTATTCTGAGATTTTTAAGCCCTCACAGATAGGTGTTAAATATATCAGCTTTAATTTAGAAGTGTGCAACACAAATACCACTTTGTTTTTAAAAAACAACTACCACTCACTCAAACAAATGTTTTTGTCACTCTTTTTTATGTAAGAAAATACAATAACTAGACTTTCCTTTTCGCTTTACAGTTATCCACTACTTTAGACTAAGGGTATCAAATCGTTTCATTTTTTTCAAAAGAACAGCTTTATTTTTTCAGTTTTCCAAAGACTCGAAAAAAATAGATTTCACTGTTTGAAAAAAAATATAGCCAGATGTTTATGGACTTTATGTTCATCTATATAAAGGGGACAAAAATGCACTCTTCTGTCATAATTGACTCCTTAGATATAAAGCGGTTTAAGGCACACTCTGATGGTGGGTTTAACATAGAAGATGTGAAGCACATGTTGGCTTTATGGTGGACAAACCCACCTCAGCTGCACCGACTGGGTACAATTAAAGACCTGGAATAAGAATCCCTTTTTTACGCTGAAATTACCATTTAGCAAAACATCCCTCTGTAGTTCAGATTCTAATTAGGCTGACTGTGCTCATATTTCTTCTGCTTAGTGGGACATTCCTTTAAATAAAGCCCAGATGTACATACTCCGAGCTGGTGTTAAGTCAGGACCATATTTACTGAAGGTAATGACATGGTGCAAGCAGCAAAGTTCACGTCCACAACCTCAGGACTTATCTTGAAGTGTGACGGCGGAGATATGAAGGAGCAGGATGGAAGTAAGATCTTGAAGTTGTTTCACACAGACCTGTACATCCTGAAAGGTCATTAAGATTTGAGAAGCTCTCTTTGAGCTGAATTTGACGAAGGTAAATCAAAGCCCCGTTTGCAGGACATTATGGTGATTTACATCGCCTCGGATGGCATGTTGATGCATCTCCTCATGTTTCCTCTCGATGGGTCATCTCCGCACTGGAGGCCGCATTTACTTCTTCTCCTTCTGTCAGTCCGCCCATATGGAAGTTATAAACAAGTGATGTGTCCATCATTTAAGCTGAAGTGGGTCTTTTATGTTGCAAAAAAGGTACATCTTGAGCACAAGTAGAAGCAAAATCCAGCATTCCAGAAGAGTTTAACTTGCTTTTGGTTATTATTACGCTCATAGAGAGATTTTCCCAACCAGTCTTTACTAAATAGAACACATGAAGTGTCAGGACTATTCAGAAAGAAAAAAGTCTCTTACTATATGATCATTTATATGATCATTTATGCCCAAATATTAAAGTGTTTTTAATTTGTCACTTTTAAAGCTCTTTAGGCTGTTCAACATACAAAGGTGCCTCTACATTTGTAGGCAACCCATTTCATTACACATAAGAAAAATTTGTCAAAAACGGTGATGGCTAAATTTCCCAGAGATAAATATGCTACAATAGTAAACTAAAAACGTTCACCAAATGAGCCTCCTCAATGTTTGTTGGGAAAAGACAAACTTTCCAGTAGGCAGTCTTTTTGTAGATACTGCTTTTCTAACTTACTTGAATAGTAAGTAAGTACGGTTTATTTATGCAGCACCTTTCTCAGACAGGCGTCACAAAGTGCTGTACAATATGAGGCATAGAATACAAAGCAGCACCTTATAAAATACATATAGACAAAATAAATACAATCATAGCACCCTTGGTAAAATAGTCTAAATATGCTTGGCTAAAAAATAATGTTTTTGGTTGTTTTTTAAAATCATCCATGGAGTTCACCATGCACAGTTAAAGCGGTAGTGCATTCCACAGTCTGGTTGCGATGCGTTGGAAGGACCTATCACCTCTCGTCCTAAAATGGGTTTGTGGGACCATTAACAAGTTCTGTTGAGCACAAAAGTGAGACTGCGGGGCTCTAAAAGTCAGGACCAGAATTTTAAAGTTTATGCTGTATTCAATGGAAAGCGAGTGTGGAGCTTTGAGGATAGGAGTTATTTGGGCTCTTCTGATTGCACATGTCAAGATCCTCGCTGCAAAATTTTGCACTAGCTGCATTCGAGCTAGGCTTTTTTTGTTCAGAAAGTGAACAGGCTTTTGGAATGGCATGTCCTTTATGCTTTCCATTTTTGTCTTAGAAATTCCCCATATGTCTCATATCCTGTTATACTATTAATTAGCAAAAAAAAAAAAAAGGACTTTGTGGATTAGCAAGTAAAACTTCAGTGGCACTGGGATCAATTTATAAAAGTAAAATTCCTGTAGCTGTATTTCTATTGTAGCCAATCTTAGAAGTTGCCAATAAGGTCTGCTTTGACTGTGTTCAGGTGGTCAGCCGCGTAGCAGCACAGCAAGGCTTCGACTTGGACCTAGGCTATCGACTCCTGGCCGTGTGCGCCGCCAACAGGGACAAGTTCACTCCAAAATCAGCAGGTAAGACCAGAGTTTTATCCTTTTGCCATCTGGTCACACTTCCCTGCCTTGGGCTCAAAGTCACATTCCAAGTATTTTTCCAATTAACGC
Organism: Cyprinodon tularosa; assembly: GCF_016077235.1. Classification (NCBI taxonomy): domain Eukaryota; kingdom Metazoa; phylum Chordata; class Actinopteri; order Cyprinodontiformes; family Cyprinodontidae; genus Cyprinodon; species Cyprinodon tularosa. Next base: position 2,649,941 of record NW_024039607.1, on the reverse strand, counting down.
TGCTGAAAGTACTGATCCTCAAAAAACAAAAAAAAACATTGCCAACTTTGTTTGGCTCATATTTGCTCTGAATCTTGTCATTTTTATTTATACGACCGAAGGAAACAAATCATTTTTAATTATGGTTTAAAGAGTAACCAGACTAAAAACTGGTGGCATTTTATGTTTATGATGAATTATAGCAAGCCTAAAATTCAGATATTTTAAAGGTCTTTACAAGCTGGAAGGAAAGCAGGCTGAAACATGGTGGGAACTAAAGATATATAGACTGTCAGAAGCTAAAGGATAAGAAATAATCTGTGATCATTTACAGCTGATAATTTTTTGTTTCCACTTTTTCTGGAAACATATGCTTGACTATACTGCTGATCCTCTATTTAGCTAATTTAACTATCTATTTAACTAACTATGTCGCTGTTATTTCAGCTAAGGGTTAGGAAACAGTCTGTCTGCAAATAACTAAGATGGCCAAATGTTGTAATTCTGCCTAATTCTTAATCAAATCTAAGGGCCCATTTTATGGGCTTAGATAAGATTTCCAATTGATCCAATGTCTGAATCATTTCCTGCTTCCTAGTTATTTGGAAACCTGAGCATGGTCTTGTTTGGGCAGCATCCCAAAGTGCATTTCATGGACAGTTATGCACAAGTAAATGTTTGATTTTTTGGAATGGAGATGGATTAAAAAGAAAGCGCTGCAGATATGCTTAAGAAGCAAACAGAAGGGATGTTTTTAAGATGTAGCGAGTGTTCGCTGTAGAAACTGGAGGAGATGGCTCTTAAAGGACACTCCCACAGATATCCCAGGAGGCAGGACCTGCTGCTGATGTCCAGCGGGGGCTGTTGCTGTGAGACGGAGGATGATGGGGGTGGTATGATGTGATGAGTCAGTGTTTGCAGAGGGAGAAACTTTTCAAAAAAGCCCAAGTTTTTTTTTCTTATAGATTTTTTAAAAGTTTGAAACATCTCTTTACAGGGCTAGGGCACGGGCTGCAGCAACTGCTAATTTTTAAAATCACTTTAAGAAGTGAAACAAAAAGCTTTAAAGAGTTGCAATTTCATTTATTTATTCATAAAAATACCACTGTGGTGGATTTATCATACAGAGAATGCCACCCTTTTATGTCTGACGCTTCGTACCAGCTCTGCTGTCCCTCTCTCATCCTTTTCTTTCCTATTGAACAACAGTGATTTAAAAATGAGGCATATTAGGGAACATGTTGAAGAACTGGTTATTTATGTGTTTAGATCCAACTTTGAAAGGATGCAAATATTACATATCTGAATCTAAAATTAGAAAAGTTTTATATTTTAGTTTAGCATTCGCTAACCTGTATTAATTTGTCAAATATAATGCCTGGGACATATAGACAGCACTCCAAGACATATATGTATTCAGCTTGTTTACAATAAAAGTGGATTTGGGGGTGAGTTGTTCTTTAAGGGACCAAATGTTCATGAAATACTATTATTCTTGTTCTAACATTATGCTTGTTGGTTTAAATTTACAGCTCTTGTTAAACAAGCTTATATCTTTTGTTAGATTTTAGTCTGAATATTTAGGCAGGATTTGCTGCCAGGTGAAGCAGCTGATGATTAAACTTATTACCTTTAAAGGTCAGAATAATATACATGATAAAAATGTAATTGACTATAAAGATTGATATAATTTCTCCCCAATATCCTACCTACTGTAAAACTCCTTTTGTTGCATTTGTTTTGCCCCCCATGTGGTCACCCAATGGAAAACTCTTAAGGCATCTGTTTTATGACTGCTTGGTTTTTGATGACATTTTATTTATAAGGGAAGCGAAAAATCAGCAGTTTCTGTGCTTGGAACCCATCAAATCAGAGGAGAGAGCTAATAAGTTAATCAGATTTGGTTCACCAGCTCTAACTCGCCCCGGCTCAGACACAGTGTAGTCGATGGCCGTTACATTTCCGTTGATACCCTCTCAATGCCTCTCCTGAACATGCTGCAAAATTGATCCAAGGGAGGGAGGGCTTAGGTGGAAATCAATGTTCACAGTCGGCTCTGAGCTGAAATAGCTTGTAGCTTTGACAAATTGATTAATCATGAAATGCCTCCAATAATTTACTGAATTAGCTTTTGCTTTCTATTATTGCAAGAGGGTAAAACTTCATTAAGGCCTCATTACCACAACTTATTGATGGCATCAGCAGGCATATGTAAAAGGGTTTATAGAAGTTGAGATAATGTACGTTGAGAATGTAATCCTTTCTCATTAGAGGGGAATTGAAAACTCAACAGTGTGTCATTCAATGAATTGAGCTGCTGATGTGTTTAATAGATACACTCAAAGGGTGGGCGGAGGAGGGAGGGTGTCAGACAGTCCACCCCCCCTTTTTTTTAAGCAAAGTTGGGGGGAAGGGTGCCTGTCTGCTCATAGTGACCTCTCAGTGAATGGGATTAGCCTGCTCTATTAATCTGTGATTACGTAGAATGTCCGACTGCCGGGTGAGGATGTTCACGTGAAGCTGCAGCGACCTGAGATGTGGGAAATCGCTCAGCTTGACTTATGTGGATAAACTCATCAGCCCCTCTTCTGTTTTCTCATAAGACTACAAGCTCCTCTAGACCTTCAGTTAAACCACCTGATGTTATTCAAGAGTTTTCAACCAAAGAAAAAAAAGTAATTGCAATTTCTTCTAAGCGGCACATTCCAAATCAATCGTGCCTCACTGGGCCGTTGGAATCTCTCCACTCAAAAGAGTGAAAAGCACCACCTACTTAAAAAGAGGGAGGAGAAGGCCAGAGTTTCTCAGCTCCTCAAGCCATTCATTGCCCCATGTAACAAACGACAGCCAAAGCAGGCATTCAGCAGTTAATTAGTTCTCGCGCTGGTCAGGCTCAGTTGGTGCTACACTCGTTTTACACATTCAAGACATTCAATCCTTACACACTGTGGGTTGTAGTTAACACTGTCAGCTTAAAGTAAAAAAGTGTTCTTACTGTTTTGTTTTTCATTCCTGTGAATGTAGGGGTGCTTTAGGTGGAACATCAAGGGTTGTTTTTTTTTTCTTCTAATCTATCAAGGCATTGCAAACCAAAGAGAGAGTGGGTGTTGATAAAAAAAAAAATGCACTATGACCACCTAGACACAGGGCCTTAACTTTTTCGCATTTGGTCATATTGCAACCTCAAATCTCAGAGGACTTTATTGATTTTTTTGTCTGACCTTGACTCGTCGGACACAATAGTGACAGCTGCAACCAATCTGTAAAAAGAGTCGTGTTGCTTAAAGGTGAACCATCACCCAATTTTCAAGTCATTTTAACTCTCAACCCTCCTGTAGATCTCCTGCCAAAGGTGGCTCATATTTGAAATACCCCATGATACCTTTATATTCTGACCAGCTACAACGTTCCTGCTGGAAAACTAGCTGCCCACAGCATGATGCTGCCACCAATTCTTTCAGCTCAGATTACTGAAACTTTTGGGGGAGATTCACAAGGCACGTACCTGGACAGGCATGTAAACAGAGTCCAGGGTGATTGGACGCCCCCTGAACTCAGTGCAGGTGGTGGGGAAAAAAAGGTCTTTAACTTAAAAAACATGTATGTTAGATAGTGTCTCCCACCCCATGCATGAAGCTGGTGCTGAACTGGAGAGCTCCCTCAGTGGCAGACTGCTGCACCCTAAATGCACAAAGGAGTGTTATTGCAGATCCTTCCTCTCAGCAGCTATAAGACTTAATAACCCTCATCCCTCCTTTACAAGTTTAAAAGGTGTTAGATTCCAGATTAATGTTGCGCAGTTCCTTTCTTAGTCACTTTAAATGACATGCTGCTGTCATTGTGTGCATCTTTACTGTTGCTGCTTTTTCTATACTTCATTGGTTATTTTTTCTTCTTTTAACAACTGAACTTTATTTACATTCTAAATGTCTTTCTGCTCTTACTGTACAGTATTTTTATTTTTATCTTTGAACCCTTTTTCACTTTATTCTGTATTTTTAATTTAAATATACACTTTTTAATGTCTACACCTGTGTGACCCTTTTTTATTGCCTATTGCTTTGCTGCAGCTACATTTCCCCATTGTGGGACAATAAAAGGAGTTTCTTTTCTATTCTATTTTCTCACTAACACACTTTTTTCAACCATTAACTAATGTCCATCAGTTTTCTTGGATAATACATCCCAACATCCATGTTCCAACAATACATTTGTGGCTCACCTTGCTTGAAAAAGGTGTAAACAACAGTTTTCTGAACAACTGTCTTTCCAGTGATTATTATAATACTTCCATATATTAAATCTTTATTTAATAATATTATTATTATTATTATATGTCTGAAAAACTGAATATTTGATTTTATCAGGTGTAATCCATGAGAATGAAAATGATTCCAAATATGTTGCTTGTATGTGGTATAATGCCATGTGAAATATGTTTTACCTTCTGAATTGCATTACTAAAAGGATGAACTTTTGTGTTGATATTATGATGCAGCAGCATATGTCAACAACAGACTTATGTGCAAGTTATTTTATTTGCACACAGGGCTCAGGTGGCACATCTACCTGCAGTTTACATGTTTTATTGCTGTGTAATTATTTATTTAAAGGCTTAGTGGGGCTGGTGTTTGCACAGAGACAAATGTGGTGTAATTGGCCCCTCCTTCTCTGATACCAATCCTCTGTGCTTTGAAAAGCCTCCGCCTCCTCTTCCTTTATGCTCTTTAATTACAATGACAGCTTTGATTGATTAAGTCAAGTAAATGCTCTAAAATCCAGGGTAAGTGGGATGAAATCGCAGCTTCCTCCGAACGGACTCTGGTGGAGCTTTTTGCAAAACCCGTTGCATCTCCATGCAGCTCCAGACCCTGATTGAGGCTTCTTTAAGACTCGTCGGTCTGGACCAGGGCCAACACACAGGCTGTCTAGCACATTAGGCACCACCCCCCACCCCCTTTGCAAGTTTGAAATGTGAGCTGCTTGCATTTTTTTCCCTCCCCTCCCTCCCCTCCCTTCTGGCGAAGTGGCTGTGGCAGCCTCTGTGTGATGTGTGTATTGGGAGCAAGAAATGGATCACTAGACAGAAAAAGAAGATACATCAATAACAGCTGCATACATCCGAGGTGAGGAGATAAGCATTTGGTTCTCTCCCTCTCTCTCTGCCTGTCCTCCCCCCTCTACCCCCCATATATCTCTGTGTCTTAAACCCTTTCCTGCTGCCGAAGCCGGCTCTTTGATTTATTTGGTGAATGATTTTTCAGTGCTGCCTGCCTTCTTCTCAGAACACAAACCTTTTCTCCTCCTTTGCTCTATTAAGTTTCCTTGTCTTTTAATAGCTTACCCATTTTTTTTCTTTTTTTAATTTTCCTCCTGTTGTCTCTGGGGTTATTTGTTGCTCGAGTGCATAAAAAAGAAGCCGGTGGCAAGTGGAGCAGGAACCCCATTAGCGCCGAATCCATCTGTGATTGGTTTTTCCTGCAAAACGGAGAGAGCGGCCATGAATAATTGATGCGTATTGTGCAGCCAGCCACTGGACACGCGGTGGAGACTGAGAGGAAGCTGCTACCCTGAGACACTGTGAGGGGTGGGTGGGTGGGGGAACTAAGGGTGGTGAGGGGTAGGAAAGGAGGAATGTTTTAATGGATGAGAGAAAGGTGGGAGGGATAAAAAGACTGCTAGAGAGCTCTAAAATAGCTGCTTGTTTCAGCAGTGCAGAGATTATGGTTGCTCTGTATTGCCTTTGTTCTTCTGTTAGAAGTCTTTTCCAGGTGAGAGATAAAGAGAGACATCTCTGGACTCTGTGGCATTTTGGAAACATAGAAGGTGGACAGAGGAGGAGTCTGACACTGCCTGAATGAGACGAGGCGGCAAAGCTGTGGGAATACATTGAGGATAATCAGTGATAGGAGGGAAGGTGGATTTGTTGCTGAAGCTGAGGGGTACTCTACTGTAAGCCCCCCAAACCCCACTGCCACCACCGAAGTAGCTGGATTCCTACGTTGGTGGGCGCAGGCGGGCAAATGGGGGTTGACAGTCTGACTAGTGGCTTGCAGCGCCCAGCATGACGGAGGTGCAACAGCTGACTCCTGCGCTTGACCCACTTACAGCCGACACAGAAAGGGTCAAAGTGGCCTTGATTATCTCTGAGAGTTGCCTGGCCTACTTCAGTTGGCGTTTTCCGTGAGACTCTGCAGTTCTTTCAAGCATACACTTATTTCTCCATATCAAACAATCGACCGGTTTTCTGCCAGTTTTACTTATGATCAATATTTCCATAAGGATAAAGTGGCAGCAACAGGTTTGGATATTAGGTTGTGAGGTAAACATTATCATGCTGCTTTTTGAAAAGCAAATAACACTTGCCCATAACTATTTCCTTTTTCTTTGCACTGATTTTTAACACATGTAAACCTTGCTCGGATTTCAAAGAGGTATACCACATACAAAGGTTACATTCCTTGCAGCAATGGTCATTTAATGCATTTAATAATAATACTACCAATAATAATTATTCAACTCTATTGAGCTCAAATTGGAGAAATGTACCTCAGTATTTAACCCATTTCTTTAGGGAGCAGTGGGCTGTCATCATGGAGCACCCGGGGAGCAGTGTGGGGTTAAGGGTCTAGCTCAGAGACCCGATGTGGCAGTCTGTGTGAATGGGGCTCTAACTCAGAACCTCAGGATTCTAAGCTCTATGCCCTAACCACTAGCCCGTCATATATACTCTTCTAGTATTTCTACTTTTCTTCCCTACAAGTAACCAATGAAAAAACTTATCTAGTTGCAAAAATACACTTTCTTTAATCCATTATTGGTCATTCATTCGTTTATAACATTGGATTAATTATTGGGCTTTTAAGAACCATGATATGCTGTCTATCTGGAAGGTTAGTTTTCATTCTAATAAGGGACTTGATGTGGCTGCGACCTACAGTGAAGGAGGCAGTAGAGACAAGCATTTTTTAAATCAAAATAAAGATATAGAAACCACAGAGTGATTTAATAAAAAAAAACCTGCCAATTCAGGGATGTGGGCAGAGTTTAATACCTTCTAATAGTTTTTTTTCCTACATTAGGTCTTATGTTTTACAGTCATGTCTTATGTTCAGACAAACATCCTAACCAATGTTCCCTCTAATTTTGAGGACCATATAAGCAATAGCACGCTGTGGCCACAAAACTTGTTATAAATCTAGGATCATGGCAAGTTACATGGCTTATTGCAAGAATAAAAGATTACAGCAGCAATTTCCATTAGTTTAATTTTTTATTTGAGTGATTTCGCCCACTTAAAATGAAAAAAGGGAAATTAGATTTTACACCATTTCGACATAATTTTTTTAAATTTACATTAAAACATTCACAGTCTGCACAATGAGATGGGTACCAAAACAATATCTCTGTAAAATATTCAATTATCAGTACATGATTTTTAGCGTTTCTACTTACATAAATTCTATAATAGTATAACCCTTTCATGATTAAATAAAAAATATTAATAAATGTCACTAAAATATGAACAAATCTGACTTAAATTTAATCTATTTTTCCACCTCTGTCCTCACTTCTTCAGTGATTCTCCAAATGTTCAACAAGATTATTTCCGGATGCTGTTTCATTCTGATTCATTAAACTAAATCCTTGTTCACAAACAGCACTGGATGCTTGAAATGTAGCTATGAGTTTACCTCCAGCTCCTTACATGTTAAGTGCTGCAGCCACCATACCTGAGAATGTCTTTATCGACCCTGTTTGCATTTTTGCTTAATTATATACTTGAATTCAGCAAAAAACAAACAAAACAAAAAAAAGCCACACAGAGAACTGCGCTGTTCTGTGATCAGGTGTGCTTGTTACAAACTGGTCTGTTTTATTGTTCTGGACGCCTACACTGATAAATAATTTGGCCGCCACATATTCTTCTTCCTACTGGATTATTTTTTTTATGCATGTGTAACTTTGATGCTCTGAATAAGGACATTTAGTGAACTTTTTTAAAAGGACACTGACATTTTGTTAATTATTCATTCAAATACAACTCTTTCAAAACTCTTTTCAAAATTAAACATGACCCAGAAAGAATCTTTATTGATCTCAATGATTTACAGTTGATGTTGGATTTTATTTTATGTGCTGATTAGATTTTCTCACCCGCGTGAAGGGAACATCGATCCTAACTTCAGCATGCTAAAAAGAACTTAATAGAATTCTTCAATGTTCAAATTAGTTTTTGTATTGTTAATTTTGTAGTTATTAAGTGACCCCTCTCATCCCACCCATCAGCCCCGCCTTCTAATGGCCCTTTGGGTAACTGTTCTTATGGGCCATCCTAATAATCTGGATCAAGTTTGAATGTTCCACTTGGCACAAATGTTTATCTTCAGGGACTTTGTTTTTATCCAGATCCTGAGCTGCTGCACATATGGGCATCTCTAATGAGCCTAGAGGAGTGCCAAGAGCAGACCGGGTTACCCAAGTGTCTTTTTTTCCTCCCTATTTTCAAACAGGCTATGACCTCAAGCCTGCTGTGAAAAGGTCACAGGTGAATCAGCCACCAGCATATGCAGCCATGACACTACAGGCCCTGTCCAGCACCCCTAGGTGGGCACTACTCCGGGCACATCTGCTCTCTGCCTAATTAGTATCATGGTGGACAGGGGCTTAAGGCTGGGGCATTGTTAATGACAGCCTGTTGCTTGGGGAAACAATCTGGCTCCTGTAAGCTGCATCTTTACTGCTCTGATAATCTGGTTAGAGACGTGAATCGTTAAAAAGCCTCCTTCAGTGTAGGTGGTTGTTTGCCCGGATAAAATGTTCATCAGTTGACAATGTAAGAATAGGTTAGAGGAGATGTTTTAGAGATTTTAGAACGGACACTCTTAATGTGTTTACAACCGATTTAGATAATGTGTGTGCAATGCTTACCGGTGCACTCTGTGATAAAATAAGTCTTGTCATCAATACACAGCTTGCTTAAGGTAGTGCAGTACTATAGATGCATGCCACTAAATTATAATATAACCAAAAAGTTTGTTTTCAATAATGCATTAAAAAAAATAACACATTTAGGTTTATTTATTTAATTAGAGTACCACAGTTTTTTTCAACCAAAAATGCAGTTTAAATATTACATAATAACAGGATTTTTTTTGTAAAGAAATAATCTCTATGACTGTTTTATCAAGTGAAAGGCCTTATTGTTTATTTCTCCTCAATGAGGGAAGTCACAAAAATTAAGCACTATAGAAGATGGTGGATTACAGATTGCTATATGACAGCATATTGTGGAAAGTTGTGTGGAAGAACAAAGTGTCATGGTTTTGGTTCTGTTTGTGTTTTATTTCATTTTGTGTTATTCTAGTTATTTCTTGTTTGCCCTCTGTTGCCCTCTTGTGTCAGTCTCCTTTTCCCTAGCTCCCTTCTAGACTCCTCTGCCCACACCTGCTCCCAATCTGCTGATTAGCCTGCCGTTTGTTTCTGTCTCCCATATATACAGGTGCTGGTCATAAAATTAGAATATCATGAAAAAGTAGATTGATTTCAGTAATTCCATTTAAAAAGTGAAACTTGTATATTATATTCATACATTACATACAAACTCATATATTTCAGATGTTTATTTTGTTTAATTTTGATGATTACAAATGACAACAAATGAAAATCTCAAATTCATCATATCAGAAAATTAGAATATTACTGAAGACCAATAAAAACAAAGGATTTATAGAAATGTTGGCCAACTGAAAAGTATGAACATGAAAAGTATGAGCATGTACAGCACTCAGTATTTAGTTGGGCCTCCTTTGGCCTGTATTACTGCAGCAATGCGGCGTGGCATGGAGTCGATCAGTCTGTGGCACTGCTCAGGTGTTATGATAGCCCAGGTTGCTCTAATAGTGGCTTTTAGCTCTTCTGAATTGTTGGGTCTGGTGTATTGCATCTTCTTCTTCACAATACCCCATAGATTTTCTATGGGGTTAAGGTCAGGAGAGTTTGCTGGCCAATTAAGAACAGGGATACCATGGTCCTTCAACCAGGTACTGGTAGCTTTGGCACTGTGTGCAGGTGCCAAGTCCTGTTGGAAAATGAAATCTGCATCTCCAAAAAGTTGGTCAGCTGCAGGAAGCATGAAGTGCTCTAAAACTTCCTGGTATGTGGCTGCGTTGACCCTGGACCTCAGAAAACGCAATGGACCAACACCAGCAGATGACATGGCACCCCAAACCATCACTGACTGTGGAAACTTTACACTGGACTTCAAGCAACGTGGATGAAGTGCCTCTCTTCTTTTCCTCCAGACTCTGGGACCTTGATTTCCAAAGGAAATGCAAAATTTACTTTCATCAGAGAACATGACTTTGGACCACTCACCAGCAGTCCAGTCCTGTTTCTCTTTAGCCCAGGCAAGACGCTTCTGACGCTGTCTGTGGTTCAAGAGTGGCTTGACACAAGGAATGCGACAGCAGAAACCCATGTCTTTCATACGTCTGTGTGTGGTGGTTCTTGAAGCACTCACTCCAGCTGCAGTCCACTCTTTGTGAATCTCCCCCACATTTTTGAATGGGTTTTGTTTCACAATCCTCTCCAGGGTGCGGTTATCTCTCTTGCTTGTACACTTTTTTCGACCACATCTTTTCCTTCCCTTCGCCTCTCTATTAATGTGCTTGGACACTGAGCTCTGTGAACAGCCAGCCTCTTTAGCGATGACCTTTTGTGTCTTGCCCTCCTTGTGCAAGGTGTCGATGGTCGTCTTTTGGACAACTGTCAAGTCAGCAGTCTTCCCCATGATTGTGTAGCCTATAGAACTAGACTGAAAGACCATTTAAAGGCTTTTGCAGGTGGTTTGAGTTAATTAGCTGATTAGAGTGTGGCACCAGGGGCCATCAATTTTGAACCTTTTCACAATATTCTAATTTTCTGATATGATGAATTTGAGATTTTCATTTGTTGTCATTTGTAATCATCAAAATTAAACAAAATAAACATCTGAAATATATGAGTTTGTATGTAATGTATGAATATAATATACAAGTTTCACTTTTTAAATGGAATTACTGAAATCAATCTACTTTTTCATGATATTCTAATTTTATGACCAGCACCTGTATATACCTCCTTCTCAGTCACTGTTTGCTGGTTCATTGCAGTCATTCCCCCCCCTTGTGAGTGAGTTTTCTGGTTTTCTGTATTTTTTGTGGATCTTGTGGATTTGTTTTGTGTCTTTTTCTTTTTCTTTTTTGATAATTAAATCTGCAAGAAACCACCTTCAGCTTCAGTCTCTGCATTTGGGTCCCCTCGCAAACCTCCACGCAACCTGACACAAAGTGGGCTACATATAGGTGCGTGAGCAGCACTTGAAAAACGTTAACTGGTCGTTTAAGAAATAATTATTATTATTATTAGGCCCCATCCTCCAAGCTAAAACAAATTGATGAGAAATGTATTGTTGTATGTTATGTTTCTCTGTAACAAAATGTCCTATACCTGTTTTCTTTGATGGTATGTGTAATGACCACTTAAGAATTAGTGTGTTTCACAATAAGATGTTAGAATAAAATATTTTGGAACATTAAATCAACTGTGCAACAGAAAGTAAACTTAAGAAAAGTCATAATACAAAAAAAGCTGTGAAATTTATTCATTAATCCCTTTTTGCCAAATTTTGCTCTTGTGTTAATGATAAAGATGTTTGAAGTTTGAATCCAATCATCTGAATCAAATCATCTGAACATTGCTAAAAAGATAGAAAAGGAAGAAAATTCAATGTTGGTCTGGATGGATGCCAGGCTCTGACCCAAAATACAATTTCAGCAGGGTTTGTAAAAAAAAAAAAAAAAAAAAAAAAATAAAAAAAAAAAATATATATATATATATATATATATATATATATATATATATATATATATATATATATATATATATATATATATATATATATATATATATATATATATATATATATATACGGTATATTGACTTCAAAAGACCCTAAACAGTATGGTCTGTGTTTTTATGAAACTATAATTGTATGCAGTATGTTAGTAAACAGGGGATTATGGGTGTGCATACTTTTGTTTAACCATAACCAAAGACATAACAGTGGCAGTGATGAAATCTGCATTAAATCTACATGGCATTGTTAAATGTATCACACCACCTTCCAGCTGGCATTCAGTTAATACTAAATAGATTTCTTTAAAGCTTTACTGTAATAATCCTTATCTGAATTCGGCGAGCCAAGATTCTCTTTGAAGATTAACGTCTTATCATCTCTCTTTTGAGTTTTTTATTCTTTTCAGCTTTTTCACGGTCCCAGCATTGTATTTACATCTCAAGCAGTTTATGTCTTTATTTTATGAACTAAATGCCAGTACAAAAAAAAAAACTAAAAATGTTAGAACTAAATTTACAGTCATATGTTTATATTAATGTTTTTATTATTATTTTTTACTTTTTTCAAGGCCGCATTTTAAAGAAAATTTCAATTGTCCAGAGAGCTGTTCTAAACGAAATTTTTTTTTGTTTTACACTTGTGTAAACAAAATGACAAATTATTCGGTCTAAGTCTTAAGTCTACAGCATGAATGGGAAGAGAAGAAACATTGGATTTCAAAAGCACCATATCTGTGTTGTTTTCGTGCTTTTTTCCCCTCCACTTGGCCCTATATGCCTGTAGCCTTAGTAATACCTTACTGGCTCACCTCCAGCAGCTCGCCCTCCCTCTCGCAGGCTTCTTTTGCTCGGATGGACATGGCACGGTATTATGGCAAGCAGGAGGCTGTATTTAGGTTTGGCCTACACTGAAAATGGACTATAAAACCTGGTTTGCCACAAGGATTTGGTTCCCATGCATTCATTGGCAATATTCCAGTTTGTTGCTTCTCAGAGAGAAATAAATACAGGAAGTAATGCAAGACAGAAGACATATAGATGAGATGCAAACAGAGCAGTTGTCCATTCCTGATAATTGTGTAGTTTTATAGCTGATTTGTGTATTTTAATCCACAATACAGCTGTTGTTATAGTGTTAAACTGTTAATTACTGTTTCAGATGTTATTGGTGGAATTATTTCCACAGAGTAGCCTAACAGCTTTATGTTTCCACTTAATGCTTTATGTCTTTATCTCTAAAGACATTCATTCTGAATGGGAATTAACTTTAAAGAAATATAGGCTGAAGTAAGCTGTTTTATTAAAATGTGAAGTTACCAGTCCTTTCTATGATAAGAATTAGTAAATGCAGACCCCAGTTGGCCTCTGCCATTATTCATGAAAAACCAAATTGTTAACATTGGGTTGGAAAAGGGAGCATTTTTTAAGGTACTTTATTTAGGAAACCTGATGATACATTTAGCTATATTCTTCTATAACAAATTAATAATAATAGAAGTAACTGAACTTTATTGATCTCACATTGGATAAATTTACCACAGCATTTAACCCATCCCCTTGGATAGCAGTGGACTGCCATTGAGGACGCCTGGGGAACAATCGAGGGTTAACGGTCTTGCTCAAAGGCTCAGAGTGGCAGTCTGTGTGAGTGGGTTTCGAACTTGGAAACCTCAGGATTCCAAGCTCTATGCCCTAAACACTAGGTCGCCACTCCACTGACCATTCCAAGTGTTAAGTAGTAGTAACAATTACCTCCCTTAGGTTCTTTTCTGTCAAAGGAAAAACCTGACGACACACCTGCGAATGTGGAATAATGTGGCATATGCAATGCAATCTCTACCTTATACAGAATGCATGAATGTTTTCTTGAGCTTGTCAAACTTCTTTATCACTCATTTCATCACTGACCATCTGGGGCTGAAAGTTTAAAGCTATCTGTACATTCCGCATGCACAGAAAAGTGGTCAAAAAGTGTTCAACTAAAATAAAATAGGTGAGGTAGTTTTCATTTTGTGTCACTTAATGCATTAAGCATGCTGAGGTGTGTTCATTAGCACAGGAATCTACATAGCATAACATTAGATTAAGTGTCATACTGTACTTATTGGATCATTACAAAGCTCTCATTAGAACGTGCAAATTTGATACAGACAAAATTGACCCTGGGGTCCATTTCAACTACTTATTACTTATAAATTAGCATTAGAAGCTAATTATTGATGTCATTTCTCATTCCTCATGAATGAGACTTGGTTGTTTTGCGTAGTTTCTGTAACCAGGAATTCTGGGAGCTCCGAACCTTCACTTTTATTTTATTGGACTTTGCCTGCTGGAGCCTTGTGTCCATTGATCCCTTTCCGGGCAGAGAAGAAGGGAGCAGGAACAGAAATTGAATAGAGGCGCCAATAAAAACTGAACAGTGCAAACCTCTACAGCTGCCCTTGTTAGTGTTAGTTTCTTCACGCTCTTTGTTCTCCCTTCAACACTTTGGGTTTATGAACGGTTTACGCCAGAATGTTGGTACTTCTTTATAACAGAATCAGGATGTGGATATCCTGATAATGTGATCAGTGGATTTTCTCTGTATTTTTATTGTGGCCGTCTTGGGGGCCAAGTCGCCATGTGGGAGGGATGCCAGGTGGATTGTCCAGAGTTGACAAGGGAGCAGGTGTCTATTTGATACAGAGCAGCAAGGAGGGGGTTGGCGGTGGGGTTGGATGAGGATCATAAGAGCTTCTGGCATGTCTCTTACCTGCTGCCTCACTGCAGTGCAGAGCCAGTAAACAGAGAGAAAGACAGGAGTTTAAAAAGAAAAAAGACAGAGGAGAAGACGAGCGTGCTGTGTTTTGAGGCTTTTGTAAAGTAACCAATTCATTGAGGTATTTAAAGGTGTCATGTCAACTTACTGTTGTATTCAGTGTTAACTATATACGGTAGGTTGAAGTTTATTGCAATGCTGTCAGTGTCTGTTATGTTTAAAGTATTAGAAGTATCCCTACTTTAAAATACATTTGTTTTCTGTTTAGCTGAAGCAACAAAATTTGAAAAAGTGTTCAAAGAGTAACTTTTAGTGTGAGCTGGTCATCATGTGCTCAAATCTACTGGGGTATTTTATAAATAAGCATTACTAAAAGAGGATCCCTTTTTTTAGTCCATTTGCATGGGACATTTGCCCCATTTACACTAGCACCCTTCAGTTAAGCTTGGATCAGTTAACTATAGCGAACTTTGTTCATTTTCACATCACGCTAGCACGATTCCTTGCCTCCTATTGCGGACGATGACACTACAGTTCTCAGGGCAGGAATTATGCAAAGAAAAATAGTTGCCCCAAAACATTCAGGAACTTATGTGCTTCCATAGCATCCTCTGCCAAAATTTCAATGAGAGCCTCGGTCTCTGCATCCCAGGTCGCACCACACTCTTTTTATTCCATTTATAAGCTGAGAAGAAGTTAGTGATGAGAACGGGTGAAGAGATCTGTGAATTGCAAAGCCTGACACGCTGGAAAACCTGTGAAATTAGTCAGCTGACTTTAAATAGGAGATGATGCAGTCTGCTCATGCAATCCTTGCTATCAGAGAACCAAGCCACAACTGAACTGTGCTAAGCCCTACTGTTGAGCTAGTTATAGATTTAGCAGGATTCAGTTGTCTCTGGCACGGTCCAGTTCAGCTGCATTCCATTTACACTCCACAGTTATCTCGGTTACCCTCCACGGACTGTTCTTGGCACGGTTTCAGAAGGGTAGTGTAAGTGTAGAGTAAAAGCTGCATGGCTTGTAAAATGCTTTAATAATAAAAACCTAAAACATGTCTAAGCATCACCACGGCAAAGTGCTCATACCACTATGCATTCCCACTGTATTTAGATGTTGTGTTCAGAAAGCATATTGTTGCTATATTTTTAAAGACTAAGTCTACATTTTTACATATTTAAATTGTTGACCGTTTGTCTTTGTGAAATAGTTCAAGCTTGGTTTGGATGGATATTCAAGAACATCAGTTTCAGAATATTGCTTTAGGTTTTGGCCAGATGGTATACCTCCATACATAAACAGCTATAGTTCATTGCTTGTTTTGTCCTCTGGTACATTTAGAAGCCTCTTTGTGCAAAATAAGACAAAAATATAGACCATGCTGAAACCTGTACCCCTTATCAAGAGAGTAATTTTAAGCATAGTGAGAAGGTGTTCTCGAGAAACTTTAATCCTAAACTCAATGGTTTAAAATAGAAGTAATCACATGATAATATAGATTTAAGGTTCAGCTTTCTCTTTTGACACCACAAGTGTTCTGTTTCACCCAATCCTCCAGGCTCTAATGGCTAGTTACCAGTAAGTGAGGAAAGCAAAAGTGAAACACTTGACAATGGTAATGCGGTGGGGGGGTTGTGGGTGTACATCAACATTGGACGAAGCATTAAACAACTGTCAGAGATGCAGTCAGTGTCATTTGTCATATCTCCCTGGGGCTTTATGACAGGGCTGGAAGGGGCAGGCCAAGCTGCTGAACCACTCCTGTAGTCCCAGTAGATGCGTTTACCGCCATTCGCCATGACTGACCATCAGGCAGAAGCAGCTGAGCACCAGAATATCAATATGGTTCAGACTCGGCAGTTCCCCTTGGGACTATCTACCAAGGAAATATGGCTGTCCCTTTTCTCTGTACCAAAAGGAGAGCAAGTTTCACCACCAAGGAGAGCAAAAAAACATGGCAAAGCACAAGTTTTAAACTGTCATATGGAAACCATACACCTGAGTCAATAATTTCCAGTTTTGGTTGTTAAATGGAAAGGCAAAAAGTCATTTGAAATGCCTTCCGTGTCTTTCTTCTTTGTTTTTGATTGGGGAGGGGTCTGTTTTGAAGAATCCATTTTTTGTCCATTAGCCAGAGAATTGCTGTCATGAAGAAATAATGACAATTTGGATTTTAGTTGTTAAATGATTGTCTGTTTCTCCTGTTGTTGTTTGATGCCTGAAGTTAATCCTCCAAGTGAATGACACAAGAGCACATTCAAACTAGCAGGTGCTTAGTGGAGGTGGTAGCTAAGCTGAGTTTTGATAAGACTTTGATTCAGCAGTAGTGCAGAATAATTCTTCTTAAAGCGATGAATCATTCAGTCCATGAGTAGACAGCCTCTTGTTGGCTGTAAAATTGGCCAGAGAATCTCACTCTGATGGCGGTGGATCAATTCACAGCTAGCTGTTGCAATTTAGTACCATTCAACTTCCATTTTTTTGCCCCATGAAACTGCATTTCCTCCATGAGTGAATCTTAACAGCATTTTCATGAATAAATATACCGGTATTAATTTTGTTTATTTAAAAATTATGTTACTACTGTAATTATGGTCAGTTGATTCTTAAAGAAAAAACTGTTAAAATTTCCCCCCTAGTATGAGCTTAATTTAATATATATTCAATGATTTTTCAGGTCAATGTTGAGCACTTGGTGGATAGTATTGCCTCATTTAGGCCACCCTTCTCAAAAACGTGCCTGTGTAAACTTAAATAGGTCAGACCTGTCGCTGAATGAGTCATTTGATCCAAGCACTGCTTTATGGGGGTCTGAGCGCCCCTTAAACATTATAGCTAACTAAGCTAAACGTTGTTATTAGGCAAAAAAAACAGGTATGATTCTCTTTGATTTAATCTAGAGGGCCGAAATGTGGCCTTGTCTTTACAAATAAGTGCATCACTTCTCAGTCTGTTCATTCAAAATGATTTGATGCTAGATTCCAAAGATGCCCTAATGCCTAAAGTTAAAATGTTCATTTTGAGCATTCTAAGATTATGGCATCTTATCAACTAAAGCCCTCCTGCAGTTAGATACATTTCATTATTCATAGAAGCGCATTTTCTTATTGTAGACCAGGTGTATATTATAGAAATAAATTAATGGATGCTTGATATTAAATAATCTACTGTAGAAACCAACTTATGTAACATGCTAGATTATGACCAAAAATGCAAATTTATTAACAGCAAAATTGTCAACACTCCATGTTGACATTTTAATGCAATAGTTGTTTCAACCCTTCGCCATTTCATACAGGTGCTGGTCATAAAATTAGAATATCATGAAAAAGTAGATTGATTTCAGTAATTCCATTTAAAAAGTGAAACTTGTATATTATATTCATACATTACATACAAACTCATATATTTCAGATGTTTATTTTGTTTAATTTTGATGATTACAAATGACAACAAATGAAAATCTCAAATTCATCATATCAGAAAATTAGAATATTGTGAAAAGGTTCAAAATTGATGGCCCCTGGTGCCACACTCTAATCAGCTAATTAACTCAAACCACCTGCAAAAGCCTTTAAATGGTCTTTCAGTCTAGTTCTATAGGCTACACAATCATGGGGAAGACTGCTGACTTGACAGTTGTCCAAAAGACGACCATCGACACCTTGCACAAGGAGGGCAAGACACAAAAGGTCATCGCTAAAGAGGCTGGCTGTTCACAGAGCTCAGTGTCCAAGCACATTAATAGAGAGGCGAAGGGAAGGAAAAGATGTGGTCGAAAAAAGTGTACAAGCAAGAGAGATAACCGCACCCTGGAGAGGATTGTGAAACAAAACCCCTTCAAAAATGTGGGGGAGATTCACAAAGAGTGGACTGCAGCTGGAGTGAGTGCTTCAAGAACCACCACACACAGACGTATGAAAGACATGGGTTTCTGCTGTCGCATTCCTTGTGTCAAGCCACTCTTGAACCACAGACAGCGTCAGAAGCGTCTTGCCTGGGCTAAAGAGAAACAGGACTGGACTGCTGGTGAGTGGTCCAAAGTCATGTTCTCTGATGAAAGTAAATTTTTCATTTCCTTTGGAAATCAAGGTCCCAGAGTCTGGAGGAAAAGAAGAGAGGCACTTCATCCACGTTGCTTGAAGTCCAGTGTAAAGTTTCCACAGTCAGTGATGGTTTGGGGTGCCATGTCATCTGCTGGTGTTGGTCCATTGTGTTTTCTGAGGTCCAGGGTCAACGCAGCCACATACCAGGAAGTTTTAGAGCACTTCATGCTTCCTGCAGCTGACCAACTTTTTGGAGATGCAGATTTCATTTTCCAACAGGACTTGGCACCTGCACACAGTGCCAAAGCTACCAGTACCTGGTTGAAGGACCATGGTATCCCTGTTCTTAATTGGCCAGCAAACTCTCCTGACCTTAACCCCATAGAAAATCTATGGGGTATTGTGAAGAAGAAGATGCAATACACCAGACCCAACAATTCAGAAGAGCTAAAAGCCACTATTAGAGCAACCTGGGCTATCATAACACCTGAGCAGTGCCACAGACTGATCGACTCCATGCCACGCCGCATTGCTGCAGTAATACAGGCCAAAGGAGGCCCAACTAAATACTGAGTGCTGTACATGCTCATACTTTTCATGTTCATACTTTTCAGTTGGCCAACATTTCTATAAATCCTTTGTTTTTATTGGTCTTCAGTAATATTCTAATTTTCTGATATGATGAATTTGAGATTTTCATTTGTTGTCATTTGTAATCATCAAAATTAAACAAAATAAACATCTGAAATATATGAGTTTGTATGTAATGTATGAATATAATATACAAGTTTCACTTTTTAAATGGAATTACTGAAATCAATCTACTTTTTCATGATATTCTAATTTTATGACCAGCACCTGTATATCTGCACTGTTGTTCTTTTTGTGTATGTTACAGTTAAGTGCCTTACAAAAGTCAGTGGGATGTGTCATATGGCCGATGCATTTATCCATTTCTGCCAGGAAAGATCTTGTAACTGCTTTAAAAACTGATTAGAGCACTTGGAGGTTTCCTACAGTATTGCCCCATTTCATACCACCGCATTTCCATATGCTTCCATCCTATAAATTGACCCAGAGTTGATAAATTTAGAAGACTTGTTTATCAATATGAAGAAGTGCAAGTTATCCCTTGTTGGAAGTGAATAATGGGACCTAATTGAGCTGTAACATGCTGGCTGGTTGCCAGGCTCTTGAACTGAAAAACTCTCCCCATCAGAAGGATAGAGATGGTGCAGCAAAAACACTGCAGGACATGCTGACATAGAGGGGAATAATCTAATAGCTGAACTTAGATCAGGTTGCAGTTAAGTGAGAGGAAGTTGCAATTGCCTATAACTGCGATGTGTTTAGTTAAAGTGCACCTGAGCGGCCTTTTCTGTCAGCCAGAGCACAGCCGTGCTAAAGTCCGATTAATTCTCCAGAGAGGCTGCACAGCCTGTCTCCTGGCACCTGCCTTGCAAAGAACAGGCAAGAGGAAAAGAGGGGAGGATAAGGAGGAGGAAAAACCCAGCTGCCTCTGTGCCTGAGCCCCGTGCTGCTTTTAAAGCGGGAGGGAGAGCAGGGAGACTGCTGGCACCATCTGTACACGTCTTTTGTATTCCAGCCCTCGTCCTTACACAGAGTGAGGCTGGTGTGCTCAGTGTTTAAATGAAAGGATAGGAGGTGCCTTTTAGGGGGGTGGAGGGGGGTGATGCAGCACACTTGTGTGTCGATGCAGAAACTCAGCGTCAGAGGACATCTTGTGCCCTATTTATCTGTGCACTGTACACTGTTGGTAAAGCTCCTGCTGTGTTTGCAAGCAGCCATGTGTGGCCACATACCTGGGTTACCATGCTTGTGATAGCAGTCTTTAGATTTGGTTAGCTCAGCCCTTCTATCAACCCCATTAGCCCCGGTGACTCTTCTGTTGAAGACTTATTGAGCCCCATTTTAATGTGAAGGCAGTATGTGCAAATCAACCTATGTGAGCTGTGGATACAAGGACAACCTGAACAGTGTGCTGTCACACTGGTATGGTTTATTTATTATTATTATTATGGCATGAACTGCAGTTAAAATCACTCTTCCCCACATCCACCCTCAAGCCTTGAAGTGGTGTGAATCACAGGGAGTGGAGGCTACCATCCTTTCATAGGGAATGCGCTTTTTTAATGTTGCAGATATGAGCTACTTGAACCAGAAGGAGGAAAGAAGACAAGGGACAGTTTTGTACATAAACATTTACTGCAGATGGAAAGCATATGATGGTCCAACAGACTGTGTCGGCTGTCAAAACGTGTGGTTGTTGGGACGGAAAAAACAGACTCAGACTGAACTCTAGTGGCCATGATGAGTAATTACAGCCATGATTTTTCCTTGAGCTAAAGTCTTTCATTATATTTCTTAATGTTGGAGAGATTTGGTTTTAATATCCTAAAGAACCTTTGAAATAATTATTTGTGGCTAATTGTGATAAGACATCAGTTTAACTGATTGTGATATCCCTGTCATTAAACTGATAATGTAGTCCTACTTACAGTACGTAAAGAAAGTATTCACGCCCCTGCAACCAAAAATGTCTTTGTATTTTATCTGATTTTATGGAACGAAAACAAAGGATTCAAGAATTTTTTTCCCCCTAAAATTATATGTCTCAAAAGTTTGGCGTGTATTTTGTATCCCTCCTCCTTTTTCCTTATAACCCCTAATAAAAATCAATCGCAGTATTTCGTTTCAGAAGTCCCCCAATAACGTAGAGTGGTTTAAAGACATTAGGCACAAACATAGAGGAAATAGCATAAGGGGTAAAATGACCAGTAGGTCTATATTTTACTAAGTAACCTGAGTGGTTTTATACAGAGGGTAATCCTATCATCTGAATAAATATGTGTGTTATAGTCTTTCCCTCTTCTCTCTCCTCAGCGCTGTTGTCCTCTTGGTGTGAGGAACTGGGACGCCTCCTCCTCCTCCGTCATCAGAAGAACAGGCAAAACGAGCCTCCGGGAAAAGTCCCCATGCAGCCCCCAATGGGCTCCATAAAACCAGGCCTCTCACATGGGTTGGTGTTTATATTGCTTTGCTTTTACTAGCAGTTTGCATTCAACATTAGTATTACCTGTGAAGCTGGATATGTGATGTGTTTGTGTCCTTCCTCCACAGAGATGGCTCTTTTCCATACGATTCAGTTCCCTGGCAGCAAAACACCAATCAGCCAGGTTCGGTGTCCGTGGTAACCACTGTCTGGGGCGTGACCAACACGTCACAGAGCCAGGTACAACTCTGTCCCTGTTGGAAGGACTTGAGCAAAATCTCATTTTATATTATCGAAACCTGACTTCATGTCATTTTCCAACAGGTGTTAGGGAATCCCATGGCCAACAATAACAATCCCATGAACCCTGGGGGTAATCCTTTGACCTCGGGGATGTCTGGTAGCAATCCAGGCATGAACTCTCCTCAGTTTCCTGGTCCACAGCAGCAGTTTCCAAACAAAGGCAACTCAAATCAAGGCTACATGCAGCAGGGTATGTACGGACGACCCAACTACCCGGGAGGTGGAGGTTACGGTGGCAAGTAAGTGGACAGCAAACTTTTTGATATTGTCTTATTTAGAAAATGTAACTTGTATTAAGTGGTATTATGGTTGCTTGTTGTTTAAGTTACCCTGGAGGGCCAAATGCTGGACCTGGTGGGATCGGGATCCCTCCTAACTCCCGTCCTCCGTCAGATTTCACCCAGCCAGCTGCTGCTGCTGCAGCCGCTGCAGTCGCCGCAGCTGCAGCCACTGCAACTGCCACTGCCACAGCAACTGTAGCAGCCTTGCAGGAGACCCAGAACAAAGACATGAACCAGTATGGACCGGTGAGACAAAGCATACTACTGAAGGCAACATTTAACTTAAATTTGGATTGTGTTTTTCATCCTAATTAGTCATGTGCGTAGGCACATTTCTATCACTACTGAGAGTCCTAGAACAAGGTACTAGAACAGTACTAAACCTAAATTCACTACATGAAGTGAATATAGGTTTAGTACTGTAAAGGGTATTAAAATCCCCAAACGAGTCAAAGACCAAAACAACAAAAAGTCAGATAATGTTTTTGCTGAAGTCCAAACGTTACCTGCATGGTTGCTTGTTACAAAAACAGAACCCGTAAATTCAGTTCAGTATTATATAACTTCTAGAAAGTGACCTCTTGTCGGTTAGTGTGGGTTTGTTCATCCTGGAGACACTGGCATTTTTCATATTCGGCTGGATCACTACTGCGTTAAAAGTTAACTTGTTAGCTGTTTTCTGACCGTTTTAAATTAGGCATTTCAATACACAACACAATTTCTTCTAATACAAGCGCATTTAAATAAACCTTGCCGTGAAACTTGCGTTCACTGCCATTTTTGCTATCTTGCCTGCAGCTGAATCATGTAACTCCCATCCTCCATCCTACTAAACTTGTGTTTGGGTAGTAATGTGCTCTGTTAAGACCCAAAAGACACATCATAGAAGTCAGAGTTATTGCTGGTATTATATATACTATGAGATATATTCATATATACTATACTATGAAATATTAACAAGTTTATTTGCCCCTCCCGCAAAAAATAAAAATAAAAAAATAAATAAAATAAACTAACTTATAAACAAACTTCTCACTCACCTGTAGTGATGATGTCATTTGCTGTTTGTGTGACATTGTCGCTTGCCAAACTGATAACAATCCTGCTGCTACAGAAACTCCGGGGAGCCAAAAATGCACTGTTGTAAAAAAAATCAATACAATTTTTTCCAAATTGTCCACAACTAAACACATTTTATGAATTAATTAATTTAATCCATCTTTTGCCAAGGCCTAAGAGGTTCCCTCTAAGTGTACTCAAAGCAACTTGGAAGTTTCATGAAGGTTTTTGAAAGTGACCTTTATGTACCAGGTGTTAACCTGTAGTTCTAGGATGTCGCTTGGAAGTTCATTAAAAAGTTCTTAAAAGGTACAGGTAGTTCTTTCCCTTTTGGTTTTCAGATTTTAATGTCTTCCACAATTTATTTGAAAAATATAAATTCAAGGTGGTTGACTGAGACCATTTTGTTTTCCAGATGAGTTCATCTTTCCAGATGGGACCCAACCAGGCATACAACAGCCAGTTCATTAATCAGCCAGGACCCAGAGGCCCTCCATCTTTGCCTGGAAACATGGGTGCAGGCATGAATGCATCCAACATGAGTGGGTCTCCAATGGGAATGAACCAACCCAGAGGTCAAGGCATGGGGCCTTTTGGGGCCCATGGCCAAAGGATGCCCCAGCATGGCTACGCTGGAGCCAGGCCTCAGGGCATGGGTATGCAGGGCATGAAAAGGCCATACCTAGGAGAGGTGAGGGGATCTTTCAACACTTAATTCAACATTTATCTCAATTTTTCTATTTAAATACATTTCTTATAATGTGTTCTCATCCTCAGCCAAACTATGGTGGGCAGCAGTATGGACCAAACAGCCAGTTCCCCAATCCGCAGGGGCAATACCCCACACCTAATGCCTCTAGACCACTGCCATCCCCCAGCTACCCCAGCCAGAGGATTCCAGGACAGCAGCTGCAAGGCCAATATCCCCCACATGGCGGCCCCATGGGCCAGTACTTTAAGGTGCTTTTTGCTCAATATGTGATGATTAACGGCCCAAACACAGAATGCAGTACTATAAATTGAATTTGTGTAATTACAGCAAGAGCCGCCATTCAATGGCCAAACAAATAACTTCTCTGGAAGTGGCTACCAGTATAACCAGGGTAACATGAATGGAGTAAGTGAGCTTTTATTCCAATTTCTAATTTTACTATCATGCTAATCTCTCTGGGAAAATCTGAGTTAAATAATTTTTTTTTTTTTGCTCAGCCTCCCAGACCAGTGGGCAACTACCCCCACTCCCCAGTGCCGGGCAACCCCACCCCTCCAATGACTCCAGGTAGTAACATCCCTCCATACCTGTCGCCAAACCAGGATGTGAAGCCACCCTTCCCTCCAGACATCAAACCAAATATAACTGCTCTCCCTCCTCCTCCTGGTCAGTAACTGAAAAAAAATAAATAAAAATAGTCAAACAGTACTGGATGTTTTTCATGATCCTATCTTATGTCTTTCTACTCTAATTTAGCCAACCACAATGAGGAACTACGGTTGACGTTTCCTGTGCGGGATGGTGTCGTCTTAGAGCCCTTCAGGCTGGAACATAACCTGGCTGTGAGCAACCATGTCTTCCACTTACGGCCCTCCGTGCACCAAACACTCATGTGGAGGTAATACCCAGTGGTACTAAAAGACTCAATGAACAATTTTCTCTGTGCTGTTATCCTAACCCAGGTCTGGAAAAGACAAGTAGACTGGATTAGGATAAAAAAAAGAGTTATATAGAGTTGGATTTAACATTTATCTATCAATAGTGCACTGACCAAATCCACATTTATCTGCTAAGTAACAAACAAATGTCAGTTTTAATTCTGGTTTGGTATTCAGACAGCTTTAAATTCAGGTGGCCCTCACCCATGATTCTTGACTGGATCTTAAATGTGTAGCCACTTAAAATAATTGTATCTTAAAGTCAAAAAGATATTTCTTTAATCTTGATTACCCCATCCTACATGTTATAAGTATACCAGTAATATATTTATATTTGTAATAGCTGCGATTATAATAGTCTAGTAGCCATAAAAGAAGTAAAATGGCCCTATAACACAATGAAGAAATCTTTCCAAACTAATGCATTTTTTTTTTTTCATTTTAAGGAACCAACAGATAATAAGAACACATTGCTTACCAATTTGCCCAGATTGGTATAGAAACATAGGAAATATTTTGTGAATTTAAGTGTGGAAGGGCATAAGATGTGTATGACATGCTGTTAATAAAACAAGAATTGCCATTTGTCTGCAGGTCGGACCTGGAGCTACAGTTTAAATGTTACCACCACGAAGACCGTCAGATGAACACTAACTGGCCAGCATCTGTCCAAGTCAGTGTCAACGCCACACCGCTCACTATAGAGCGAGGTGACAACAAGACGTCGCACAAACCTTTGCACTTGAAACACGTGTGCCAGCCAGGAAGGAACACGATCCAGATCACTGTGACCGCCTGCTGCTGTGTAAGTAAAGTTGAATGCAGAATAAGCTAAAGAAAAGGTTTATGCATTAAAAATAAAACAAGAAATGTCTTTCAGATGAATCCGGATTATTTGAAAAGATCTTATTTCTCTCAAATAATGGATTTGCTCATAAAGAAATAAAAAAAGTCTAATTTGCATTTGTTCTCCTGTTCCTGGGGTTCCCAAACATCCTGTTTGAAACTCTTCATCTGGTTATAATGTTCATGTGAAAACTGCAACCACTTATACACAACTGTTAAATGGAAGATGTTTTAACCTCAATATACATCATACAGACATGGAGAAGTGACCATTACATTAAGCATCAGGATATAGTATATACTGACACTAAAATTGTTAGATAATTGTTGCTCTAGTGATTCTCCATTTACAAGATCCACACTTATTATATTAATGTTGCATTTCTATATCGGACAAACAAAATACCAAATTTTTGCAAACCCAACAAAACAGTTTTGTTCAGGTACAGTGTCATAGAGTATTTTATATTGTTTTTCCTTAAGGTTGTCATTAAAGGGATCAATTGTGTACCTTTTATTGATACTTTTGTACATGTTTTTTTTGGACATAACCAAGAACTCAGCTATGGGATGTTTTGTACAAACCATGTTTCAGTTACTCCTCACCATAGCAAATTTTTAAAGTGTTTATTTTTTTTTTTTTCTGATTTAAGTCCAATGAAGCAAAATCCATCTTAGTTTTATCTAAAGATATCAAACTGGGTTTCCCTTAGAATTATTTGGCATTGATTAGGATTTGACATTTGTCATTTTTTATGAGCTAAATGCCAGTAATTTGCAACAGAACCCGAATGAATTGAAATGTGGGCTCATTCATTCAAATGGTTATCCTGGTGTTCCTTTCTACAGTCGCACCTGTTCGTGCTGCAGCTGGTTCACAGGCCGTCAGTCCGCTCCGTCCTGCAGGGCCTCCTAAAGAAGAGGCTGCTGCCCGCAGAGCACTGCATCACCAAAGGTATATCTACACTTCTACAATTCGCACCTTAATTGACCGCACCTTTTCATTGTGCTTTTTGAGTTTATACACTTTATTTTCCTTCTACTTCCATCTTTAAAGTCAAGAGGAACTTCAGCAGCGTGGCCGCATCAACAGGGAACGCCACCCTCAACGGGGAGGATGGAGTCGAGCAAACAGCCATCAAGGTTTCCCTCAAATGTCCGATCACTTTCCGACGAATACAACTTCCAGCACGGGGGCATGACTGCAAACATGTACAGGTGAGACAGATGTGGTAAAACCTAATGAAAGCAAATGGGAGAAAATAAAATAATCTGAGACACGTGAATTGTTTCTTTTATCTAGTGTTTTGATTTGGAATCCTATCTACAACTGAACTGTGAGCGGGGGACGTGGCGGTGTCCTGTATGCAAGTATGTTTATCTTCTTTAAATCAACATTTGATTATGCCTGTTTTCAGATGAAATTCCTCTAAACCTCTCTTATCTCTCTTCAGTAAAACAGCGTTGTTGGAAGGACTGGAAGTAGACCAGTACATGTGGGGAATCTTGAACGCCATTCAGAAGTAAGCAGATTCAACTACATTTTACATAATAAATGAGCTACCCTGATTTTTTTGGATCCCTGTCATTTGACTCTGACCACTCTCCACCAGCTCTGAGTTTGAGGAAGTCACAATCGACCCAACATGTAGTTGGCGGCCAGTGGCGATCAAATCTGATATCCACATTAAAGAGGATCCAGACGGGCCGCTGGCAAAGAGGTTTAAGACGATGAGTCCCAGTCAAATGATCATGCCCAACGTGATGGATATGATCGCTCAACTTGGCCCCGGACCCTCGCCGTACCTGTCAATGCCTTCTGGCCAAGGTGGCAACAACAGCGAATACGGCAGCCAAGGTAGTTGGGCCTCTAAAAATGATGTTATGTGAAACTCTTTTTAAATTTCCTTTTGTGTTTAGATTTGTTATTTGTGTGTTTAGGTAACAATTACCAAGGACCTGGGAGCTTTGAGTTCCCCCACAGCGCCCCAGGCGGTACGTCAATGAACGACTTCATGCACGGTCCTCAGCTGTCTCACCCACCCGACATACCGAATAGCCTGATGACACAAGACAAACCTCTATCCCACAACATGCCTGAATCAGTGAGTCTTCCAAACTTTTTTATCTTACCGGTAATTGAAGAATTCTAATAATTTTGTACTACAAGTTCTCAATCATAAGATATAAGTCATATGATATATGTCATCAGATATATACATTAATAACATTTTTTCACCACAGCGCATAGATTTGTGACCTGGTCTATATTTTTTGTTAAACCTGTGACATTCTAATCAGCATTTAAATTAATATAAACCAATAACATAAAATTTAACTCTTTTTAAATCATTGTTTTATTGTGTAATATGTTGCTGAAATTCTCTGTTATAATAAAGTTACAATCAGTAGTGTTTGTGATATGGGCAATGTGACTTTCTGCCCGGTTCAGAACAGGAGGGGGCACTGTGATAATAAGTTTCTCTCTTGGATGAAACCTTTGACATTTTTCTGCTGAGTAGAAGTAATGCTAACATTTTGGGGGTTGCTCATCTGCTTCACTTGGTTGATAGAAATTATTTCTGTTCTTCACCTAGAAAAAATTATGAAAGTACACTGCAAAAATTAAAATCTCAAAAGTCCTTTTTCTTAAAATAAGTGCTTTTTTTATTTAAGGAGGTAAATGAGACACTTTGCCAATGGAAAAGGGTCATTTATATTTAAAAAACAATTGCATTGTCTTATTTTAAGTGCATATTATCAGATTATCTTATTTTAAGATGAAAAAAACTCTTTCTATTGGCAAATAATCTTATTTACGTGCTCAAATTAAGGCTAAATACACTTCATTTAAGAAATGTTTACTTATTTCTAGATAGTTTTTGCTGGGTAAAAGTGGAAATATCCTGCTGTAAATAAGATAAAGGTTTGATTGCTATATTGGCTTTAAAGACTTTTACTTTAAGAACGAAATACAGTAGATGATATTCAACATTACTAGCAAATATTTAATTAATAAATATGAATGTAAAAAAAATTTCAAAATTGTTACTAGTTTTATATTGTTTCATATGTTTTTATATAAGGTTAATGTAATAGTACTGCTATATTAACTAACAAGCAGCTGGCATGTCATATTCATCATATACCTCTTTGAATAGATACCTCATTCTGCTGGGCCTGACCAGACGCACGGCCCATTGCAGCAGAGCTTACATCCGTCTCCGCACCCCGGGAGCCAATCAGGGCAGCAGCTACACCACAGCGGGCCTCCTCAGGCCTCACGGCAAGCACCGCCGCCTCAGCAGCAGCAAGCACAGCAGCAACAGCCCACCTCCAACAACCACCCCCATTCTGACCTGGCCTTCAATCCATCCAGCAGTCTGGACAGCCAAGTGGGGTCAGACATGCCTGAGCCTTCATTAGAAGTGAGTCCTGGAAAAATCTGTGCTACTGGAGCATTTTTACATTTTGTTGCATTCTAACCACAAATTTTATTGTATTTCATTGGAATTGAATTTGAAATGCTAACACCATAGAATGGATTCCATCTGATTCATTAAGGCCTCTAAGGTTTGTTGAGAATACGAGTGAGTTATCACAGAGCTCGTGTTTAAATGTGATTAAAAGGGAGTTTCTCAGAGGAGTTACAGTTTTCTAAATACAGTTTTATAATATGATTTTATTTTGGATGTATTTCACTTCCTTACTAACTTCCAGGCAACATACTTATGCTTTTTTCCTATTTGAGATGAAAAGCATAAAATGCCTTAGAGATAAAAGCTCAAACCAAAAGATTAAGTAAAATAGTTTTTACTTTATAATCAGTTATTTTACGTTCCAATTTTCGACAATCTTCAATACATTTGACTGAGAGGGGAACTCATGGTAAGAAAAATACCTGAAGGGGTAAACAAGTAAAATAAGGTTGAGAAACACTGATCTAGACTGACAGATTTAGATACGAAAGCAGTCGAGACAACCATGATTACTCTGAGGAGCAGAGATTCTCCACTAAAATGGGGAAATTTTCTGTACAACACCAACATTAGTGATGCATGTAAAGCTAAGAGTGTGCACTGTCAATTCCGCATTGTTAGATATGTTGTCTCAAAGTACATTGATTCTTTAAGAGTTATTCCAACAACAATTGGAGTAAGATATGCACTACGTAGCGTTCTAATTTAACGCTAATTCCAAGTGGGACCAAATGCACTCTTAAAGTGTTACTTTTACACTGCAAAATTTACTGTGTGCATCACTTTGAACCATCTCCAGGTAAGATAAGTACAGGGCAACACTTGAAGCAAACCAGTTACAAGCTGTGAGAATTTAGAGCCAAAGGACAATAAACTTCGAACTAGACCTACATAGGAACTGTATCCATGTGTTAGAATGGTTCAGTCAAACCAGAGGGCCAAAATGCGCTTTTGAGATTTTTATTCTTAAAATATATGAAAAATCATCAATTTGTGTTTTTCTATCACATAAATACATTTAAGTCTATGGGTAAATTGTGGAAAATCCAGTACTTTTGCTAAGCTATCTGGGTAATTCTTGCAATCTCTGTTTTGTGTTTTGCAGCTTCTTCCTGACCTCGCTAACCCAGACGAACTGTTGTCATACCTGGATCCCCCAGATCTCCCCAGCAGCAGCAACGATGACCTTCTGTCACTCTTTGAAAACAACTGAGAGGCTTTCGGGCGCCCACACACTTAAACTTTTACTGATCGCCTGAGGCTTCCCTGAGAAACTGCCACAGTTACTCAGAACTCGATCAACACAAAGATGCACTCCCTTTCTCTTCTTCCTCTTGTACAATTTTCATTCGCCAGCACAGATTGACTGCAAAGAATCTCAAAAGAAACTTAAAGGACACGGCAGGATTTGGCGACACGCCCTACCAACTTCCTGCGATGATAACCTTGACTGTGCAGCTACGTATAGTTCATTTTATTTTTACACCACACGCGTGTACGTGTGCTCACCAATAACATGTTGTAGCATTTCTAAAATACTTTTTTTTGGTTTTCTTTTAAAGCTAAAAAATGAACTCACTGTATAAAGCGGGGAAAAAAACGAAAAGAAAAAAAAAAGCTCTCTGACCAGTGTGTGTTTTGTTTTGTAGTCTGAGAGGCCACAACTTCCTGGTGTCAGTGCTCCATTCCCTGGCTGGTCTGGTTCGTCCCACTGTTTTGTCCATCACTGAAAAGCACAAGAAATTTCAGCACTGCAAAAAAAAACAACAAAAAAAAACCTCTTTACAATAAGGAACAAGATCAGTTTTCTAGGAATTTGCTGCCAGCGTTTTAAAAAGTTTTTGGAACAGATTGGCTTCCATTTTGTCTACAGTAGTAATGTGTTCTTATTTCAGAAGCAGGGAGTATTTGTAGTCTATAATAACAGAAGGTATGCATTAATACCTGGTCTTCTAAACATCAAGTCCTCCTTTACAAATGAGGGATTTTATACACAATAGACGAAAAAAGAGATTGTAGTTCCTGCCATGTTATTTGCTTCCATCTGCTCTGCATGAGCCTTAATTTTCTGCATTTTTTTTTGCAGTTTTCCATCTCTCCTACTAAAGAAGTTGTGCTGTTGAGGTTGTCTGTAAAGTGCATGTGTGCCAAGCCCTTTGTCAAATAGTGGTTCCCTCTTTGACAGATTACTTTGATTTTATTTAAGACAAACATGGTTTTTCTTTGATTTATTTTATCATCCTTCTCCATTTGCTGCATAATTAAGCTGTCTATCGTTCTTTTGAGAAACTGCTCACCAAAGCTAGAGGGAGAAAATGGAAATGTTTGTGTTTGCTCGGTCCTGTGTAAGCCTGTGGGTGCATGGGTGTGTCTCATTCAGTTAGAATACCGTCGGAAAGTTCATTTATTCCAGCAATTTAAGTTAAAAGGTGAGACTTATATTTTCTATTCTTTTTTACTGTTAGTATTTCTTTTCTTTTAGATAACAAAGATCCCAAATTACTTTCTATCAGAAAAGCGTAGAATTGCATTAAAAAAACAAAAAAGAAACTAGACTTCTCAGAGAGTAAAACGAATATATTAATGGAAACTTGAGCAACTGCAGACTTAAAAAAAATTGAATTGTGATTTTTTTTTTATATATGGAGAATAACTCCATATAGACTGAGGCTAGAGTCAATCTTTTAAGAGCCACTGTACTCATTGTTAAAGTTCCCATCACAATAAGAGGTCTAACTCTTAAAATATTCTTCCAGCTTCGGTGTCTTAGAAGGATCAGCTTTTGAATCTACCATACTATTTCTATTATAGTGTCACTTTAAGCTTTATATTAAACATTACTCTAAGCTGGTAAAGATTCTCAGTCATCCAGGTCATAGTCTTTGCAAAAAAGTAAAAGAAAAGCTAAAAAACAAACCATTGGACTTTGTTTTCCAAGTTTAATGATGTTTTAGAAATAGAAGAAAGAATAGAAATTGAACATAATGGATCTCAGAATGGAGAAATTAACTGTCTGCATTTAACCCATCCCCTTGGGGAGCAGTGGGCTGCCTCTGTGCAGCGCCCAGGGAGCAGTGTGAGGTTGAGGGTCTTACTCAGAGAGCCAGAGTGCCGGCTGTGGGGATTGAACCGGATACTTGCAGCCTTCTCAGAGCATAAGAAAACTTTCTCAAATCAAAATATCTGGAGTAGCGTTTGAGTTCCAGATTTATAAAGTGGCCCAAATAAAAGGCTTGTTGTGGCTTAGAAAACATGCAAATGGAGCCGAAAAAGCAGCTCCACCCCTTAGTAATGGAGAGTCATTGTTGTTGGCCTGCAAAACCCGATACTAGTCCATGCATTTGAATCCCTTTTCAGAGGCATGGGCCTGTATTGGGTTTTACAAGCTAACAAAGACCTCAATGACTCGCCATTACTAGGGGGTGGACCTATTTTTTCAATTTGCATGTTTTCTAAGCCATTACAAGGCTTCTGTTTGGGCCACTTTATAAACCTGGAACTCAAACACTACTCCAGATAATTTGAATTAAGAAAGCTTCCGGGATGGGAAGTGAAACATCTTCAAACTTGGAAAACAGTCCAGTGGATTTATTTTTTTTTACTTTTTTGGAATATCTTTAAGCAAATTGTATTCCTTTTTTTAAATACTTGCAGTTATACAGTTAATTTTGTCGCAAATAATTGTTTATTCAACAGTTTAGAAAAAAAGCATCATTCAATAGATAAGTCTTACTTTTTAGGTTGAATTACTGAAATACAAGAATTTTTTTAGATGCTATCCTAAAGTGAGGAGCTACGTCTGTATATTCTGTGAGACTCTGATTGTATGCGTGCGTGTTTGTACACAGGAGGTGATGGCGAGACAAGCAATGGTTTCTTCCATCGCTGCTGTGATTTTTGAAGCAGTATTGGTATAAACCATTTTGTTTTTCTGATTTCATGTTCGAGAAGAGTTGCTGTTCAGTATGCATATGTATTATTTTTTAAGAAATGCTATTGTACTGTAAATATCATTGTGAATATTTTTGTATCATCTCGATAATGTTTATCGTTGTCTGACCTAACCGCACGCGCTCGTCGTCAGAGCAACGTCTTCTTGCCTAGTTTCAAACATCTCATAAGCTACTCCCTGATGCACGTTGTCCTTTTTTTTTTTCTTTGTGCTCGAATTTCCTACGTTGGCTTAAAGTTATTCTGTTCACATCTCCTTTCCCAAGTTGTCTGAAATCAAACTCACAGCAATACTTTCTTTTTACAAATTAATCCAAATCGATCTCTACTTCCTTATCATAATTTAAGTTAACATTTGTTCAGAGATACCTTTTTTTTTATATGATATGTGGTATCAGCTGGCATTCAGTGTGACAATAATCTATGTGAATATCATGTTGCTAAATGTCCATACACCGTGGTATTTTAAAGATGTATCACAAGCATATTTTAATGAAAAATTCCTGATATTGTTTATATTTTTGTTATAGAAAATGTGGCTTTTTTACGAAAAAGCATGAGACCATATGCATTTGTATCCCCCTCTTATTTGCTGTTTTTATTGTTTATTTTTCTCTTTGTTTTTGAGTAAATTATTTTTAATTGTTTTATTATGAATCTGTAAGGCTAGAAATCCAATTTCTTTCAGCTTGATAAACAAGAACTAAACTTTATTTTCAAATGTGTACCTGTTCAAGCAACCAACAAGCAAACAAATAATTGTTGTTAAAAATATGTCATCATCTCTTAGTTTCTTTCCAATTTCATGTTCAACATTGAAGGCAGCACCCCATCTGTTTAGTTGCACAATCACACCAAAAGGGCCATTTCTTTTGGGGGATGTTGTTAAGAAAAAAACAAAAAAAAAGCCAATAAATAGAAAATAAAAAAAAAATAAAGAGAAGGAAGAAAGGGGCACATTCGTCAATCTGGCCTGAAAAGGCGCAGAGGGAATGGCTTGTAAAATGTCCCAAGGATGTCTGTATATATGTAAATTAATATAGAGAGACAAGTGGACAGAAATGTATTCATTTTCCTTTGGGGATGTGCATTTGTTTCTTCTGAATAATAATAATGATAATAAAAAAGCTTGCAACACCTCTACTGGAAGTGGCTGACTATGAAATATAAAACATATTATTTTGTGTTTGGCAGTAATCTCAACATTTTACCCCCAACCCCTGTTTCTTTGTAAGATACTTTCCCCTTTTCTGTTTGGGACAACCGGGACAGCCATTTTTTAAATGTACTACTTTGTGTTCTAGTCTCATTGGCATACCCTAAGGTGCTCAAAATTAGAAATATACAAAATAAGGTTACAAACACAAATGACAAAAGCCAGCCGGCTGTTTAGGCAGATTATGGTGGAAGAGAGGGGTCCTAAGTTGTAACAAAAATCCATGATTTGTTTTAAAATTTTGATATGAATTGGAAAATGATACTAAGATAGGGTGATTCATGCAACGTGGTCATCGTCTCTATGTTTGTACATTGTATGTACAATCATTTCATACTCCAAACTGGTCATAAAATAAAAGAAACTAATTGTGATTTTTAGTCTTGCAGAACTGTATGTAGTTAGATGATGTGACAGCCTAATATTTATCTAATAAATATGTATTCAGAAGACTTCTGCATGCCGCTGTGTCTCGTCTTTGCTTCCACCCCAAAAGAGTGGCTTGTTTAAGCATAAAATTGAAATTATGAGCACTGGATTTTATTGGTTATGGGTAAAGTTGTGCTTTAAAGTAAAAAAAAAGAAAAAAGAATACATTTTATACACATTTTTAGCAAGAAAAAAACAAACAGAAAAAAAATAAATACAGCATTATTTACATTTGGCTTCTTCCCACAGTCCAAAAACATGACAGTTAGTATAAATTGCTTCTCTAAATTCTCCTTGTGTGTGCGTGAATGGTTGTTTGTCCTGTTCGTCTCTGTGTTGCCCTGCGATGGACTGGTGACACTGAGATGTACCCCACCTCTCGCCCATTGACAGCTGGAGATTGGCACCACTACCCCTAGTGACCCCAGCAGGGATAAGCGTGTCAAAAAATGGATGGATGGTTTAAATTAGAAATTATCACAACTAAACCTGTGATGATTGTAGATGAGCAGAAATAGTTTAACATGTGTCTTTTAGACGTGTGTTAAATACCATTACAAAACTAAATACTCAGAACAACAGGTATCAAATCCAAGACAATCGTTTCAGATGAAGTAATGGTACCTACATTCTAGGTTCCTCTTCCTATAAGCCTGAGTGCTACAGGAGAACCATGAGTTATCAGCAACTAGAACAACTCTCAGAAGAAACTTGTATAATTTCTATTATGTTTAATGTTTAATAATAGAGTAATAAAAAGTAATAAAGTAATTTTGAAAATATTGTACAGCTGCAGAGTTACACAGCACACACACTTTTTCTCAGAATTCTGAGATTAAAGTCAGAATTCTGAGAAAAAAGTCAGAATTCTGAGTATAAAGTCAGAATTCTGACTTTTTTTTTCTCAGAATTCTGACTTTTTTTTTATTGTCAGAATTCAGTCAGAATTCTGAGATTAAAGTCAGAATTCTGACTTTTTTCTCAGAATTCTGACTTTAATCTCAGAATTCTGACTTTTTTTTCCAGAATTCTGACTTTAATCTCAGAATTCTGACTGAATTCTGACAATAAAAAAAGTCAGAATTCTGAGAAAAAAAGTCAGAATTCTGAGAAAAAAAAATCTGAATTCTGAGAGTCAGACTTCTGAGAAAAAAGTCAGAAT
This sequence comes from Cyprinodon tularosa, assembly GCF_016077235.1. NCBI lineage: Eukaryota > Metazoa > Chordata > Actinopteri > Cyprinodontiformes > Cyprinodontidae > Cyprinodon > Cyprinodon tularosa. Next base: position 2,613,871 of record NW_024039607.1, on the reverse strand, counting down.
TCTGAGATTAAAGTCAGATTTCTAAGATTAAAGTCAGAATTCTGAGAAAAAAGTCAAAATTCTGAGATTAAAGTCAGAATTCTGAGATTAAAGTCAGAAATCTGAGAAAAAAGTCAGAATTCTGAGATTAAAGTCGGAATTCTGAGAAAAAAGTCAGAATTCTGAGATTAAAGTCGGAATTCTGAGAAAAAAGTTAGAATTCTGAGATTAAAGTCAGAATTCTGACTTTTTCCCCATACTATACTGAAATAAAATGTAAAAAAAATCAGTGAACTTTTTTTTTTTTTTTTTTTTTTTTCAGTGGCCCTAATCCTCTTCCGTAGATCTCTATTGCTATAGTTTAAATGTATTTATTATACAAATGTTTACAGCATTGGAACATTTTTTACATTTTATTTCAGTTTAATATGGGCAGAAAGTCAGAGTTCTGACTTTTTTCTCAGAATTCTGATTTTTTTTTTCTTGGAATTCTGACTTTTTTTCTTGAAATTCTGACCTTTTTTCTTGGAATTTTGACCTTTTTTCTTAGAATTCTAACTTTTTTTTTCTCCTCAGATTTCTGACTTTTTTCTCAGAACTCCTGACCTTTAATCTCAGTATACGGACTTGTTTCTCAGACTGTGAACGTTTCTCTTGGAATTCTGACTATCTTTCTTGGAATTCTGACTTTTTTTTCTTGGAATTCTGACTTTTTTCTTGGAATTCTGACTTTTTTTTCTTGGAATTCTGACTTTTTTTTCTTGGAATTCTAACTTTTGTTTTCCTCCTCAGAATTCTGACTTTTTTTCCTCAGAACTCCTGACTTTAATCTCAGAATACATACTTTTTTCTCAGAATATGGACATTTTTCTCGGAATTCTGACAGTTTTCTTGGAATTCTGACTTTTTTTCTCTCAGAACTCTGACTTTAATCTCAGAATATGGACTTTTTCTCAGAATTCTGCCGTTTTTTCCCCGAAATTCTGACTTTTTTTTCTGGAACTCTGACTTTTTTCCCATATTAAACTGAAATAAAATTGAAAAATCTGTTAACTGTTTTTTATTATTACAGTCGCCCTAATCCTCTTCCGTAGAGATCAGTGGCCAAAGCCTGCAACACATGTTTCAGCGCGGCGCCAGGCAAAGAAAGCGGCGGGTGTGTCTTGGGCCATGGATCCCAAAGGGAAAAAAGGAAGATACCTGTAGAGAACTGGGGATTCAAAGAAGAACTGACCAAATCATTAGCTTTCATTATCAATGTGGAAGGTTTGTCTGCATTTTTGTTTTGGTACGAGAATTTGTCAAATAATGAAAATAGTAATAGGGCTCGGGATCCACGTTGCATTGTGGGACGTCGCGGTCATATTGACGGCTACGCGAACGTAAACATAGCTCTGACACAACGTTGTTGTTGAAAGAAGAGATGTAGAAGTAGAGAGAAAAAAGATGTTAAAATCCCGAAAAGGATCTGGAATTTACCGGGACACATTAAATAGAGAAGCCAGGGACCGGTATGGTGACAAAATCAGCATTATTAATCATTTGGATCCATATAAAGTTCCAAACAATGAGTGGAGCACCGATGAGTGAGCGCCTATACTTCAAAACAGTTCCCAAGCTACAAGTCCTTGGAGTCTCATATGCAGTTCATGAATGGATGGGTTCAGGAGCTGCAGATCATAAAGCCAGCAAACAGTGGGAACAGAGTAATTCGTACGAAGGTAAGCTGTGATCAGACGGGCTCTGGAACCTGCTAGTTTAGCAACTGCTAACCGCTAGTGCTAACAACCACTCACGCATGTAATGTACTTTTAAGTAGCTGCTATGTGTTTCAAAGGTGTAGTTAGTAACGTTAACTGCCAACCCTCCGGGTTTCTCGCGTATTTGAGCCTTTTCCCGCTGCCGTTTTTATTATTTTCCCGTAAAAGATCCCAACTTTGAAGGAAAGAAACAAAGTAGGCAATAAAATAAAACCGTGCATCTTTAACTTACCAGAATGAAAATGCAGGGAAAACACTCTCAATGACATTGGAATACTGTGGAAAGTTATGTTCGGTCGTCTTACAGCCGCGATCCAAGCAAGCCGACGACTCTTTATCTCTGACGCTTGGTCTCCATGGTTACGCGTCCATTCAGGAAAGCTGTGGAAAGTTAACCCATTTTCTATGTTCCCATGGCGATCATGCGTTGAGCTGTTACAGCCCACAATACAGCAACGGTTTACCATGGTTGAAATCAAGTTAAGGTGAAATTAATCAAATTAAAACACGGCTGAGAGGGAGTACAGTACCCGGTAGTCATAGGCAATAGTCTGAGCCGCGGTAAAAGACGCATTCAACATGGCGGCGACGCGAAGTGCCTACGTCACGACGACCAAGCCCTATTTGGAAAGGCATTTCCAGGGACGGCTAAATATGCAGCCGATCACAAAGTTGGGAGTGAGAGAAAAAATGCGATTGTAGAACTTCTGGATAAATTAAAAGAGAGCAAAGATAGATTTAAGAAGTGGATTGCATCTCCAAACTCCACTACTGCTGCTAGTTTTGTTTCAAGCATAATACAGCGTTATTTAACCGTATTGAAATAATGTAAAACCTGGGGTACAAACTTCTGTTCTTCTCACTCCTGGTCGGTAGGTGGCAGTAAATGTTACGTTGCTTTGCAAATCGCCAGTAAAACTCCAAACAAACTGCTTCTTCTTCTTCTACTCTACCTACTCGGTTTGTTCCCCCCGATATGAGGCTAAGAACTACAGACAACCGGATGTTTTTCTGGGTTTTATGGAAATAAGAATTGTAGACGAGTAAATAAGAGAAATGTCAATGAAAGTAGCAGCCGATGTGGAGACGGAAATGGCTGCTATCGTTTTGAGGGATCACGACTATGGTTGCTGCGGTCCCTCCACAGGTCAGTACGGTGTCCAGGCTACCGTTACCGCAAGGGAGTATAGTGATGAAAGTTGTTGGGGACACTATGGTGGAGACTCGTGGACTTACATTAGGCTAATTTTCCAAAAATGAGCACAAACGCTAATTTTTTATAGAATGCTTTCCTATTTTTGAGAACACAAGACCACAACCCACTGATAATTATAGATGTTAGAGAGATGCCTAAGAGCAGATTCCAATTCCAAAATTAATTTATCATGCATCCCTAGAAGTACAATTTCAATTCCATCCAGAAAAAAAATGGATATGCTGCATTTTATATATAGCATAGCTAGCATATTTTTTTTCTTGTAAACTTTCTAGTAAACGTGGAGATATATTTTATGGCATGTTGCACATCCCAGTAAATCTGTTTCACCTTTAAATCTGCAGCTCTCCCTGCTTCTCTCTGTTTAAAAAGATGTATGAACCTAATTGCAATTAAAAGTTCAGATGGTTTTTATGTGGTTTTGCTGCTTTAGTTTTGAAACCATACAAGTTTTATATTTCATTTGTTTTTTATAGGTAGAACGGCTGTGATTCATGTACTGTAACTTAAAACATGCTAGCCTAGAAATGTGTCTGAAAGGGTGAAAATTATTTCCACATTGGACCACTATGCATTTCATAATGTATGGCATAATTCTGACCAGAATGTATTTAGACTGCCATATTTAACAAAGTTCATGTTATTCAGGTGCGAGGAAGGAGGAGATTCCTCAATATTTGTTATACTGAAAACATTAGTAAGATATGCAACCTATTAGATAATGCATGTTTAAAAATATTACTTAGTGACAAAGAAAAAAAAAACATTGATCTGTCTTGTCATAGTGAAAATCTGATCACCTTATTGTAATTTGGAATCGGTTGAAAGTGTTTGTTTTTGATTTCTTGTGCCTGGACCTTTAGTGGGGTACTTGAATGGCTCCCATGGGATGTTGTTTATTTTAAAATCCAAAACTCGACAGGTACGGGAGGGAGGCTGTTACCATTTGATAGCTACAGTAGCTCTATTTGCTCCAAAATTGGGTAACTAAGGCAACCCAGAAATGATGGCACAGACCCGAGGTTTGAATTTTTAATCATTCTAAGCCCCAGGATCACCTAAGTTCTCCAGGAAGCATCGATTTCCCCAAAAATTGTGATTATTTTTAGCTAATATTGCGATTTTACTTAGATTTTCTGTTAAACCAACCCCAAGCTTGCAGATGTTTCCCCTCAGGCTCTCAGCTTTAGAATTGTTTTTGCCCAGAGTCCATTGGTTCAGACTTTTACTAGGATGATAGAACCTGAAAGTTGCCTAAATAAACCAATAATTTGCACTTCCAGTGGTTAATATCTTAACAAACCTCTCAAACACATAATTCTGTATCAAACCAATTTGTGAATTGGCCAGCAGTAATTCTTTAACCTATTTCCCTGAATGCAAAATTGAGCAGATCTTGTTTTGATTTCCTCTTGGACATCGATGACTTTAAACACATCACATGATCATTTTTTTTGTGTGTGTTTAGGTGAACTTGATGAGGCAGTGGAGAGACTACAGCAAATACAGAAGAGCGTATCAAATCTTGCCCTTACTGGACCTCTGTGTGAGAGATGGTGTATGTCTGAAGATGACTTCAGATATTTCACCAGGTTTCCATCCAAAGAAATATTCTTTCATTTTTGGGCTTCTGTGGAACCGTCTGCATCGATGAACGTTTACTGGTCCAAAGCAAAGAGGGCTGGATGTCTTCCAGAAGTGGTGGAGCAGGAGTTAACATGCCCGCATGAACTTCCACTCATCGACGAGTTTTTTATGTTCTGCCTCTACCTTTCTGTTGGCCTTAAAGAGCAAATTCTGTCGGGGATGTTTAGGATCCATTACTCGAGAGTGATTCAGATCATCGTCACCTGGTCCAACTACTTGTATCTTGTCCTGGGGTCAGTACAGATCTGGATGACGAGAGCGCAGGTCCGTCAGATGATGCCTCTGAAAAAACAGCAGCTCTCCCTCTGCACAAGGGTTATAATAGACTGCTCTGAGCTCAGATGTGAGATTGGAGAATTGAAAATGTCTGCCGACACTTTGTCATGTGAGATGAATTGCACCACGTTTAAAGCTTTAGTGGGTGTGGCTCCCTGTGGTTTGATCAGCTTCGTGTCAGAATTATTCCCCGATGCAATCTCCAATGACGACATGACGAGGCGAAGTGGGATTTTGAACTTACTCGAGCCGGGTGATGAAGTTATAGCAGGCAAAGACTTTTGCAGTGAGGATCTGTTTAAAAATGTTGGGGCAAGGCTGGTCAGATTCCCACTGAGCTCTGAGGATGAATGTAACTGGACCCAGGGTAGAGCCCAGGATGTCGCCAGGTTCTATGCTCTTGTAAGGTGCGTCATTAGAAGGATAAAGGAGTACCAGCTTCTGAACTTGACGATTCCTCATACTTTAGCAGGATCAGTGAACCAGATCTGGACCTGCTGTTGCTTGATGGCTAATTATCATGTTCGTTTTGATCCAAACGGAGAAGAAACGTCTACTTTTCCAATCTGCTATTGAGGCCAGCATGCAATTCATTTTTTAATTTTTTATCTTCTGCCGCTCATACTGTGTGTTTTTTACATTTTAACAGGTGTGAATAAATAGGTTATTTTTTCAAAGAAAGATTTCTTTGTAAAATATTTTTGGTTGGCTTTACTTCTCCCATTGCCAGCTCGGTTCGGAGCAAAAAATTACATCTTTCCGAGATCTTTCTCTTTATTTTGATTGTTCATCTATCAGCCAATTAATTTGTTTGTCCATGTCCTTGGATGGTTTTTACTACAGATAATAAAATTGTTGCCATTTTTCAAACTGTTTTGTCCTAATATTTATTCCTGCCTTTTTTTGGAGTGGGTTCATCAACTGCTCAGAAATGACAGGTTTAGTGTCTCTCCTCTTGTGTGGTGCGATCTCGCAGGATAACAGGAGCAATTTCTGTTCTAAAGTCGTATGAATGGAGCTTTAGATGAATCTGAATAGAATAAAATTATATTTTTTACATTTATAAGAAAAAAAATTGGTGAAGAACTTAAGGTAACTTCTATAAAATCATTGTAATGGTGCTAATCACTTATTGGATCCCAGTCTGTCATATGAGTAATGGAAATGAAATGACAGCTAGCAAAGTTTAACATTTGATATACAACCCTGTCCCCACTCCTGAGAGAGAACACCTATTAAACGCATGCGAGAGCGTGCACGAGCCCATTTCTCCTTGTGCACGCACTGTTTAAATGTTGCTGTTTATTTCACTCATATTAGCTTACTTGTCAAGAAGATTTGCAGTTTTTCCACTATGTCAGACTCACCACCGGTAAGTGAAAATGGGGACGAGCATGTAGGGCCGCCTTACATAAACATATTACCAGAATGATTGACAATAAGGACGACTACTTATTTTGATGATCCTCCCGGAAAAAGAACATCCTCCACTATACCTTTAAGGGGAAAAACTGAGGTCAGCTGTTTAACAGAAAGCAACAGAAAATTGGAGATATGAGACAAACATGAGGAAAAGGATCATTATCTTCAGACTCTGGCAACTTAAATACATATTAATTTTAGTGAAACCAGAAAATGTGACTGGAGGAGATGAAGCATGGAACATATTTTTACATTGTCAGAACTGTCAGCCAAATAAATCCTGTTTAAAGTTAATATAAAACCAGACCTATTAGGAAAAAAATATATTTATTTTTAACCACAGTTGGTCCACAAGTCTCACCTCTTGGTGGTTTAACTGCATTACTGAATAATTTGCCCACTAGTTCAATGAATAAGGAAAAGTCTCATTAGATCCGATCAACCGGGTTTTATGTCATGTTTTGTGGAGACCTTTCCATACTCCAGCACTGATATAACCATAGTTTCTCATCCAAGAAATATATGGAAAAAGGAAAATGTTTTATACAAAACAAATCCCCATATTTGAATAATTGGTTGGAGAAAAATATTATCTTGGTACCACAAGTCTTAAACAGCAATGGCCAACTGATGTCTTAATCAGAACTTCTAACTAATTATCAATTCACACCTGAATAATATGTAATATTCTGGGGGTCTATTGATATTTCATGTAAGGAAGTTTGGACAGTCCCTAAATAATCTTGATGGTTTCTTCTAAAATTATCCATAAGTTATAACCTGTTAACCACTTTATGACATAAAATCTAAGAGGGGCATCGATGTATAATGTTTTTTTGTAGTTCTCATATAGAAACGATTTAGTTCCTCTTTTGGGTTTGCTCTTACTCCAGGGACTTCAAGACGAGCCTCTGTGGCTTCATGCTTTAAAAAGGGAAAAATGATGTAATTTTTGTTATGGAAGGATAATTTATCTACTATTGTTGATCTACATATTATCTTGCCCAGATTTTACATCCACAAATACAACTACAGTTAGCAGAAGCCCAACTTTACTCAGCTCTATCATCAAATTCTCTTACTAAAAAAGGTTGGAAGACTTAATAAAAAAAAAGTAAATAAAGACTTTCACATTTGGATAATATATAGTTTATTCACAACTGTATAGCAATGCATGTTTTTTTTTTTTATTATAAACTGAATTTGTATGCTTCCTTGAATACAAAAAAAGGAAGACCTATCGTACTAATGCGTTCAACCTTAGGTATGGTTACATAATATATGGATCTGCAGCTAGATCAAAATTACACAAAGCAGATAGACTACATTACAGGGCTTTACATGTGTATAAAAAGGCAACAAAACAACTCACTAGTGCTTTACTAATCATGACTTACCTAGAATTTATTAACTAGATAGAACTAAATGGTAGTCAAAAAGGAAATATAACATCAATACTCTTAGAAAACTGTTAGTCAAAACCCCTGAGAAATGGATTTGGGTGGAAATATAAGCAACCTGGCTAAAATACGTGGATTATAAAAGGAACTAACCCATTATAATCCAATCAGTGCCATTCCTCCTGAGACAAAAGGGAACCACTGATTTCTATGTATTCACTGGATTGCTGATAGCGCGTTTGTAGCACAGGGTGGAGTGAAGTCACTGGCCGCCATATTTGTACTCCCTAGTTAGACAGCTTGGAAGTTAAACAATACATGCGCGGCTACAGTATCGAACAATGATTTTCCAATTTTATTTCATATAGATAAATGAATCACTTTGAAACACATGCGCCGTTTCATAGCATCAGTAGTTTACTGTAATTTATAATAAAAACAAATAGGCACATCACATTGCATAGTCAGTATGAAGTCTATAAATTATGTTAAATAACATATTTTACAAATCCATTATAACAGTATTTGTGTGTTAATGGAGCATAATAATACTGTCATCAGATTTAAAGAATATTACACACCCCCATACACACACATGACTTGGTGATGTGCCAGATGTGCTAAATTGAGGATGTACATGTAATATAAATTTATTGATGTATTGAAAGGCATTTTTATGGAGCAACTAAGTGAGAATGGGGAGTACCAAGATGGAGGCAGGTGACTTCAGTTTTTCTCAACAATCCAGTCAATAAATCTTTGTCTTTGAAATGAAGAACACTTGTAAGCTACAATAAGAAGGGGTAAAGAAAAAAAAAGAAAAAACCCACTACTTTTACCCTAAGCTTTACTTTTTTACCTTTATATTCACAATAGGGTATGTGGGGGAAAGGAATTTATTTACATACCATAGTTTCAGATTAGTTTATCCAAGTGATTATCAGATCAGTTACAGTCTTCACAGCAGAAATGGTGGCAGTAATAATAAGCTTAGGAAGGATGTTAGACCAAGTGGGTGGTGGTATGGACAGACTCAAAAGTAGTTACAGAGAGTATTCAGCCTGCAGGAGACAAAAGAACTCCAACCACTTTATATAGTTTATCTAGGGTTGTATGTATCTATGTTCAGCAAACAAAGGAGTAAAAGGCAACAACACTGCAGATAAATTGGACATAATTATAACTATTCTGATTGGAAAAGGGACAGGTAAATCTATTATCACAAGTAAAATTAAACTGAAATGCTGCAAACAAAAAGGAATCAAGACAAAGGAGGAAGATATGTACATTAAATGAAAAAATGTGTATTAATAAGGAATTTTAGTGAGAGAAATAGATAGAGGAAGTAACAATAGTGATACTACGAGTAGGACATATCACATATCATAAATGACTGGACTGAAAAGCAATGATAAATGTGAGGGATGTGCAGAAGAAGGAAATGTGGAAAATTTTTTCGTAAACTGTGAAATAGAGTAAATTAGAGAAAGAGAGAAGAAAGGAGGAAAATAACAAATTATGGAAGAAATACTAGTAAAGTAATGGGGAAAAATCTGTATAATTAGGAAAGCATTAGTTATTTAACACCAAAGAGAAATTGTTTGGTGGAAGCTATTGTAATTACACATTAATTTTATTTTTTGGTTAGTTTTTTTGTGGGAGAATTTATATATGGCGTCCAGATCCAGACTCCATTCCAGTAGATGGCGGTAATGCACATCAATAAGTTGCTTGCCAACTGCCATAAAAAAAGAAAAAGAAGTAATTACACGCCAATGTACAGTAGGTGGCGATATTCGCCACTAAGCTGTTGGCAATCCGCCATAATAAGAAAGAAGAAGACAGTCCCATACCGCCGCTATATAACTTTTTGACTTTAGCTCGCATGTTGTTCTGATTGCAGTGGGTTAGAGTGGTTGGAATTGTTTTAAGATGCTGATTTTGTCAAACAGGATAAAGTTTTGCTCGCTGGCGTTTACCGCCGCGCGCCTTTACAGCAACGGCCCCGCAGCGGCTAATAAAAACCCGAAGGTTTACTTTGACATTGCTGCGGATAACGAGCCTCTGGGCAGAGTGACGTTTGAGGTAGGTGCTTCCAGCAGCTGTGGGGTATTATTTACTTTCAGATTGTCACTGTCATTTGCTTTGATACAAATTTTTATTTTATTTTTAAAGCTCAACGCAGATGTTGTGCCAAAAACAGCAGGTATGAAATTTATTTAAAAAATTTTTTACTTATTAAAAGCATGCATAGATTTGTCACATATAATGGTATCTAATGGTAAAGTCAAATAAAGAAAACTCCAGTGACTGACAGTTAAAGTTTCCTGCAGAAAACTTCAGAGCGCTTTGTACAGGACAACATGGCTTTGGTTACAAGGGCTCCAGCTTCCACAGGGTCATCCCTCAGTTTATGTGCCAGGTAGGCCTGTTCTTCTCTAGGCCTGTTCTTCTCTTTATCTCCCTGTTATATGCAGTGTTTAGTTGCTCAGCTTTCTTTGTGCCTGTTCTCAGGGTGGAGACTTCACCAACCACAATGGAACCGGTGGGAAGTCCATTTATGGGTTGAGATTTCCTGATGAGAACTTCCAGTTGAAGCACACTGGGCCTGGTAAAAACTTCTCTTCTGGAAAAATATTTTACCATTATTTGACAGTTTTCAAAGTCAGGAATTGCAAATTAATATCAATGGGATCTTTGTATGGAACTGAAGAGGATAACTTACTTTCCCCATTATTTTGTAAAATGATTATGAGGAAAAATAAGAACTTGGGGGAAAAAAATCCCTCTAACTTCTTAGAATTTCCCCTTATTGCTGAAACAGGAAGCTATAACATGGCTGGAGTGTCTCTAAAAGGATACGTAGTTGTGTAATGCATAAAAAGGCTGCAGAAAGAGCAGATTCATCACAAAGAGTTAAAATCTTCCCTTCGCCTCCAGGCCCAAAGTTAGTCCAACCAGATTTTCTTAAACCTTTTCCGTCAGCAGCGTGCTCTTGGAAGCGTCTGGCGTGTTACATCTTGAGTTGAACAATTTACCCGTATTTCTGAAGAAAACCACAAGTTTGTGCATGCAGGCACCTGATGTTTTTTGTACAGATTGGGAAATCATAAGCCTCCCTGGATATTCTAGAGCTCTGCTTTATACAAAAACAGCAGAAAAGTGGTTTTGTTATCTTGCAGTGGTTGGGTTTAAATGACAAGTGCTTGAAAATTGTATTGTAGTTTAAGTTTTATGTTTGAAATTAGGCAGTATAACCATAAAAATCTTTAAAATTGCACATCCTAGAATTATTTTGTAATATCTAAGGATTGTTTTAACAGGTTCAGTTTGAAGAAATAAAAAAATGCATGGACTAAAATCTGCTAAACTATAGTCTTGAGACAGATTTCATTGGAGTAAACTGCTATATTAGAGCGAGTAAGGTGAGCATTTTAACATTTAAGATTTGATGGTTAAAAAATACACCTTGTTTTGGGCTTAGTATCAACAAATGCAAAGGTAGTGGATTTCACTAAATGTCCATTTTAATTAGGACAAATGTTTTCTTTTGCAATAAAATTGCAATTTAACAAAAGTTAAATTTGAAATCACAGCCGCACTTAATGAAAACAACAGTTGATCTCATCCCAGCCTTTAGGCGGAAGTAATGCTCTTAAAGTGGGTTTGCTGCCAAACAGAAACCAAAAGAAAGTTACAGGTAGAGCAGACAACCGTGCACGCCAGTAGAAGCACGTATTCATGCAGCACAAATAATAAATTCATGCATAAATGTACTCTAGACAAGCAAGTTTTCAAAATGATGAAAAAACCAAACCCTGGAAGGAAACATCTAAATTATTGTGGTTAGCCCAAAGGTAAACCAAAATAAAATCTCAATATTGGTGGACATAAAAAAAGTAATTTTTGGAGAAATCCCCCATGTCTGATCTTAATTACGCTCAACAGCTAATTGTTACTAACGATTGAATGCAAGCAATGAAACAAATACTACATTTTCATATAAAGCTTTTTTTTCTAATGGAAATTTTCCTCCCACTTTCCAATAATATGCTTGATTTCAACATGTAAATCGATGGTTTCACCACAATGTTGTACGGATTTGATTTTAAAACGATATTTCCCCTATAATACACAATTTGTCTTTAATTTGATGTTTCATCAGTTTGTACTTCTGTGATCGATATGATGCGTCTAACACAATCACTTTCATCTACATCACAGCTCAGGCATTTTTATTTAATAAACCACATTCTGCTTAATGATTAAGGGTTGAACAGATCAGTTGTTTACTTTCTTCCCTGAAAGGCAATATCCTAAACATGGTCATGTTTATTTTTGTCCACCAGGTGGCAGCTCTCTACAAATGGTTTCAGATCTTTGGCATCTTGGAACAAGTTTCTTCTTTAGTGTTAGCTGTCAGATTATAGTCGGTTTAAACATAACTTGCTTTAATAGAATAATCTACTTTTTTGTTTAGACTTCATCACAATATTTACTCTTTCTGTGTTTTTAGGTATTTTGTCCATGGCCAATGCTGGACCCAACACCAATGGATCCCAGTTCTTCATTTGTACTGCAAAAACAGAGTGGTAGGTACAGGACACTTTTTTTTTTTTTTTTTTTTTTTTTTTTTTTTATTGTGGGCACTTAAAGTTGATTTCATTTTTGGTAATAGATCAATAAAGATCTGAGAATTGGAGAACATCATACACATCATCTTTATCTTTTCTTACGACTTCAGAACCGTCAATTTTTTAAATGCTGATGTGCAGACACCTTTTAACTTTCCATGGAAATTATGTTTTCTGGTTTGATCCTTTTAGTTGATTATAAATCATTTCTCTATTTTATTATTTGTTTATTGCTTTCACTGCCTTTACAAAACTAAAAATCTAGATTGTGCTGAAATTTGCATAACAACAGTTGGGATTCAACCCAGATATAAACTTGAATATCTGAACCAAATTCCTTTCCTAAAACATGTCCCACTTTTTTTTTTCTTTTTTTTTCCACAAAACCTTTCCAAAATTTTGATGAAAAACCAGTCATGATGGTTATATTTTTAGTTATATTAACTGTCGAAGCAGTACAAGGACAGTCCTTTATTCTATTGAATAATTTACACCTCACATATCTTTTAAAGGCACACTGTGTAACGTTTGGCCACTAGGGGGGCGCAATAGCTGTAACTGCAAGTATGTTGCTTCTACTACAAAAATAACAAAGATATATGACTGTATACTAGGAGCAAAGTGTAACCAGTCTAATAATAAAGTTGAGAAAAGAGAATCGGTTTTATATCTGGCTTCTTCTTTAAGCCTGCACCAACGAACAAACTCTATTCCAAGAACAACTCTTATTTTTCCTCCTCCAAGATCCTTTTCACGATTCCTCTTTTTAGCCTCCTCTGAAGGTTTAAACTTTTTCCTTGCCTCAGCAATGACCAGTAGTCGAGCAGACCGAAAATTATTAGAGCAAAAGCCTTTAGCTCCATGACTTTATAAGGTCCTGTGGCCGTAAAGTGATGCACTCTCTCAGGTCACATGACCTGGCCAACCACAGTGTGTCTCTTCCAACTTACATAGTCAATATTTCAAGAGGGGAGCCTCGCTCATAGCATTGATGGTGTCAAGCGCTGTATATTGGCCTGAGGACCCATTAAAAATGACACATATGCGTCAGCTCTTTAGGTGACAAAGTCATTGGTGTGCCTTTAAGCCTGATATCTGACTAACCTTTAAATGATTCAAGAGAATATTCTGAACATAAAAGCAAAATTTTGGCTTAAATGGACATTTTCTGCAGAGACGGGTGATCGTCCACGGCTCTCTATTCAAGGTGTTAAAAAAGGGGCTCTTCTTCACCCAGGCTCGACGGCAAGCATGTTGTCTTTGGCAGCGTGAAGGAGGGGATGGACGTGGTGAAGAAAGTGGAATCCTATGGTTCCCGGTCTGGGCGCACCTCCAAGAGGATCACAATCACAGACTGTGGAGAGCTTGATTAGACTCCTATGTGCACAGTGGGTTCTATCAGAGTGGCATCTCTTGCTGTAATCTTAACAGAAGAGTCCTTTCTTTATTCACATTGCAAAGAACTACCTCGCTGTGGTAAATATGGATCACTGGATCTCTCATTTTCATACGGTGGTACTTGAATGCTGTGGGCTCCTATTTTGGGGCCTCTGAAGTCCTTTAAATGGGAACTTGTGAAGAGTCGTCAATTAAAGGTTTCATACATTTGATTGATAATAAGAAAAGCATATTTTTGTCCATGTGATGCTCATTGTTTATTGAAGATTTCCTCCATTGCATGATTAAAAATTGGTCCAAAAATGCTGCTTTTTATCTGAAAGAGTCAGTTACCCGATTTCATGTTTTCTGGAAAATTGTTCCTTGAAATGTCACTCATCTTTGCTTATCAGTAGATATACAGCAGTCATTAACTAATTTTCTATGCATTAATGGTGAAGGCTTGATAAATGCTATAATATAATTTTGTTGCTGTAGCAAACAGAAGATTAAAATGTTTTTCCCTGTTTTTAAACAGTGGTAAGATAAATTGCCATCATTCCTATTATAATAAATGGGAGATTATATAATGTGGCACTTTTCCCACCCTTTGCTATAAATTTTAGGAAGGGTTGCAAAAAGCAATGATGGAATAATTCTTGGCTTTGTTTTCTCAACGCAATCCATAAAAATATAAACCAGCCATAATGTTTAACATCTGAGTAGTTGGATGGAAAATATCACTTGTCACGATCCCCGGTCAAGTCCACTTTATTATTTTGCACATTTTGTAAACCCACTGAGGAAAAAAAACACATTTAATAAAAATGAAAGAAAACAATAATTATGCAAATTTAACTATAGAGGTTTAAAATTTCAGCAACCACATCAATGCAGCAATGCATAAGATTGCGATTTTGAGGGGAAAAAAATAACAGACAAAACATCTTTTATAAGCCTTTTAATAGAAGTATAATCCATAGATCTGTTATTCAAAGGAGGCACATGGTATAAAACTTCACATCTTAGGTTTTATTACTTCAGTAAATAGTGTCCTTCGACTATTGCCCCACATCTGCTACTTTTTCCAACTTTTTTATCTCCCTTCTTTGGTCCCATGCGATCATCTCACAAACTTAATTGGCACTTTGGTGAGTGTTCCCAGCGCTGAATGCCTTTCACATCTTTGCTATAGCTTCTTGTGTGAACATAACCCTGAACCATTAGGGTGGTGTGTTCATAACAGTCACAGTGCAACTTTCAATCAAATATATTCCTCTTAAACATTTAATAAACAAGAAATCATAGAAAAAAGTAATGTACCTATAAGCAGTGATATGTTAACACTGAATATACTTCTTACTTGCATATTTTATACAGATGGCATTACTTGCAATGAATTATTTTGGAAATATACAGACTTGACTAGAATCAGAAGGAGCTAACCTGGTTAATATTCACAGTAATTCACTTATTCTGTAATGAGATTAAAATGAAGACAGCTGAGTCACTTTGAAGAACACAGAATGACTCTTTTCTGCTGAGATGTACGTTTGTTCTTAAGGCTGCCTTAGAGAAAATGTTTTAAACATGTTTGTTAGAAATATCACTGTACAAAATCCTTTTTTTAAAGGTAAAATACAAAAGGGTGAATCTTCCAAGAGGTCTGCAAATAGCAGGGAGAGGCAATAATTCCTACTGCACACGGCGGCAGTAGTAGCCAAGGATTTTGCATTTTTCACACAGGTGCTGTGGATGCTCTTTGCCCTGGTCCGACACGTCCAAGCCGTCTGGTTTCTCCAGAGGTCTCTGAAAGGGAGAAATCAATGCAGTGACGAAAGTCACAGATGCAACAGTTTGGTTCGTTGCTCCATATTTAGTCGTGTTAGAGTCACAACATGTAAGGCAATGGGATTTTGTTATAGACCGACACAAGGCAGTGAAACATTCTGAAATAAAAGTAACGCAGATATGGCTAAGCGCCTGACCATGGCCATGGATGTTAAACCGGATGTCGGATAGGTTCGGCTACGTGGGTGAATAATTTACAAAGCAACAAGTAGTTGGTTTGAGTTACTGTACTGAAAATAAAATATGCTTCGGATATATTCAGAAAAAATAAACAATAATACAATAAGAAAACACTGAAAACAAAGAAAGAAGTGCACACAGGAATGTATGAACCTAGTTTACACCTAAGAGTTTCTCTTTTTCTTTTTTTCAACTTCACTCTTTTGTCTGAAGATTTTTAATGATCAATTGAACAACAGCCCAAACTTTTCCCCAAAATCCAGGGAAAGTAGTGCAGGTTACAAAAGCAAAAGTATATCCTACAAATTAAAAAAAAAAGCGATTTATCCTTGCAATACAGTGCAACAAGTCGTAGGTGCAGCTGTTGTTCATATAATCATGGAATAAACTTAGCAATTCTGTGAAGCCCATGTTGCTTTAGCTCCTTTTTCCTCTAGTACCAATTAGGTTCTCTCTGGGTCAATATGTTTTACTGTTTTTCCATTATAACCTCTTACAAAGAATCGTTATTTTCAGTCCCTGCTTGCTTGCTGGCAGTTCATACTGATTAGTTAGTGGGATGGGACCATTGTCATGGGATATTTGTGTATCTTTTATGACTAAATCTGTTTACACTGGGCTTATCGCAGCACGCTATTATGTGGCATTAGCTTACCTTCACATACCCTCTAGTTCCTATCCTTCTGTTTTATTCTCCATGGCTTCTGTCTCTCTGCTGTACATATCCAGGGTGCATCATGTGGGTGCTTTCTGTTTAATTTCTCTTTTAATCTGAGTCTGAGAAAAGCCATAAATTGAGCAGCAGTTAAGGCTGCTGTTGGTGTCTCTACAAATCACATTATTTGGACTTTAGAGCCACCTTGCAATGAAAGATCCAGCCCCCGTTGAGCTGCAACTCCACTGTAGTGGAAGATGATTCAAACCAGATGAACTGACCTGCTAATAGATGCTAATAGAAAAATAATTAAGAACTGTAGTGAAGAAACAGCATCACCAACACCAAGAATATTAAACGATGGTCAGGGAAAAGCAGGTTACAAAGTAAAACCCGAGCTTCAGACATCTCCCACAGCTGCTCAGTCCATTACTTCAGAATGGAAAACGTACGGCAGCACTGCAAACCCAACGCAACTCTGGAGGAGCTGCACAGATGTACAACTCAGATAATCGGTCATCAGGAAAAAACATTTGTACAATTTTTGTTGCCTTTATAGAGAAGTTAGTCATAGCGGGGAAAAAAATTTTTTTTCTCTTTGCCACAAGAAGGCTACAGCAAATGTAGAGTACGTTCCTCTGGTTAGATAAGAATAAATGTACATTTTACCCAAAATGTGCTCATTTGGTTTAAACCTAACACTGCCACCGAGAAACATGGATATAGCAGCTTGTTTTCCAGATCAGAAAGCTGTTGACTTTGGGTTTGAGGCTCTTATTTAATCAATAAAAACACCTCTAATCAAATATACAGGGATAGAATGAAATAGTTTAGATCAAGAGTCCTAAAGTCAAAGTCTAAACCTTCTTAATTCCTTAAGAATTAAGAACTTAAAAAACTATCAAACCATTTAGCAAAAATTCGATCAAATCTTACAGACTTATTCTGAAATTTTCTAGACATGGTTCTACATCAGTGATCTAAGGAGGGCTGAATACTGATCTATGCTAAATACAAGAGTAGTGCTGGTAATTAAGAAAACATGCATCCTTTTTCTGCCACTTTGATAATAATTACTACAGTAATGTAAGGATGTACCGCTCCTCTTCCCCCCTTAAGCCATCACTGGAAACAGCAGTTTCAAATCCTCTAAACCTGAAACTCCCGTATTTAACCTAAATAACAATATTGTTAATTGAGATGTAATATTTTACCTGCTTGTGTGGGTAAACGTTGATGTGACACTTGATGCACTCCTGTCCCATGTTGGCCCAAGAGTTGCCACTCATCCACTTTCTCTTGCATTTAGGGCATTTGTATTCTCCAAAGCACCTCTTCTTTCCCTGATACGGGGTCAGGCCTTGACCTTTGGGTCGAGCCTGAAAAGAAGCAGCTGTGTTAATCACCTCATTGTGAGATAAAGATGTGAAAGTGCAACTTAAACAGAAATGTGAAAATAATCATCCTGAAAGGATTAAGCCGTTATATGTCCTAATTTCTGTAAGCATACAAAGTAAAAGTTAATGTTGGGAATTTCCTGTTGACAAATAGTATAAAAAGAGATCTAATAACATCTTAAGCAGAAGCTGAACACATTTAAGACCTTACAGCAGTCATGTCAAAAGTCGGTCCTCAGGGGCAACTTTCCTGCAGATTTTAGAGGCTTTCCTGCTTCAGCACAGCTGATTTCTATTGATAGCTTATATATTTGAACTAATTGGGAGCCAAGAAAGGCCTAAAAAAACAATAAATGCAACAATAAGCACCTTTTTTCGTAAATATTGTGATATCATAATTTGTAGAAAAAATAAACACAACGAGGTATATAAAACGGCTATATTCTTTATTTTCCAATATAGGTCAAAATACACTACAGAGATTTCATTCAGAATTCTTGAATCAATTATAGATACAGGTGCTGGTCATAAAATTAGAATATCATGAAAAAGTAGATTGATTTCAGTAATTCCATTTAAAAAGTGAAACTTGTATATTATATTCATACATTACATACAAACTCATATATTTCAGATGTTTATTTTGTTTAATTTTGATGATTACAAATGACAACAAATGAAAATCTCAAATTCATCATATCAGAAAATTAGAATATTACTGAAGACCAATAAAAACAAAGGATTTATAGAAATGTTGGCCAACTGAAAAGTATGAACATGAAAAGTATGAGCATGTACAGCACTCAGTATTTAGTTGGGCCTCCTTTGGCCTGTATTACTGCAGCAATGCGGCGTGGCATGGAGTCGATCAGTCTGTGGCACTGCTCAGGTGTTATGATAGCCCAGGTTGCTCTAAAAGTGGCTTTTAGCTCTTCTGAATTGTTGGGTCTGGTGTATTGCATCTTCTTCTTCACAATACCCCATAGATTTTCTATGGGGTTAAGGTCAGGAGAGTTTGCTGGCCAATTAAGAACAGGGATACCATGGTCCTTCAACCAGGTACTGGTAGCTTTGGCACTGTGTGCAGGTGCCAAGTCCTGTTGGAAAATGAAATCTGCATCTCCAAAAAGTTGGTCAGCTGCAGGAAGCATGAAGTGCTCTAAAACTTCCTGGTATGTGGCTGCGTTGACCCTGGACCTCAGAAAACACAATGGACCAACACCAGCAGATGACATGGCACCCCAAACCATCACTGACTGTGGAAACTTTACACTGGACTTCAAGCAACGTGGATGAAGTGCCTCTCTTCTTTTCCTCCAGACTCTGGGACCTTGATTTCCAAAGGAAATGCAAAATTTACTTTCATCAGAGAACATGACTTTGGACCACTCACCAGCAGTCCAGTCCTGTTTCTCTTTAGCCCAGGCAAGACGCTTCTGACGCTGTCTGTGGTTCAAGAGTGGCTTGACACAAGGAATGCGACAGCAGAAACCCATGTCTTTCATACGTCTGTGTGTGGTGGTTCTTGAAGCACTCACTCCAGCTGCAGTCCACTCTTTGTGAATCTCCCCCACATTTTTGAAGGGGTTTTGTTTCACAATCCTCTCCAGGGTGCGGTTATCTCTCTTGCTTGTACACTTTTTTCGACCACATCTTTTCCTTCCCTTCGCCTCTCTATTAATGTGCTTGGACACTGAGCTCTGTGAACAGCCAGCCTCTTTAGCGATGACCTTTTGTGTCTTGCCCTCCTTGTGCAAGGTGTCGATGGTCGTCTTTTGGACAACTGTCAAGTCAGCAGTCTTCCCCATGATTGTGTAGCCTATAGAACTAGACTGAAAGACCATTTAAAGGCTTTTGCAGGTGGTTTGAGTTAATTAGCTGATTAGAGTGTGGCACCAGGGGCCATCAATTTTGAACCTTTTCACAATATTCTAATTTTCTGATATGATGAATTTGAGATTTTCATTTGTTGTCATTTGTAATCATCAAAATTAAACAAAATAAACATCTGAAATATATGAGTTTGTATGTAATGTATGAATATAATATACAAGTTTCACTTTTTAAATGGAATTACTGAAATCAATCTACTTTTTCATGATATTCTAATTTTATGACCAGCACCTGTATAACAAAAAAGAAACATTTATAAACCTTTAACTAGCCTGTTAATCAATCAATGTTATAAGATTTGCCATGATAGACATCACAGAAAGCATCTGCTTATGTTGATATAGCCTTTCCACACATATTCTCATTTTAATGGAATCCTGGATCAGGCCACGTGCTTCTCAGCCATCCCATAGTAGGTCTGATGGTTTGTTTGTTTTTTTGTTCTGCCAGAAGATAAAAATCCTCCACAGGGTTTCACCCATGGATGATTTCTGGTTTCTGATCAAGAAAACCACCGCCATAGCACGATGCTGCCACCACCATACTTCATGGTTTAATGTGTCCTACAAATCCTCTAAACTAGAGGTGTAAAAGTGGTTCCAGAAAGGGCTGTGTGGCTGCAGGCTGCAAGTTAGTCCAATCTGAACATGTGCTATTGCTTGGTTGGAAAGAAAACCTGCAACCTTTTTAGAGCTTAGAATTTTATTTATTTATTTATTTTTTTTTTTTTTTTTTTTTGCGGAAAACCATAAGGAGCAAGTAGAATTTCCTTTTCGACTTCAGCACTTTCTGTCGGGTTATCGCACCAAAGTCCAAATATGATCCACCGCAGTGCTTAGCAAGGCCCCACGACCGACCAGCTCTGTTCCTCAGCTAAAGCCCAGCTGAGAGATGTAACCTTTAACAATTCTCTCCACCCTGCACTGCAGACTGAAGGACCTGTTTGGTTTCTTTGGATCAGAGCCAATTCAAAGCTCTGTGTGATTGCAACTGGAAACCAAAGCTGCCCTGCTGATGGTCAAGAGAGCCAAGTTTTGTCTGCGGAATAAGATGATTATTTATGGTTCTTTAGGTAAAAAGAGAAGCACACTCTGCTTTGATGTCTGATTAAACTTTGTGGTGTTGAGTGATCCTTAAATTACACAATCCTAAAAGCTTAGAAGGATGTAAAATTATGGAAGCTTTTTTCCAAGGATAATATAATGTGTTGTTTTTTATGTATTTAGTTGAAGAAAATAAAAAAATGTAACATTCTCCTTTATTAACCCTAATGTCTCCAGCTGGGGTCCCAGGGGACCCTAAATGGGAGCGCTGCCTGTAGGGGGGGAGGAGACCAAGGGGCCCCTATGCCATAGGACAAATACCTCATGGTCAAAGTCATCCCTCCCAGCTGGACCAAGTCCTCCAATAAGAATGCAAAGATCTGAGAAGGGAGGAAATAAAATCCAGATGAACGCTGCGTTTTTTGAACATGACAAAATCCAAAACGGAGCCACAAAAAAGTACCTCATCAAGAATGTTTAAAATGAAAAACATCTTGCCTGAAAAGCAATGCAAATTAAAATTGAGACTGAATCTGCACTCTGTCAAAGCCCCGTTTTCACAGCACAAAGTTCCCCTCCAAAGCATATTACAGGTTACTATAGTTATTTCCAGGACAACATCTGCTAAACCAAACAGGGAAGTGGACGACGGCCGGGGCCTCGGCACAGTATTCATTTTTTTTTTAGGTTTGCACTTGCATCATTCGACCACCATGAGGCACTTTGGGGAGGGTCACCTCTCACTGCGGATCACACTTTGTCAGGCGCCTGCAGGGACAGTGAACAGACCATCATCTTCCTGACAGAGGAAACAGCTTTCACTCTTCAGAGCAAAACAAACAGACTTTGCCTAAATGGTGGAGCCTGCAGGGCAACAGGGGCCATCAAACACTCGACAGTTTCCATTAGACCCATCGAAGATGTCATGCACTGACGGTCAACAAATGGAACTAACACTTCTGACCCAACACTTAATGGAGACTCTAAGAATACAGGAAAAACTGAGTGAAGGACCAGTTTCAGGCATTGATATTATCAGCCAAACCATAACACAAGGTTTTATATATAATACTATTCTCTTGTATTTGTTCCTGATACCACCACAGATAAAAAAAAAAAAAAACTTTTCTTACAACTTCATGTTATAGAGAGACCATCTTAAAGTAGCAAATATTTTTGAAAAGAAAAATTATGTTTTTTACCAATTTTTTAATAGAAAAATTCTAAAAGCTGTAGATTCCAGCTCCATTTTGTCTTAAACTGATTAGGCAAATTTAGTATGACCAAATGGTTTTAAATGTCACCTTCAAACTGACATTTAGAGGTTGAATTGTATTGTTAATTTTTTGTTTTCATGGATTCTCTTCTGCAACAGATTCTTGTTTATCTACCAACTGTTGATCTGAGCAGCCGACTTCCATTCACTGTTAATAAGAACTGCAGTGAAAGCCTTGTACCCTAATGTCTCCACTAAGGGAAAATAAAATGATTTTTCTGTTCCATCACCTTAAAGAAAAAAGAATAACTTACAATTCAGGCATTTTCATATCTGAATTGTCTCAGACTGTTACAACTAGGGCTGCAACTAATGATTATTTTGCAAATCGATTAATCGATTAATTATCTGATAGCCAAAGATTCCTTAA
Source organism: Cyprinodon tularosa (assembly GCF_016077235.1). Lineage (NCBI taxonomy): Eukaryota > Metazoa > Chordata > Actinopteri > Cyprinodontiformes > Cyprinodontidae > Cyprinodon > Cyprinodon tularosa. The sequence continues at coordinate 2,591,495 of NW_024039607.1, read as the reverse complement.
AGGGGACTTAAATTGAAATTAAACCAGGTAAAACTAAACCTTTTCCCCTTGAGTTCTGGATATAACATATTGACAGACGAAAAAAATTTTTTCCTCTTAAATGCAAAATTGTTATGTACTTTTTTGACAATGTTGCTATAATTACTGCTCTAAGTGGGTTGCTCTTTCAGCTAAAGGCCTGTTTTAGAGTCTCTACACGCCAGTTAACAATTAATTGATTACTAAATTAGTTAAGGATTATTTCGCTAATAGATTAATCACGATTGGTCTGATTGTTTCAGCCCTAGTTACAACAATGCAAAACATGTTATAAAAGTAAAATGGAACAGTTTGCAGCAACATAGTCACGTCAACGACACTACAGAGAACAGTGTCTGAGCAGGACCAATGTGCATGTGAATATGGGAAGATCTTAATGATTTAAGGATTTAAAGTAATCTATAAAACTTAAACAGTTGCCACAAGAAAAACATTGTATATAGGGGATCATTGCAAATTAACCATAGCGCCTAAATACAGATGAAGTGTGATGAGTGACATGGAAACAGCTGAGAAACAATGCTAAGGAGGGAACTGTAGGAGGGTTATGATAAAACAGAGCTTAACACATAGACACAAGAGAATCTACAAAGTTTACCCGTTTAAATAAATTGGCACAAAGAAATTTATAGAAATCTAACATTGAAGAACGACCTAGTGGGAAGAGACCAAAAAACAATAATACATTTTTTTTAAATGATCAGAATACTAATACAAATGAGAATTAAAACCAAAAATTTGGGAATTTTATGCATATATGAAAAGATCTGATTAAAGAACTAAAAAGAGGTGTTCATAGATGCTTTCTAGCCAATCTGACTCTGACATTCAACTTGAGCGTGACGCACAACTAGTTTTGTGCAATCAAATGAATTCCCAATAGAACATATCAAATTTGTGATAACATGGCAGAATGGGAAAGATTTTGAAGGAATGTAAATAGTTTTGCAATCCACTGTATTGTGTGTAGCTTAATCATCTTCAGGGCCTAAAATAATAAAATAAATGGATAAATATTAAGGTAATTATTAACAATAAATGGTTAAGTGGTTTATTCTTTTATAGAGAAACATGGTTTTATGGTCCAGGGTTGTAGATTGTAGATGGTCAAAATATTCCTACAAAGAAGATGACATAGTAGGACAATTAGGTGATGGTAAAGGATAAATAAGTAAGAACACTATCTCTGCAAAGCTACAAAGCCCTCAAATAAAATCCCCCCTGAAATAAATGCCTCCTGTTTGAATTAAGTTTTCTATAGCAAGAAACTAAAAGCAAAAACATTTTGATTCAAGACAAATTTGTGTGATTAATTTTTTTAACAATACAATACCCCTTAAAATAAAGAACACATCAAGCTACAGCAGATGCGACTGGATTTCCATCTATGTTGGTGAGAGAGATCCAGGTGGAGGCTGTGATCATCTGGAAACAATAGACATGCCTCAACCCCTCCACCTCCTTTTCAAGGTCGTTCACTCTAATGCACATATAAGGCCTTTAACCTGCTTAACACAAACCCACTGGTCACCATTAGGTCAATTACTAAACACTAACAAACCCTGAGTGCTTATTGTCTCTCTCTTACTGGGTTTAGTTTTTATGAGACCCAACAGCATCATGAAGGAATCCAGCTGTCACCACACATCAATCCCTGGACTAAAATCTGCTGCAGCTAGTCTCTCTGTTTTGGACTAGTATCCAAGTTAACAGCTGGATTTATAAGGATAAACATTGTTTCCTGTCACATGGCTTGGGAATCAAAAAGTTTTGCAGTTGCTAAACAAATGCTCCTCTTATAAACATATAAAAAATATGTATTTCTGAGATAAATTCCACATTTGAAATTGATGTAAAACTGACAAACTGTACATCAAAAAACATGCATCCTTTTCTACAAAGATTCAATAACAGTGGGGCTGTAACTATCGATCATTTTGATAGTCAACTGATTTACTGGTTATTTTTTCAATTAGTCAACTTCTGATTATTTTGGATTATCGTTTGTGAAATTATTTTGACTCACTTGCTCTAATCATGACACCCTTAAATGTCTTTTTATTGTTTATTGTTACCACCGTCCCTTTTTGCCTTTATGAATGACGATCCATAAAATATTTATTTGAAACTAAGTTGATTTGTCAAATCAATATCAAATTGTATTAAAAAATAAAATACTTTGACCTTCAAGTGTTGCGTAAGTGCTTTGCAAGAAATACAAAGTTGCATTTTGAAAAGACGTGAAATGTTGACCGAATTATAAATTTCCAAGTGGACTCTCCATCACTTTATTTTGATATTTAAGTAAAATAAAAGTACCGCTTTATGTAGCTTTATATCAATCTCTGTTACAAATGAAACACTGAAATAAACCACACAATAACTGTCGGATATAATTTGACTCAAATTATAACTGCGTATAGCAAAACTATTCATAATTAACATTTTTTTTATATGAAATATTTGGTGATGAACATTGTTAAGATATTGGGGTATCTAGTCTACATCTGCTTGAGGGTTTTAGCTGCGTTACAAATATTATAAAAATGTATTCAAATATCTACAGAGCTTGTCTTTGACAAGAAAAGTGTAATGATTTTTTTTTCTGGCTTTTAATTGTCATTACACTTTCACTAGTACAGAGCAACGCAATTCTCTCTCTGCGTGAGAGTGATGTTTCAATAAAAGGAAGATCATGTCTTGAAAAACATTGATTTGATGTCATGAATGGACAAATCGAGGCAAAAATATCTTAATGTATTAAATGAAATCTTTAGCATAGGTCATTATTTGTAAACTTGGAACATTTCAATTCCTGACTGTATTAGTGCCGGGGGAAAAAAACAAAAAAACAGCTGATTACCACTTACAGACATTTACACATATTATTCTTTTTAGCATCTATTTATTTCAAATAAGTCATTTTACCTTGGGGAAGGTTTTGCTGCCAACATGCACTCTGCTCAGTCTGGCTAAGCTTCAAGTTGATGACATATACAGCTTTAAAGCGGCATTAGGTTTCACAAAGAGTAAATGGCAGGGGCAGGTGGGCTGGCAGAGAAAGAAGGGTTGAAATGGAAACATGAGCATTTAAAAGGGGTCAGAGAATTTAGTGAAAAAAAAAAGGTTTCAGTTACATTTCTGTTGTTTTTCACCCTTAAATTTAAGACATAATTAAATCTATGGCAGCTGCCTGCTGTGAGGTGGTGGTAATAGAAGAAAAACATCACGCATCAACATTTTTTTCCAAATTTCTTATTAAAATGCCATCATTAAATTCACGATTTTAAATGTCAAATGTCAAAAATGTAATAAAAAGCACAAAGGAATATGATATTTCTTTTTACAACATTGTTTTAGAAACATTTAATAAAGAAAAAGAAAACCACCAAAATATCTTGACCCCTAGAAAATAGTGAAATATAACATTTTGGACTGTTATTACTAGTGAATAAAACAAAATACAATAAATAAATATTGACGCATTAAAAAAAAAAAAAACGGATTTTGAATTTGAGTCAACAGCACAGAATATACCAGACAGGCAAAAATTTGGTTCATAAGGATTTTTGTCCAGTTATCATCAACTCAAGCAAAGTTACACAATAAAAAGAAAAAAAAAACAGATGAGGAACCTTCTTTGCAGAGTTTTGAGACCTTCAGGTCCTGATCTTGATGTGCAGTTGTTGCAGGTTGCTTTCAGGTTTTAAACCTTGGTTTACATCTTGACACTTTCTGGATTTAATTCATTTTAAATGTGAATTAGTGGAAAAAGTTGCAGGTTTTATCTTCTCAGTGTTAAACTGCTAATGCTTGGATCCAATTCACATTAAGGGTCCTTTGAAAAAAAAAAAAAAGAAGCACATCTAATGTTCATCCAAAGCCAAAAACATTATTCAACTTGGTAGAAAATCTGTAGTTCATTTAAAACATTCAAAGCCACAAACATCTGCATTGACAGACACCATTTATCAAAGGCTTTCTGTCTGCCCCACATTCCAGGGTTCCCTCTATCTTGCTCGTTGTCCTTAGCAGATGTTGGAGCCAGAAAAATAACAACAGACAGCATGAAGTGAGCAGATAAGGCAGCTCTCACTGGGAAGAAATAACATGAGACAAAATGACAGAAACTATTAAGTGCTTAATTAACGTAGAAGTTGGAAAATAGGTGTGCCCCGATCAAATAGTGATATCGGAAATCAGTCCAAAAATAGCCAAAAGATGAATATCGGAATATATTAACCTGTCTCAAAAATCTCCGATCATAGAAACACGTAAATCTGCTTTTGTTTAAACTTTATATAACTCTTTGGTGAACATGAAATGGGTCCATTTGGGTATGAGGTGGATATTAAGAGGTTAAAAAACAAAACAAAAAAGAAAATAACAAAAACTTATCAGCTCATCCAAAACAGAACAGTTTCAACCAGGAGAAAAAACTTAACTGCCCTCTCAGGAGCCAAAATGCATGCTAACGTTCCCTCTCTGGAGCCAAAATGTATACTAACATGCCCCCTGGGGAGCCAAAATGCATGCTGACATGATCTCTATAGTTATGAGGACATGTTGGTGAAGATTCTCAATCATCCAGGTCATAGTCATTCCAAAAAAGTAAAAAAAGAACAATCCACTGGAAAATAGCATTGAGTTCATGGTTTTATAGAGTGGCCCAAAAACAAGGCCTTGTTTTGGCTAATAAAACATGCAAATTAATCGGACGGATTTTTAATTGAAAAAAGGTTCCTGGATGGGAAGCAAAACATCTTAAAACTTGGAAACAAAGTCCAGAGTGCCCTCTCATAGGCCAAAACATTTGCTAAAATGTCCTCTTTGGGGGCCAAAATGCATGCTAAAGTGCCCTCTGTAGTGGTGAGGACGAGCTAAATGTGCTTTCTGTGTCTTTCTGCCACTGCCCTTCAACAAGTCTGTGCTGGCTACTGGTCCTTCAAATTTGCCCTCAAGTATGAGTGTATGAATGGTTGTATGCCCCTGTCTCTAGGATGCCCCTACATTTCCCCAGTGTCTATTCGTGAGAGGAAATTCAACAATTGAATTCAAGTCCAACTACAAAAATAAAGTGTGCAGCAGAAAAACTTCAAAGAATGTGTAGCACTGTTTTGTTAAACATTTTAGTGATTCCCAGCTCAGTCAGAAAATGTAGTCAATGCAAACATTTCGCTGTCTGCAATAGGGCCACAAACAAGTGCCAGATTGAGCTGAAAACCAAAGGCATAAGAAGTCGAATAAGAAAATCAATCTTTAACATAATGTGATATATGATTCAATAACCGCGCTGGTTGTTGTAGAGACTAAATATGTAGGTAAACTGATATGTTTCATGATTTTTAGCCTCATGCACACTTTTCGGGAGGAAGCAAATATTGATTTTATTCTTGGCATCACTTTGTGGATAATCAAAATATTAACTGATTAGGGGCTTTTTTGTAGAATAACAAAAAAGAAAATGCTTGGCTAAGCCAAGCCAAGATTTCCCATCTGTTTTCACTTTGCAAAGTTAAACATGTGTGTCCTGTGAGGCCTAAAGACTGAGAATGGAGTTAATAGTTTTAAATAGAACTTAGCACATATATTATATGTTGATCCAGTTATTTGAAGAACAGAAAAAGTCAACTTTATTGAGCATTACTTGATTAAATGTAACTTTGACTGTCCAATTATACCATTCAGGATTATTAATGCCAGACTCTTATTGGGCAATAAAGAAAATATCGCCATTAATCTATTCTCAGAGTTGGGTTGGAAGCTGGGTCTATACTAATGATGACTTATTAGTAACTACAGTCCTTATGCAATACAGAAAAAAAATAGGAAATGCTTATTCCCTTATATGCAACTGATAAAACATTCTTCCAATGGTGCCAAAGTTAACATACACAACCCCCTTTTAACACAGAACTAGGATAAAATGGTGATGTTTTCCCCCATCTTGACATTACCCAGCAGCCCTTGCTGCTACTCCGGCCTCACAGGACATTACAATGACTGCCTGAGTGACTGGTGGGAAAAAAGAGAAATAGCGCTTGGACTGATGACACAAAGCTACTGTAAACAGTTCACCATGACCCATCATATAGGGCCTAGAATTCAGAATTCATGTTTCTCCGAATAAACACATATTAAACACAAATACATCTTATGGAATATTATTTACTTTAATCACCAGTTATCATAGTAGAAAAGCTTTCTCAAGCAGTTTGTGATGAATTTCAGAAACAGGAGATGAGTCCTTGGTCTAATGTGCTACCTGGCTTGAGAAACCTGTTCTAAGACTTACTTTTACTTATTTAGGTAGCACACACATATCATCCTTATCTTATTTTATTCTTATCCTTATTTTATTTTTGTATCATATTTGTACCTAGAATCTTATTTTTCTCTCCTCTGTAAATGGTTGCACTGCAAAAAAAGAAATTCTGATTCAAATTCATGAAGCCCTTTGGCAGAATTCAAATAAACCATTTTAATCTAGATTAATTCCAAGATTACAGTGAGATTAATCAAGATTTAAAAAAATAATTCATGTTCAACATTACTCCAAATATAACCTTTTTTTGCCTGTATGCCAAAGTTTGTAGGTGAAAGAAAACCAACACTCAAATTAACCTGAAAACACCAGAGGTGAAACATGGTGTGGGCATCATCATGCTGTAGGGAGGCTTTTCTTCAGCAGGTACAAGACAGCAGGTTGAAGTTAATGATGGATTGATGTGTTATAATGGTCTAGATTTAAATCCAAATCAGAACCTAGAGCAAGACTTGGAAATTGTTTCTGGAGACACTGTCCAGCAAATCTAACATTAGCTTGTTTATTTTGCACAAAAGCTGGGAGGCATTTACCACAAACAGTTTGCAGCTGTACCTGAAGTGAAAAGTTGTGATGCAAACTGCAGAAAGCTTTTTATTTGTAAAATTATTTAAAAAAAAGTTTGCTGTTTTTCAGTCATTTTTATTAACTCATGTTTTAAATTCATACTGTTTCCTATATCAAACAGTGTGAGAGGGTGTAGACTTTTCCCCACGTCTTTTTTGAGGAGTTACTCAGACATAAATGCATATATAAATCTGTAGTTTGAATATTCACTTTCAATTAAAACGTTTTCAAATAAACATTAAACACAAGACGATAACATAGCCCATAATTTCCGTAATAAGATATTAAATCATTAAAGAGTCATTAGGGAGTTTTTTAATGATATTGCAGCACTCTCTGCTCATTCTCGTAGCTCACCCTCGTTCTTAAGGTTTGTTTTTTTTACTTTTTTCACCTTAAGTTGAGGTTCTGTTGGTGTCTTAGTTGAGCTGGATGCCGGCCTCTTCTGAGTGTCCACAAAATCCATCTTGGATATATAACGCTTTGATTGTTTGCTTAATTGGACCCATTGAACATGGATGCTTTTGAAGTCCCATCCGCAAACAGCGCGGGAACTTCCCACCTGAGTTAATTTAGGAAAAAAAGCTGCAGGCTTATAGGTTATCGGCACTGAACTACTGAGACATCAGGGGTAAAAAAAAGTTTAATATTATATATATATGAATAATAATTTATATATAGTATCTTTTGACTAACAACTAGTTGTAAAAATGCTGGAAAAGTAAAATGAATTAGATTTCTTTGCACTGGAATGTTGCATAATACCACTGAACCTGGAACAGGCGCTTAGAGTTTGCTGGTAATGTGTATTATTTTGCTTGTAGATATTGCACTGCGCCTGAATGGGAAATATAACTTAAAATATCTCTGTTCGCTTTCAAAGACCAAAAATAAATCAAGGAATTCCTTCTGCAATTATCAGAAGTTTCCCTGTCTGGAGCGATCATCCTGCAGGCTCTTCCCTCCATTCAAACATGATTAAACTGTAGCTGTAGAGACATACACCCTCTTCCTGCACTACCCAGTGTTTCCAAAAACACGGTGGACGTAGCGGTCTCCGGGCAGCTGCAATTAAGGCTTTGCGAATGTGATGTCTGATGGTTGCTTCTCGACGCAGGCAGGGAGAGACGGAGATGACTCCGGCCAAAAGAGCTGTGCGAACAATTCGGACTGACTTCCTGACCTTTGCCTCTGCAGAAACAATGCTCCACTTATTTATTCCAAGCCCTTCCCACCCTACACCCATTTACTGTCAGCACTCTGAGTTCTATGTATCATCTTACCAGAAACCCGCTTTAACTACTTTATTAGGAAAGGATCATTAAAACATAGTCGCTTTGGATGATATTTTGACCTTATTTGGGAGGATAAATAAACTGTTTTGAATTGCAAATTAAACTAAATTGTATTTTCATTCTTGCATTGCAAAATGACACGAAAGCCCTTCCAATAAATGATTTGAGCTGTTTTAAGCTTAAAGTACCGGTACTTCAGATTCCAACCAACAAAAACAAAAAGCATATTGTTTGTTAGGTAAAGCCCAGTTTGTTGCAGCTCCGGCCGCTGTAACCTATCGCCATGACTGTAACGCCACAATTTGAAATATTAACAACACATGAAAAAATGTCTGACATCATCTTTGTAACGGAGAACTGGTTCAAAAAGCACAGTAATGGCTTCCAGGTTTTGCATATTTCAAAGACAAATCTTTTGCATCTCCCTGAAGCAAATAACCCAACTCTTCAGTGTGGCTGACCTTTGATATCATTCATTGTAGTTTAATAGAACATAACCTAAATGCATGTACTTTTTACTATTTTTCCTTTACCTGTACCCTTTTAGACTTCATCAAGGAAACTGACATTTTTGTTCTTCATTTAAACAAGCATTGGTAAAAGCACTGCTCTCTTCCAGGTTTCCTTTTCCCATAACAATATTTGATTCTTCGTCACTATCCCTCAAGCACAAATGAGTTCCAGCTGCAAAAAGTCATAGACTAATTAAACAAACAAAACATGCTATTTTACATGACTTAAAAATAACACCTTAGAAACATCTACTGTGCCATGAAGAGCACCGCCCTCTAGATTTTCTTTCTTTTCTTGCCTTTTGGCAAGAATGGCCTGAATCCATACAGAAAAAGGTTCTTATATCATGATTTTATTGTTAAGTTAAAATCACTATGCAAATTATGGCAGCAATGGTGGAAAAGTTGATATAAGAGGTAGTCAGGCTTTTATATCAAAAGTATTCCAGTTTTAATTCTAGACTTTGATTAGACCTTTTCCAAAATCTCCATTGAGTAAGCATTGCTTGGGTGAGAAAATTGGGTATTATCCCTCAGTGCTTTTTAGAAGCCACCCAGATCGGGATACAAGGTTTAGCTAAAATACTGCAATCTCTCATTGATGACAGCATCATTTTTTGTATCACTGGTATAATGGAGAAGAACACAAGATTCTTATTCAGAGTCCTTCCCGAACTGTGGATTTAAGTGAGTTAAGGGATGGCAAAGGGTCAAGGTAGCAGCAGCCAGAACAAAACAAGCCTGGTTCTGCTTGAGGTTTCTTCCTGTTAAAAGGGAGTTTTTCCTATCCAATGTCGCCATAAGCATGCTTAGTGTGAGGGATTGCATTTGAGTCAATGAGTGGATGCAATCAACTGGTTTACCTTAGATAGAAAACTTTGAATCAATTGAACTGTATGATGTGGTGAACTGTAAAGTACCTTGAGATGACATGTGTTGGGAATTGGTGCTATGTAAATACCGTATTTTCACGACAATAATGTGCACCGTACTAAAAGGCGCAGTCTCAGTTATGTGTGCCATTACTGTATTTAACACACACATAAGGCGCACCGGATTATAGGCGCGGGTTTTATATACCGGTACGTATCCTCTACTACGTTTAAATACCTCTACTGCGCATTTAAAAATAGAGCGGGAGCAAAACTGAGTATGTTTGTGCTTTATTCATGTATTTATTACAAAGTATTAATCAAACCCATCAAAGTCATCATCCTCTGTTTCTGAATTAAACAGCTGTGCTAAAGACATGCCAATTTCCCCTTCTTCGCTGTCAAGAGTCACTTTCCGTGCCGGGCGGCTCCTCAGAAATGATGCCGGCTTTTGCGAAAGCTCGAACAACAGTGCCAGCAGACACGTTAGCCCAAGCATCAACAATCCATCCGCAAACTGTGGCATAACTTGCCCGGCGCTGCCTTCCACTTTTCGTGAAACTGTGGTCTCGGTCGGTCATCCATCACTCCCACGCCGCTCGCAGCCTTACTTTGAACCGCTGGTTCACACCGATGTCGAGCGAGAGAAGTTCCTTTGTCAGACCTCCCGGAATAACAGCAAGCACAGCGTTCATTTGTTCCACCATGTTTTTCACATCGGCTGTGAGATGGGCACGCATGGAGTCACAGATTAACAGCGATGGTGATGCGTGGAAAAAAACACCTGTGGTCTCCTCACATACACCTCCCTCAGCCACGCTTTCATCATCTCGTCATCCATCCAGCCCTTTTCATTTGCCTTAATAATGACTCCAGCTGGAAAAGTCTCTCTTAGGGTTGTTATGACAACAGTGTTCAGCATAAAGCACATACCTTTTCTTTTATACACAATCCACGCCCACGCTTCCCCCTTTACTGTTCTCATGGTGGTCTCAACAAAGTCCGCAGTAACACATAGGGCGCACCGCACTATAGGGCGCGCCGCACATTTTGAGGGAAAAAAAAGACGTTTATATGCGCCTTATAGTCGCAAAAATACGGTAAACGGACCTGAAATTGGAATTAAACTCCCCCCACAGAGGGCTTGAATATCTATGGTTCAAATCGGACTTCATCAAAGCTTAAAATACTTTTAAAAATCTACAAATCAACACAGTGCTGGAAACGAAAAAATTAAATTTCTGAATTCAATCTACATAACATTTAACAACAGTCATAGCTCTTAGATTTTTTTTTTCCTTTTTGTTACAGGAGCAATATTATTTTTCAAGTCTCACCACAGATTCTTAATCTGACTTATGTCTGTACCTTGACTGGGCTATTCAAACACAGGATTATACTTTTATCAAACTCAAGTTTCTCAAACTTAAATAGGAGTACCAATGGTGGTACTCCAGGGAAACCGGGTCATGCAGCAGAGAGATGCAAAGCTTACCAAAAGGTCCTCCTCTAGTCCTAAAGCAAAGGTCTATAGGAGGACTTGTTGAGATCCAGAGGCATGACCCTTTAATAAATTAAATAATCCTGCTGTTCTTAGAAGAGCTGCACCAGTATTGAGGGTGATGAGTGCCACAATAAAATAAATAAATAACCTATAAAATTATTATTTAAATATGGCATCATTTGTGTGTCATATTTTTTTAAGCTGATCAAAATTAGCCCAACCCACTGACTAACACCAATTCATTTTCTCTCATTAACTCTCTATAGACAAAAATAAGTATAAGGAGCTGGAGGCTGGTAACACCCTTTGGAAAATGATTTACAGCAAAAAATAATGACAGAGTAAAAGAGAACTAGGAAACAGCCAATCAGATGTCAGGAGCAGCCCTAGTCCCGCCTCCTTGCCTTTGATGAACATGACAGCTTAAATGTATTCCTCATGTGCTTCTCACAGGAACATTAAATGATTATTCTCATTAATTTCACTTAATTAAAAAAACAATATATTTAATTGAGACCCATATAATTAAATAGAACTTCATTAGCTAAATCCTGTGTTTTTCTCCACTTGTCACCCTCCATGCACACAATAACTGTTATCATAAGCTGGAAGAATATTTTTACTACCAGCTTCTTTCTGTAACAGAGAATTTCCTCCACTACACCTTACAAATGTCAGGGACTTCCCTCACAACATGATCAATGAGGAATAATAGCTGCACATAAAGCTTTGGTAACATTTCTTTCATGTTTAGAGTGGAGGTCGTGCCTATTTCTACAGAGGAACCTATCATCTTTCAGAAAGACCGCCTCACTGATCCAACCTCACATCTGCTCCTCATTACCAACCTGTCCTGCTCCATATAGCTGAAATATGTGCTGAAGAAACAACGCAGAAAAAAAAAATGCAAACATTATATTCTTACATCAGAGTACTTAGTTAAAATTCAGTGAAACCAGAACTGGGGAAATCCTCTTGCATTTAAATCCAGATGATTTAAGCTTAGAGTCATTCATAAATATAAGAAATACTCTTGATCTAATTTTCTGTCAGATGTTTCACAAACAGCTCAAATGGCCCACACAACTGGAAAACCTGTTTCATATTAGGCTGTGCAGATACTGCTTGATGTGCTGCGGCACAGATGCGCTCACCTGAGGGCAGTCTTTGATGTAGTGTCCTTTGTTGAAGCATAGGTGGCACAAGTAGTTGGGCGGTGGTCTTTTGCTGCTTTGGTGCATCTCTGAGGACAGGGAGAGATCTGAGAAATGGTCTGCCAGAGAGTTCAGACCATCAACAATGTTACTGAAGGATCCATATGGAGAAGAGCCTTTGTAGAAACCTTTAGTTAAAGCCTGTAAGAAAAGAAAAATGCTTTCAACTTACTCTAAACACCTTGGCCTCTTTCAGTGATTAACTTTGCCCCTATCCTACAAAAAGCTTTAGGCTGAGTTTTACCTGAGACTAACTCTATGATCTTTTTGATCTAGAATAGAATAATGGCTCAAAGCTCATCTGCTTAGCTTGGTGTCTTTCCAGGATGAAGTCAGCAAAAGACCCACTGCTCCCATTAACCTTTTACTTTTCTCTCAGATATGAAGTATTCCTCCATCAGTGCATCTGTGTTCCTTTTGTCGTCTGCATGTGCCGACAGCTTAAACTCTGGTTGGTCATGTTAGAGGTACGTTCAAACCGAGCCTGGTTCTGCTGTACGTTTCTGTCACTACATGCATTAAACAAAGAGTTGATGCAATCTGCTGGGTTTCCTCATATAGAAATGCTTTTAACCAAACTGTTGGATGTGATTGAATTTTCTCTGTAAAATAAAAATGATATAAACTTCAGTTGATATGAATGAATCTGTACTCGTGAAAAAAAATACTTAGATAGGTAGAAATCACTTATTATTAAGTAGAGAATATCTATTTACTTATTTAAAGATTCATGATGCTTAAACTGGGGTGTTAGTACCACTATTGATATTCAGCCTTCGTTTATGGTTCTCCAATATTTCCCACAGTCAATATGAATGTAATAACTATGTAATAACTATGAAGTAGGGCTCCTAAACAAGTTTCTTTGTAATGTGTTATATGAACGAGCATATATGTTCCATTTACATTAGACCCTTTAACCCCACTAAATTAAAAACTAAACTTTAGATTGACTTTTTTATGTTCAAACTTAAAACTGGATATTTGAACTAATTTAAATTTTTTTTTAGAAGCCATTCAGATTGGGATACAAGGTTTATCTAAAATGCTGCAATCTCTCATTGATGACACCATCATTTTTTGTATCACTGGCATAATGGAGAAACCAAGAGCCTTATTTAGAGTCCTCCCCGAACTGTGGATTTAAGTGAGTGAAGGGATGGCAACGGGTCAAGGTAGCAGTAGCCAGAACAAAACAAGCCTGATTCTGCTGGAGGTTTCTTCCTGTAACAAGGGAGTTTTTTTTTTCTCTCCACTGTCGCTACAAGCATGCTTAGCGTGAGGAGTTGCATTTGAGTCAATGAGTGGATGCAATCAACTGGTTTACCTTAGACAGAAACCTTTGATGCAATTTGACTGTATGATCTGTTGACCTGTAAAGTGCCTTGAGATGACATGTGTTGGGAATTGGCGCTATTTAAATAAACGGAATTGGAATTCAACTTTAACCACCGAGAACTTGAATATCTGTGGTTCAAATCGGACCTCATCAAAGCTTAAAATACTTTTTTTAAAATCTACAAATCAACGCAGTGCTGGAAACGAAAAAAGTAAATCAAAGGCATTAAAATTCTGAATTCAATCTACAGAACACGTAACAACCCTCCTAGCTCTTACATTTTGTTTTTGCTTTTTGTTACAGGAGCAATATTATTTTTCAAGTCTCACCACAAATTCTTATTCTGACTTATGTCTGTACCTTAACTGGGCTATTCAAACACAGGATTATACTTTTATCAAACTCAAGGTTCTGAAACTTAAATAGGAGTACCAATGGTGGTAGTCCAGAGCAACCAGGTCATGCAGCAGGAGACAGATGCAAAGCTTACTAAAAAGTCCTCCTCTAGTCTTAAATGTTAGGTCTACAGGAGGACCAATTGAGATCCAGAGGAATGACCTGTTAATAAATTAAATAATTCAGCTGTTCTTAGACGAGCTGCACCAGTATTGAGGGTAATGAGTGCCACAATAAAATAAATAAATAACTTGTAAAATAATTATTTAAATATGGCCTCATTTGTGCCATTTTTTTTAAGTTAATCAAAATTAGCTCCACCCACTGATGAATTAATCCAGTACAATCAAGTTTGATTTGCTCCACCTAAATAAAAGTATCCCCATCGTTTTCTGCAGCCATCACTATGTATTTTTTTTTTCTGTTTGGCTCCCTTATCTAAAACACTGAAATATTAACTTATGAGTTAAAAAAAACACTTAATCAAAGTGCTATGCTAAACCAATCATATAATGTCAGGTTTCTGTTTTGCTTTTGTCTGTGTTTAAGGCAGTAAACTGATAAAATCCCTCTCCTTTTTTTACCTCTTAAAATGTTAATCAGTAAGTATGTTCTTGGGAAATCTGTTTTTTCCAACCAAATGTAGGGAATCACTGTATCATAGACCAATTTATCTCAGCTTTGCATAGAGATACTGCTTTTTTCTCAATTACAAAAACTCATTGTCATGACTCTGCAATGAAAGAGCATTTTGCATGGGCCTGTCTGTCACCCTGATTGATAACCCTGTTTTGTCCATGCGACACTGAACCCAGCAGTTTTTGAATTTCCGCAGATCTGAACTCTGCTGTGTTCACTGTGTGCCCCAATAGTGTCTATTTCTTTGTAAAGACAAAATGCCTTTGTCATGCATAACTCCAACCGGTCCCAGTGACAGGATATAATAAGCATCTTTGTGTCTCTGGAAGAGATGGGTGCTATGGCACTGCGGGGGGAAAAGCATGAAGACTAGCCTGCAGATCCTCTGTTTTCCAGAAGGCATCATGGACAGTGAAATGTGCATTCACTCACTTATCATGTTTTTTAATGTTTTAAAGAAGTGTAAGTGTCAACCTACATGGAGAACCTATTTTTAAACCATTTAGAGTTTGACTTCTTTGCTTCAGTTTATTGTCCTTCTGCATAAACTAAATTCTCTTGAGCTCTATGTCATAAACTGATGCCCCGGCATTCTTCTTCTGGTAAAGTTAAACAATTAGTTGTCCAAGTCCTGAGAAATCGCAGCAGTCCCAGATCAATCCACTACCACAGCCAAATGGGACTGTTAGGATGATGTTATTTCTCTGATATGCTATTAGATGCACCATTTATAATATGACGCACACCTTCCACAAAGTTGGCGCTCTGATCTCCTGGTGGAGTACAAGTTACACAACTGAAACAGTTTTAGTCGACTGGTGATTCCCAGGAAAAATCACAGCTGTTCCATGTTTTCTCTTTTTGTGGATAAAGGCTCTCACTGTGGTTTGCTTGAGTCCCACAGCCTTAGAAATGCTTGTTTAACCTTTTCCAGACTAATGGATGTCAAAGACCCTTTTTCTCATATTTTCCTGTATTGTTTTAGAGACATGAGAAACTGCTTTTGATATATTTCAGCCATCTTTTTCCCTAGCAGATTAAGTTATTCCTTAATTACCTAGCAGTAATAAATCATAGTCATTCATATAATAACCATTGTAAAAGGATTTTTTCATATAGAGCCACACTAGTTTGGATAGCTTTTTATCTTTTAATAAATGTAAGAATAATTTTAAAGCTTTTGTATTTATTCATGTTTATATTTGCCTAAATTTCAAACTAGTTTGATTTGATTTGTGACCAAAAAAAACACAATAAATCTCTAACTTAAATTGGACTTAATGTCTGTTTCCACCACACTGTTCTTCTCCATGCATACTCTGATCATGGAGAGGCCAAGTGAGTATGGGGTGAATTTTGTTTCATTATTTTTGAAAGCAGTGATTTGTAACTTTTATTCTTCAAATTTTTTTTTATTGTTCAGATTGATCTTTATGAATTTCATTCTTTTTTAATCTCAGTTTACAAATCAAATTCTCTTTATAACCAGTGGTTGGCTTTCCTCCGCAGTGAGGAGCATAGACCTATCTCAATTTGTCTGCATGAACGTTAGCAGCATCATTTGTATCAGACTTAAAATGATGAGCCTGTGATATGTAAAACACAACTTAAAGAGAATGCAATTCATAAAACACAGTCTGACAAAGAGAAATTTTAAAAACCATTTAAAAAATAAAAAGTTTAAAGAATGTTACATAATGGAGGAAAAAATATATTTTAAATAGCTAAATATGAGTAAATAAATACTTTTAAAAGTTTAATTTCTTGATGGAATTTTTCCAGATAAATACATGATTTGTTTGAAAAACTTATTGGAACAAAATTCACTCCACAGATGGATGAGTTCTAGAACCTTGCACACACTGACTCTTTTTAGTGTGTAAAGGGTTATAACAGGATACAAAACTCATATTTACATATTCAGTGAGAGTAAAGCAAGGCATACTGCAGGTGAAATCTACAGTAAAGGTAACAGTGGTTTTGTTTCTTTTCATATGAAAAAAAAAAGTTTTATGCAAAAAGTAAAACATCCATGCAAAGTGTGAATCATTGTGCAGCTTATGCTGTACCTCAGTGTTCAGATGGAAAAAGTTGCTGAGGTAGCTGGAGCTCAAATCAGCCGTGACTCGTTCCGTCCCTTCCTGTGCAGGGGAGTCCGAGTCCAAAGCGCTGTCCTGTAAAGACATATAAACCCAGCTGAGCAGCTGAGCGGGTTGGAACAAGCCGCTCTCTACTGCAGACATCATGTCATCCCCAGACGAGCACAGTTTTGCTTCTTACTGAATCAGACCCGCCAGAACTCCTAGGATTGTTTCAGATAGTCTGTGTGTGAAATCCATTTGAGTTCACTTGTAAGGAGCCGTGCAGCGGGATGCACTGTGGAAGCAGGAGGACAGGAGTCTGAATGGAGGATTCTGGGTGACGTCACAGCAGCTAGGAGGTCCCACATCTGCACTTCCTATTTCCCTGCCAGGACCTTTGAAAAGCTAGAGATAACCAGAAACTGAGTAACTATATAGACTACATTAATAACTAATAATAGATTAGATAATCTAAAAACATCAACATTAAATGTGGAGAGAAAATTGCTTATAAAACCGTTATTGGGTCAAACCAACCATAAAAATCCCATGTGTTTGTTAAGAATATATATAAAATCTCTGTATGTATAAAATATATACACTAGGGTATTGCTGCCACCTAGTGTTCACAAATTTAAATGCTTTAAAATTTGAACGCCATAGAATGTGCTCTCCAAAGCGGTGGTGGTTTTATTTCAGTTAAATATGGGGGGAAAAGTCAGAATTCTTAGATTAAAGTCAGAATTCTAATTCCCATTTTAAACTGAAAAAAAAATTAGAAATTCAGATAACTTTTTTTATTTTTTCAGTGGCCCTAATCCTCTTCTGTAATGGAGGACCAACTCTGCCAAATCTAAAAATAAATGCATAAATAAATAAATGCTCAATAAATAAATAAGCATTCAATTAATTGCCCCCCCCAAAATACAATAAACAAATAAATGTAGGTAGAAATTGAATTATACAGTGAGACATAAACGTATATATATCTCTTTTAATTAGCGTCTTTATTTATTTGCCTTTGTAATAATTACCTTATTTATTTATTGTCCATTATAATCTTCAACTTTATTTATTTATCACTTATTTTTTAAGTATTTATTTATGTGCATGATTTACTTTTTTGTCTGTTTTATTCTGCCTTTGTATTTTTTTACCTTCTTTATTTTATTCAACACAATTTATTTCTGCCTGTCGTTTTTACATTTCTGTATGCATCTCTGCCGCATTATGCAAATGAGGAAGGGTGTGTCTTAGAGAGAATATGGCAGAGTTGGTCCTCCATACTTGGACAGCCGCCCACCAGAATAACAGTAATCGAAAGAGGTAGAAGGAGAGAGCTGTTGCCGCGATGAAAGGTAAGTGGCAAAAAAAATTTTTTTTTTAATGAGGTAAATGTAGGTAAGTAAGTGAAGCAAGGGTGGAGGTCCATCCATCCTGCTTAAATACACCAGAGATCCAACAACAGCAGGGGTCACCAACGCGGTGCCAGCGGGCAACAAGAGGCCCTCTAGGAACACAGCTTCTACTTAAAACAGCATAATTCACCAGTGGGTTGCAAATGTTATTTTTTTCTGTTGCCTTCCTTTTTTAATTACATTTGCATTCAAAGTGATTTCAAAATCTAAAATAAAACTAGAAATAAAAATATGTTTATTATGTATGAAGTTTGGGTGAACGCTGATTTCATTCAAAGTTCAGTATTGGTAGCTCTTTATATGACTCAATACCTAGGTCTTATCCTTTAAAATGTTGGTGATCTTATTTATAATCCAAATGTTATCAATGAAAGCAAATAATGGAAACAGCAATGCTTCTGGTGATCTCAAGGCACAGCTGCTGAATGCACTAATGAATCGATGAACACATGTATCAATCTACCGATGCTGATAAAACAAAACAAAAAAACACTAATATGTCCCGAAACTAATAGCTTGCAATGTGTTGGTGTACCTTTAATGTATACCTTAACATTCAATAAGTTTTAGACTGTCTTAAATCTAGTTTAGGAGTAAAACAGCTTTATCTAAATAATCTGCTTTTACATATATATAAATATATGCATTTAAGTGAGGTTTTAGAAAGACTTGCTGATATGTCCTTGACTTAATAGAATAAATTTCGGCCAAATATAAAATCTATTTGAAACCACAAGTTTAAAATGATTTTACAGTTTGCCAGTTTTTTTATATTTCTTTAATTTAATTTTTTGAAATATTTATTTCACTCCTGTACAGTATTAAATTTTCCATTCCTTTTAACAACATTTTCAGCCGCAGACCTTTATAAGTCAAACATGTACAGTGGTTGATTTTTTTGCTGAACAGGAAGTGGTAATAAACGTCTGACCCAAAATCCCCTACTGCTAAAAAGTGGTAGAGAATCACTTCTATTTTGAAGTCAGGATGTTTCCCTCCGCAAGTTTGTCTTCCACCGCAGGTAAAATGTACTCACATTCTTTATTTAGGCAAAAAGACAGATACCTAATAAAAGTACTTATGGAACTCTGTAGCTTTAGTGAAATTGAAAAAGTACAGTATCAAATTGTTCTCAATTTAAAAATAAACAAATATCTTTGCCTTTAATGATACAAAATAACACATAAAAGCTCTATTCTCATAAAAACAAAACTTCTGTGTCAGAATATATATCCTCTATTGCTTACTGTGTTGGTTGATAATTGCAAAAATAGATAAATAAAGCAATGACTGGGCCTAGTTTTGTTGCAGGTTCCTCCCTCCCGAAGAAGCATATGGCGACAGTAGGCATTCTCTTACATCATGTCGAATCTGATCCATACACTACAATGTTTCCCAGCCCTCTATCTACATCCATGTTGCTATCAGTGTTTTTCTATAAATTAACTGAACAGATTATCTGTGCTCTAGATCTTCCATGTCTTTTAATATAGCTGTTACATCATGTTATTATGTAGAGGTTTAGAGGAAAATAAAAAGTACAACTATTTTTGTTCAAATGTAGTGAGCAGAAGTAAAATGTCCAAGAATAACCAAGCACTTAAATAAAAAGCTACTTATATATGTCCACATTTCAGGAGGAAAATAAATGTTTATATTTGATGGGTTCTTTTGAGATTGTTATATATATTTTACAAGTGGTCTTTAAAGTTGATTATTCTTTTCTTGAGGTGTTCTAATTACTTTCTGTTCCTGGTGTCTCTAAAAAAATTCCTTTAACCCTTTAAAGCCCGATCCAAGAATAAAACAAAACAGAAAATTACTTTTTTTTGGTTTGAAGTCCTTATTTGGCCTTTTAACAAAATATGTAAAAAGAAAAAACAGAAATACATTTTTGATATTAATAATTCATTACTATGCGATAAGTCAAGATTATTTTTTGTGTAGTTTTCTGCCCTCTGTTATCAGGTATATCTGATTGTGTACAATAGGATTTTGAGCAAAATTTTTACCATTAAATTATGCAAAAGGTGTCAGACACAAAACATTTCAGAAACCGTATGTATCAAATATGATACATTGGGCATTACAGGGTTAAAGTTTCTTTATAAGAATAAAGATTCTTGATTATAGTTACCCACCTAAAATAAAGTGCTAATATTTTTGCATGCATGCATAGCTTAACATATGATTATTTGCATTTACAATGCATCATTTTCAAAAACACAATTTTCTCAGATTTGTATGCATTAAAGTTACTTTAATACCATCTCCCCCTCCATTCAGCTGATGCCTTGTTTGAAGTTTACTCGAGAAGCATTAATCTGATACTCAGATCAGATATCACCTCCTATACTGACCGTTTAGCTGGATCGGATATCAAATAAGAATCAGAATCAGACATACTTTAATAATCCCAGAGGATTAAATGAATGACACCGATCCAGCATTACAATCCAATTATTTCAATTTTTCTTACAGTCCTACATTCACATGTATCTAGTGACTTAAAATGTATTATTGCAATGCTGATTATGTCACCGTGCAGAGCATACACAGCAACCGGTTAGGGTTTATATCTGTGTTCGTTTGTCACTGTTTTTCTAACAAAGTTTATGTCCAGCATTAAGCCTTTACTAACATCACAAGATATACAGTTAATTCATTCAATAAGGCTATCGGATCGGTATTGGACATCAGCCAATGTATTGGTGTCCCCTTTACCTCACAGATGCCTAAAAGTGTGACGTTTCTGTCATGTGATTGGTTAATTCCTTATTTGTGTTGACAAGAAATTGAACAAGTCCAACTGAAGTACCTGGGGAGCCTTATTTAAGTGTTTGTTTCATTTGTTTGATTCTATACATTTTGAACTTGCTGACTGCAGCTGTTTCAATAATAATCCACTTTTAACAAATGTATCATTTTACACCGTACCCACTAATACCCAAATCATCAACACAAGATTTTACACTATATCCTGTAACCCATATTATATTGTGACCCAAGCAGGCGATACATGTATTTCACCAAAGACTTCTTCTGAGTTCAGGTATTCGTCTTGTGGCTTTAGGTTTAGGTATAAAACCTGAGACGTTAGTGCTAGAAGAAAACAGATAGCACACCCTTGAGTCACAATATAGTTAAAAACATGGTGTAACACTAACAACCCACTTGCTTTTTCCAGCAGACACTCAGTATATGTCATATATAACAATTTTAGATAAAAAATGACCTATGACACCATGACGCCCAGGTTCCCGCTACAGCCTTCCAGCACAACACCCAGGCTGTTGCAGTGTCCAGGCATAGGCCAGTCTCTGGATATATAAGAGTAGCAGTTGAATCACATCTTGCTCCTAAGCTTGTCTCTCCAGGTTTCGCTGCCAGCCCACAATTCACCGGCATGCCAACAAAAAAAAGGCCAAACATAAGGTTTACTATCTTTCACTTGTCCAGCTTTAAGATCTGCTACAACAACAAAGAGAGGTGTTTACATCATTGCTACAACATCAACAAGAACATTTCACAGGGTTTGTGAAGCTAGTAGAGTAATCAGGTACTAGAAAGGACAGTATTGCAAAATGTGTTCAAGATGTGAAAACACGTCTGCAATCCACCCTCTGCACCAGTCTGAAGAGGAGCTGAGCAGCTCCTTTAGTGAAAGACTTTTACATCCTGTTTGTAAAAAGAAGCGCTACCGCAGGTCATTTATCACTGCTGCAATAAGACTCTACAATGCAACACTACAAAGGCAATAACTTGTGCAATGTATAACATGCAATTTACTATTTAATACCCCATGCAATAACTTGTTTCTCTATATTTCACACCCAGTGCAATAATTATATATATCTATATAAATACTCAATGTAAACTCCCTGTGCAATTATCGTGTATAATGATTCTATTATATATAAAAAAAATCTGTAATATGTGGAAGAATTGTATATGCGGTATATATTCCATGCACCTTTTTGTTCATTTGGCACATTCTTCTTTTTTGACTATTTGAGGTGATAGAACAAGTACATTTCTCCACAGTCAATCAAGCAATCAATCAATCAATCAATCAATCAATCTCTTCAGATGGAAGCTAATTAAAGGAAAATACATTTAGACAAGCAGATGGTACATGTTCAATCTTTGGAAATTTATATTTTTAAGATATGTGAAAGTCTTTAGCTGTTGCATGAAAACTAGAATATCTGGAAGGATAATCAAAGAGGAATAATATAATGCTTGAGGGTTATAGAGTCATCAGGAGAAAAGTTGAGCTGATTCTGAGTTAAATAAATCATTAAGGAAAAGCTGCTTTCAAACGAGGTGTTTATCCTGTTTGACTGGAATCGTGCAGGGGGCTTTGAAACATATTTTAAGCATGATTGATTGGTTTATCACAGAATTGTTCTTTAAAAAGGAGGTTGTCTACTTTCTTTATGACCTATGGATTGACTCAATTAATTAAACCAGCAAGAACATGCTCAATAAATGACGGGTAGGTCCTGAGCTATACCCAAGTGTATGTACAGCTCCTGTAGGATCCAGTGGTCTAGATTTAATTATCATTGTAAGGAATGCAAAAGTTGTAAAACCAGAACCAAAAAGCATTTACATAAGATCACACAAGCGGTTTAATCAAAATGAAATCTTTAAAAATATTTGTACGGCTTCATTTTTTTTGTAAAAGCTAATCCTAATAATGTGGTTCAGGTTTCAATAATGTTTTCATGTCTGTGGTGAACAAACATGCCCCAGCACAGAGGTTTGGGGTCAGAAACACTTTCACGCCATGGTTAGACAGTGAAATAAAGAATATGAATATAAACAAGGAAAACAAGCAAGGAAAGATACAAATATTACTGCCAATCAGTCTGACTGGAAATTATAGTGTAAACTGAGAAATTAAATCAAAAAAAAAAAAAAGCCAGAAGATCTTATGAGAATTAAATAAATGCTAGCAGAAACAACCACAAGAGAATGTGGTATACTGAAAAAGAGTTACTTGGAAAAATATGAATTGCTCTCATCTTTTTAGAAGAAAATGGAAAATTGTAATCAAATGTAAGGATATTGCTTATTATCTAATCAACTCTTTCATTGATAAAGATGTTAAACTAAAGAAAAAAATGCCTAGTGTAGATAATGCCGCTTATATTAATAGAAATATAATCATGAAAAACTATATATTTTGTTAATTTCTATTGAATAGTGAGGCTGAAAATAAATTAAACTGTGTGAAATTAAACCAGCAGCCAATGATAATCTTGTATGTATGAATGTATGCATGCATACATTTATGTATGTATTTAGATATTTATGGGCAGTGTCAAAAGCAGTGGATTAGAATCAATGGGATCATAGTGCCTAATATATGCTTGTGTGTGTGTATATGTAATAAAAATATTATCATATAGTAGTACAGTGATGGCACTAGGATTTATTCATTTTAAGAATGTTAGTATTGAAATCGTTGTATTTTTGAGTTACTTTTATTTTTATTTTTTTATATTTATTTCTGAGTTTATTATTTTATATTTCTATGAAGTTTATGTTATTGGTTTAATTTTCTTTTCTTGTTTAAATATTGGTATGGAATAATAGCAACAGCGTTAAGCTGTAGCTAATGGGGATCCTCAACAGGCTGGGTGGGCCCTGTTTTTTCTTCTTTTTTTTTTTTCTTTTTCTGGAGCACAAAACACAAACTAATAAAAAACAAACACAAATGGGGAAACAATAGTATTAGGCTGCAAAATAACAGATCTAAAAATTACAAAAAATCTTTAAAAGTATTTTCCCTTCAGTTGAGCAGGGAAAATGCTCTGCCAAAAATAATGAGTATTTTCCCCTTAAATAAGATTATTAGATACATATAAGAATATTGGATATGTTGCATGTTGTGTTTTTTTTATTTATTTTGAAAATTATCTTAGCTATCTGCTTAAAGCCGGGCATACACTGTGCAATTTCTTCAATCGTTGCACGCAGCTACAGCTCTGCAGTGAGATGGAACTACTCTGACTCGTCTATCCGGAAGCCAAAAGAGTAGAAGAGGAATATAAAGCTCACTAGGGGGAAACACGCTGCCTTGGCAATTTGTGCAATTTTGTGCTAAAAGCCCTAAAAAGAAAAGGCGACGATGTATTTGGACAAAGGCATGGCTGAGCAAACGTGGCTACTACGGTCTGTCAGTGTTACAGAAAGAACTCCATTTCACTCATTGCACTCCCGCCATGCTTCTGTGTTTACATTTGAGAGGAAGAAGAAAAAGAAGAATTCTTGTTTGCGCATGCCCACTGAGTGATTTGACTACAACGGTCAGCACCGTCCCAACCTCACGATTCCCGGTCGCCCCTTAATAACAGGCTGAAAGTCGGCCCGATCGGAAAATTCTCTCACGACTGGAAAGACGGACCGAAAAGTGCAAAAAATTGCACAGGGAAAGGGAAAATACACATATTTTACAAAAATAAAATAAAAAACTAATAAAAATGTACATCTAAATTTTTGCAGTGTATGTTTTCAGAACAGAGGCCATAACAGAAGCCAAGACCATTTTACAGGGACTCTGGCCCCAGTTGGCCCCCATCTAGAACCGCCCATGACCAATAAACAAATTAAAAAAAGAAAAGGAAAATCCGATGTAAACTGGTATTTCTCATAAAACGTCCCAACGTCACTGCAATAAAATGAGGTGGGAATGGAAAAAAGACGGTTTATTATGGCTTGGAGTGTGGTTTAACACAGAGCTGCCTGAGTCACCGGGGTTCTGTCTCTATCACGAGAGCAAAGGTTGTTTAAAAAGGGACGGAAACAGCCGTAGGACACACCCATCTTTACCCAACTCTTTTCCCCTGTCCGCTTCTCCGATGCACTTCTCTTCCTCGATCTAACTGCCAATCGGATAAGTGAGTAACTCTTTCTAAGGTTATGCAGGCTAAACATAAGAGGATAAAACCGCTTCTATCTTTGAGTTTTAATTTCATGGCTGACGGTTAACGGCTTCAGCTGAGATGTTTGTTTCCGTGAATGGAAATGGAGGAGATTAGCCTGGACTGGATGAACAGATTCTGCGGAGAAATATCCGTTTTTCATTTTAAACGGTCGGGATATATTCTTAAAATATAGCAAGCCCCTTTCTACCTCTACAGTACGAATACCAACTGAAAGAGGCGTAAATATGTCTTTTTTTTTTTTTTTTTAGGTGTGGTGACGGAGGAACGCTGTGTCCTCTCCCCTGTGCTTTAAACCTTAAAAGAACAAATTTTGAAGCAAAATGTCGCATTTTTATCTTCTTTATTCCTTAACTACAAAAAACGAACAGTTGTTTTCCTAATAATACCACCTTACTTTAAAAAAGAAAAACACAATTCTCGCTAGCTAGTCTGCTGAGAGTTTGGGCCTCTGATGCTATCAAGTTAGAGATGTTGCCGTTTCGGTGAGCTTCGTAAAAGTCCAATCTGTTAAAGGGTTTCTTATTTTGAGTTTAGACTCTAGATGTAATCAACATTTTTTGACAACCTTTTATATTTTTCATGTTGCAAATGTAGGTAAATATTCAGCACTCGGTTGTAAATGCAGTGGTGAAAAAGCGATAATTACGAGCGCACGTAAAAGCCTCACGGTTTTAAAATTGAGTTCTATGTAAGAAAGCTGGAAAGAAAGCTGGGAGTGCCAAACAAAAGTTTTCTAGGAACTTTTGTTTACACCGGTGTTACACAATGTAGGTCAGCTCTATATGGTTAAACCTGATTTTAATATTTCCTCGATGAAATGCCAGTAACTAAAAATTAATAAATGGAGTTTGCATTATCTTTAAATACACCATGCATAGTTGTTATGGATTCAACCAGAGACTTTAATGGCGTTCATTGAAATTTACAACCATAGAAAAGGCAAAAGTTAAATGATGGATCAAAAAAACATAACAAAAAACTGTGTCGTCTTTTATTCTGGTACCCCAAAATAAAATGAAGTCCAAATAATGCATTCAAAGGTAAATTTATTAGGAAATTAATTAACTCCACTTGGGTGTTATTTAATCTCGGTGTAAATTTAGCTTTTCCTTCAAAGCCTTAGAGGCTTATTAAAACATAATGGCTAGATTTTAAAACCATTTCCCCCAAGTTTTAAAACTCTCCCAAAGCACTTTACATAAGCAAACCTACCAAGAAAAGGCAATTTGCATAAATGACACAGGACGCTGAGGCAGTTTATAAAGCTTTCGTTACATACATAGAAAACAGGGCCTGAAACCTGTGTACACTGTCTTCTGAGAAAATTTATGAGTGAATCTGGACATGTAGGTGGAAGAACATGGAGTTTTTGACTTAAATTAAGAGGCACACATATTGATATATTTAAAGAAAAATTGCTTGATTTTGTTTGTACACTTGGCTTTATAAATTAGGATTTTATTTCAGAAGGGTGTACTACATTTTTGGATGTTTTGCATATTTATACTTAAGTATGAATTCAATGCAATGCTTTCTAAATGAGACCCGTGGCTATTATGTAATTGTAGTTTGTGTAGAGTTGACTGCAAATGGATTGAGGAAGCTCTAATAAAAAAGGGACCCTAATGAGATCAAATTAGGGTTTGTTTCACCCAAATTCAATCCCTCCTCTGTGTCAGAAAGCAATGCATTGCACTCTTAGCACGCCATTGTAGAGTGAGACATTGTTGTAACAACATGGATGGATAGAACTAATAAGGAATGCTTTTAAAACTATGCATGTTTCCTCCACGTTTGCTCCACCATTGTGGTCCACTATGTCAGTCTCACTTAAAATCTTATGAAATACGTTGAAGTGTAAAATATGAGAAAGTGTGTAGAAATAAAATGTGTATAGGATCCTGACTTATCCCGTTACAAGTCCAGGGGGCAGTTAATTAAGGAAAGTAGCAAAGCTACTGACATTATCGATCAATTTAAACAAGTCTTCCAAAGGAAAACTTTGCATGTGAGGGAACTTTTTTTTTCAATATGAGTTTTATTAAATTAACAAATGCTAATTGATTTCATCCTTTTGGACTATGGGTTTTTTTCAATGTATGTTAAAAATGCTCCTAAACATCTTTACATTACACCTCCAGGTTCTGAAGATGAGTTACCCAGGATACCCACCACAATCTGGTGGATACCCACCGCAGGGAGGAGGCTACCCACCGCAGGGAGGAGGCTACCCACCGCAGGGAGGAGGCTACCCACCCCAAGGGGGAGGCTACCCACCCCAACCAGGTGCATACCCTCCAGCAGCAGGCGGCTATCCTCCAGCACCGGGAGCCTACCCTCCAGGAGCTGGTAGCTACCCTCCACAGGGGGGTGGATACCCACCTCAGGCTGGATACCCACCTGCTGCAGGGGTCTTTCCCCAACCTGGAGGGTTCCCAGCTCAAGCTGGAGGCTTTCCTCAGGCAGGTGGCTACCCTGCACAACCAGGTCAGGGAGGATATCCCTCCATGCCTCCAGCAGGTGAGACTATAAAAACAATTAATAACAGGCTTAAAAGAAAAGTTTGCTTATATTTTAACATTGTTTCTAACGTTTACTTTGCAGGCGGAGGCTGGGGTGCAGCACCAGGTGGCTACGGGGCGGTAAATGAATCCTTATTTCTATATACCAAAGGCGGCAATATCTTCACTAACATAAGCAGATTAATGGGGGCTTTATTTTCTGAAATCACCTATTCTTCACCAACCTAAACTAAACCAGGGTTTCTTCTCTGCAGTTTCTCTGCATGAAGTCTTCACAGATCTCCTTTGTTTTTGCAGCCAGGAGGGGCTCCGCAGGGATATCCAGGGGGCCCTACCCCAAACCAGCCAATGCCAAATTACCCTGGAGCCCCTAGCAGTGGCCCCTCGATGCCTGGATACGGGGGCGGTGTTCCCTCCAACCCTCAGGCACCAGCGATTCCTGTAAGATTTGCAGAACATGTTTTATTGATAAAACATTATATAACGTTCTAAATTAACACCAGAGTAAAGTTTTTTTTTTTATTTAAAATATGCCTTTGTAGAAAGGATACAGGGGTAGCATCAAAGATTTTCCTGGAGCTGATCCACTGAAGGATGTTGAAGTACTCCGGAAAGCAATGAAGGGTTTTGGTGAGTAAATCAGTGAAATTAACCATCAGAATTTCTCTCTCCATTAACTGTTACATCACTCCGTGTTCACATAAAATATTCAAATGGAAATGAAAAAACTTTGAAACAGGAACTGATGAAAAGGCCATAATTGAGCTTCTGGGAAGTCGCTCCAATAAGCAGAGAGTTGCATTGATATCAGCCTACAAGACTACATATGGAAAGGTCAATTTAGTAGATAAGGACTTATCTTCTTCCTGTGTGTTGTTTATGTTTTGATTTTCATAATTTCTTGTGTGTTTCATTTGTTTTTGTGCCTTCTAGGATTTGATTAAAGATCTGAAGTCTGAACTTACTAGAGACTTCGAAGACCTGGTTCTTGCCATGCTGAAGACGCCAGCTCAGTTTGATGCCTCTGAGCTGAGGGAGGCAATAAAGGTGAAATGAATTTCATTTAATTTGATTCACATGAACTTTAGGTCATAAAGATTTTACTTGTGGACATAAAGACAAAGATTATTTTTTAAGGTTCTAGTGGGCTTTACTTTTGTCACTTTTTGAAAGTAGGCAGACAGGAAATGGGATGAGAGAGAAGGGAAAGGCATGCAGCCATATGTCCACCAAGCTGAGAATCGAACCTGTGAGGACTGCATTTAGATTCTGAACATGGGTGGTGCGCTTAGTCTGTGTTTAAATGAGAACACCACGGCTGCGCCTGTATATAGACATACTTTGAAAAAATTGTAGCTCAGATTTGTCATTCAACAATAGTACAATATTTTAGCCTGATTGAAATACATACAATTCATTTGAATCAAAATACCCATATTCAGTTAATCATATGAGGCCAGTTGATTGGTTGGTATCACGGGGAGTCTAATTAGTCGCATAGTTAATCAATGTTGCAGCAATCCCTCATCCCAAGCAGCCAGGTTCTGAAAGTTTGACCTATTGCTGCGAAAGGTGTGAAAGAGGGACAGAAAAAAAACGTACAGAGAAGCACAGAGGCAGGGGAAGAGAAATAAAGTTTACACAAAAATTGAATATAATATCACGTCAGTGGTTTTCTTTGGGAAAAAGTCACAGAAGCACTGGCTTGGAGTACATGGAAAGATGCATAATATTACATCTGGTTACTACCAACTAGCTCAGCTTGAAGCCCTGACTGGGAAAAAGACACAACAGATATAGAAACAACAAGGAGCCAGTAAAATTTCATTCATGTAGAAAGAAATTCACTAGTAGACATGGAAGCACTTGGACCAAGATTACACTACTTCGATACCAGCAATAGCTCTGAACTAGGAAAATCGAATACAAAAGCATTTAGCTAGCAGTACTTTCTATTGCAAAGAAAAATGTACTTAAATGCAGTAGTAAATTTACATAATGTATGTAAAGTGAGAAGTTAAGAATGATGAATATGTGTACCAAAACCACTCTAACAATATGTGTTATAAAAAAACAGGAAAGTTCAAATAAAGAAATCAGTAGTTTCGCTTCCTAATTTTTTTTTTCTATTTGTCATCTCAGAAAGCTGATGATCTGTCACTAAACATTTTCAATGCGTTGCATTTTAAGGGTGCAGGAACTGATGAGGCGTGTCTGATTGAGATCTTGTCTTCACGTTCCAACGCAGAAATTCAAGAGATCAACAAAATCTACAAAGCTGGTGAGATGGTCGTAATGTTTTAAAATAAAAATAAAAAGCTGCGGGGCTTTTTGTGGTTTGCTAAGTTTGAAGTTATCTAGTAATGTGTTTAATCCTCAGGTCCACAGCACAACATGAGATTGTTTATATTTATCAGGTGGCATCCAAAGCTGCTTTCTAGTTGAGCCACACAGTATGGCGACCCTGCTGGCTTCAGTGTTATAGCTGAAGAGGATTTAACTTGTTATAATGGGAAATTTGAGACTCAAACCAGCAACATTCCACATATTATTTTTATGAACATTTAGTCTGTTAAACAATATTATCAAGGTTTATTAAATATTTAAATGTTCTGCATACTACATGTGTAGACAAAAAAGTATAATATTTATCCATTTCAGAGTATGGAAAGAAATTGGAGGACGCCATCATCAGCGACACCTCCGGTCACTTCCGCAGACTGCTCGTCTCTCTTTCTCAGGTGGCTCTATCTTTATTTTAAACAATAAAAGCTGTTTAAACGTCTCAATCTGAAATCAGGGTCACCTATTATGAAGCAAACCCCTTTAGTAGATCTTGTTTAAAGGATCAGTGGATAACTTTTGTAAAAAAAAAAAAATTGACGTATTTGTTTAAACTGTCATTAAATGGTGACAGTAGAAACTGAGCCAGATAATCTATAGAATCTATGCCTTCTTCCTGTGGTCTGTTTCTAAAATTATATTGGTTAGCTTGGTTAGAGCTCAAGATTGTCTGTGTGCTGCAGCTGTATTTCAGTGTAAAGCACAACGTTGACGTTTCTTTGCTTCATGCCTTCCATCCTCATCCTTCCCATCCTTTAGCTGTTGGATTGTCTTCAAAATTAACAATTTATTTAAGCAAGGGAGGACTCTGTGTGGGGAAACAAAGAATTCAGACCTGGATTTTTTATTTTATTTTTTCCAAACACCACAACCTGATTAATGCAAACCAATTGTGTACTGTGGCAAGATAATCACAAATGATTTACAAATTATTTTAAAAGCATAGCCTAAAAAAACAAAAATCGATTTAAGATGCTACCTGAACCCAGATTGTTCTGGCTTTAGTTAAACCAAACATTAAGGTTCCACCACAGCTTCATATAGAGACTGTTTGACTTAAATCCACATCTTTTTTTTTTCTGCTTGCTTAAAAGGGAACGCCGTTTTTTGTTTTGTTTTTTATTTGGCCCTTGATTTTACGTTATTACATCATGTTCTACTCAACCATATGAGTCTTGTGTCAGTTGGAGCTGTTCTGAAGATATTCCGCTTTGTTATATCCAATTAACGTCTTCCTATGGGCGATCGACTTGAAGGCACAAACTGAACTGTTCATAATTTATTATTTATGGTACGCCAGCATTCATAACATGTAGGCGAATCACTGTCCCCCAGACATCTGCGGTTATATTTTTCATATTTATATGTTTTAAAAATGAAGCGGCGCGTGTATGAAGTAATCCGCGCGCATGCGCACTGGAGTCGTAACAGGCAGCCCGGGCCAAAGGCGGCTACGCTCCACCCCTTCTATTTGTACGGCTAGCTAATCTGAATCGTTCAATTCCATTTCGACAGTGAGATCATCTGTGGTCATAGCACTAGACATCTTCCAGGCATGTGAGTAAAACTAGCAGCAGTTCAGCAGACCGGATGAATGAACGATAGCCTGCGCACTCGTATGATGTCATACACGTGCTGCTTCATTTTTAAAAGATATAAATATAAAAATATACCGCAGATGTCTGGGGGACAGTGATTCGCCTATGTTATGAAAGCTGGTGTACCATAAATAATAAATTATGAACAGTTCAGTTTGTGCCTTCATGTCGATTGCTCATAGGAAGACATTACTTGGATATAACCTAACATCTTCAGAACAACTCCAAATGACACAAGACTCAAATGGGTGAGTAGAACATGATTTAATAGCGTAAAATCAAGGGCCAAATGTAAAAAAAAAACATGCGTTCCCCTTTAAGGCTTTGTTGCAAGTTGCTAAATTTCTGGCATCGCCGCTGTAATTATTTACCTCATTCTGGGGCCATTGCAAAACAGACCTGTTAAGTAATTTAGATCTATATGACAATAAGATCATTCTTAAATGTTGAATGGTGCTGCTGTGACTCTTTATACTAATGTCCACGTCCTCCCTGACAGAAGGAGCTCTTACAGCACAAGTTCTGCTTATCATACTGTCTGCTTTCGTTTCCTTCTTTGCTAAAGATTCAATGCAAAAGACACACTGCTTATACCATGAATAATAATTTACTAACTGACTCTTTATAAGCACTGGCAAGGTTTATATCATAACAAACATCTTTTTAATCTTGACAGGGTTATACCTGTTAAATAGAATAATATAATCAGGTTTCTCAGCAGCATTTTGCTCTCACCTGATTTGTAACCACTGAGCAGTCAAGCAGCCAGGCTACCAGGAGCTGTCCCACCTTTTCCGATGGTCTGTCAGCATCTGTATTCAATAGATGTTTATTTACTGCAGTACATGCAGTATCATGACATGTCTAAAGACCAAAACAGGAGGCAGCCTTTAGGGTCCAGGTTATTAAACAATGTGAAAGAATAATATTACCAAATCTTGTTTGTTGTATCTGAAAATTACACAGCATATGAGAATGGATTTACTAAGGTTAACTTTAGTTCACTCCTTAAATAAAGTGACTGACATGAATAAGCACTGCTTTCATCAGTGAACAACTATTTGATGTGTGATGTATGTAATTAAAAATACATACACAAATGCATGAAAGACTTTATATAAAATTGCTTGAAAAAAGTAGCTAATAATATGAATATGTGTGGCATTATATGCGACACAATAATAATGATTAAATATTTCTTCAACAATGAATCAATTATTCATCTAAAAATATGTATATATGTTAACTTGCACTTTTATCTTTACTTTTCTGCACACTTTTACGCTGACTTGTTTTTAACCTACTTATTTTCTACAGATTTTTCTTAAAGTCTTTACTTCATGTTTGTGTATTTATTTCTTTTTAAGTTTCATTTCAGCATGCTTTTATTTCTGAAAAAATGATTAATTTCAGCTTCTGTCCTCCATATAGTCTGCTTTTGCAGTTATTTTACTGGTTAGCCATACCACTAACCAGTAATTTCTATTGCCTCGTGACACAAGCCATATTTACTAGCTGGCAAAATTACTTGCATCTGCCGCAACAAAAGATTTGCAGCCTCATCTACTTGTGTGTCGAGGTCAATAATATTGTTTTTTAACCCGACAAAATAAAAAAAATATTTATTTTTATTGTCTGGTTGAGACACTGTTAAGGTCAGATTAAGGCTGGACAACATAAAACCTTTGAATCCCATATCTGCAGTAGGAAATGTATGCCTGTTAGAAGAGAGCAAACAACTTCCAGTAATTTGATCGTTTGCATGTTCACATGACCTGCAAATGCGACCACAGGCTCAGCAATTAAGCTATTGCACAAACCAGAAAGAAGTCTGTGGATAAATCTGTTCAATAATTGTTCATTATTTATGACTAGAAGCAAACAGCCAAAAATTGTTCTCCAGTAAAAGTAGTATTCCTTTAAATACATATTGCTCCTGTTCATAAAGGTAATTACTTTCACATCATACTCTTTGCTTTTAGCTCTTTGCATTGTTGTTGTATTTATTCTGGCTCTGGATGCCAAACTGGTTTGCCATCCCTGCTCATGATACTCAACATATATCTAATATCTGATCACAATTATAAGACTAGGGGCTGGCCCAAAAAAGTCACTTAGCAACACACAATAATTAATAAGATTGTCAAAATATCAATACCACATCACTGATGCAGAGCAGGACCTGTGTGGCATTGCTTTTAATATGTTAAGATTGTTTAAATGTACTACATTTTTAAACCGCTTTTAAAACGTTAAAATCAAAATGGCTGAAACTACAGGCCTGCACTGCCCTGTAGAAGTATTAATTTATTTTCTCATGTATTAACCACAAGGGATATTACATGACCAAATAATGCAAAGTTTTCAAGTGAAAAGGTTTCCAAAAAATGTGTTTAACTCATAATAATTCTGAAGTGTTATTTGTATTTGGCTGCACTGGGCAGAAGAAAAACATTGGCTCTGTTTTCCTAGAAATGGAAGCTACTTTAAGGTTCAAAATTCTGTTTTGTTTTATTCAAATCAGGGAAATCGAGATGAGAGGGAGACTGTCGACGTCTCATTGGCCAAACAGGATGCTCAGGTACGACTAAAGTAAATTCACTCTAAATAAGTTTAGAAAGAATATAAATAGACTTCTATTTATATTGTATCTTTTTCAGAAATTGTACGCGGCTGGTGAAAATAAAGTGGGAACGGATGAGTCCCAGTTTAATGCCATCCTGTGCGCTCGAAGCAAGCCCCACCTGCGTGCTGGTGTGTAAGATTTGCTTCTTTCTTTATATATATATATATATATATATATATATATATATATATATATATATATATATATATATATATATATATATATATATATATATATATATACTGTGATTGTAGACATGTTATTTGTATTTTTCTGCATTCAGTCTTCCATGAGTACCAGCAGATGAGCGGGAGAGACATTGAAAAGAGCATCTGCAGGGAAATGTCTGGAAATCTGGAGTCTGGGATGGTGGCTGTGGGTATGTTGAATTTTTTTCGTTTTTACTCTGATAAAAGGACTATTTTACAGATAAAAATCTGTGAAGTGAGGTATGTATTTGAATTCAGTCCCAAAGAGTTAATATTTAGGTGAACCAGCTATTTCTGAAGTACGAGCCTCAACTCTTTTTCTGGGTGTTTTGTCCATCTGCAGACTGATATATTTGCCCATTTATCTTAGCAAAGTAGCTCACCTCTATACAGATTCCTTCAGGTACTTTCTCAATCACTGATATCAGAGCGACAGACAAGTCTGTAGGAATTTAATCCTGCATTCAGCATTGTCTGGTTTATTGAACAGTATTTTGCCCCTACTGTGTCACTTTCCCCCCTGCAGAGGGAAAACACCTTTGCAGCAGGGGTGGATACCAATGAAATATCAATATTTATCAAATACTTTATTCAATAACCCTGATATGACCTTTCCGTTTTTTGAATATACATGACAGTCTATGATTACAGCATTTGAGTGACTTTATGGGTTTTATTTGCTTCGTTTTTGTTTTTTTAATTGTTGTAGTAAGCAAATATTTCTAAGATGACAAAAATTAAAGGTTTGTACAAGATGCTATTGTGGGCATTCTTAGCAGTGTGTCCTTAGACTTTTATTTTGTTTATATCAATAATAGAATTATATCATCCGACATTAAGAGATATGGCGATATAAGATTTAGCTATATTGTAAATCCCTTCTCGACATGTTCAGTTTCATTTAGTGTGTTTGTGTGTAATCGTAAGGTGCAGTCTTAGTCGCATCCTAACGTGATTAAATCAGTTGCACATTTTTAAAACCTATTCGGTTTTAAAAATGTGCAGCTGATTTAATAATTTTTCAGGTCTGGATAGTTGAAGAAAAGACAAATTATTGAAAATGTTTTCAATTTTCAAACTTCATTCCCTCCTTTTTTATCTTTCATCCTTCCTTCCCAAATGTTATTTATTCTTTTAATTTTTTATGCTATATCTAAATCATTGTTCACTGTTGGACTAACACATAAAATACTAAAAACATGCACTTAAGTCTAGTTGGACTCTGACAAAATGTGGAATAGTTAACAAAGAGTTAAGCCTCTGTAGTTAATATTAGTTAAGCAGTAAAATATTAGGGGCACATTAGGTCATTATTGCTGTCCTAGTATTTGTTAAGACATAGTTTGTCAATGAGGTTTGTACATCGATAAAAGAATAGAGCATTGCATGTGAATGTTATTAACCTTCTGGATAATAGAAAAGGTGTTTGGTTATTCTTTTACAAAAAGGTGGGAGCCAGCTTATAGCATTTCTACTCCAGAAAAGAAACTTATGTTACGTCGTTTTCTCTGTTTTTCAGTCAAATGCATTAAGAACACTGCAGCCTACTTTGCTGAAAGACTCCATAAGGCCATGAAGGTAAACCTTTTATGCTGCATTTTCATTTATCAATGATGATAAACACATTATTTTCACCCTATGATGTGAGATGGAGCTTGTAAGAACATTATGATTTGCTATCAGGGAGCAGGGACTAAAGACACGACACTCATCCGTGTCATGGTGTCCCGCTCTGAGGTGGACATGCTGGATATCAGACAGGAGTATCTCAAGGCCTATGGGAAGTCACTGTACACTGCCATCTCTGTAAGTTAAACTTATTTTGTTCTGTGAAAAAGCTAAAATGTTTTTTTATCACAGATAAATTGATGTTCAGAAGAGTTCTGCTTCTGTAGGAAGCAAAGCAGGCCCACAACATGATGGATTCCTCACCTTACTAAAGTGCAGGCATGACCTGCTTATTCTGTTCAGTTATAGTCCCGTTAGTGTTTAAGAAACTCCACACTTTGTAACAGTGGGATTGAAGGCCAAAGATTGCATCTTTATTTCCCTTTAGAGTAATTGCTGCAGTTCTCTAACAGCTCTGTTTGCTTCTATTTTTCAAATTACCTGAGTGATAAGGCACGAAATATCTCCAGTTCTCATATTGCTGTCATATTCCAGGCTTTGAACATTTTTATTTTTTCTATGACT
Organism: Cyprinodon tularosa; assembly: GCF_016077235.1. Taxonomy (NCBI): domain Eukaryota; kingdom Metazoa; phylum Chordata; class Actinopteri; order Cyprinodontiformes; family Cyprinodontidae; genus Cyprinodon; species Cyprinodon tularosa. The sequence continues at coordinate 2,554,847 of NW_024039607.1, read as the reverse complement.
GGGATTTTAGGTTGGTAGATATTTCCATGCAGCCAATTGCTGCCTTAGGTAAAAGGCATTTTCTCTTGTCATTCTCCTTTTTGAAAAGTGGCTAAAACACGAGTTATCTGCCAAATCCCACCTTGAGAAACAGAAAATGGATAAAAGCACAAGGACAATTAGACTACTTTAAATCACAATTAAATTGGTTATATTTATCTTAGGGAAATGGTGCTACATTTCTCAAGATGAGATAAAACAAATGTGTTTTAACTTTAAGGCTCTTTATACTTCCATATACCTGATTAGTATCAGGACTGTTGGTGCTTGTTTCACATTTTAATATATTTGTCTGTGTGCTTCTCTTAGAGTGATACTTCAGGGGATTACCAGAAGCTGCTGTTGAAGCTGTGCGGCGGAAACGACTAAACTGAATGAAAATGCACCTCAGATGGACAACATACACGTCCGCACTTAAACAATCCTATAAATCCTATATCATCCCTGATGCATGCCGCAAATGCCTTTAGCAAATCAATTTTGATTTTATATTTTCATATATATATATTTAACATGATTTTTGATATATTCTTAGGTGCTGTAGGTTAGTGAACAATCTGATAAAGAAGAAACAGGAGACTTATGTGATTTGTGCCACAACATTTCCTTGATAATTAAAATTTAACCTATATGTATGCTTTGGTAAAACGCATTGCATCCCAGATAATAAGAATATATTGATGTTTAGTTGCACCGTAAGGCTTTAAACCTAAACTTTGCATAGGTTTGGTTGTTCTGAAAAATCATTGAGAAAAGAATGAATACTAACTGCAGCCTCTGTGCCTTTTTAGTATTAATGATATTTAGAAACTCCGTGGAGGTTATAGCAGTGTCATCAAAATGAATGTATGAGACTCCCGAAGAGAGAATTCATCTGATTAGATTAATATTAGGGCAGCGTATGTTTACAGCAGTCATTTAAACTAATGAAATGAAAAACCTGCAAATATCTTTTCCTTTTCGCTTTTGTTCTTTCAGCATCTGGACTTTTCCTGCTTCTAAGCCTCTGCGAGTAATCTTTGTATGTTTTTCTGTAACTGTTTAACTTTTACAGCAACATTGCTTTACTCGTTGCCAAGAAGCCAAAGACTAAAGATGGAGCATGTTTTATGTTTTATTGCATCTTCCTCTTTGACCTGTTTGAGGAATGGTAAAGCCTTGAAATCCTCTCATAACCCTTTGATATAACAGCCAAAATATAATTTTTTTTGTTGGGTAAAAAAGTAAAATCATTATGCTTTGCCTTTTACTGAGTGCTGGTGTTTCTTTTTTTTTTTTTATTATGTATTCCTGCCAGTAGAGGGCTCCTGGTTCACAGTCTCCATATATTTCTGTAACTGGTCTGCTTGAAATTAAACAATTTATTCATTTTTATTCTTCCTGTTTTATATCAATTTTCTTCAAGCACATTTAAAATGAAGATTTGAGAAACACATTAATAGAAGGGGGGGGGGGGGGGGGGCTTCTTATTTAATTTTTCCCCCCCAATTTTCTAAACTGAATATTTTTTCATTATCTAGGTCATGGAGGTTTGAAGTAACTTTTTTTTGCAGACATCCTATGTAAACACAAAAAAAGGTTATTTCAATTAAGTGCAAAAATGTTTTTTTTATTATTTTATTTAAGAAAAGATCTTTAATGTTTTTTTTTTATTATTATAAAAAAAAAAAAAAAAAAGAAAAGTCAGCAAAGATGCCAGCTAATTGTTTTCTGGCCCTAGATGAGCAGACCTAGACGGTCCTGCATGCAAACCATTGTCTTGCAGTTTGGACATGTCCTGTTTTATAAATGAGCCAAACAACAGAGAGAAAGATGTGCTCCAGACAGACTAAATGATGGCTGCATAAAAGATGACTACCAGCTCCAGTGGAAGATGGTACTCTCTATATGCCCATATGATAATGAGGAGTACTGTTTTTGTTTCAGTAATTGCAGCTTTGGTGTAACTTCTGTATATTTTTGTGTTGTCAAAAATACACCGCCAATTTTCACTATTTTGAAAGCTTCCTACTCAGTTCATCAAAAACATCTTGAACTTAAAGGTACTAGTAATTTTTACATCAAATCTAAGAAATGAGAGGTTTGCTTCATGCTTTTGTTAACATGCAGCACAGAGCTTTTCTGAGATCTATAGTGAATGTGAAAACATCTTTATATAGTGTTGACTCATTTTAAAGTGCAGTCTTAGAGGGAGTGTATTATTTAGAGAAAAGGTTTCTTCTCTAACTTTACCATTACCCCCCCATAAAAAGAGCCCAACAGTATAAATATTTGATGGTGTTATATGTGTATTCTCTATTCAGAAAGGAATGTGTGCACTGATACCTTCTGAAATGTAGGTCAAAAAGAAATCAAAGTAGAAGCTTTTAGGAGGTTGCTTTTTATTTTATAAGGCTGCACCCCTGGCTGATCCTGATTTCTAGACATTCTTAAAATGTGCGATCAAGGGAAACATCCAAATAGGGATACACTGCCAAAGTCACCTTTTGGCACCCCTGGTAAACACACAAAATATTTTTCGAAATGTTTTGGCTCACCCATCCAAAAGATGACATTGTAGGTGCTCCAATCAGATCTATGGCCATAGGTGTTTTAAATCTGAAAGCAATTGTGAAAGAATGGGTCAGTCGGAGCAGCTCTACATATTTTAGCAGAGATATAAAAGTGGGAGAGATTCAGAGTGAAAACTCAGCTGTATACTAACAGTGAGGGAAATGGATGCCTGTGAAGATTCTTGGTCATCCAGGTCAAGCTTGAAAGGTTCATTTTAGGCAACTGGACAAGGAAGTTATCAAGAAGACATTTCGCTTCTCATCCAAGATGCTTCTTCAGTTCTAACTAGTGGTAGTGAGCACTGACATTAATGTACAAAGAGTATGAGGAATTTAGAAATTATGGGGATTGGCCATGGAGGAGACCTGGGGTGTTAATGGTCATTAGGTGGTTCTGATGGGTTGTTAGCTCCCTTGTCTGAGTGGTTTTGGTCATATGCCTCATTGAAGTGTGAGGTGAGGGCCGGTGACAGGTGAATCTTCTGGGTATTGTAAGTGCTTTGTAAGTAGGGGACAGGTTATGTCTTAGAACACTTTGAGAGATGGTTTCTCCAGGTTAATAAAGATGGCTTCCTTAACCCCTCGCTCAAACCATCTGTCTTCCTTGACGAGAATATAGACCTTGTTGTCCTCAAATGAATGTTGTTTAACCTTCAAGCTGAGTCTTGTCCTGAGGAGTTGGCCGTCCTGTGCTGAGCCATGCATTTGTGTAGCGGTTTCTTGGTCTCCGCAATGTAAAGGTCTGTGTCCTCATCATTACACTGAACGGCATAAGCCATGTTGTCTGCCTTATTTCTGGGTGTCTTACCTTTGGGTGAACCAGCTTTTTGTCTCAGGGTGTTGCAGGGATTCAAGTACACAGGGATCTGGTGCTGGTTGAAAATCCTCCTGAGTCTTTCAGAGAATCCAGCAACATAGAATGATGATGTTCCTTCTTCTGCATTCTTTCCTCCCAGCAGACCTCTTCTTGTTGGTTTAAAAAAAATAATCTGGGAAATGGATGGCGATGCACAGAGACAGTAGAGGTAACCCATTTTTATGTTATGTTATGGGGTTGTTTTTCAAAAGCTGAGTTTAGAATTGGTATACTTTAATTTTCTAACAGATTTTGGACAATTTAATTTCCCCGAGAAGAATTTAATATGACTAAGCAGGTGTGAAATGCTTTGACCGACCTGCACATCAGAGTCCTGGTCTCAGAGCTATACAACACATTTGTGATTAATCAGAGAGGAGACTGAGAGCTGTGCTTTCACATCCAACATCAGTCTATGACATCACTAAAGTGCTTCTGGAGGAATGGTCAAAATTCCCATGAACCTGCTCTTAAACCTCCTGACCTTTTAGGTCAAATGTGAATAAAAAATGTATTTTAATCATGCAAATTCATTTTGAATAAAAAACTCTAACACAAGTATAATGTCTTAAAATGTTTCCTTTTGCTGAAAAAAAATTAAAATGCTATTTTTTAACTAACATATGCTAATAAAATATACATATGTTCTAAGACTTTTATAGATTTTTGTAAAGAAAGTGTTAATACATCTGTAGGGTGCTATATATAAAAAAAAATGTGCATCTAAGTAAGTCCTTTTTTCTGAAAAAAAAGTGATTTTTTTTTTAATTGAGCAGACAAGTGAGACACTTTGCCTATGGAAGATGTCAATTTAGATTTAAAATTAGAAAAAGCAACTGCAGTCACTTATTTCAATTGCATATTATATAATTATTTTATTTCAATGGTAAAAATGCTTATTCCACTGGGAGATCACCTTATTTTTTCCAACTCAAATTAAGGGTAAATACACTTAATTTAAGACATTTTGACTCATTTTCAGAAAATGCAATCTATAAAGATAGCATCTTTCTGCTTTATTAAGGCAAGATTTATTTTTTGTAACAAAATCAACCACTAAATGTTACTCACCAACACACCAGACATGATGTCAGTGATGGAAAACTAAACTCATATGCATCTTTTTGTGGTTTTAGTATCCAGTCACTAATGCAATCACTGCACTTTAGACAATCACTAAGAGCAGGAGTAAGTATTGGCTGAATTGTTGATTCGCAGTGGATTTGCTCCAGCTGTCCAATGAGGGCTGTACAACCAAGTGACATTTGGTTGCCAGTGGCCTAATCCTGCTTTAAACTATATGAGTGCATATAAGCAAATTACAAAACCCAAGGATTAGATGGACAACGAACAAATAATGAGATGGGGTGGCAAATGCTGAATGCTTCAGCCTTTCTAATATTAGGTGAAACACAGGGATAAAGTGCATATGCAGCCATGTCAAAATGAAAAAGTGGATATGCAGATATATGAAAATGAATGCACATATCAGAGAAGTGCAAATCAACTGCGGGGAAGCAAAATAGCACCAAATGTATTCATTGATGTTTTTTTACTGTAACCTCACATGCTGATTAGATGCTTTGGGGAATACACATAACTCCTGAACACTCTAACTAACTTGCTTGGTGAGAATCAAATGGATTTCCCCGGCGGGAAGAGCAAATTATTAGAGAGGTTATGTAACATTGTTGAAAGTGTTTCAAACTTAAATGTACAGGAACACTGTGCTCTATGGTAAGCTCTAAAGCCAGGACCTATTTGACCTAGCAACAAATGCGACTCCTAATCCTTATAAGTACTATGCAGTGAAGCTGCCTAGAAATAAAGATTACATATATCAGTCATTGTTCCAATCTCACATACATTATGTTCTGTTGTATTTATATCTTTTAATCTTTTTTTACTCTTTGTCAATTTATAGCCACAAACTTCATTGTACATCTGTTTGTATGAATATAAAATAGAGGAGGGGTTCCCAAATTCGGAGTCTAGACCCTGCAGGGTTGCAAGATAGTTTTAACAATAATTTTAATATGAGGTATATAGAGTGCATAAATATATCTTGTATGGAATAAATTTAGTGTAAAATACGTAGATGTAACATTTATTTATTCAACTAATACATTATTCAAATAATAGATAAACTAATTAATTGTGAAATACAGATTTAAATACTAAAATTTCCCATTAAGTAGTTATTTTGAATTAAGTTAGTTCATTTGAATTAAATTTACTTATATAATAATTATATAAAGCTTATCTGGTTAGATATATAGAATGTCTCTTTTTGGCTTAAAAAAACTTGCTGCACATTGCCCTTTACACTCCACCCTATGAGAAAACATGGTAGTGGCAGCAACATGCTATGTGTTTTCTTAGCAGTGGTAGGGAAGGTGTTTAGAGCTACAGTCCAATCCTGGAAGAAAATCTGCAATTGATGCTGCAAAATGTTTTCAACTGCATTCCTTTAAAAAGGAGAACAACAATAAACATACAGCAAGATCAGAGCATAGTCATGTGAATGAATGTCATACTATAAACTCAGATATAAATCCTTGTCAGAATCTGTGGCACAACCTGAACTGTGTTGCTCACAGTTTTCTCTGCACAATCTAAATAAGCTTAAAATAGTTTGAAAAGTAGAATTTGAAATCATTTTAGTCTCCAGATGTGGAACATTTGTCAGTACAGGCTTGAATCAAGGTATTGACTCATAGGGGGTGAATAAAGATGAACTCCACATTTTTCAGATTTTCTAGAGTGTTTCAAACATCTAAAGAGATCTTAATTTTTTTCAAAATATAATGAGCTCCATTTTTTTTAATCATCAATATTGATTTTCATTAGTTTTTTTGATTTAACTAAAACATCTGCAGCAATATTAAGGGACAAACATTTTCCTCGTCTTTTTTCATCCAACTGTATGCAGTTGGATGAAAAAAGACGAGAAAAATGCTGTTTTATCATTACTTTTCTTGTTATAACAACAACAACCAAATATTGTGATGAAAATGTTTCATCTGTACGCAAAAGGATTATGTCCACTCGAAAAATTAAAAAAGTTTACTGATTTTAAAATTTTATTTCAGCCTCAAAATTCTGACTTTTTTCTCATAATTCTGACATTAATCTCAGAATTCTAAATTTTTTTCTCACAATTCTGACTTTAATATCAGAAATCAGACTTTTTTTTCTCAGAAATCTGACTTTAATCTAAAAATTCTGACTTTTTTCTCACAATTTTGACTTTAATCTCAGAATTCTGGCTGCTAAAAAAACATGTTACAAGCCATGTCTATTTTAGAGACTAAGATAGCTCTTTTGTTTTAATCACCTTCTGCTCTTCCATTAATGAAATAGCGTCACCGGGGACCCCTCGGAAACATAAAAGGTCGCCTAAATCTGCCCATCTACATTAAGATCCAAAATTCTGAGATTAAAGTCAGAATTCTGAGAAAAAAGTCAGAATTCTGAGATTAAAGTCAGAATTCTGAGATTAAAATCAGAGTTCTGAGAAAAAAGTCAGAATTCTTAGAGTAAAATCAGAATTGTGAGAAAAAAGTCAGAATTCTGAGATTAAAATCAGAATTCTGACTCTTTTTTTCTCATATAACTAATCACCTTCTGCTCCTCCATTAATGAAATAGCATCATCGGGGATCTCTCCGACAAGTAAAAAGTCACCTAAATCTGATCATCTACATTAAGATCCAAAATTCTGAGATTAAATTCAGAATTATGAATTTTTCCCATATAACTGAAACAATATTTAAAAATCAGTTAACTTATTAAAAAAATTTTCAGTGGCCCTAATCGTCTTCCGTACAACAAGTTTGGTTTTACTGTAATATCTGTGATTAGAGAGGCGGGGAAACCAGGTGTTGTTAAGAATAAAGCTCCGCCCACTTTTACCTTAAATGTCCATGACTCAGAATTTTGATTGGCTGCAGACTCGCTGCGGTTACTTCCACGGTGAGACATGGCGGAGTTTGTAGTCAGTTTTTACAGTTTTCAAAATGCTTAAAGAGCTACAATTCCGGCTGAGTTTTCCCCCGTAACACACCAGGGGCCAGTTTGAAGTAGCGAGGAGTTGTTTTTTATTTATTTTTTTCCCTCGAGAAGGACGGAGCGGCGGGCGTCGGACTGGGAGAAAAAGAAAATGTGTTGTCATCTTTGCTCAGTCAATAGCCTCAGGCAACAAATATGGCTTCTACTTGTGTATCCTTCTTTTCGGGTTGAAAACCGTCCCGACTGGGTTATACGGAGCAGTTTTCAGCGGCTTGTTTGAACACTGAGAGAGACTTCGGGCTGGGAGAAGGAGGAGTAGGAGGAGGGGAAGATGGAGCTCCAGCATAAAGAGTTGTTGGAGAAATGCTACCAGAACTTGGTGGAGTCCATAACGGACGCGGACCGAGTTGTGGACGTCCTGGCTCACCGTGGGGCCCTGAGTCAGCCGGAGCTGCTGGAGTTGGGACACCAATGCGTCTCCGGCTCCGAGAAAGTGGACCTTCTTCTAAAGATCCTGATGAGCAAGGACAGGGACTGCTTCGCGGAGCTTTGCGAGGCTCTGGAGGCGACGCACCCTCACCTGAACCCCCTGCTGCTGGACGGCGTTGGCCCAGTGGATCACACCACCGGTAAGAAATACTTAGAACCGTGTAATAAGCTGCTAGAAACGGTGAAAGTTCATTAAAAAAATTATCATTACAAAATCAGTGGGGAAAAAAATCGAACACCCTGATAAAGGGCATTATTTCCCTTCTGGCCACAGTATAATTGATTTATACCCTCGCACAGTTATACATGTTACAATTATTATGTCACTAAAAGCTTCCCTACCATTCCCATTGTAAAAGCTACTTAATGGGCCTAAAGGAACTAGATTCAAACAATCAATACAGGGACAGGACTGGCTGAATAGTGTCTTTGTCAGGGAATCAATCACCCCACTGTCAAAGTCAAATGAATGAGCTTAAAAGGAAACGTGTGGAGGACATTGGTTTATTTATTCTTCATTTTAATTCATGCAATAAATGATGGGTTTGTGTCCCTGAAAACATGTTTAATGCTCTGAAACTCTTTGCCATACAATTTTCAATATACTTTATATAAACCAGTGGTGGTCTATACTGATGAAGTTGATCCAAAATTATTATTTTTATTGTTTGCAATTAAAATTAAGCAAAATGTAACTGGCATTGGTATACAACCCCCCCAATACTCTGATACCGCTAAGGTACCCTTGTCAGATGAGACCTTAATTGAACTTAACAGGCCTAAAGCTTCTGCCACCTTGAACCCAAGTCGGCTTCGGCAGATGGCCGCTCACACTGAGCCTGGTTCTGCTGGAGGTTTCTACCTGTTAAAAAGGAGTTTTTCCTCTCCACTGTCGCTACAAGCATGCTTCGTGTGAGGGATTGCATCCGAGTCAATGAATCGATGCAATCAACTGGTTTTCCTTAGATGGAAAACTTTGAATCAATTTGACTGTATGACCTGGTGAACTGTAAGGTGCCTTGAAATTACATGTGTTGTAAATTGGCGCTATATAAATAAACTGAACTGAATTAAATAAAAAGAGGGTATAGGTGGTCAGTGCTGATAGGAAATCTAGGTATGTAACACTTATGTTGGTGGGATGTAAATATTGAAACCTTTAACACAGAATATTCACAACTAGAAATGCACTGATCATTGCTTTTGTACCCCAAAATGCAACTGTTTAGATAAAGATAGTGTCTTTTTATTAGATTCAGTAAAGGTTTTTTTTAAGTAAAAGTGGTAGCAAGAGATCTGCACACATAAAACTAAAGTTTTAAATCTAAGTATGCATCATATCCATGTTCATAGGACGGATTAGAGCAGATTTTTGTAATATTGTGATTGGAAAAGGATTTAACTTACAGGTATTAGAAAATAATGGGCAGAGAGTGAACAGGGGAAGACACGCGGCAGAAAATTCAAGGTTTGGAATCGTATTAAAAAAATATGAAGAGCCTGTTACATGAGACCAAACTTTACCGACTCTTTCTGCCTTTTCAGATCTCAATTTTTAGAGCTGTGCCCTTCAAGTCTCAGCTTGATTTTATTTATTTTTTTTTTACCAAAAAACTAAAAATAACTAAACTTTTACTACATTTTAACATACTACATTTATTGTGTATTCCACGCTTTAAATGCTTTAGCTCTTTCTTATGCTCCACACTGACTATTTATGAATGAAACCATAAACAAATTTTTCTAAAAATAGCTGCATCTGGAAACTCTATGTAAGCTTGAAAGTTTTTGATCTATCTCCCATTTCTGTTGCCTTCAGCAGTATAATTCACATAGGTACGTGTTCCTTGCTCAGCAGTCTACCTCACTGCATCTGGTCAGAAGATAAAGTATTAACACCGCTAGATGCTTAGTTCAGCTTAATCTTTTGATTTAGGATCGGTAAAGTAATTTGCAAGATTCTAAAAGGATTTTGTAGTTACACATCGACATAATTGTATAATAACTACACATGTTTTTTTTGTTGTTTTTTCTCACTGAGGCTGTGTTAATGTGCCATGTGACAAAATATGTGTGTGCAGTGATGCGTTGAGGGATCGTTAAGGGAACCCAGAACGCATCACAGCTCAAGAGAGCACGTGCTCTAATGTGCATCTTTCTGTTGGTTGTCACATAAGCTGCAGATGTGCTAAGGTAACCTCTCCTACTGGGCAGACAGGTTCCTCCACTGCAAAAACATGGGCCTTTCTGTTGGAAACCCAAAGCCTGTTATCATCAGAATATCTGAAACATTTTAGATGAATCACAAAACAAAATCCCCAAAATGAATAAAATAAGGACAACTTTTAAACGCTAATCTATGAGATGTTTAGTGAGGTAAAAAGATTGAAATATAATGCACATACCTGTATAATCAACTTGGTTGTTTTTGTATTGCAATTGGTGTAGGGTTTAAAAGTAGAACCCTTATTGTTTATTGTGTTGTTCCTACCTTTTCATCAGGAACAATGACTTGATGGTAACAGATTATCAGGGTGTGTATCATGGCTTGGGTATTATGTTGGTTTCAAACTACAAAGAAGAAAAAACCTGGGATTATTTTCAACAGAATCTGTGATTGTGATCTATTTTGTTTGTGAGGTCTCCATTACTGAACTTCCTTACAAATTTAATCTTTAATGTTAAAATATTATAAGTGGGAGCTGTGGTTCTTGTATTTTATAATATCATCATCTTTCTAAATTAGGCTATAAAAAAGACACGTCTTTTTATGGCCCTTGTAACTGCTTCACATTTTGTCTCTTTACAACTACAATCTTTATTTCTTTTATTGTTATTTTAATGTGATAGACCAACAGAATGCAGGGCAACATTGTGCTATAATGGAAGTAAAAAAATCTTTATTTTTACCAATTCAAAGCTTAATAGTGTGGAGTGAATTTGTATCCAGCCTTCCTGTCCCTACGGGGAGATCTGGCCAGTGTTCCTTTCTCTGCTGAAGAAAGGTCTACATTCAGCATTATGCTGTCAAAGCTTTATTTCATTATGAGGAGTACTTTTAGTTTTTTCCAATAAACAGATAGTTTTACAAAGGGGAAAAATAAATAATATTTGAATAGGGCTGAACAATTTCACGAAAAATCTAAACTGAAATTAATTATTTTAACCAACATTGTGATTTATCCTCTGCACTAACCATAAGCATTTATTTATGCATTTGTTACTCCGGGTTCTCATTGTTTTCATGACCTTGAAGGCTTGCTGATACAAAATCCATTATTGGATCTAGAATGTGACCAAAATCTGCTATTGGAAAATTAAATTAGATCACAATTATATTCCTAATGTAATTAATTAATTTAGACCTTATTCTACTAGAAATCCTTATTCTACAATCCCAGATTTCTACTTCTAATTTTCTTACAAAGATGGTTTCCTCTTTGCAATCTTCTCCGTAAAGACCGTTTTTTAGGAAAGAAGTTCAAGTAAAAGGGATACATTGGCACTGTGAGATAAATGATAATTCAGCATTCAGAACTGTTATAATTGTTATGCATTAGTTATTTTCTGTTTCTTATCTTGTTTTCTATTGGTATAATGCAGGGGTCTGCAACCTTTCATATCCAAAGAGCCGTTTTGCCCAGAGTACTACCAAATAAAAGTTGTTTAGAGCCGCAAAATATACCATGACTTTTTCTAGAAAACCTTTTTTTTTTTTTTATCTTGTATAGGAAATTAGTTGTTGCCATCTCAAACAATCAATTCATATATTTTTAATGTTAAAACCTATCATTTTCAAGCTAATTCATAGAAAAATGTCTCTTAAAACATATTTCTGGTTCTTTTAATCTCATTTCTTTTCCATCTTATAAAAAAAAGCTAAAGCTATTGATACCGGTATATATTATAGTAAATGATTTAGCTCTTTATATACATTTTAGCCACTATTAAGAGACGCTGGAGAGGGTCCAAAGAGCCATATGTGGCTCTGGAGCCGCAGGTTGCAGACCCCTGGTATAATGGAAATTGCTTTATATATATATTCATTTAGTGTGAAACATGCTAAAATATGACTGCATCCTAAAACTACTGATCCCAGAGTTTGGTAGATCACTGATGTTAAAAACTAAAATAATCCACTAGAATCTAAAGGCTAAAAAGCAAAGCAATTGTTTTTTAAGACTTTATAAAACCACCCTTTCCTTTTGCTATTGTAGTTGCAAATATTTTAAATCCATTTGGGATATTTCATGGTATAAATAAAACTCACTCAAACATTTTGCCTACCCTTTACTGTAAATGATTAATGTGATTTTTTTGTTTTTTTGTTTTTTTTTGTTTTTTTTTTTTTGTTCAGCATGAAGTCATCAATAATTTATTTTCATAAAATAACAATTGTGTGTTTGTTGACAGAAGTGCACAGTGCTTCATAAATGTAACATAAGTTGCCTAAAATCTGAAAGCTAAAAGGTTTTTACTCAGCTCTTTGTTACTTGGCTTAGATTGCTTTGCAAAAGTGGTAATACCCCTTTAACTCTTCTAGATTTGTCACACTGCTATAGACCAACTCTAAGTACCTCATAATTGTGAAATAGATGGTAAACATGCATAGTTTTTAAATGATAATGAAAAGAAGTGTGTAGCTCCATTTATTATAGAATTGCTAAATTCAGTCCTGTGCAATCGGATGCCTTGGTAGGCTCCTGAGTGTTTATTCACATGTATTAAACTGCCAGACTGCTTAAAGACAGCATAACCTGAACTCCTTATCCCTATGGCAATGCATAGCAGGGGCCGCTTTAAGCTGTGGATATGATTTTTATTCAGCGGGGAGAGGGGAGCTAAAACAAATTTTATTTTTTAACATGAAAAATAGCTTTAAATGTCGGCTAAATCTGACACTGGGCCGATGGATGCAGGGCGTCCCAAATACAAAAACGCTGGAGCTAGCCGATGAGTTTTATATTTTTGTTGTACAAATGGTTCAACACCATCTGTATCTTCTTCTCTCATAGCTGTACACAGCAGCAAGGTAAGCTGTTTCATAATCACAGACCTAAACGGGTGTAGGAAAAAATATTGAAGCAAAGCTTGGTCACATCAGAGACTTTTGATCAAATACAATACAAAAGAATAAAATAAATACCTTAACAGTATTTTTATTTCTGTTGAAACAGAAATGGAAAGCTGGATATATAGCCTTAGTTTATCCAATGTTATTTTTTTTAATGATATTTTGTAAAAGGTAAAATAAATTATTTTCTCTAAAAGTACTTTCTGTTAGGAAATGTCTGCCTTTTTATGGTCAGCTGGTACGAAATAAAATGGGGCTGAAACAATTCATCAAATGAACTGTGATTAGTCGATTATTGAAATAATCATTAACTAATTTGTTAAGCAATTAATTGTTACTGGAGTCTAGAGACTCTTAAACATGCCTTTAGCTGGCAGAGCGACTGTTTATTAATGCATAAATAACTTAAAATGTTGAAACCTTCAGACAAAATATGTTAGCTTTTATTATCTTGGTGCCTGCAGTTTATACCACATACATGAAAAAACGCTAACATCTACTCCCATCCACCAAGGACAAAACCCCCCAACTGCTGCTGGGGATTCCCAGTGACAGCACACTGCTGGTGCAGCTCTGAAAGCAAAATAATATTTTAAGCCAGGATCCTAATCTTGATGAAATGACTGCACAGATGATGTTTTGAGGTGGACTTTCTCACATAAAATACATTAAAACTTCTTTTTTACCCCACTGATCACATCAAATATAGCAAAGCCACTCTCTGCCACTGAACACAGGAGCATCTGTATACATCTGACCTTGTGTACAAGCATCAAAAATGAAGTAGCAGATGCTGTTTTGCAGCTCAAATCATGGAGAGAATGTAGCATTACACTTTCTGATTGTTTGAATTAATCTATGAAACCTAATATCGTTCCACGGCCAGGACGAAAACCACACTGCTCCTCCTGCAGCCGAGGTTCGACAATCAGCCGGACTCTCCTCTCCAGCACCCTGGCATAGGCCTTTCCGGGGAGGCTGAGAAGTGTTGTGCTGCCCTGTGGGGGGGTGCTCCAGGAGTATGGAGTCGGGGGCCCTTTATTAGGGGCCATCCGTTCTCTGTACAATCGGAGCAGGAGTCTGGTTCGCATTGCCGGCATTAAGTCGGACCTGTTCCCGGTGCATGTTGGACTCCGACAGGGCTGCCCTCTGTCACCGGTCCTGTTCATAACTTTTATGGACAGGATTTCTAGGCGCAGGCAAGGACCGGAGGGGGTCTGGTTCGGGGACCAGCGGATCTCATCCCTGCTTTTTGCGGATGATGTAGTTCTGCCGGCTCCCTCCTGCCAAGACCTACAGCGTGTGCTGGGGCGGTTCGCAGCCGAGTGTGAAGCGGCCGGGATGAGAATCAGCTCCTCCAAGTCCGAGGCCATGGTTCTCGACCGGAAAAAGGTGGCTTGTCCCCTTCAGGTTGTGGGAGAGTCCCTGCCTCAAGTGGAGGAGTTCAAGTATCTTGGGGTCCTGTTCACGAGTGAGGGAAGAATGGAGCGGGAGATCGATAGACGGATCGGTGCGGCTGCTGCAATAATGCGGACGCTGCACCGGTCTGTCGTGGTGAAGAGAGAGCTGAGCGAAAAGGCAAAACTCTCAATTTACCGTTCGGTCTACGTTCCTACCCTCACCTATGGTCATGAAATTTGGATCATGACCGAAAGAACGAGATCCCGGATACAAGCGGCTGAAATGAGCTTCCTCCGCAGGGTGGCTGGGCTCTCCCTTAGAGATAGGGTGAGGAGCTCGGTCATTCGGGAGAGGCTCAGTGTAGAGCCGGTTCTCCTCCACATCGAGAGGAGTCAGTTGAGGTGGCTCGGACATCTTCTTCGGATGCCCCCTGGTGGCCTCCCTCGGGAGGTGTTCCAGGCACGTCCCACTGGGAGGAGGCCCAGGGGACGACCCAGGACACGCTGGAGAGACTACGTCTCTCGGCTGGCCTGGGAGCGCCTAGGGCTTCCCCCAGCAGAGCTGGAGGAGGTGTCTGCGGAGAGGGAAGTCTGGGAGTCTCTGCTTAGTCTGCTGCCCCCGCGACCCGGTTTCGGATAAAGCGGGAGACGACGAGTACGAGTATCTAATATCGTACCTAAAAATGATCTAATGGCCTGCCTTATGAAATTCCCACCTCTAGTCAAGCACACATACTTCCCATAATCAGGACAAAAGTGAAAGTGTTGGAACAAAGACAAAAAAAGTTAGCAGCATTCCACCTCAAAGTGCAGGAAATAGTGTTTCATAGAGTCTAAATTTAAAACATTTCCAGGGGAAGAATGCCCCTGGATCACCATATGCTACGCAAAGCCTAAAGATGTGATACACCTAGGTGTACACACTATGAAATATTCCTAGCTAAAAGCCAAGGTAGTGTGGTCCATATATTGGGTGTATGGTGCTACTTTGAATCCTATAAAATCTCATGGAAAAACTTCAGCGCTCCTTGAAAGGTTGGGATATTTTATAAGATACGGGATCTGTTATTTATTGGTCATAGTAAGATTGCTTGGGGCAATTATCTCATAATTGACGATTACTTTCCTCACGAAAAACATGACTTTAAAGGACTTTCAGAAGCCTGGAAAACTATTTCCTCAGACACCTTTAAAAAAAACATAATAGAATTGACAGAATAGACAAAAAGAAGCAGAAGCAGTCAAATAAGTAACACAATGCAGTGTGTTCAAAGTCACAAGACCTCCACAGTTTAGACACAGAACACCTTGTCAGTAATGGCAAACTCAATCTTGAGCAATAACAAAAAAAGCCTGATAAACAGGATGATTCCTGAGGCAAAGTCTTTTTTTTTTTTTGTCATTCGCTGGGAGAGAAAAAACAAGAGTGAAGCATGTTAGCCTGGCTCCGTGCAGTCTCTGCTCATACAGTAGTATCCTTTAGTTGGAGGGAACCCAGCCAGCCAGGGATTTATTTGAGTACTGGGACTTGGGTAAATAGAATCGTTTGTCATGGTCCTGGCTGCCCCAGTTCCACACTGGACTGCTTCACATCATGGATGGAAGATGCTGATTTAACCAAACTATAAGCTGTTCATTTCTCCGCCAAGAGGGAGAAGGACGTCAGTAAATGTGCAGTGCAGGCGGTTTGTTTAAGGCCAAAATTCTAAACCTCTCAGCCACCACGTTTCCAGCTTCCTGTAACACTTAAATATCAGATTTAAAGTTGTGTAGATATCTTTGCATTATTGAACATGTTTTAATTAAATCAATATAGATATGGTGAGAATTGACATCATACCTTGTTGGGTGATGATGGTTGTATTTCTGCAGTGTTGATTAACTAGGTTCAACACTATATAAATCATACATAAAAACCATGTCAAAGAGGATTTCTTGACCTTTCCATTGAGATTATTGCACTAAAAAGACACAAATTCCACACACTGCTTTTTGAGAAGTTCATGCAGGAATAGATGCAATAAACTGTAATTATTAATGTTGATTATTAACATATATTTGTCAGTAACCTCTTGGGGTCTCCAAAGCCAAAATTGGTTATTACTGAAAAGTTTTACCCCTTAAATCTTTAACCCGTGCCTTATTTCTTCAAACAGCAAGGAAGTCACAACAATTTTTGACCCAATATTCACATTCTGAGAGCCCTTGATTATCAGGTGGATGATCTTAAGAGATAATCATTCAGTGTGTGGTGTGCTTAGTGTGATTGGGTATGGTCGAAAAGATCACACTACTGCATCGTTCCGATCACAAATCAGGAAAAGCCAGCATGTTGGTTTGTCTTGGCCCGATATCCTGGTATGTTGAACCTGTGGAACGTGATGTACCCAATCAGAAAGTGTTTCCAGAGGGAAAAAGCAAAAACACAATAACTCTCCAGTTTATCAAGTAGAACCGCTGCTTGCACTTCCTGTACTCCTGTAATCCATATCATTTCTTAGTGTAATGTTGTCTGTCTAAATTAATCTCGAACATCTCCATACTTGATCTGAAGGGGTTTTGTGAAATTTACTGTCTGTTATCTGATTAAAAAAAAAAAAAAATTTTTTAATTATTGTTAAATTGGAACTCGCTGGTTTGGGAATCGCCTTGGCGTGACCAACTATGGAAGCGCCAATGACATCACATCTGTCTGTGACAGACAGGTTAAGCCGTGCCCGTGGCTCCACCCACCAACCATTATCAGGGCCAACCTACCAGCCTCAACTCCTTCTAGGCAGGTGAAACGCCTCACTCTGTTATCAAAGAACCATGGATTACGTTAAGTAAGACAATGCAATTGTTTTTTCTTATTTTAAATGTAAAGTGTCTTGTTCTGTTGGCAAAGTATCACTTACCTCCTCAATTCAAGAAAAATGAACAAATTTTAAGGAAAAATTACTTAAAATTTTAATGCGGCGCATGCTGTCAATACGGAGTTACAAAAATTTGGACTAGCTGGACCACGTGCCACAACAAAGCACACATGCACTAAGATCGGTTTGCGTTAGAGATGTCCCGATCCAGGTTTTTGCACTTCCAATCCGATACCGATATTGTTTTTGGACTTCCGATCCGATACCGATACTGGCCAATACCAGCCTATCCGAGCATGTATTTAAGTTTAAGTTAAAGTATTTAGCCTTAGTTGTAAGACTCATGTTGAAAAGGGTTTTAGTACTCTTGATAACATCTAGCCAGCTAAATTAGGTGAGATTGAATAAAACACAATGCTTGGTAACAAGAAACTTACCTGTTTATAAAGAGATAAACACAAACTGGACAAAATTAGGAATAGCAATCTGAAATTGCACAGTGAGCAGTAAAACCGTAAACAGTTAAAGGTCCAAGTATTACTGTAAGTTTTAATAAAAATGCAAAACAGGGGAACACTGGCGCAAAATAGTGGAATGGATCGTTTCAATCGGCGAAACTGGAAAATACGGACCGGATTTTTTTTTAAATACTGGATCGGCAGTCTGGATCGGCATTTTACATGCTTTGCCGATACGCATTTTTTTGCCAATATCGGCGTCCCGATCCGATACGTGGATCGGATTGGGACAAGCCTAGTTTGCGTCCTTTTTTTTTTTTTTTTTAGCATGCCCCCTCATGCAAGGTTTAACACTTGGAGTATAAACCAGTGTTTATTATTAAATGAACAAGACTAAATATGGAGTGCATTTTTGATTTGGAAGTCGTTTTTTTGTTTTTTAATAAAGGCTATTATATTTCTAATTTGATTAACCCAGCCCTAATCAGGGGCCAAATATGTTGATATTTTTAATGCATATGAAGTAGGAGACTTTTATTTTTAAACCTGCCTATTTCTTTACCAAAAAACTGTTTCTTATGATTAACCTGTTCTTCATCAACAATTACTCTTTCATTACATTGTCAAATTTCACAATCTTCTTCATAATATTAAATGTTGTTTATTCATTACAGTTAATTATAAATCACTGTACTTTATAAAAGGGCTTTCACAGGGAGGATGGAGTGTTGTTGTCAGAGGAGATAAAAGAAGAAGCTCTAAGACTGCAGCCTCTTTTGGGCCCCTGCTAGCCTGTATTCAAGGTTCCTGCCCAACTGATAATTAGCTACACTCTGCAAGCCCACAGGCTTGTCATCCAAAGTTGGGGAAAGTCCCAGCTTTTATTCCTCCAGCTGGATTTCTTTTTTCTTCTTTTCTCCACTAAAAGTTCCTGATTGTAACCGGAGCCATGCAGCCTTGATGTGCCACACAATGTCGAGGATAATCTTTGTTCCATAATGCAGCTACAGAGCTGACTTTAATGTTTTTGTTCGCCCCACAGGGTCCACTTACAGCGTTTTGTCCACAATGCCATCAGACTCGGAGAGCAGCAGCTCGCTCAGCAGCTTGGGTGAGCGTGGCAGCCCTGGTGAGTTACACGTTTAAAATGTATAAAGATTTAAGAAAAAAACAACATTTTTCCCTCTAGATAAAAGCTACCTTTTATGTGGAAAGGAGCAAGTTGTATAAAAAATACAGTGACTGGTTGTTTGCTATTTAGACTGTGAGCACATGCTAGTGATTAGACAGATGCAACAACGATTTAGAAACCCTCTACTACCATGCACACAGACAGATGTGCAGAGCCAGTTTGAGGGTAATTCTCTTAGGGACAGAGGATTGAACAGCACATGCTGCTGGGGGGGAAATACCAAATCTAGGCTTTAAAAACTTTGCTGAAAATCATTAACCTAGCTAATGTTTTTTTTCCTTGCTTATTTTTTCATTGTTGTCATAAATAAGTTATTTTAAAGTAATAAATTTGCTATTTTTCTCAAAACTAGGTGTTAAAATTACAATAGATATACACAATTTGATTAATGCACTATTTTTAAAGGAAGCTTTATTTGCTTAATATGACAGTAAATCAGACGTTCTCTTGTAGTTTGGTTTGGATTAACAATGTTGAGTACAATTTCCAGATGGCTGAATCTACCGCAGTCATCTGTTTAAAAAATTGTATACAAGTAGAAACAGCATAAGAAAAGCTTGCTCATTCTACTGTTCAGAGGAACAGTTTTGGAGATTGTTGGAGATGAATGTGTTTTGGTGCGTGTTAGCCTCAGAACAAAAGCAAAAGACCTTGTAAAGGTGCTCACTGGAGATGGTTTGTTTTTTCAGACCGGAGCCAGATTAGAGTTTTCAGATGAACTTGAAGAAAATATCTTAAATTTTTTAGATGTGTCCTTCTCTCTGATTGCTTGTTTGGCCATATTGTCCAACTATGCATTTGGATGACACTGCTACAGCTATAAATACAAGGGAGAAAGGATTATGTTTTGTGTGTTTTGCAATTCTCAAACTGGATAGAATCTAAGGAAACAATATTTCCTAAAGTCATAAACCAGGAAGTTGAAGCTTAGGCATAACTAGGTTTTCAAAAATAATAATAATAAAACTTGGTTAGAAAGTGCCTGAAGTTAACATTTTTGGAGTTGCTATCGAACCGCCCTGATTTCAGAAGAGTGTAAAATAAGATAAAATAAATTGAAATGTCATGAAGCTGTACAAAAGGATATTTAAAAGTATTCTAAGTCTTGTTGCAGAACTAAAAGGTGTCTATAGCAAGGTAGCCTAGCAATAAGTCAGGGACAACATTTCAGAGAAGTGGGCCAAAACTTAAAATTGACTACAAACCAAGACATTCAGCTTAAGGGCCATTCTATCAAACTGATATTAAGGAATCCTATGTAAATTTCTGTCTTTCCAAAAAATGTTTTGGCATTTATAGTAATGTTTCTGACTTGAATAGGAAAAAATTTAATCTGATTTAATATCAGAAAATTAGTGAAATAAATAAAAGAACAAGAACAGGTCTGGGGGAGGAAATGGTGTACTTGTTTTATAAGACTTATTCTCTATCCCTTCGTCTAAATATTCTAATGGGCCACTGTCCATCTATCCACCTATCTTTTTGGTTATTCATCTATTTGTCCTCCCAGCAGGGCATACTAAGCCAAACCTTGGAGAGAATCACTGCTGCATGTTCAACTTAGATTTATACTTTTAAAAATGAATCTGTAAATGTAAGAAATCTGGGCATTAAAAACTACAATTAACTGCAGTCACATGCCTGTACTTGATTATTAAACAACTGTATTGGAAACCAAAATAAATTCTGATAACTTCTTGCCATTTTTTTCCTTTTCATTCTTCTTGATGATTGAAAAAAGTGTTTATCTAAACAGTTTTAGGCTACAGCATAAATTCAGTTGCCATTTGTAGAAGTGTCTTTTCGTTACTGACATGCTGACTCTCAGGTACCTCTGGTCAAGCCTCCTCCCCTCTTCCTGGCCACGTCGATGTGCATCAGGCAAATGAGAAGATGGAGACGGTGCTGTTACAGCTTCGACAAGTGACTCGTGAGAGGGATGAACTGCTCAGACGTGTGGCCTTACCTTCTGGAAATGCTTTTGAGGAATGCAGGTACAGTTAACAAAACTAATCATCAATAAATTAGCTTAAGTTGTTTGCATTAATGCAACCTGTTATCCAGTAAAATCCGATTATGGCTCTGCAAAGCCTGTTTTGTTTATTTATCCTACTTTGTTCTTTTATTCCAATAAACAGACTAAACTCAAGATCAGGTCATGACTATGAGCGTCTAAAGCTGCAGTGCATGAAGGCAATGGCGGACCTGCAGTCCCTGCAGAACCAGCACAGCACAACCCTGAAGAGGTGCGAGGAGGCTGTAAAAAAAGCTGACTTTTATCGGTAAGTGAAAAGATTGTATATGGGCTATTTTATTTATTTATTTTTGTTAATTTTTCAGCAGTCTTAAACCAGCAGTTTGATCACACTGATTTAAGTCTTTTGAAGTCGATAAAATATTCAGAGAGCAAGTTAAAATCAGAGAGTTCTTCATGCCCATATGAGCTCTGGGTTCATTAATAAAACACTTTGAGTAGCAGCACATCTGTGCCATGTGGATACAGCTACGCACGGAGGCTGTAGGTCTGTGGAATAAGCTGTCTGGAGTTGACATGGTGGAAAGCCTGGTCCATTTGTGTGATTTAATGATGCCCTACTCCTTTCCCAAAGTGTGTACAACCGACATCTGGCCTCCAATGCAAACGAACAGATGAAGGATTATTGCCACGTTTAAGCCGCTCCTTCTGGGCCTGTTTGCTTCTGACAGAAAGTATTTATTTATTACTGTCTGATCTGTCCCTTTATGTACCCATGAAGCACCACTCCATATTAACAGGAAATCACATTCATAGCCCGTGACGATAAATGGATTCTCCTATCCATAGCTCTGTTGATACAGACTTAAAAGGTTAAACCCTGCAAACATTTTCACTTTTCAACTCCTCTTAACAGGCAAGTTCATTTCAAGTTTCAAGCTCTGAAAATGTTTTTTTTTATTTTGAAATTTATTTTGGTATTTCCCAGGACTTTGATACATGTGGAAAAATCATCATGTTTAATACCACATTGTATTCTCCTGTGGTATAAAGGAGAATACAGTTCAGGGGTTCATGAATTTTAAAAAATGTGCTTTTGTTTACATTCTTTTTATTTTTTTAAACCCTTGCATTTCTTATGAAATAATGGAATCTTGTACTGTGCCTTTTAAAAGCACCTTTCAAAACCACATCTCACTGTGGCTTTAAAAGTGCTGTTTTTAGCAGTGGTTTTCTTAGTACCACTTTTTTATGAGTGTACGTTTAATATTTGTTTAGTCTACACAGTTTTACAATAGATTAAATAATTTGGTCTCTTGGCTGCTTCTCTGATAAATGCTCCCCTTTCCTGAAACACTGGTTACTTATTAAATTTCATATTTGCCAAAACTACTACTACTAATAATAATAATAAATTAAGCTGTTTAGAGAAATTGTCCCCCAAAAAGAGTGTAATTTGTCTTCCTTAGTAATTATATTATGTTAAAATGTATTAGATAACGAGGGTCTCCTAGAGTTAGTTACATACAACAAATGTTGCCATAATTCAGGTGAAAAACTAAAAGACTGCAATCAGGCTTGTTTAGCTAGTATTGCTTATATTCTTTTCAGACGTCTAGCGAGTGACCACAACCAGCTAAAGGAAGAACTAGAGGCTGTGAGGCAACACAACATCCAGCTGGTCAGAGAGCACAATCATGTGAAGCAGACCTGCGAGGAGCTCAGGAGGCTCCATGATGAAGATGAAAGGGAGCTGGCTGATATGAAGATGCTGCATCAGCAGGTGTTTAACTTTTCTTCTTAAACAAAAAGCAGGATACTTAAAAAGCTAATTCCATCATCCCGTATTGTTGGACTATCTGTGGATGCCCTCTACATATGAGGCAGAATTTAATTAAAGTCCTAATTAATCCATTATTTATGGTAATCAACCAGCATACTCAATTTATGTTAAAATCATTTAGCTCTTTTTAGCATCCCTCAATATTTTTGCAAACTTTTTAAAAACCTACTTCATTCAAGTGTGAACGAAACAGTGCGTAGACATTATTTATAGTACAAATCTTTTCACCGAATATGGTAAAAAAATGGTAACGAGGCATATAATGCTGCTTATCAGAGTTTTGATTTAAATGGAAGTTATATTATTTTTTTCTGATGCCGAGAAGAGAACTATGACATTACAGCTGTGCATAAAGCACTGCCTTTCAGAGGTTAACATGTGCTATTCACATGCAAAAATTAATACCAATAAGGATACTTGTTTTTTCTTAAGCCAGTTACTAAGACATACTATTCAGGTTTAAACCCATTTTCAAGGGAGTGTATTCTTTTAGATGTTGGCTCTGAAGCTCCTTATCTGGTCTGATGTGGACTGGCTGGACAATTTGCGCTTGACTCCAGATGCTGACATAAATGTCGCAAATGGCTGTGCTTTAGTTGCAATTAGATGTTTTTTATGCGTTAATAACCCCACTGGACATTGTGGACAAGGGGTATGAATACTAATCCCCTCTAAACTTTTCTTTACCTGGACATAGTTATGTCTCAGATAATCTTAATTTCATTAAATCTATATTGCACAACTCAAATTGACAAATAAAAAATCCAACAGTTTTTCTGTGGCCTTTAAGAAAATTCTCTAATTTTCAATTGCAGGTAATGAGAGAAGGATCATCTGATGTCTTAAACAAGCTTTATGAAGCAGCTGTGGACAAACTGGATGCAATGAAGAGTGACTATGAGGCTCTGAGGAAGCGTTACAATGAGAAGATAGCGAGTCACAATGCTGAGTTGAGCCGTTTGGACCAATTAGAGGAGGAGAATCACAGACTGCAAAAGACCCTGGATATACTGTCGAAACAGAGAGATGCTGCCATCCACTATCAGCAGCAGTTCTCAACGTCTGTTCAAAGGTAAACCTGCAGAGATGAGGCTCCAACTGCAACCTGTTTATTAAAAAATGTGATCTGCAGGTACTTTGGCTGCAACTGAATTACTTGCATGAAATTCTGCTGTCGCCAATTTGTACAAATGAATATAAATTGCTGTAAAACCATTTTTTGATTTAGGTTTGACAACACTCAACATGAGCTTTCCAAAGCCACAGTCCAGAACTTGGAGCTCCAGCGAGAGCTTGAGCGGCTGCAGTCAGAGGCGACCCGACTTAAGACCCAGCAGTTAAAGGCTGTGAAGGACTGCGAGAAGTACAAGGAGGAGCGAGACTCTGTGATCAGCGAGTACCGCCTGATCATGAGCGAGAGGGACCAGGTGATCAAAGAGGTGGACAGGCTCCAGACGGGGCTGGAGGTGGCCGAGGCAAAGCTTATGAACAATTCCTCAGAGAGGCGGGTGGCCACCGAGGAGCTGGAGGCTTTACAACAAGTAAGAGATAAAACGGGGTTCCTCTCCATGGTCCTCTTGATGTTTCAAAAAGTCTAGAATATTTTTCCAAGTCTGTATAAGAATGGAAAGAAAAGCTTAAAGAAGAGAGAAGTCTAACACACTTTCATTTTATTTCCCTTTTATTTTCTTCTTTTCTTATGCACTTTTTCCCTGTCTTGTTTTTTCCTGTCCTTCCATCCTTCTGTCTTATTCTTCTTTTATTTCTCTATTTGTTTCCTCATTAACATGCGTCCCTTTTAGGAGTTGGCTTCAGCACTGGTGGACCGGGACCGAGCTATCTGTGAAAAGAACGAGCTGCTGGAGAAATACTGCCATGAGGTAAAGGACAAGGCTGAGGCTCAGAAGGAGCTAAACCAGGCCTGCAAAGACATTGAGATGGTGCGTGAGGAAAGAGACGTGGCCCGCAAGGAGAGAACAGAAGCCATCATCCAAAGGGACCAGCTGCTACGAGAGTATTACCAGGCCAGACAGGTACACAACCCAAACGGTTGGATTGATTTAGCTCTCTGAGAATAATCCCCTCATCTGATCTCATATTGTATTTAGAGTGAAGCTAGGTGGTTCCCACACAGTGATATGCTTAAGGAGTTAAAGCATCAGCCTTCAATTTGATTTCAGTGATTGTGGGATTATTTACAGTCTGACTCAGAGTTCTGCATTAGGGAGATTGCCATTAATTAAAATGACGAGCCGCATCCATTAGACTTTTTAAGTGCTCAAGAATAATACACTGCATGAGAAATGAACAGTGTGGTGCGGTCTGATTAAGCAGTTGGCTTGATTTATCCTTTCAATACACTTAACTGCCTTTCCACTGGAGATTTATTTAGAGTGAGACAAGAGTACCATGCTTTACCCCAGCAGACTCTCTGTGACCTTTACATCCATTTTGTGCCTGACAAACCTCAAACTACCAAACTTAATCCAATTTCTGTTATCATATTATATCACAAGAGGATTCTTGGGTTTTTTTTGTTTGACCTTTTATATTTGTAGAATGTATTTAGGAAGTTACATGAACTTTTCCTTTGGAAACTCACAAAAGTCATTGGTAGTATGTTGATTAGAGCCTCCATAAATAATCCTGGATTAAAGTTTCAGCTTTTTCAAGTTTTTCATATTTTATTACAATCGATATTTTAACTTTTTTTCCCCCAAACACATAGGGCCATGAATTTTTTTAATAAAAATATTATTGATTGAAAGCAAATACACACACAGAACATCTAGAAGGATGCAGAATAAAAAATTAATTTCACTGAAATAAAAATATTGTGTGTATAAATTATCGTTTGGAAATATTTATGTTGGCTCGAAATCAATAAAAGTATAGGGATGACCCTATACAACTTTTTCCCTTCCAATATATAGCAGCTTTGAGTATTGATCGATACCTACATTGACCCGATATATTATCTGCACAAATCCGGCTTTAATTTTCTAGTGGAATATAGAAAAAGCTTGATCAAGGGATATCTCTAAAATAAAAACCAATATCAGATCATGACATCCCTTCCAAAATATGTAGTTATTAACTTCTGTTTATGGACTATTAGGTTGAATTCAAGTAAAAAGAAACTCTGGCTTTGCCCGATCCTAGTTGCTCCACGATAAAGCTGAGAAATTACTTCTTTTTAGCATCAAGTTTCTCTGATTTAAGCAAAAACTAAACAAAAAAAGAAGCAAAATGAGGGCTCGCATAGGTCAAGATCATCAGCTTAAATGTCAAACAAAACTACTCAAAAGTCACACAGATTACTGCTTTCCTATTGGTCAAGTAATATAAATGCTAATGCTAAAGCTTTACTAGCCTCTGGTTAGCATTAGCATTGGCTGACCCAGCAACCAGCTTGCAAACAGTACATTTATAGGGTGTAAAGAGATAGGAGGGAGCAAGTGTGCCACTTAGCCAAGATGAGACAAACTTTTAGATATCACATGTATTTTCATTGTTTGACCAGTAGCACATAATTGCAATGAGTGCAAAAATTCTTCTTCACCCTCGGTTAACATTAAGGATTTTAAAAGTGTGTTTTGCTTTAAAATCTGGTCCCACGGCAAAACCTTGTAGAGGCACCTTTTGCCGCAGTTTCAGCTGCGTGTCTTTTGGGATTCGTCTCTTTAGCTTTGCAGATCTAGAGACTGAAATATGTGGAGAGGATTTTTAAGAATCATTTTTTAAGCCACTCCACAGGTTCGTAAAATTAGGTCAGTATGCAAAGTGGCAGAGATATAAGTAACCTTGATATGAAATAAAATTTGCATTTATTTTTTTTTCATTGGACATAATCATGTATGACCTAATGTTTATGCCCTTGTAGAAACAGGATTCTGCAACTCTGGATATGGAGCGAGCAAACAAAGAGATCGAGATTCTCAGGAAGCAGTATGAGGCCATTTCCCAAGAGCTCAAAGAGGCTCTTCAAGAGGCAGAGGTTGCTAAGTGTCGACGGGACTGGGCCTTTCAGGAGAGGGACAAGATTGTGGCAGAGAGGGAGAGCATTCGGTAAAGAACTTTATTTAAAATATGGAGATGAATTCCTTCTGTTTCTCATCTGAATTTAAACGGAAGTATCTGCATTGCTACATTCGCAGCACGTTATGTGACAACCTTAGGCGAGAGAGAGATCGGGCTGTAAGCGATTTGGCTGATGCGCTGAGGAATTTGGATGATACAAGGAAGCAGAAGAACGATGCTGTGCGAGACCTCAAAGAGCTAAAGTATGTCTTTATTCTTTACCTTTATTGTCCCTGTGCTAGATATGCTAGGTATTGTCTGCTTTATCTCAGTGTTAGACTTCAGCATTATTCTCTTCTTTCTGGATCATTTAGGCTACCAGTGAGTTGTAACCTGAGTGCTAAAGAATACATTTCATTTTTTGTTGCAGAGAAAAGTTGGATGACCAGTTAGAGACAGAAGCCAGATATCGGCAGCTGATGGCTCATAGTTCACATGATTCAGCCATAGACACAGACTCAATAGAGTGGGAAACGGAGGTTGTAGAACTGGAAAAGCACAGAGTAAGTTTTTTTTTATTTATTTTTTACATGCTTATTGATAAACAGCAAAGTAATTAATGGGTAATTGAAATATTTGCTTGATCGTTTTTCTAGGATATGGATTTGAAAGCACTTGGTTTTGATATTACTGAGTGTGTAAATGATCCATATTTGCCAGGAGATTGTGGGATATTTGTTTCCAAAGTGGACAAAGGAAGTATTGCAGAAGGAAGATTGAGGTAAATGTCAGTTATACTATTCCGATGATATGATAAAAAAAAAAAGTTTAGATAAGATCAAATAAAAGAAAAATACTGAAAAAAACTGATTTCAGAATCTTCACTGTGCAGGGTAAACGACTGGTTGTTAAAGATTAATGACGTGGATCTGACCAATAAAGACAGAAAACAGGTGCTTAAGGCTGTGTTGAGTAGGGAGGGAGTGATCAATATGGTGGTTCGAAGAAGGAAGTCACTTGGAGGACGGGTCGTCACTTCAATCCAGATTAACCTGGCTGGACACAAAGGTCAGTTTCAACAATAAAGTTAAGACATATTTTATTTAGCTTGATCCTTTCAGAAGTCGTAACCACAATATTTTACATGTTAGACTGGATGGCTTCAACACAGAGTCCGCGACCCCTAGGGGGTCCACGGGGTTAGTGCATGGGGGTCACAAAAGTTTTGGTTGATTAGACCATCAGTTCTGGGGTCCTCTGTGTTAGACAAACACAAAGTAATACTTGCAAAAGTGGCTTTAAGTAAGAATAGGGGCCACATCCTAAACACGATTCCCACCGCTGCTTCACTGGTGAGGAGGGAAATGTTTTTGATATCACCCTGAAATCTTCATCCTCAGTAGATGAATGGAGCTAAAAAACAGGAATGTCATTGAAAAAGTAAAATAAAAAAAATACTTGGAGCTGGGACAACAGCCCTAAATATGCAAACAAGGGCTAAAGTGTTCAAACAATATGCTAACGGCTCTGGTAAAGTCCAGACCCAAATAAAAATGAGAATCTTTAGGAAGACTAAAATATTCTTGTGCACTGATTCTTTCTCTGTCCAGAGTGCTTCTGGAGTTGGTTGAAGGGTGCATCATAACACAAAACGCAAGACACTCTTTCCAGTTCATTATAGTACTAAAAACCACTTATTATTTTACCTGACTTAATGTGAGAGAAAAAAAAAGTGTTAGATTCTTTTCCAATGGAGCCACAGATGTGATGTCTATTCACTTATTTGGCAGCTGTGATGTTCATAATATAAGTTGTTTCAAGTCTGAACTTTTCTTACTGTCTCAGACTGTGGAATCGGTTTGGAGAACGGAGTGTTTGTTGCCACTTTGGCTGCAGGAAGTCCTGCTGCCAGAGACTGTAATCTTGCTGTTGGTGACAGACTGTTGGCTGTAAGTATGTCTTTTAAAAAAATCAAGACACAAGTGAAAATTGTTCATCATTAACTATAGCCTGCAGTGCCCTCTACAGACAGCAAGCATAAACAGCAGCAGTCTTCCAAACCTGTGCTATTGATAATTTGGTTTCTTTGCTGTACGATGATGTATAAAGAGTCCAATATTGTTTTGGAAATAAAATAAATAGGAAATCTGAAGTAAATGCTAACAAAAACATGAATCAATTTGGCTAATGTAAAAAAAAAAAAAATTGCATTGATGAGATAGAATGTTCTACATTAAAAAGTTTATAAAGTCCTTTTAATTTTGTTGTAGCTGTTAACTTGTTTTACTTCAGCTATTTTCAAGATTATGATAATCAAAGCAAGGAATGTTTTATTCTATTTTCATTTTTGTTGCATACAGATCAATGGAAATGAACTTCATGACAAGTCCCTTTCTGAATGCGAGTCTCTGCTGAGGACTGGTGGCAGCTCTCTAACTATCTCTCTTATGAAGGTGAATATCCTGTACTCTAAATGTTAACATAGCTGTTAAATAAAATCTACAGATTGATGGCTTCTGATCAGGTATTCTACATAATGGCACTATATGTACCTCAGATCATGTTTTGGCTTTTATAAAATGTTTATTTGTAACTGAAAAAGGCAATCCCTCATCATGTTTTATTGCAGCATTAGGTAAGTCTGAAAAAATTAACCGGATACTTCTTTTCTCTAACAGTTCTTTTCACAGAGCTCCTCTGGACAGAATTTATTTGAAGCTTTGAGAGACTCTGAAAAGACGTTGCGCCTCCAATCCAGCGAGCTTCACCCCAGGGGCTGCAGAAACTCAAAGCACAATTGCTCAACTCAAACTGACATTTGCAGCTGCAAGTCAGGCAGCAGGGAGGAGGAAGTATGTAACGATGCATGCGATTCACTGGAAAACAGCAGCAGCTGCACTCGTTCCCATCACAAATCCTTTTCTAACTGCTCCCAGGACTCCTGCTCACCTTCCATCTCCCACAGTCTGTCAGAGCCTTATCCAGTGCACAGCTACCAGAGGCAAGACCTCGATTCTCGCTCCCCTACTTTTACCCCTTTGGTCTTGAACTGCAATCCTGCGCAGCCATCTGCAGACAGAGGGCAAAGCCCTACAGTTAAGGCCGGTGGAGGAACATGGCCTAAAGTCATAGCTGGAGCTTCTGTCACTGAATGCACTCAGCTTTCCATCTTCAAAAAACCCAAACAGAGGAAGTCTATATTTGACGTAAATGCTTTCAGGAGGCCAGAGACGGCTCCTAAACTGGACTACATGTCTCTGTCTCAAATGTCCAAGCATTCACCACAGAGTTCAATGTCTGAAGCCCCTCAGACACCCCCCACACCACCCACCAGGAGTGACTCCTTTAGATTTAAGCATCGCCAACAGAATAGCTCTGCGTCTGACTGCACCATCACCACGAACACGCCGCCGGCTTCCCTGGCCCTCGCTGTAAGTCCTCAGGATGAGGGGTTTGTAGGGAGCCAGGAATATTACACCAACATTCCTTCAGGAAAAAAACAAAAGAACCTCCAGAAATCCACAGAGGAGGAAGAGAGCCAAGGCAGGACTGACATGCAGGCAAAACGGAGATACCGACCCAAATCAGCACCAGCTCTCAGACGCAACGTGACTCCGTTACACATTCCTGTTCCCATGCAGGTAACTGTTTAAAACTATAATGCATGTTTTTAGTCAGACACTTTTACCTTGTCTTGTCACAACTACAGACTAGAATAACTTTTTGTCTTTGGTATGAAAGGACCATGGAACACGACTAATGCATTCTGAGGCAGCCATTAATGTTATGGCAGACAGAAGTGGTAGTATCATGCTGTGGGAAAGGTTTTCTTTAGTTGGTCTGTTTGAAGAGTCTGCGATTCAATTGAAATATGGGCAATCTTTAAGAAGGAAAAACCATAAACAGATTTAAGGTTGGGGCAGAGATTATTTTTGCAATAGGAAAGCGATCCAAAACATAGTATGGAATAGTTGATAGCAAGACCAGTCAAGACCCACGGGCGTAACTTTGTTTGGTGTGGACATATCCCCACCATCTTTGGCCTGGTGAAAACAGTCCCCACCAATATTCTCTGCTTTTTTCCCCTTTCCGTTTATTTACTTTAGCCAAAGTTCAGAGCTTACTCTGTTCAGAGCTTTTAGAGTCCGTGTTTTTATTTTCTCGCTGCTCCTGTGTCCCGCCTTTCAGTAAAACATCAAAGGACCTGTCGCTTTGAGACATCTGATTTGTGGTCGCATTTCATTGTATACAAAGTAGCTACTTGGTTGGAGGAGATATACACAGCAGCATCTAATGGGAGCTACTTCGGTGCATGTTTAGGTTAAAGTTAGGAGACGGGTTGGTTTAAAAAAATTAGAGACACCACTGAAAAATCGTTTGACCTGTTAGACATGCAGACGTTTTTCAGCTAAAAATGGCAACAAATCTTAAGGTTATACAAGTTAGTAATATAATGCAAGAAGCTGGAGAAAACGGTTTAAATATCAGCGTATTATTGTTCTCTTGTGTTCTCAACAATAGGAAAGCATTCAATAAATATATGGGTGATTCTTTAACTACGGGCACTTTTATGTCCTTGGATCATATTTCATGAAAACATTTTTAAAAGGGACATTTCACACCTTTATAGTTATCTTTACAATGAAACTGTTTTAGGACATTTGTTTTAGTAGTCTGTGATGACTTTTTCACCTTTTTTCAGCCTCATTTATATGTAAATATTAGTGTTTTGTGCTTGTCCCACACCCAGACTTTTGATCTTCAATGATAAAAATGAATTGTAAAGAAACCTTTTTTCTAATGTTTTAAGATATCTTTGAATAAAATCAGTAAAATAACTAACTATAATTGGAGTAATAAATGTCATACAACTGTTAATTTGATTTTCTAAACCAATTGTTGTTAGTTTCCAAACATGCCGTAACATCAACTCAGTTTGGAAATTAATTGTTATATTAACACACATAGATGTATTTTGTAGAATGCTAGAGACCCATTCTTAGCTAATATGTGATGCTAGCATAGATTTCCCCGCCGATTTCTGTCAGATTGTAATTTCCACCACAGTAATTCCACCACATTGCATTCTTGGGTGGAAATTACAGTGGTGTGGTGGAAATTACATTTACGTGTGTAGGCGTAATTCATAGATACGCATACAAGGCCCTTGTTCTCACATTTTATTTATCTCATTTTATTATTACAACAATGTGGTAATATTATAAAACAACACTTTTTTAGACAAGTTTTGACATGTTTCTAACTATAATTTACATGCTAAGCATCTTGCGGGGGTGCCACCCCCTCTCTCCCA
Organism: Cyprinodon tularosa; assembly: GCF_016077235.1. Classification (NCBI taxonomy): domain Eukaryota; kingdom Metazoa; phylum Chordata; class Actinopteri; order Cyprinodontiformes; family Cyprinodontidae; genus Cyprinodon; species Cyprinodon tularosa. Next base: position 2,522,770 of record NW_024039607.1, on the reverse strand, counting down.
CCCTTAGTACCACCTGTGTACAACTGCAATTAATTTATTATTATTTAATAATGTATTTATTTATCATTATTATTTATTATTATGCTCCATAAAGTTTTTAAACAGAAAGGTTTGTTTGTATGGTCCATTCATTGTAATTTCAACAACAACCAGTAATTTCCACCATGCCGTGTAATTTTCACCACACCATTTGTTTTTAAATAAATTGTTGCAAAATTCTAATCAGTCATTAAAACCTTCATAACTTAAGGGATAATGTTCCACTTTAATTAAAAACACAAGTATTTACACATTGAAATGTATCTTGCGATTCCAATGCTATATCTCAGGTTATGGCGAACAGAAGATTTGCGTCTTGTCCTCATTACAATTTATTTACATAATCCATAAATATATGTGTTTAACAATAAAGGCATAAACAGTTAAAACTATATATGAAATTGTTCTTCCAGTGAAAAAACATGTGTATCATAGTATTTTAGAATAAATTACAAATATTTATATGTGATGGAAATTACATTTGTGCCAGTCGAGTTGGGAAATCTGTTAAAAAACACCAATTTGTCTTAAAAAATCAGTATGTTCTCTTATGAATCTTTAAACTAGACTAGTTATGACAACTGATTCCAATGTGAGAATTTATATTTTATTATATTTTTTCTCTTCATGTTTGCAAGGCCAATAGTGCCTGTAGTTAAAGAATCACCCATATGTTGGAGCTCAACTTTGGGAAAATACAAAAACCTAATGAAAGCATTTGGGTCAAGTAACTATAGGTCCATCAGCCACCACTCAAGTGTCCCCACCAAATTTCATTACAAAGTCACACCCTTGTCCAGACCTCGGTGGCAAGGCGAAAACAGAAATAATGTGCAAGGGTTTCAATCTCTAAATTCTCAGTGTTATAAGCTGCTAATGATCTACCCCACAAGACTGCAGCTGCAGTTTTTATTCTAATTGGTAAATCAGATGTGGATGAATTCAGATGTATACTGTATGTTTTTCTTCATATCAAACTTATGGTGTACGTTAAGTAGAATAACAATGAAACACGTTGGAATTGATGGGAATTAGTGTCACAAAACGTGAAGTTATGAGTTATTAAGGGTTGCTCCAAGCCCTTGTAACTTTTCATTTGTTGGGGATGTTTTGTACTTTGGTGTTGATGTAGAGCAGATATTTAAGTTTCCTTTGCCTTTTTTGTCTTCTTGCAGACTCAGTCGTTTTCTAATGATGAACACTCCCCTGAGCCAGTGGATTTATTGCGCTTCTCTCCTTTGAGATCTAATCGGTACATGGTGCCATTTGCCCCGCAGAGCCGCGGTAGCTTCGTGCCACGTGAGTTATAAGCACAACCTAAGTGGTTCATTTTTTTTCTTGTAAAGGAGTGGTGGATTCTCTGTGTGGAGCTACTTATTTATTTTTTTCATGCACTTAATTCTTAAGGAAATTGAAAGCTGCTGTCATCTTTCTGTGTTTCTCCAGACCAGCCACAGCGACGTGCAGCACCATGTCCTGCAATGACTGCTGTCATGAGGAACCCAGTTTACACAGCATGGAGCCATGAGATCCAGAACTGTCCTCCAGTTCCTAGTTCAGGCCTTGATCAACATACTCAAAGGTAATGCATTTAGTGCATTTATTATCTCAACACTTTTCCTTTTCATTGTTGACGCTTTGTTTAAAAATGTCGTCCTATAAGGTTTCTAGCTTAAGTTGTGTGGTTAAACAAAGGCCCAAATTTGTTTGGGTGCATGCAAAAACAACAGTGTACACTCTGCCCCAGTTTTCATGAGCAGATGGCAGGAAGCAAATTCTATCTCGCTCTGGGATGAATAATTGACCACTGGGGGACTTAACATAGGCCTCTTTCTCCATTTATAGCCCCCAGCATCAGGGTCTTCTCAGTTTGGACTTTGGCCACAAGCGCAATGGACACTTGAGTGAGACGCCCTACAGCCAACCACAACACAGCACCAAGTCTTTGCCCTCTGGAGCCAGGCTGAGTACGTATGCTGGCCTAGCTCTGATCTTTTTTCCAGCTTAAAATGTTCCCAAAACAGGAAGCGATATGCTGTCACCCTAATGTAGATAATTCGTATTACTTTTCCAGTATCTGTTCCTGAATTTATTGGCTTTTAAGGTAAACAGACGATGTTTGTTTATTTACAGGGTTCTTGGTGTGGAAAAATATGAAAAAAGAACTGTGATTGTGGGGAAATATATGCATTTCAGGACTTTTTTCCCCCCACTTTATTTCCTGAATGTTTTATCCATCAACTCAAAACCATATGCATGATTCAGTATGTCAGTCTGTTAAGTCGTGTCCTCTAACCCTCCCTGCTCTCATAAAATCGTTGTTAAAGGTTCATCACAACACTTTGTGATACTTATTTCAATTGCACTTACTGATGGTAAAGTAGGTTATTATCTTTAGTTATAAAAGCCTCATATCCAGATTGCTAGACATCAGTGGTGTCAAATAAAAAGCTACAATTTTTATTGCATTAAATGACCTCTGAAAATGTTTTATCTTTGTTTAGGCTCCTCTGGTACTTTACAGTATAGAGCAGAACGTATAAAAATCCCTCTGGCCCATTACTCTCGCTCTACTGGTTCTGACAAAGGTACTTTCCAGTGTGAATCTTAATCTTCTCTTATTAAAAGCTGCTGATTTAAATGATGTGCATTTCCGTGTCTCCTGTTACTACAGGCTCTCTTTCACATTCAGAGTGTAGCAGCCCAACGCCCCCGATGTCTCCTGTTAACCTGGAAACATCCTCTTTCTCCAGCAGCCAATCGCAGAGCTCGGTTTCTTCCCATCCTAGGATATCAGTCAGCCCCGCTCCTGTTGGTGACAGGAGGAAGGATGGGTAAGTCAAAGTCTAGCCGGCTTCTTCTCCTGTCATCATTCAGGAGAGAATGACATGTTTTCCCTTTACATGTCTGCTTCTTGTGATAAAGTGCTCACAGTGCTATAAACATTTGTCATCCATCTCATACTGACTCACCATCTAACCGTATTCCTGCCTATGTCTTATGTATTATAACACCTTGGACTGATTCTTTATGTACTTTTTTTCCCGTCTGCTTCTCAGATTTGTTTCTTCCTATCCTTCTGTAACACGTCCACCATTGAAGGCCAGGTTTCTCTGTATAAGAAGCTTTAGGTTTGTCTGGCTACTTTTGGCACAAACGTTTAATGCACAAGAATCTCTGCACTTAATCTTAGTGCATGATTCAAATAAATGCAATAGTCTTCCCTCATTAACAGCACTTGTGCATGGTTCGTTTAAATTTTTAATGTAACCCAGAAATTAAATGAATGCATTTCCCTTTAGGGCATTATATGTAATCTGCTCTGTGCTTGATAAAAATGCTTTTAAATTCAGTGTGACTACTTTACTCTGAGTTTGAATTAAAACCCATCTTGGTGTATGACATTGTTTAAATATTTTATTAAAAAAATGGGCATCTATGAATGCTTTTAATGAACGTTTTTTGCATCAGAAGAATGCAAGATATTCAACAGATAGGAGCTTGCAAAATAATTCTCACCTCTTCCACTTTAAAGATATTTTGGTCATCTGCAACCATATGCATCTGTTGTTTTTGTTTTTTTGTTGTTCTTTGTCAGATCAGTAAAAAATCACAAAATGATTGACTCTTGCTTTTTTTGAGAACAACTTTCCATGCTGTTACAGCTTCAACTCTTGACTAAAATATCCCAGTGCATGACAGATATGCTTCCTGGGTTCTTCCGTTTACCTTCATCCATCTCCCAATAAGCTCTTCTTTTTCCCTGCTGAAGACAAGCATGTCTGCAGAGTGCATGGTGCTGTTAGCATTATGCTTACTGTTAGAATGCTCTGCTCAGGGTATTCAGCAGTACTTCTTCCTCACCCTTCATATTCTGCATGCAGACCAAACAGTCAAGTTATCTCATCTCACCAGGTCTCCTACATGATTTATAGCAAACCATTTTTTTTTGTGGCTGTTCTTCTGTGGATAACAGATTTTAGTCTAAGGTGGGCTGTTTAAAGTGCATAATATTGTTTTATTTTATATCCCTGATTTAAATCTCTCCACAGTTGTATTCTTGGCCTGCATTGTGTGTTCATTGGTGTTTTCTATTTACCCATATTGTATGAAGCCATTTTATTTGGGTTTTCTGTGTAAACTATATTTCTTTCCACATTAAAAGGATGCACTGCTTTCTCTATTCAATCTCTTAAAAAAATACTAAACTATGTGGTTGTAATGCTAAAAAAGTATAAATACTTGTGTCTGGTAAAAAATAAATAAATAAATAAAGCTATTTTTTTTAAACATGCACAAGGAAAAGATATGCACCTATATGTATATGCACCTCGATCTTTTCTCTATGGCGGTCATACGATCAAAACCAGCCAGTAAGGTACCAAACAGGAAATACGCATAGGGTAGAGGAGATGTAGATTTGACTAATCACAGGCCTCCTTTCTGCGGCCCTGTCTGCGGTCACTTAAAATTTTGGAGAGGAGCACCAGAGTGTCTGCGGAAGGGGCGGGGCATATCTGCGTTAACTGCCACACACGCAGATGACCTTGTTTCTGGGTATAAACCAGGCTTTAATTTTCATCCTGGTGCTACAGCAAGATGATATAGACAATATATGTCAGGATAAGGAACTCCAGCATATTACGGTATTGTTGCTATTTCCGAAATGAAATTGCATTTAATTGTTAATAGTTTGCTTAAAATCTTGTTCCTGTCAAACAATTTAACTTTTATAGCAAAAATGAACCAGTTTTCAATCTTTCAATTTAACGCGTCTGCCTTGTTAAGCCTCCTTCATTGTGGATTAATGCAGTGAGTCACTGCAGGATCTACAAGAATGCTTGTAAGTTTCTGAATTTCAGAGAACTTGGAAACCTCAAATTCAGTACAGAAGAGTTTTTATAGAGCTTGTTGTAAAAGGTTGACATGGTGATCCTGATAAAATCACCTGCAAAACTTTAGAAAAAAAACTGAATGCAGTCAGCATCTCCTAATCATCCTGTCTATTTATATTCATACAAACAGTCTTATACAGAACTATGAGACTAAATACTAAAACTTAAGTTAATGGCAATATTATTCAGTTTAAAGTTACTAAATCAGCAGTAAATTATACAGCATTTTTTTTCCTCGCTGTCCTTGGACAAGCTGTGTCTCTTAAAAATGCTAATGATATTTCGCCCTTATATTGTGCTGCATTTAAAAAATATATATATATATATATTGTGGTGCTTTTTTGTAGCGGATAAATAAAGCAGTGCAGGTTAGTGAGTTTCTAACTTCCCTATGGTTTTTTTTCTTGGTTAAGACCATTTTTAGGTGAGCCACGCAATGTGACGGTACAAAAAGGAGCAGAACCACTTGGGATCTCTATTGTGAGTGGAGAGAACGGAGGAGTGTTTGTCTCCAAAGTAACACTGGGGAGTATCGCTCACCAGGCACATTTAGAGTATGGAGACCAGCTGCTGGAGGTATTGCAAATACACTTAAACTCTACAACAACTTTATTTTTTTCTATTTTCTTTTCAACTTGTCTCTAATAACTAATAAAACAATGTTTTTGCAGTTTAATGGAATCAACCTTCGCAACGCCAATGAACAGCAGGCCCGGCTGGTGATTGGACAACAGTGTGACGTGGTTACCATTTTGGCGCAATATAATCCTCACATGTTTCAGTTGGGGAATAACTCCAGATCAAGGTAAGCTGGATTTTGTTAAAAACAGGAGGCAGCACAGCTGAAAGAAATACTGCATTGACCAAATGTTACACAGTAATATTTGGATAATTATGTCATCGACTTTTCTTAGTTCTCAGATGGAGTCCATCAGCACTCATCTATCTCCTGGCATAGCTACAGTCTCAGACAATCACGCCATCATCGACCCACTGAGCGAACAGGACGACGGCACAATGACTCCTCCATCTAGGCAGACAACTCCTGCTACAAGTCCTCATAACTCTTTCAGGTGGTGAACTTATTTCATTCTCTGCGCTCTTTATGTATATTTTAGGGCTTGTATATGTTGCTTTCTTTTTTTTTTCATACCTTTGAGCCCATGATTGTAATGATGTAAAAGTATGGGCCTCAAATTTGTGCTCATAAAGTGAAAGTTTGTAAGGTGATTAGTCCAGCAGGGTGAAATTTAGTGTGAGAACAGTTGCATGGAGACCTAAGTGACCATTATCCTATCAAGAGATTTAAAACCACTCTTTGCTAAGCCCAGTCTGCCATATGAGAAAGGAACGATCACAAACACTGCAATCCTAAAACCAATATTGAAGATGATTATCAGTTTATCAATGTATTATCTAACATGAGACCCTCATAGTTACCACAGGGGTGAGGTGGTGCCACCATTAGCTGTTACATGAAACATCTGTCATCCTCATCCCTCATGTTTTCAAATTTTCATCCCTGAATACCAAGTTTTCAGTTATAGTTTAATTGAGAAGAGTTTTTTGTTTGAAGACTATAGCAGGTTGTCCTCTTTGTTATAAGCTAGCTGTGGCTATACATTTAAATGTGCCTGACTCAAAATAAAACCCTCACACTATGACTATTCGAAATTGTCATTGCGATTTAAATCTGTGCATAATAACAACATATTAACCAATTTACAAAAGAGAGCTTGGCAGTAAGGAAAGTGTACTCATAGAAAACAGTGAAAGTAATGTAGTTGATTCACAATTAAGCTTTCAGTTAACAGCATTATTTTTGCAACTTTTGGATTTTATATTATCCAATCCCTGACTGCTAAACGCTGATTTTGTTTCAGAGAAATACATGATCTGCTTTGTAAAAATTAAAAGGGTGATAGCAATTTATTTTCCATGCATATAAAGGTCTCGATTTTTGTTTTTGTAATATAACTATTTTGCGGGTACATTTCTAAAGCCAGTCAACCTGCAGGTTTTTATTTTGATATCCTAATAGGTTTTAACTGTTGTTTATTTCTGCAGAGTTCCAGGCTCGCTTTTACTGCGAGCTGCAGAGCCTCGCCTGGTAAGGCTGAAGAGGATTGATGCAGAGCTGGGGTTGCAGATCTGTGGGGGAAACATTTGTGGTATCTTTTTGGAGATGCTGGATGATGAAAGCCCATTAAAGGGTCCTGATGGTCTGCTACCTGGTGACCTAATACTGGAGGTATCAGCATAGATTATCAGTGTTTGTTATGTGTAAAGAATCACTTTTTTTGAGAAAATATCTTGTATAGTCAAAGTAAGAAAACATTTTGGCAACTATTTAGTTGTAAGCTTTGGTTTAGCTGGAAAAGCATCCTTTATAGTCATATCTGCTCTGAGCATTCTGATAGATTTTACTGTAAACTCCATTGTTCTTTGTCCCTGGCAGCAATGTGTCCTATTTGTCAGTTGAACAATTGATTTCTTTCAGTACAATGGGATCAGCATGAAGAATAAAACTAAAGAAGATGCTTACCTGGAAATGTTGAAACCGACTGAAACGGTCATGTTCAAGGTCCAGAACTGTGTGGATAGCCTGGCTGACATCAAAGCATCACAAGGAGACGGATTTTTCATTAGGTGCTTAGAAGTTTTTTATTTTATTTGTGTTGTTAAATATTTGTGAGTCCTATTAAATAAAGCAGAATAATTCTGCTTTGAAAGTGAAATCATTAGGAGTCTATAAATAAATGCAGATATATTACGCATCTGTTTTTTTATGTTATTAATACTTAAACATTTAATCTGTTCTACTGTTCAAAGTTTCCTTTCCCAATGAGCAATAAACAATGTTTTTAACCTGCTTATATTTTGTCAGAGCACTTTATGAACGGGTTGCAGAAGCAGAGCAGGAGCTGAGCTTTAAAAAGGATGACATCCTATATGTTGAGGACACGCTACCAAATGGTAACTTTGGCTACTGGATGGCCTGGCAGCTCGATGAAAATGCACAGCGACTGGGGAAAGGACAGATCCCAAGCAAATACATGTAAGTTCACCTAAATATTTTATTTATTTTTAAATCAATTTTCAGGTTTTTGAATCAACTAACTATATTGAATTTATAATTTGAGAAAAAATTCTCTTGTCTCGTCAAGAAGTAAATAGAATGACTTCTGCTTTTTAGGCCTTATTGATGGCAAGTAAAATGAGCCCTGAGAGTTGATATGCAAGGAACAAATAGTTTTATTTTACTCTGCAGAGGAGAACAACACGCAGTTGAACTGTTAATGAGGCTCTGGCGGGTTTGTTTCCCACCCCTGCATATAAAGAGAATTCTCACACACGAACATTGGGTTTTCCCAAGAGAAATTCCTTTGAATTCATCCAAGATATACATTTTTCACTAGTCAGTTAAAAACCTTTCAAAGCAGCTGTCTCTTCCATTCATGGCATTAGGGAGTCTTAAAGACCTTGAGGGGCATGTATCTATATTTCACCCTTGTCTAGAGTTGGGAGGCAACCGCTCTACGCCATCTCACTCCCAACTCCCCACATAACTTCCAGCAGAGACAGGTTCAAGGTTTCTTCTAATTGGCTGAGAAAAGGCATAGTCTAATATCCCGTCTCACAGTAAGTTTATATTATAAGCTATATTAAAACTGCATTTTTTTATGTATAAAGCCGTCTCATAGTATATATATTAAGAAAAAAATAATTTGATGCTGCATAATGTCAGATATAAGGTAAAAAAAAAAAAAAAACTATTCCAAAAATTTGCCAATGTTGGACACAACCAGTATATGAAGAAAGGTACCAGGTGGACATTTCCACTTTCCACAAGTTGGGTTAACATCTTGGTACACTCTGCTAAATGTATAAACAATAAACACTCATGCCACCTTTATCTTGACAAATGCAACCGATGGATAATCAGGTTCACGGACAAGATTCAGATCCTGTGTTGGTAATGCTGGCTGCAAAAAAATCACTGAGGGTCTGAAATTATACAATTTCGAACTTTTGCCTCTAGAAGTTGGTTTCGGTTACAAAACATGTTTTGGATGGATTTGAGTTAATCTGCACTTCGATATGTCTTTAAGGATGGATCAGGAGTTTTACAGAAGACATGGAATGGCTGATATGAAAGATGAGAATGGAACTAATAAGTCCATGTCTGCTGCTGCTCGGAGGTCCTTCTTCCGTCGGAGGCTGAAGAACAAACGTAACGGCTCTAAGGATGGGAAGGAACTGATGGCTCTTGACAACTTAAGCACAGATTCTCTACCCATCCCAGAAGGTGAGAATTCTTTTACCCCAGATGGCTTCATAGCTGACTTCAAATCATACATTAACAATGACCAACTTTAACTGAACACATTGTGAATGGCTCTTGAACCATTTTAAATTTTGTCTTGACAACTTTATTTAATAGACCAGCAGAAAGTAGCTAATCATCACTGTAAAGGTCTCCTGTTAAATATTGAATGATCAGTTTTAATTGAACCTACATCTTTGTCTCTGTTTTTATTGCCACATTCCTGTCCTGAAATACAGTGAAAAAGCATTCTTGGTATTTTTGCACTATGCCAGTCGCAGGGAAGTCAGGGATGTCAGTTTGAGCCTACAAAACAGAACATAGCTAAATAAATACTCCTAGCCTCACAATATTCATCTCAGGGTAAATAGTCCATCCCTGTAATTGTTACATGCAGCTGTGTCAGTATTCAGCTCATTTTTTTATCTCTTGCTCAGATGGAGGGAACCTAATGTACCAACGGGTTCAGAAGGTGGATTGCTCGTCTCCCAGACCTGTGCTGATTTTAGGTCCATTAGTAGAGGCGTGCAAAGACCTACTTGTAACAGAGGCTCCTGCTAACTTCTGCCGCTGCCTGCCTGGTGAGAAAGGAACCCAAATATAGTTCACATAGTGTTGATTTATTATGTTTTTTTATTATTTTTTTTATCATTTTTAAATTTAGAAATCATGAAGGCATCACAGCAGGCAATAGAGAGAGGAGTAAAGGATTGTGTGTTCATCGATTACAAACGGAGGAGCGGCCATTTTGATGTGACAACTGTTGCATCAATAAAGGAGATCATAGAGAAGGTAAAATATTCTGCTGCATGCCAGCGGAAGGGTAACTTTCCAGAAGATGCTTCAGATGACAGTCTGATACAAAATCTGATATTGCATTTCTTGTTAGTAGTGGTGCTTGATTAATGCATCTACAGCCATGTAATGATAGTTAGAAAGTGAACTACTTTATCAAAGTGGAACTATTATTATACATGCTGATCCATAATCTCATAATCTTTAGTGTTATTGAATTATGAAAAAACTGTCCAAATAACTTGATTTCTATTTCAAATCACAGTCACTCAATGTCTGGCAGAAGTAGACCCACCTCTTGATCTTTTTCATCTTTTATGTTACAGCCACAAACTATATTTTATTTAAATTTTAAGCCATTTTACAAATGAAAAACTGAAAGCCCTTTTGAGTCAGTAAGAACAACTCTTAGCTTAATTTTTAGCTGGTAGTATATTCTTACCATTGGTATGTTTACATTTTTACGAAGTGTAAACTAGTTAGTGGCATATCCTTTTGCAGGGAAGTAAGTATGTTTAAAATTCCTATTTTTTCTTCTTTTTTGCTCTCCTAAGTTAATAAATCAATAAAATTAAGGTCATGTTTCATATAGCACATTCCCAACAGGTCTAGCTGCCCACATTCTTTAGCTGAATGTTTACCAGCATTTTACTTTAACCATCCTCCATTCCTCATCCAATTCTTTGCTTTCATTCTCTCATAGGACTGTCACTGCTTACTTGACATTGCTCCTTACGCCATCGAACGTCTTCACAGCGTTCACATCTATCCAATCGTCATATTCATTCGCTACAAAAACGCAAAGCAAATAAAGTGAGTAGTCCCGCAGCCACAGAGGAATGTTGGTTCACTTTTTTTCTTGCATGAAGATTTGTCTGCTCCTTGTCGAGCCTGATTTGTATTTCTGCTGCAGGCGCTGTTTACTCATTATTATTCAAGTTCAGTTCATGAACTGAGTTTAGTCTAAATAGCTTGTCTTTGGGTAATTGATGGTAGAATGACTTGCTAATTTATTCAGAGAAAAATCTGCTTTATTCCTATTTTTTGGTTTAAATTGATACAATTTCTTTTTTTATTTTGTTTTCTTCAAGATAATTGTCTTGAGAAATAATAATTTGGATAAGTTTTGCTGTATTTTTATTCAAATCCATGTTGCTTTTAAATGACAGACTTGCAGTAACCATACTTTTTCATTACAATGTAATTTATTAGAGTTTAATTTAAAAGACTAAATCATGTTAGCTATTGTCAACAATTGAAAAAAATATTGTTTTTCAGTTGTTTATATATGTAAAGATGATTTGTATAAAGGGAATTAATTGAAAATTTGAAGGTTTCCCCTTCATTGCACTTGATTTGGAATTTATAAATTTATAATACTAACAAAAAGTGGGAAATAATTTCTAAGGTTTAAAGAAAAGTTTAAAAGGTCCAAAATATATTTGGACGTCGCTGTATTCCTAACTGACCCATAGCCATATCTATGTCTTCCACCGGCTTCAGATTTGATCAGCTGAGAATGTTTTAAAGAAGCCTCTTTGTTTTTAATTTTTATAATCGCATGGAAAGATTAAATCTGTTGAACTCCCGGCATGTTATTTTTGCACACAAAGGCATAAGCACAGACACAAATGAGGACAAGCTTAGGTTGGACAGCAACATGCTTTCAAGGCCTCTACCCCCCCCCCCCCCCCCCCCACACACACAGAAGGCCTTAGATTTATGAGGGTGTGCAGCAGTCAAACGTGGCCGAAATTGATTCCTGCTAAGCCTTCAATGTCATCAGCTGAGTGCCAGCTGTCCTGGCAGGGGCCTCCTGGAGCATGTTGCGTGGGTGGCTGTAATTTCCACAGAAGCGTGGCCCCACCTGGACCTTTTAGAGCAGCTGACAAAAGCTTGAGGTTTTCAATGTGACCTTATAGTCAGGGAGGCGACAGTAGACCAAGCTCACAACACGGCTTGATAGAAAAGGAGCTTTAGTTTAGATAAGGTCCGTTATTCAATGTTTTACAAGAAAATGGCCAGAAATGCTTCTTGAGAGAATTTATATAATGATAAAAAAAAGTTTTTAATATTTTAGAGTTGATGTTGATACATTTTTTGATGTTTTTTATTTTTATTTTTTTTACCCTGACAGAAAAGAGATAAAATCAACTCTCGGGAATGTTTCAGGTTATCAGTTATTTCAATTGAGATATTACAGTTTTTTTTTTTTTTTATCTAGGATGTAAGTCCTTGATTTTGGAGTAATCAACACTAATGGAAACTGGTGACATTGCTTTAAAGAAAGCTTTTTTCCAGATTCTTGCACTAAACTACACTGCTCAAAAAAAAAAGGGAACACGAATACGACACGATATAACTTAAATCAAATCAAACCTCTGTGAAATCAAACTGTCCACTTAAACCCTTGTTACACCTTGATGATTTAGCCAGCTTATGCCTGACATCCCAGAATCTCCTAAAACGCTGGCATACACTGAGCTTTCTATGTACTTTTTTTCAATGTTGTGCGTATACATAACGTATTCATAGCAAGTCCAGAACTTCTGGCCAACGGCAGCCCAACTTGTGCATAACGCAAGGCAGCATAAAGCCCATGAAATGATGCACTAACCAGTGTCCTCAGGGGGCAGCAATGTGCCCGGAAGCGCCTGGCCTGCATAAAAATATTTCTTTGATCGAGGTATAAACTTAGCTTCTGTTTATTACCCGCCAAAAAGTACAATTTCTAAAGAAAGAAGGTGTGCACTGCAGTCACAGCAGATGCAGCCTCATGTCTACTAGGACGTTTGTCGGTCGTGGGTGTGAACGCAGGGAGGATCCATCATACTCACCTTCATGCTCACCCTACGATGGCAGTGCAGTCTGGAGGAGAACTAAAAGTTTCCTCCACTGAAACCCCCTTTCTATACCAAACGCTGCAATTATACAGTAGCTGTACGTTAGAGTCACGTTCAGCGGTCGTCTGGAACACGGTAAATACATTAGTATGCGTTGGAGATAAGTTCTTGATAAGTTGCGCATAAATTATGCACAAGTTACTCATAGCTTCTGGACAAGCTGGACTCCATGACTTATGAGTAACGTACACTTAACGTATGTCAACGATCACATGACTTACTTGTAACTTATGCCCCATGTATGGCATATGCTGGTATGTCAAGAAATGCTCAAAATTTCTTGACGTACTTGCCGTATGTCCACGTGCTTCAATGTGCTCATAACTTATATACACACATTACACACACCACAACTTATCCAATGTATGCCCATGTTTTTGCCAGATTTTTTGTATGTCAGTTATACGCTGTCTAAGGCTCCGTTCACACTGCAGCCTGAAGTGAACCAAATCTGATTTTTTTTTTTTGACCCATATGCGACCTGTAACTCATCTTTTCATGGTAAACACAGATCTGATTTTTTTTTTCTTTTTTTTTTTCTCTCAATGCGACCCAGACCACTTGGCTATGTGGTCCTGAATCCGATATAAATCTGATCTTTTCAAATGTGACCTGTGTGTGAACGGCCAGGTCGCATTTATCCGACCTGAACACCATTAATACCCAACAAAAGTCACTATTCTGGGTCTCGCTATGAAGAAGCAGCAAGAAAACAACAACCATGCCAGAGGATAATGCGGAGAGCAGTATTTTTGTTTAACCATATTGAAAAGATTGTGTTGTTATGGTTGGAAAAGTTCGCTAGATGCGCACCGGCACTACCATCCATGTTTACTTCTGTAAACACAGAGCATGCTGACTTGTGACATCATTGCTTCCTCTACTTCGCATTTGGGACACTTGCGTTGCATGACTGCAGTTCACACAGGAGATCACATACAAGTCGCATATATTTGGAAAAGTGAACGGCAGCGCAACAAAATCGGAATTGAGCATTTAGGGCTGCAGTGGGAACGTAGCCTAAATCATCAAGGTGTGACGGGGGCTTTTAGGAAGCAACACTCATTAACAATCAATTTCACATGCTGTTGGGCAAATGGAATAGACAACAAGTGAAAATTCTTGGCAATTAGTAAGACAAACTCAATAAAGGAGCTGTTCTGCAGGTGGCAATCACAGACCACTTCTCAGTACCTATGCTTTCTGACTGATGTTTTAGTCTCTTTTGAATCAATGTTAGTGGTGCCTCCCACTTGTGGTAGCATGTCCAACTGGCGGGTGGTTTAGTCCAGGTCTGGGAGAAGTTCCCTCAGGGGACCGTCCACCACCTCATCAGGATGATGCCCAGGCCACATATGGAGTTCATACAGGCACATGTATGACCACACACTGTGCTGAGCCTCATTTGGACTTGTTTTAAGGACTTTACATCAAAGTTGGATCAGTCTGTATTGAGTTTTTTTTTTTTTTTTTTGTACTTTATTTTGTGTGTGACTCCAAATCCAGGCCTCCGTTGGTTAAAAAATGTGATTTGTGTTGTCAGCACATTCTACTTTATACAGAACAAAGTATACAAAGAGAATATGTTAATAGATATTTTCATTCAGCTCGTGGGTGTGTTTGAGTGTTCCCTTTATTTTTTTCAGCAGTGTATTTTCCAATGCTCGACATCAGGCAGAAAAACTCCATAATGCATTCACTTTCAGTTCTGTTTATTCAAACATCTTCCATTAAAACCCAGATAAACTACGAGTTCAGACAAGAGGCTTATTGCCTTTCTGGAGGAGCTGCACGTGTAAAATAGGAGAATCTGTTGATAGGGAAAAGTGCTGTCTAAGCCATCAGTCTGGGTTGTGTGGAAGAATGGCAAGGAAAAAGCCACTGCTTAAAAAATGTCTGATTTTCATTTTGTCACAAGTCATATAGGGAAACTGAACTTATATTGCAAGATGCTCTGCTTAGTTGATACTCACTGCATAACATGATGGTGGCAGCATAATGCTGTGGTGTGGCTTCTCTTTAGCAATTAAAATTCAGTCGTTAGAAAAAATATTTGTGCTTTTAAACATTGCTGTTTTTTTATGTTCTGCACTGTTTCTGCAGCTATTTATAGATATATGGTGAACAGTTTGTGTATATTTTCTCGTCAGGGAGCAGAAGGATCCTCTCTACCTGCGGGATAAACTCTCACAGAAACATTCCAAGGAGCAATTTGAAGCAGCACAGAAAATGGAGCAGGAGTACAGCCGGTTCTTCACAGGTTGGTTAATCTAAGAAATGCTCGTCTTCCTCATCTGATGGGGGTCAAAGATATATATATTTTTTTATTATCTAGGGCAGCAGACAGTCTGAAACACACAACTGTCCAGATGATTAATGACTTTATGAAGAGGGATTTGGCAAGAAACGCACCATCACCGATTCTTTCAACCGGGAAACTGATTAATTGCCAATTTTCTCAAAAAGAACAGCAGAAACCACAGTTTTAAAAGCCAGTAGAGATAATTGAGGTGAAGCTAAAAGCGAACCTGTTCCTGTAAACTCCAAACATTAGAGCTTCAATTATTTTGACTCCAAACTCCCACATCGCTGGAAACTAGAAAACCTTTTTGGCTGTTAATTAAAAATGTAAAGCATTGATTCTCCAGGAACTGCAGTTAGCTGTATAGATATGACGTTTTAGCCACTCTTTAAAAATATGAAAGACAAGAGAGCTTTCAATTAAAGTACAAAATAAGTATGGTGATCTCATCTTGGCAGTAGGAGTAAAGAAAGAGCAGCATGGAAAGAGAGTTAAAAAAGATATTAAAGTTCACCATAGGAACTTTTTTTTTTTCCTGAATAATTTGTCAAGTTTTTAGCTTTCCAATAAAGCCGTGATTATTTTCAAACATATTTACACATAAAATAAAATTGATGTCTGTTGTGGTGAGACTGTAATGGACTTGTTTATGAATATTGATCATACTTTATGTGAATTCTTACCAAAACAGGCTGGTTTGATTAAAATATTTAACGATATGGGGATCTCTGGTGTGGGCTTACTTTAAATGTGAATACAAAGTGATCTCCAGGTTCACTTATATTAGGCCACCTTATTTTCTTTTAGTGTTAAAAATATATATATTTACTGCTAAGTTGTTTATATGTTTATTCCTGCCACCTGTAGAAATACTGTTTAGTCTTTATGGAGAAAGCATCATAGTTCCTATTAGTGCGTGGGGTGATCTAACAATACAGGGAAGAATATATACAAGAAGAAGAATATATACAAGCAAACATATATTTTGTGATTTAGATGGGTTAATATGACATGAACCTAGCTTTATGCCTAATGAATTAGATTGAAATGCATTTTAGGACTCTAAATTGTAATGGTAATATTAACCAGACAGAAAAATGTGAAGAACCTTCTGGTAAAGTTCTGTAAAAAGCCATAAAATAAACGGAGTTGAAGGAAGAGTCATATTTTAAGAAATAACTGTTTTCACAAAATTGTATTCAAGGCACAGTGTGTGATTATGGTTCTCGTTCCGGTGCCATTTAGCAAATCACATGTGTATATCTATACGTTTTGACCTCCTTACCCATCCTTGTGCCTCTAAGATAAACTAAAGAACTTGCCCAGCCTATGAACAAATGGATAAAGGAAATTACCATCAGAAAAAATTAAAAAAAAACAAAAATCAGAGTTCCTACAGAATTAAAAGGTTAAATTAAAAAGAAAGGCATTTTTGGTTTGCAATCATGCTTATGCTATTAAAACTGGATTTATTGAAGAGTTTTAGACATCTTAACTGGAGGGCAAACGTTTTTTTTTTTTAACTCAGTTTTTAAGTTTAGATTTTTTTTATTCTAAAGTATGATCTTCCAACTCCAAACTTTACCCAAACTCAGTGGACTGAGATTTGTTGCTGCCAATCAGAATATTTAAAGGTTTTTGATGCGATCAGCTGGTTTCCTTAGACAGAAACTTTCAACCAATCTGACTGTACTGTCTCTGTAAAGTGCATTGAGATGACATGTTTGAATTGGTGTTATAGATGCATAAACTCAATTGAAACTGAATTAAAGGTTGCAAGCTACTTTCATTTTCAATAAAAACTGAACAAATTCTTATAAAGGAATCATATGGAATCAGGTTACCTACTCGTACTAGGGAGTGGTGGCCTCCTTAGATTGTGAGTTCGAGCCCCACTCCCACAGACTGACACTTTGGGTCCCTGAGCAAGACCCTTAACCCCACAATCCTCCATGGGTGCTGCACAATGGCAGCCCACTGCTCCCCAAGGGGACGGGTTAAATGCAGAGTTGTCCAATGTGAGATCAATAAAGTTCAATTATTATTATTAGTCATACTTGCCTTTACTTTGAAAATGTAACATGAAAGACACCACATTTGACTTGGATGCTCATTATGTAAATATTCCTCCCCTACCCCTCACTGTGTTGCAGGAGTTGTCCAAGGAGGCAGTGTTTCCTCCATCTGCACTCAGATTCTGACCATCGTGGAGCACGAGCAGAACAAAGTCCTCTGGATTCCAGATCGCGCACCATAGAGATTACATCTAGATCTCACATTTATGTAGCATTTGTTTAACAGAAGGTACACTATAAACATCCGTTAGGGTTCACAGCTTACTTGCTTTTACAAACATCAAGATTGATGATGGTAAAGAAAAAAAAAAGCAATATTCCCACTACATTAGTGATGTACTGTGCAGCAAATAGATTTGTTTACAGTAGTATTTGATACTTGAATGTTCTGTCCTTCCTCTGTTCTGGTAGCACTCCTGATTTCTTATTCTGACTATAAATATTTTGGACCAGAGTGAGGAAGGTATTCCTGAAGTGATAGACTAGACTGTAATGTTCATTTCCTTCTCTGTATTTATATGCATTTTCCTCTCATTTTATTTATCTAACCACATTTTTTAATCATTAAGAATATTTTCTATTTGTTATTTTTTTTTTTGTATAGGAAACATTTCTTCCTTTTTAAAGATCCCCCCCTTTAATTTGTCGTGGAAAAACATTGTGCCAGGCCAGATTTTATTTGTTTGTCTCGAAAAGACTGAACAATTTATTTCCTCTTGTGTCCTTCTGATTCTACCAATATATATATATATATATATTTCTTGTCAAATTTAAATGCAAAGAAGGGACTATTTTTATTTTGAATTTATAGATGGGTTTCTGTTGAACACATTCATGTGATCCTGCCACATTTTTTTCTTTTAGATAAAAAATTAAGAGAAGTTAAAGGTTTACCTTTCCTTAAAAATATTAAAATATGATTGACAAACCACAAGTATTCTGTAGTTTTACTATAATGTCTGCTTTATTATTTGATTAACTCAAGGGGCCTTTTCATGAAACCGTTAAATAATTGCCCACCAGAGGGAGCACCTTACCCCACTTTACTACAGGTGTTTACTGTGCATAAATACAGTGTACTTTCGGTGAATCTCCTAAAGGAAACAAAAAGGGTGCCAGTTCTAAAAGTGTGTTTTCCTCAATGAAGGCACATGCAAGCCTTTAATTAAATAACAGAATATTATCAAAAACAAACTTCTGTAATTTGATTAATAGTGAAACTTAACGTTTTTTAGATTCATTACAGAGAGCACAGCTAATAAAAACTCTAAAATCAGTCCTGCAGAAAAATAATTTTTAAGAAGGGAAAGTTTAGCTATGGAAGGTTGTTCAGCAGATAGTCTAAGGACGTCTATAAGGAGATTAAAGGGCAACATAATAATGGAAGTTAAGTGGAAAACTTTGAAATGTTGTAATACCTGTCATTTGCTGCATTATTGGTTTTAATCTGATCATCTAGTATAGATAGCAAAAAGGGAAACCCCAGAACAATTTGTTATTGATCGTCAAGTTTTGGCTATGGCTGAAATAAAAATGTTTGGTCCAATTAAAAATAATATAAAATAAATCTAGGCCTTATTAAAACAGGTCGGACTATCATTTTGAAAACTCTCTAACTTAATTTTCCACCTAAAGATATTTTTGCTTTCCCTAGAGCAAAAAGCGTGACATTTTCTCCATCTTCCCAAATTAGAAAATGATTTACTAGTTTAAATTTCAATATAACTATTCAGATTAACTCATGATATAGTTTTATCACTGAATGGTGCATTTAAAATATTCCTGTTAATTTATTTGATAATGGTTCCAAGGTATGCTGATTGTTGGTGTGGATTTATTCCCAAATTCCTGCGTAAAAAACGTTGGTTGCTTTGAAAGTGGCCTAATTATCTAATTTTTTGAGAAACGTATTATTCTTCCGGTCTGAATTAGATTAACTGTAATAAATATAACGTGGGGTAAAAGGTATAGAATAAGTTTTTAGGGTGGGTGGCCATTGCCCTACCCGGGTCCCCCTTGGTGGCGCCACTGAACAAAAAAAAAAAAGCCTTTTATGTTTTAAAATGCGTTTAAAGGATTTTTTAAAAGTATGCAGACTTAAAAATGTTTTATAGCTACAGGTGATGAAGATGTTTTGATTTACTGTCTGTAGGCCCCAAAGTTAGTCATAAAACATTGATGAATCGCTCCCTATAAATAACTGGAACATCTACGTCTGCTGTTGAAGGCTCCTCCCCCTCTCCTGCTACCTGTAAATCTGCGATGCCATCTTCCAACAAATGGATGAGACAGACTGCCAGAAGAAAAGAAGAAAAAATAACGATGGATGTTGTATTTTTTCTTCCGTATGATTTAGATTTTCACCTTTTTGAATAATTGGAGGAGCGCATTGAACAGCGCGCAGCCGAGGATCGGCTGAAAGCTGCGCCGTAGGTGGAGGAGTGAGTGAATCATCGGTGGAAGAGGGCACAGCTGCATTTCTTTTATTAATCAGTGACATTAAGAAACGGATAATGAATACAGGAAGGACTTTATGCTTTCTGGAGCTTGTACATAATGTGATTTTTACGCACAGATCACACGGATGACGCGCAACTCCAGCCGCGAACGCGCATCGTGAGGCGCACCTTGTTTTCAGAAGTTTTTTATTTTTTATAATTATTCTTATTATTCCCGGTCTCTGTATTTCATCTATCTTTAAACAGTCCTCGTATCGGAGGTAGTAGGGACCGGAGCGGTGCTTCAACATGCCTGAGCCGCTGTGGCATCAGGGGGCGCTGGCTGGAGCTGCCCGACGCGCCTGAATCTCTCTGTTTGACTTCAACTGTTTGCTTTAAGGGTTCTGCATGTGAACAGAAGTCCATGATGGCGAAGAAAGGAGACCAATCGTTCCGCAGTCTGGTGATCCCGTTCTCGCCCGACGTGCCCTGTGACAGCAGCGGGCAGCGCATGTGGTGGGCTTTCCTCGCGTCCTCCATGGTCACTTTCTTTGGGGGGCTCTTCATTATCCTCCTGTGGAGGACCCTAAAGTATCTGTGGACAGTCTGCTGCCACTGTAACGCTAAGAAGAAGGTAGGTTTAAAGCCACACCGGGTGGGAAACTTATCACAGGGTTTGATTCCTTGTGAGTCGAACAGCAACAGATTATCCAGTGGGTTTGATTTGTAAAATAGGCTTGTAATTAAATCAGTGCTTCTGCCCCCATCAACAGAATAAATTTTTTTTCCCTCCTAACACAGGGGAAGGTAGAGTCTTATTCAAACAGGTCGATCTGATCATAATCCAAAGTTGCACAATCCTAAACAACATGTTTGCTGAACTTAAGCAGATAATTCTGATTTAGTTCTCGAATATAACTTTAACCCTCAGTGCTTTGGAAAAAATATCAAATTATTTGAAGCATTTTGTCCTATTTCAACTAATAACTACTGTGGATTTCCACACAGAAACATTTCTTAATTTGAATTGGGCAAAAATACTACATTTTCTTTGCAAAATAAATAAATAAAGCCCAACCACAGGTAGATTGGATGAAGAAATGTATTGCACTTCTTGCATTATCGAGCTACATTGTCTTCCCATCAAATGTACTCAGCTTCTCTCAATGAGAAAATCTTCACCGTAGAATAATACTGCCACCACCATGTTTTTCTGTAGCGATGCTACTTTTAGGGAAAAAAAATCCATCTTACTTTTTCATAATTTAAAATGTTCCAAAAGTGGTACAAGAGCACCTGTTTTACATGAAAGCATCCCCCCAGCATCATACTGCTACCGCCATGTTTCACAGTGGAAATGGTATCTACAGGATGAGGTTTTCCACACATGTATATGAAAAGCTTTGTTTTGCTCCCTTCTGATTCGAAACATCCTTGATCTGTCTTGTCTGTTTTTTTTGTTTTTTAAATCGTAGTGATAATGTTTATTCATTAATGTTTTTGCAAGGCTTTCATGTGTTTAAATGAGACTGGATATGTACTTAAACTAAATTAGACTGAGGTGGACTCTTATCAACTTGTTAGCTTGTGAAGCAACTAGTTGCAAAGGATTTTATTTACTTAACTGACAGTTTCAAAATATATGTGAGTTTGAACAGTTTGTTGCCCCTCTAATTCACAATTACTATTGGTCGGATCTGTTAATTAAACCCTGATTAAAATATGTTGTAGTTTATGGTTGAAATGTGAGAAAAACGGTAGAGAGCTTTAGTGATTTTTCCTTTTTCCCCCCAAAATTTTGATTACCTTATGCCAAAAGGTTTTTTCTGATTCCAAGAGAGACATGCAAAACCATTTAGATAATGGTCATTTTAAAATATGCCACATGTGCTACAATGTATATATTAAATTAGAATTAAGATAAAACATTGGCAGTAAAACATCAGCTGAAGCTTTCAATATTTTCTGAAAATGAAGCTTTACAGGTTCAGGTGCTGTTGTAGTTTTTTAAAGTTGATTCTTCCCCATTTTCTGTATGTACTGAAGGTTATAAGAAGTTATAAGATTCATCCAAGTATGACTGTGGATGAATCTTAATGTTCCCACATAAACAGCTTCCACATGCATTACAGTTCACTTAATGCTGACACTAACTGTTTAGGGGGATTGTATATAATAATGAATATTTGTTTTGGGGGGCCCTTTCCCCAATAATTTTAGGAATTTCTTAAATGGTTGCCTCTTCTCTGACTTCCTCATATTTAACACGTCAAAGGCTTTCAAAATGAAACCCTTAGTAGCCCAAATACACAAAAGCCAAAATTTGAAGAGTAGAAAAAAAACTCATATGCCGTAGTGACTATCACCTGTTACTTGGTTATCACTATTGCATCTGTCTGTTCTTAAATATTCCAAGCACCTAAAATCATGAGGAATGTTATCCCCAAAGGGGAGTTTGATTGAATAGCAGCTCTCATTATGCAGGTTATTTAGGCGTTGCATATTAACCATGCATCATATCTTTAATAAAAATGTTCTGCATTTTAATTATCTTTATATAAAGTGAAACCCCTGAATTATCCTCCACTGTGGGGGTGGTCTAAACCATTATCATCCCAGAAATGCTTCCTAAGATTTGAGATTTCAGGACAGCTGACGTTGACTGTGGGTGGTGCGTGTTTAGGACTGTAAGGTGGACTGATCAGACTTAATATTTGGCTTTTTCCGATCATTTGCTGATAAATGAGGAATTTGTTTCAGTGTTTGATCGTCCTTTTATTTTACAGAAAAGGAAGAAGAATTGAGATGAGCTGTGATTCAGGATGTTTATATAATCATTATACTGATTGTAATAACTTATATCCCCCATTCTGCTTCTGTCAGTTATTTTAGTACATTTTAGTCTTTCTTCAACTGACAGGCTTTTAGATTTTTCCTTTCACGACTTATACATACACTATATTGCCAAAAGTATTTGCTCACCCATCCAAATTATTGGAATCAGGTGTTCCAATCACTTCCATGGCCACAGGTGTATAAATTCAAGCACCTAGGCATGCAGACTGTTTTTACAAACATTTGTGAAAGAATGGGTCGCTCTCAGGAGCTCAGTGAATTCCAGCGTGGAACTGTGATAGGATGCCACCTGTGCAACAAATCCAGTCGTGAAATTTCCTCGCTCCTAAATATTCCACAGTCAACTGTCAGCTGTATTATAAGAAAATGGAAGTGTTTGGGAACGACAGCAACTCAGCCACGAAGTGGTAGGCCACGTAAACTGACGGAGCGGGGTCAGCGGATGCTGACGCGCATAGTGCGAAGAGGTCGCCAACTTTCTGCAGAGTCAATCACTACAGACCTCCAAACTTCATGTGGCCTTCAGATTAGCTCAAGAACAGTGCGCAGAGAGCTTCATGGAATGGGTTTCCATGGTCGAGCAGCTGCATCCAAGCCATACATCACCAAGTGCAATGCAAAGCGTCGGATGCGGTGGTGTAAAGCACGCCGCCACTGGACTCTAGAGCAGTGGAGACGCGTTCTCTGGAGTGACGAATCGCGCTTCTCCATCTGGCAATCTGATGGACGGGTCTGGGTTTGGCGGTTGCCAGGAGAACGGTACTTGTCTGACTGCATTGTGCCAAGTGTAAAGTTTGGTGGAGGGGGGATTATGGTGTGAGGTTGTTTTTCAGGAGCTGGGCTTGGCCCCTTAGTTCCAGTGAAAGGAACTCTGAATGCTTCAGCATACCAAGACATTTTGGACAATTCCATGCTCCCAACTTTGTGGGAACAGTTTGGAGCTGGCCCCTTCCTCTTCCAACATGACTGTGCACCAGTGCACAAAGCAAGGTCCATAAAGACATGGATGACAGAGTCTGGTGTGGATGAACTTGACTGGCCTGCACAGAGTCCTGACCTCAACCCGATAGAACACCTTTGGGATGAATTAGAGCGGAGACTGAGAGCCAGGCCTTCTCGTCCAACATCAGTGTGCGACCTCACAAATGCGCTTCTGGAAGAATGGTCAAAAATTCCCATAAACACACTCCTAAACCTTGTGGACAGCCTTCCCAGAAGAGTTGAAGCTGTTCTAGCTGCAAAGGGTGGACCGACGTCATATTGAACCCTATGGATTAGGAACGGGATGTCACTTAAGCTCATATGTGAGTCAAGGCAGGTGAGCAAATACTTTTGGCAATATAGTGTATATCTTATTTCTTGCAAACTCACATTTTGCTAAGTTCACAGTTAAGAGAGCATCCTGAAGAAACTGAAACAACTTCCAGATGTGTTGCATGTCTTCATCCGATTTGTCACGAATACCACTGCATCATCTAAGTAGACCGAGCCACGACTTGATTCATCAACCGCTGGAAAGTGGCAGGTGCATTTCTAAGACCAAAACTCATTACAGTGGAAGAGTATAATCCAGGTGGTACTCTTCAGCTCGAGCAGAAAAGGGTACTTGATAGTTACATTTGAGCAAATCAAATTTACTCACATACTTTGTTCCAGCATGATCCACACAATCTTCCATCAAAGGCAGTGGGTAGGAGCCAGGTTTTGTAATGCTTTTCAATTTTCTGTAATCAGTACAGAATCTATTGTGGAAGCTCATTGGTAGAATTCTCTTATGACAGAAAGAAGGCTGACGATTGACATCATTCTGTCACACGGAGGGGGGAACATTTATTTACAAAACCGAATTCATACAGCTGTCTTAAAACTTCATACATTCAGCAATGCATCGTCTCCTCTCAGTTAATTCCCCCACCTTCAATCCATTCTGGGTGGCCTTTTATAGTTTCGACATCGCATTACGTAACTGCACATGCACAGGAATATTGTGTTGAAATCTTACTGGAATTCACGTTTGGTGATTTGCGTCAAAGTCACTTCGACCCTCAAGAGGTGTTTACACAGATTCTCTGTTTTTGCCAAACCCCCTCATGCAGCCTTGGAGACCATGGTGTTACTAAGACTCAAAACTGACCTTTAAGTTTGGTTGCTAAGTAAGTGTAGGGCCATGTTTAAGGATATATTCTGATTCTGATTTCTGATTCTGATATAAGACAATAAAACTACTACTACACTATAAGTACTGTCAGGTTTTTTTGACCAACAAGCATGGTGAGGCCCAACTGGAGCAAGAGGGTTTAGCAAGGCTGTTGTCCAGCAAGTACTGAATATCTGACTCCATCAATTTACTTTTCTCTGGAGGAACATGATAAAAATGCTGACGGATGGTCTGCGCACGTTCCACATCAATGCCATGCTCAAATAAGTTAGTACATGTTGGAATGTCACTGAACAAGTCATGAAAATCCAAAATGTATTCCTTCAACTGCTCACTTCTTTCTGCATACAAATGGCTCAACAATGTTTGCAATTTAGACAACATCTCAGAGTTCTTAAACCTTGGCTGGAACACAGCATCATCTGGGATCTGGACATTCTCATCAATTCCTGTTGTGTAGCTCAAGTCTACTTTCCCCAAAGAGACAACTGCTTTCACATCTTTTTCTTCCAGAGTACCATCAAAGTAGGGCATCAGTAAGTTTACATGGCAAAGTTGAGTTGGTCGTTTACGGTCTGGGGTAGAAACCATGTAGTCTTATGCCGACACCCATGTCAAGAAAGAATATGGGCTGTAAAACTTTGCCTGAGATGGAGAACCCTGAGGAGGAAGTAAGGCAAGCACCTTTTCTCATGAGTGAAACACTCTACTTTCAGCCTTGTGGTCAAATCGTTGTTTTATTTTTCTCTGAGCCTTTTTAAGATTCTCAGATGCAACTTTGCCAGCCAGTCTGTGACGAAAACAATTAATGTAGTTGATCAAGCTTGATGGTGGATCAGAAATCTTCAAGTTAGTGTCTGGGATAGCAAGAGGCCCACGCACATGAAGTCCAAACACTAGTTCATTTGGACTGAACCTTGAGCTTTCTTGAACTGGCTTTGAGCATGATAAGCACTGCTCAGTTGATGGACTACACAAAGCTGTTTCAAAACTTCAGCAAACATGCGTGAATTGAAATTTAGTATGTCTGTCTGAATGGTCTTTGGAATTTCAAACACTGAAATTCAATTAGACAAAGCTTTGACCACTGATTGTGTTGTATTGGATTTTGGAACATATGCTGCAGGATCACGAGTGCGTTTACATATTACTGTCAGTAAATACATAGATCCTAACTTTGAAGCACTCAGTGGGCCAACACAGTCTATGATCAAGTGTTCAAAAAGTTTACCAGCAGCAGATATGGGGGAAAAGTGGAGCTGGTTTCAAGTTCTGATTAGGTTTCCCTGTTAACTGGCAAGGGAGTAAGGTTTTCACAAAATAAGCAACATCTTTTTTCAGACGTGGAGGTACAACATCTCGCCACACACCTCAACCTGCCAGATTGTTTCCTAGATTGAGAGACACACCTTCCACAGGCAAAGAAGGACAACCACCTATAGTTACTTCTCCTTGTACCAGTTCTGACTGCAAGTGGATCCTATGGAGAGGCACAGAGAAAGTTTCCAACCCAATGCCTCTAATTAAGACACAACAACCAGTATCAGACAATGTAGAAAATGGCAAAACAGATTCCAATATGAAGGATTCAGACGCTCTGGTGTCATGCAGAATCTTCACAGCCACTTAATTTGGACTGCCACTAAAAGAAACAAATCCATTTGTGATGTAAGGACCATAGTCTTGTCAGACATTGTTCTAAAAAATCTGGGGATCTGTATCAATTAGTTCTGACAGCTGTGACTTAAAGTCCACAGGTGCAGCTGAATCAGTTGGTCTTACACTTTCAACTTTAGCTGGAAGTGTAGACTCCACAGAATGGAACTGTGAAACACTTGTTAAAGCCTCAGGTTTTTGAGGATCTTGTTTACTCCTACCAGATTTGGTTTTGCTATTCCAAAGACACTCATTTTTGTCCCTTCTGGTGACACTGAGTCTACTTTAAACTTCAGTGTAGGTTCAAATCTAGTTTTACCAGAGAACCAGTCCTGAAGGGATTCCTTAAAGCTATAGCCACCTCTCAAATTATAATCCATCACAGCTTTATGGGTTAGAACATAGAAGCTTTAGCAGGAGTTTTTAATTTCTGTTCATTGACATACATTAATCACGATCTGGAATAATGTTCTTGAATTGCTCCAACAACATCAAATCACAAAGGGATTCAAAATCATTCACACCTTTAGCTCATAACCAGAGAAAAAACATGGTGTTTAGTTCTCTGACCAGATCTATATTTGTCTGTTTTTCAGCCTTCCTGCAGTTCCTAAGTTGTTGCCTGTAATATTCAGGAACCAGTTCATAAGCCTTAAAAAACAACTTCATTAATAGTTTTGTATATCTTTCTTCAGCTGAAGCTAATGAAACATAAGCTTCTGGTTCTAAACCAAATCACAAGCTGGTGTTGTTCCATCCACCTTCCACCTGAAGTAAAGAGGAAATGGGAGAAACTAAATTGCAATAAGACACCAGGTCCAGATGTTATCAACCCTAGGCTCTTGAAGGCATGTGCAGAGTACTTCTTACATAACATCGTATAAACCAGGACATGGTTTCACTAATATGCAAAACCTCTTGCCTTGTTCTGGTACCAATAAAAACCTTAGCCAACGGTCCACAATAACACAGACCTGTTGCCGTGACATCCCACAACATGAAGGTCCTAGAGAGACTTGCTCCACATGTGTAAGCAAGACTACTTGCAGTTTGCTTATCGCCGTGTAGGTAGAGTTGAAGACGCCATCATGCACCTGCTTCAACAAACCCACTGTAGTAAAGACTAAGCAGAGGGCTCTGTAAAGATCATGTCTGATTTTTCCAGTGGATTTAACATGACTTGGCTGGTTTTACTTTGTCAGAAAGTCCAGAAGAGTGAGGTGGAGGCATTAGGCAAGCTCTGGTTAACAGGAAATTCCAGATTTGGGAGGCTCAATATTTACCTGGATCATAAGCTATTTGACAAACAGACCCCAGTTTGTGAGTCTGAAGGATCAAACTGTGTCATCAGCACAAATTTAATTAGATAAATTATGGATATGCTTGTTCTTGATTTGAAATTCCGAATAATTTAAATACTTGTACGATAATCATCTCCTGTGTACTTAAAGGGGTCATAAAATGATTATATAGGGTATTTGGTGCTGGTCCTTAAGGTCTCTGAATAGGGTGTAAAGTTGGTTGGGCTGAAAATGAAATATTTGCTGTTCTATGAGCCCTAATGCAAGCCTGGTTAAAAGCCATAGAATGAAACGACAGGTTTTCTTCCTTTTATGGTATGCTCATGAATATTTAGATGAGCTAAGCGCTTATTAGTTGGTTTACAATGAGCGGAGCTGCTGAGCAAAGACGCATCATAGCAACAAGCACTCACTCACTGAAACATCAAATTGTATTTTTTTTTTTTTTTTTTTTTTTTTTTTTTTTTTTTTTTTTTTTTTTACAGTGTCCTGTCTGGCAAGGTGGCAATAAGAATAATTGTCTTGATGCCAAAAGGAGCCCAACAGATTTTACTTTCACAAGTGTAGCGGTATCGCAATTGCCATACCGCTCCACTTGTTTCATGTATATAAATTGCTTTATTATAATTATGCAGGGAGTTTTACAGTTCATATGGACACTGCAATGTAAGTAGAGCAGAAAAACAGAAGAAGAAGAAGGAAAAAGAAAAAGAAAAAAACAGGACAAAAGATGAAAGAAAGAGGAGATAGGAAGGAGACAATGACAAAACATTTTCAGTCTGCTTCAACACCTGTAATGAGATGGAGAAAAAAAAAAAAAAAAGAAAAAAGAACAGCACAACCAAAAAACATGGTACGAGATATACAATAAAGCAAACACCTTGAAACTATCACTAAAGTAATATTATTAAGTCTGACATGTACTCTGTGTTACCTGAAGATATGAATGTGGGGTTTCTGTTTGGAAGTGAATCTCTAAGTACCTGAAGCCTAGCACCTGTAGTTGTTTGTGAGGGTGAACTTGTGCATGTAAAGTTTTAACCATAGAAAAAAATGCTCAATAGTGGTTGTGGAGAGCCGGAGAGGCACACCCCCCAGAGCACTGAGTCCAGCGCCGGGAGACCCAAAGCCCCAGGCGCCCAAGGGGACCCCAGAAGCGAAGGCACCAAGGCGGGGCCAGCCCCGGAAATCAGACCCCACCAAGGCAGGAGGAGAGACAGCCACGAGGAAGCCCCCCAGCCACCGCCATGCCGGCGCCCCGGGGAGCCGCGGGGACGAGTCCGCGGGCCCCGCCGGCAGCCGGCCACCCCGAAGTAGGGCCGGGCGCCGAACACCAGCCCCCCCACGGCGCCGACCGAAACGCCCCAGCCCCACAGAGCACCGAAACACGCCCCGCCCCCCAGCACCAAGCCCCGGCGACCGGCCGCAACACCCACCGCGACCGCACCACCCAGGAAAACACTAAGACGGCCCCGCCCCCGGCCGGGGCCCATGCGCATCCGCCGCGAACCGGCCACGAGCGCCGCGGGGCCCCCCCCAAAACGCCCCCCGGCCAAAAGCGCAGCCCCACCCCACCAAGACCGATGCCAACAGCGCGCAACGAAACACACCGCGCACAGAATCAGCCCGAGAGCAGAAAAGCCGCCCGGCGCAAAACCGCAAGAGGAGCAGACCGCAGCCGGCGCAACCACCCCCCCCAGCAGCCCGAGGGGCAGCACAAAGCCAGAGCGGAGCGAACCGCGCCGCCCCCCCACCGGACGACGCCAAAGCAGCCCAGCCACGTCCGCCACCCCCCCCCGCAGCCCGCACCAGGCCCCGACACGCGGCCAGAGCAGCTCCGCCGCCCCGGCCCCCCACCACGCGCCGGTCATAGCCACCCCAGGCCCACACCCGCCCCGCAGCCCCACCCGCCGCGATCAGTGGGAACAGAGCAGCCCCGCCATGCCTCCAGGAGGGAAAACCCACCCGAATACCCAGCCAGCGCAGCCAGCCCGCCCAGACCGGCCCCCCAACACTACCCCCGCCGGAGCCGCCCGGACCCCCACACACCAGCGGCGCGCCGCCAGCAGGACCCCCACCCAGCAGGCCCGCCTGCCCCCCGAGAAAACAGACATGCCAAACCCCCCAAAGAAAAAAAGAGAAAAAAAAAAAAAAAAAAAAAAAAAGGGGCCCCCACAATGCGACAGCGGACACCAGACACCGACCCGCCCGCAACCGCTCCCCCCCACCGAGGAAGAGAAAAAAAAAAAAAAAAAAAAAAAAAAAAAAAATAACAAATAAATAGGTAAATAAATAAATTAATTAATAATTACAATTAAAATAAATAGGCAAGAGGAGAAATGCGAGCGGAAAAACCGGAGCCCAAAACAGGACCCAAGACCCGCACCCCACCATGCCGCGCAGCTCCCCCCCTCCCCGAACCGATACCACAGAACCGGCATAGGAAAGAAACACCGCCCAGGAACCGGCATCGTAGCGAAGGCACCGGCACCGACCCCGAAAATCCCCGAACAACACCCAGCCCCACCCCGAAGCGGATCCAGTCCCAGGCCCCAGGGATCCGAGGCCCCAAGGGCACCCCACCCCCAGACAGGAGCCCCAGCAAAGCCCCGGCCGGCCGGGGCCAGTGGAGAGGCCGCCAGGAATGAGCCAGCAGTCCCCCGGGCATCCACCCCCAGCTCCACCAGTGCACCGGTGAGCCCCGACGCCAGCCAGCGGAGGGAGAGCAGGACGGGGGGAATGGGCTCCGCACTTAGCGGAGACTTGAGATGTATTTGGGAGAGGGTGCGGTTGAGACCCCAACCTGGGAAAGAAAAAAAAAAAAAAAAAAAAAAAAAAAAAAAAAACACACCATCTCAATCATGCCTTCCCTCCCTAGTGCCCCCACTCGTACCACAGGAAAAAAAAAAAAAAAAAAAAAAAAAAATTGAATAAAATAATAATAATAATAAATAAAGAAAATACCAACGCAGACACACATTCACACATAACACTCACATCCAATAATACCAGGACCAAAAACCCGGTGACACCGGTGGTCGGTCCCGGGAAATTGTTGATATGGTAGGGTGACCAGATGTCCTCTTTTTCCCGGACATGTCCTACTTTTCATACCTGAAAAAATTTCCGGGGGAATTTCAAAATCGTTCGGGATTTTGGTCGACTATGGTGCAGCACGTTGTGGAAACATACCGGGCACTCGAACCGAGCCGTCAGCTCCGGGGTTGGCCTGGGAACCCCGTTGGATGCAGATCTTCGTTTGGTTGAAGTTTAGAATTGTCAGAGAAAGGAGGTGTCGATGGGGTTTGAACTTCTCCGTACGTCCATTTCACCCACTGAACTATCGTTATTCATCTATGACAATGTAAACTCCGTTTTGTATTCTATGACCGCTTTAAAGAAAGTGCAAGTGTGAAAAATATGTAAAATGATTTCATTTCTTGATGTTAGAAATAACATAATAATAAAAAAGTGATCACGCATTAGACCAATTTAATTCCAAGTCTGTTTTATATTGATACCTAACCGCAAGTTATTTTCTTTGTCAAACATTTACATGCCACTCAAAGACTGATTTAAAATTATTCGCAAATATAGCAAAACCTCTGTATTAAATTTAAGTTGAAGTAATACTGGTGCTGTCAGAATAATCCTTCGCTTAAATTGCAGGAGAAAAGCAAAACCAGGGTTGGTATCAGTCTTTTATTTTCCACAGTCAAACAGTATTCCATGGTGATTATTAAAAGAGCAGTCAGATTTTGTTTTTCTGCTCTGATTTTTGCCAAGTGGAGCGAGTGAGCTCCACCAACCTGTTGTGCTATTCTGTGGAAGTCAGCCATAGATTCTCCCTGTACTCAAATCCCACCATTTTCTTTGCCTTTTATTTTCTTTTACACTACTGGCCTTTATTTGCAGTCTTTCCTCCTGGTCTCTTCTAAAAATCCTCTGTTCCTTATCCAAAAATCAATCTCCTTGCAAAGAGTCAAAAATGCAGTGTCAGGTGCTTACAGTATGCACCATATGAATAAGTGTTTTGGTTGCTAAGCAACTAGCAAGCAATGGATTTCATTATAAGAGTAAATGTCTGTGTGTTATGCCTTTGTCGAGGCTGAGAGATGTGGCAGATTGTGTTGAAGGAACAATCCACCCCTGGTCTGTGCATCACATTAACAGATCAAAGTTTAAAATTTTAGAAAAAAGTGTTAATAGAAGTGATTTGATGAACAGTTTTATCCTTTGCTAGAGTCAAGCTTGCTCATCTGAGATGCATCTACTACCTGCTGTTCTGACCGGTCTGAGACTGGGGCACTGTTTTTTTCACCCTCCCAGTCCAATGGAAATCAATAAAACCCATTATTTGTGGGGTTCTGATAAATCTATTAAAGGGTGGAGAAGGTGGGGATGAAAATACCAGCTTTACAAATGGCATGGCCCACAGAGTTGAATGAAAAGAAGTTGTGGCTGCTTCTTAGTCGCTTCATTAGCATTAAGGGTGCGTCCACCCACTCTCCTTTGTGATGGCTGAAATACTGCAGCTTGAGTTTACAGTCACTTTAATTAAGATTTCTGAATCTGCCACATCAGCCGGTATGCCTAAAATGTAGCTTTTATAGTTATAATTTACTGGAGTGCTGAGATTTACCAATTTTGCTTTATTTTTTTAAATTTTATTTCAGTTCTGCGAAAAATAATTTGCATTATACATTTCTTGTTTCTGCTTTTTTTTTTTAAGTTAAATGTTAATATTACCAAACCTCAAACTAATTTTAATGTATCATATATCATAATACAGTATATCATGTCATATATCCTAATATATCATCATATAATAACATATTATGTATCATATCATGTACCTATCATAACAGTGGTTAATACATCCCTTGGAAGCCATAACTGCCATAAACCACTTGTTGTAACTGGGACTCAGTCCTTTACGTCGCTGTGACAGAATTTTGACTCTTTCTTCCCTGCAGAGGTGCTATAATTTAGCAACATTTGGTACTAGGTTCTGAGCATCTACCTGTTTAAGGTCACCATGGCAACTGAATCAGTTGTCAGTCCATACTACAACATAATTGCTCCCAAATCTTTACTCTGGCTTTCGACATGTATGCTGATGGACTTACTGTGTTGGATTATTATGTTGCTGCTTAATGCAAGTGTGTTAGACTTTACGGTCATAAAGTGATGACTGGACATTCTGCATGTGGGGTTTTTGCTACAATGTAGAATTCTTTTGTCCATCATTTGCATGAACGCATTCAGGCCCCAGATCATTACATTATCACCACTGTGTTTGACTGTTGGTTTGATGTTTTACAAGAAATGTAACATAACCCATAACTATTGTTGCTGCAGTACATAGAATTAAGTAAAATTACCCAGGAAGGCAATGTTGGAGCATTTAGCCAAGTAATTTTTTGATATTACATAAGCAGCAACACAAATTTCCGAGTTTGAATTGTTGTCAATCTAGATAGCTTTGGAACACAGGTAGCTGCTACAGGAAGATAGAAAAGTAACTGTATAACACCCTATTATTAGTCTACATTTATTAAATGGTCTATGTTACTTATTGTATGTATGTATATTTCTATTTATTTAAAGGAGTTATTACACAGAAATTTACATGTCAAAACATCTATTAATGTCAGGCTTGAGTTCGTCTCCATAATGCACTATTTTGGCACTCCTCCCTGATTAATGCAGTTTGTGGAAGCTTGCTAACATTATGCTTTTATCAGGCCCATTGCTATTCCACTAGATGAAGCAATTACAAGTGATGCTGCTTGTTTCAATTTTAACTACACTGTAATAAACCAGGCAATTATGGTAAACTAATTATGGTAATCTAATAATGCTGCTAATGCTAAATAAAAAAAGTATATATAAAGGGTTCCAACTTAGCTCTGTTTAAATTGTTTTTCTCTGTAAAAATAGTAAAAATGATTTTGAGAAGATTTCACAATGATTGTATGTTTTAAATACTAGGTTATAACAGCTTTAAACCAACTGTTTTTTGAAGTATTAATTATTTTTCAGTTTCAGTGTTGCTCTTAGATGTCGTTACTCTTTATATATCTCACTTTTCTGCTATCAAGTTTCCCCAATAAGTTTCAGTCTCTTAGTCACTAAAATTCTTATCAAGTGTGGAAAATCAAGGAAGAAAATATAATCTTTAGGAATCAATAGGATGTAAGACTATATCTGCATAATTGTCTTATTGATATTGCATTCAATTAAACCTTTGCCTTTTGAAATTCAACACATGTAGAAATTTTACAATTTTTATGTATGGATTTTCTTTGCTGGACATTTATTAAAAATACTTCAGCTATGCCTTTAATCAAGCATATTGTTTATTGGAGTGTATTTAAAAAAGGATCCAAAAGCCAAGTCATGCAGAGTTAATGTACCTTCTGGCAGTGAATCAGAAGTTCCAGTAGAGTCAGGTGGTGATTGGAGGATTCGGTTAGAGAGCGGCTCTTGTTGTGCTTTAAAGTGGTGTCTGAAATATTGCTGTGACACAAGGGAGTCATGTTTTTTAACTTCAAACAACTGAGTGCCACTTTGCTGTTGTTTCTGTCATGCGCTTTAAAAG